>NC_090266.1:710542948-711152560 GCF_040414725.1 Anabrus simplex
ACAACAGTAACTACGATTTACTGTATATTTTCAACAAGCTTAAAACCTGCATAACCACATATATTGTATACAGAAAGCCAGATTCACCAAAATCAATATTTTCCAGATAATTCTCTTCCGAACATCCTAAAAATGTTTCATATTGTTCTACAGCTACAGTATCACACACAGTATCATTATGCTCAGTGGATTCGATATTATCTACATAAAATATAACAGTTCCATACCCCGCTGAATGAAGACCAAGCACACTTCTGATCCTTTTCCAAAACGTTCAGGCCACATTTTTGAATCTGATTTATTACAGTTTTAGCGAAATATGCTAAATCTCTTATCTTGAACTGTCCAGTTGTCTAAGCTATCCAAACATCTTTCCTAACTGTCGCTTCCAGATGTCCTTGGGATACCTTAAGAGCGTACATAAACATTTTTTTTTCAAAATAAAAGTACAATGGCACAGTGCATCCGATGTAAAAAAGCCTGGAAGACAATTTTATTTAGCAACCTGCTTCCATTGTGTACGCCAGGAGAGGAAGTTAGACAAGAAGATAAGCCTTTTGTGCTGGAGGTCAAGGAATGGGTTCTTAAGTTCATTTAGTTCGAACACGTGAGTTAGAGGTCGTTTCACATTAACATGATCTTAGCGAAATATTCTGTACCCGTGAATCTGTATTTGTCAAGTGCAGAAACTAAACGTATTATAAGCTAGTTGCTTTACGTCGCACCGACACAGATAGGTCTTATGGCGACGATGGGACAGGAAAGGGCTAGGAGTGTGAAGGAAGCGGCCGTGGCCTTAATTAAGGTACAGCCCCGGCATTTGCCTGGTGTGAAAATGGGAAACCACGGAAAACCATTTTCAGGGCTGCCGACAGTGGGGTTCGAACCTACTATCTCCCGAATACTGGATACTGGCCGCACTTAAGCGACTGCAGCTATCGAGCTCGGTAAGCCGTGCGGTTAGTGGCGCGCGCAGCTGTGAGCTTGCATCCATGGGTTCGAACCCCACTGTCGGTAGCCCTGAAGATAATTTTCCGTGCTTTCCCATTTTCACACCAGGTAAATGATGGAGCTGTACCATAATGAAGGCCACGGTAGCTTCCTTCCCACTCCTAGCCCTTTCCTATCCCTTCGTCATCATAAGACCTATCTGTGTCGGTGCGACGTAAGCAAATTACAAAAATGAACAGAAGTCATCGAACATGTAATGGTTAGATCGTATATAAAATGATAGGAAATCGTAATACATACTCTACTAATACGAGATTAATGCGAAGTATCCCCTCCATTCCAGATAATAACATAAAAAAGGCGTGACTTATATTTGCTAGTGGTTTTACGACCTACTACATGTTTTATGGCGACGATGGGATTGGAAAGGGTTGCGAATGGCAAAGAAGGGGCCCTGGCCTGGAGTATGGTACCGCCCCAGCATTCGTCTGGAATAATAACGGCGTGTGGCCTCCGGAGAGGCCTAGTGCAAGTCTTTCGAGCTGACGCCGTATGGGCGACCTCCGCATCTGTGATGATGGGGTCCTACCTACAATGAATTCTATTGCTGAAGACGGCAAGAACACCCAGCCCCCCAGCCGTTGGAATTAACTAATGACAGTTTAAACCACCAACCCGACCGGGAATCAAACCCGGGACCCTTTGTACCGAAGGCCAGTATGCTAACCATTTAGTAATGAAGCCGGACTGCCTGGAGTGAAAACAGGAAACCGCAGACAATTATCTTCAGTGCTGCAGACGGTGGAATTCGAACCCACCATCTCCTGAATGCAAGCTCACAGCTACGTGGCCTTAATCGCCTGGCCAACTCGCTGCTCGGTAACAGGAGCAAATCGTAAACAACAGACCATATGTCATATATCCATAGGATTTTTTTGCGTTATTTTTGGATATAACATCCACGCTCATAATACCTTCCATGTCCTTGGGAACACGCTGCACAGAAAGTCGACCGAGAAATAAGTGAGAGTTAGGGTAGGAGTTGCTTCATATTACACGGCAGTTATCACTAGATCAGAGGACTGCAACAAAATTAGGGACTATGACAAAGTGGTCATAAGCCCTGCGTAATTAATGCATAAATAAACAGTTTGGGTACACTTCTAACTTGGAGAGTATGGGTAACAGAGTTATAATAATAATAATAATAATAATAATAATAATAATAATAATAATAATAATAATAATAATAATAATAATAATAATAATAATGTTATTGGTTTTACGTCCCACTAAATATTTAGAAGCTGACTCTTCTGTTAACTCACAAAACATTATAAATCCTGTTATCACAAAATACAGACAAACATTCAGGAGACGCCGAGGTACCGGAATGTAGTCTATCAGGAGTTCTTTTACGTGCCAGTACATCTATCGACACGAGGCTGACGTATTTGACCACCTTCAAATATCACCGGACTGAGCTAGGATCGAACCTGCCAAGTTGGGGTGAGAAGGCCAGCGCCTCAACCGTCTGAGCCACTCAACCCGGCAACAGAGTTTTAAATAACGACAAAGTGTTTATAAACATGGAAGTAGCGAACCAGTAAGTTTATGGTATTCTTGGACTGAAACGAATGGTATTTGAATTTACGTCTTGGGAGTGAAATATGACGATGATGATGATGATGATGATGATGATGATGCTTGGTGTTTAAAGGGGCCTAACATCTTGGTCATCGGCCTCTAATGGCACGAAATGTGACAAAATATAAGGACAATTAAAAATCCACAATCCTCCACTGACCAGAATCCAAAACGTGAGGACGAAAAATTACTGGATGGATATGAAGTTAAAACAGGAGCCTTCGTGGCTCAGACGGCAGCGCGTCGGCCTCTCACCGCTGGATACCGTGGTTCAAATCTCAGTCACTCCATGTGAGATTTGTGCTGGACAAAGTGGAGGCGGGACAGGTTTTTCTCCGGGTACTCCGGTTTTCCCTGTCATCTTTCATTCCAGCAACACTCTCCATTTTCATTTCATAGCATCTATCATTCATTAATAAATCACTTTGGGAGTGGCGACCCCATCGTACTAATAGCCTATATCTTCTTCATTCATTACATCCCTGACCCGGTCAATGACTGGAAAACAGGTTGTAGGTTTTCATTTTTTCATGAAGTTAAAACTATCAATGGATCCGACCCGCAATGTCCAACATTCCCAGAAACTAGCGTTAAACAATAGTATTACTGACAAAGGGACTGCTTCTAAAGGACAGTACTGAATCGATGATGCTTGTAGTCTAAACGGGTCCAAAATCCAGGTCATCAGTCCCTCATAATGGTACTTACTGCTAGGAAAGTAGAACCATGGTATTTGTCATGTTACGATACTAATCTAAAGTAGCTTAGACTCGCGGTATTTCACACATTATGATACTACTCACAGGTAAGGTAATGCGCACAGGAACACAGACCTATGGTGTTTCGCACATTGTGTCGCTATTTACAGGCAACGCAAAACTATACAGGTAACGCAAACCTATGGTGTTCTTCACAAAAGTGGACTAACCACAGGGACTCGCACTATTCCGTAGTGTTCCTCACATAGTGGGTACTAATCATAGGCAAGGCAGAACCATGGTGTCGCTCATATAGTGGTACATATCACAGGTACTGTAAAATGCACCCTGAACACCGACTGTCGCTACTAAGCACAAACCTACTGTGTACCTAACATGGTGGTACTACGCGCAAGTAAAAGTGACCCATGGTGTTCCCTGCGTGGTGGTACTAATTACAAGTAGTATCATGGTTCTAATTTGATCATCCCTTGAACGGCCCTTTTAGTCGCCTCTTACGACAGACAGGGGATATCGCGGGTGTATTCTTCATCTGCGTCCCCCACCCACAGGGAGTTGTGTGTTTGGACCGCGAGAGGTATTTTATTTCCCTCAAGTCCGTCGGTTAGGACCCCTCTATCCGCACCTGGGACGCGCCACGTGAGAGTATCACCTCTCCCCCTGCAACGCCAGCGTAGTAGGTTCGTGGGGAAGTGAAATAAACCACTTCACGAATAGCCATTATTTGTACATCTAAAACAGAAATCTGTTCTGATAATGCACAAAAGTTTCAGTGCTTCATTCACGATTCTGTTTTCTGCTTCAAGATAAATCTAGTTGTTTTTCTTAGGCGCAACATTTCCAGCCTCAACAGAAATTGAAACAACTCGTCTTCGGAGCTATAGTGTAGATTTTCCTACACTATAGGAATGGAAAGCTACACAGTTCGGTGATTCCAGGTTCGAATATTGATGCAGACAGTGGCTATAGTAAGAGTAGCTGACCTTCGTGTATTATAACTCATTCCAGGAATGTTAATAATTATAGTTACACTATCATAGGCTTCATTAACAGCACAGACTTACATAGAGGTTCCTCAAATATAACCTCAAGTGACTGATATCCAAAATGATCCATGCCCCTAATACGAATCAATTATAACAGACACTGATAGTCCCACCATGTCAAAGCAGTTCTCTGGAGGAGTTCAGTCTAGAACAGAGCCTTCAGGCATACCTGATTTACCGACTTCCTAAGATAACGACAGTGTGTTCTTCAGGAGCTGCTCACATGAATCAACCTATCTCCATAGCCATGCATGCATATATGCACTAAATATGTTGAATATATGCACGAAAAATAAAAAAAATTACACTTACCAAACATTATTTAATTCTAACTCAGTGTTAAACTGATAAACATATTACATGTCGTGTAAAATGATGCATGGCAGTAGGTTATTAACAGTTTTTCAATGTTTTCCGAGGTCAATGACTTTGTTTTCGGACAGAATTAATTTATACGCTGATGCTGATCGTTCTACGTCGACGGACGTAACTGGGCAATTCTTGTACTCCACGACTGACTGCATAGAAGATTATTCTGGCAATGACCGCCTGATTCCACTTATGTAGTTGCTTATGGATCGAATGTCAGAAAGAACGAAATAGCTGTGTTAAAAGTGTCATTATCCATCTGCTACACTGAAAGCACTTTCCTTCATCAGGGAAGGATTTTCGTGTTTCCAAGGGATGTACAACACAGGCCTATAAAGAGTTCATTTGATTTTTCACTTCGTTCAGACATCTTAGATAACAGATCACACATAAGAGAAAAATATATCTATATTTGCACTAACGGTCAAAATATGCGCTAATGTTCAAAATATGCACTTGCATATGCGCATATGCATTTTTAAAAATCCGGGCCCTACTCATAAGCCATCAACAAGGACTCCTCAGTGACCTTTCGGTAGCCATTCTGGTACTTTTCTATATTTTGTTTGCCAGGCTGAGTGGCTCAGACTGTTGAGGCGCTGGTCTTGTGACCCCAACTTGGCAGGTTTGATCCTGGCTCAGTCTGGTGTTATTTGAAGGTGCTCAAATACGTCAGCCTCGTGTCTTTAGATTTACTGGCACGTAAAAGAACTCCTGCGGGACAAAACTCCAGCACCTCGGCGTCTCCGAAAACCGTAAATGTAGTAAGTGGGACGTAAAGCAAATAACATTATTATATTTTCTTTATCTAACCAGGAAAGTGCTTGGATGTTATAATATAAGAGGTCTTGGCTCTCTTGTTCCATTCACACAACCAAATAATTGAATTCAATAAATACATACACTAGTAGAAACAGGTTTTCCTACAGAATCACGATCCAGAGAATACGCGAGGGTAATGAAGATACTCTAACAGAAGTAGAAATACAGTAAAATATCATATTACCGGGCGAGTTGGCCGTGCGGTTAGAACACTTTTGTTTGCACTATTTCACGACCCATTATTGCTTTTGACGTAAACCACTTCAATAATATTGCTAGTGACTTCAGGGCACTTAAGTCTGAGCTAGCACAGATTTTTAGAAAAATAACAATTTTCACAACCTACCACTAGAGAAAAGGAAAACTTCCAGAAATGGCAGTAACTAAGGCGACGCTCTTTCAGACAATACAGAACCTCCACCATCCTGCCTTCACGCCGTGTATTCTTGTTCTCCTAAACATGCTTTCGAATACTCCACTAACATCAATTTTGTTTTAGAAAAATACTTTGTTTCAGATAATAATAAATGAGAGGAGAGATTCCTTAACCCCAGAGGACACAGGTTCGAAACATCCACTCTTGGAGAGGCACATGGCCAAGGAATTTACTCAGCCTATTCCAGAAATGATTATTAGGTTGATTCCTGGGTCAGAAATGGCCGGGCACAAATATGGCCGTTCTATCCCAGTTAATATAATTGAGTTGCATCCGGGATTTAGTGGGTTCGAATCCCACTGTCGGCAGCCCTGAAGATGGTATTCCGTGGTTTCCCACTTTCATACCAGGCAAATGCTGGGGCTGTACCTTAATTAAGGCCACGGCCGCTTCCTTCCAACTCCTAGGCCTTTCCTATCTCATCGTCGCCCTAAGACCTATCTGTGTCGGTGCGACGTAAAGCCAATAGCAAAAAAAAAAAAAGCTAATATAAGTGAGATGAGTTGGCGTTAGACTATTATTTTATAACTAACATCTTATTAACTCATGTACTACTGATTGGGTGAATGGTCAGCGTTGACACCTTCAGTTCAGAGAGTCCCAGATTAAGTTTCTCGTCGGTTTGAGGATTATAATTGCGTCTGATCAAGTCCTCTGGCTCGGGAACTGGGTCTTTGTGTGTGTCCCAACACATTCCTCTTCATACACACACAACACACCGCAATACCAACCACCACAGCAACACGCAATGGTGAATATATCATAGGCTTGACGTCAGGAGGGGCATTCGGCCGTAAAATATGACCGACTTCACACGTGCGACACAGACTGCACCCACGACCCCTCCAGCGTACTGAAAAAGTGGCAAAAGACTGAAGTTATTTTTAAGAAGAAGTATAATAAGAATTCTAGGCCTGTCACAAAATGTTAAATGTGATACAGCAATAAATAGGACACTCATGTAACGCATTACCCGACTTTCCGTTATATACACGTCATAAGCAAGAGAGTTGCGCTTTACGGCCAGGCAGTGAAGTGATAATACGTTATTGCTACTATCAGCTGGTCTTTTTCCCGGTTTATTGGGATCGCACCTGATGTGAATACGGACCAATTTTACGGCCATGGCCCTCCGTAACACCAATCCTACATTGTGGGGTGTATTCAACATTGTGTGTTTTTGTGGTGGCTGGTAGTGTCGTGTGTTGTAAGCAGATGAAAAGTTTATTGAGGAACACAAACACCAGTCCCAAACGCAGTTAAAATCCTCGCCCCGGTCGGGAATCAAACCCGGCACTCTCTGAACCGAAGGCCAATACGCTGACCATTAAGCAAAAAAGCCGAATCAAGTGACAGAAAGAACACTGGAATATATTAAAAAATTAGCCGAGCACCCACAGAAAAATGAACGGATTTATTTATTTTGTTTACATTCGGTCAGTTAACAAATTGAAGACGAATGAAAGGTCGTAATTAAGGGATCATCAACAGTGAAAGAAAGAAGCACTGTCAATAATAATAATAATAATAATAATAATAATAATAATAATAATAATAATAATAATAATAATACTTGGCTTACGTCCCATTAACTACTTTTATGGTTTTTTGAAGATGCCGAGGTGCGGGAATTTTGTCCCGCAGGAGTTCTTTTACGTGCCAGTGAATGCACCGACACGAGGTTGTCGCATTTGAGCACCTTCAAATACCACCGGACCGAGCCAGGATCGAACCTACCAAGTTGGAGTCAGAAGGCCAGCGCCTCAACCGTCTGAGCCACACAGCCCGGCTGAGGCACTGTCAATGCCAGAGGGAGCTGAATTGGAGTTCGATGATAGGTTGATACGATCAAGTGCATTATAGCAAACATAATTCTACGCGATCCAGTTTTCAAGCGAAAACTGGCCAAACCACGCCACGGGCGTACCGCGTGCGACACAGAATACTCACGCTACTACACTGTAGAGGAACGCGACCCACAGTTGATTTATGTTTTCTGTGTCATCAGACATAAAATGTTTTATGACCCTTTCTGTTTCAACTTTACTTCCGTCTCGATAATAATACTGTCATTGCGTGTTCATGTTGCGTGGTCATCATGTCAACCACAAACCCCACCGGTTTCAGCTGTCATGAAACCATTTGCACTCTATCTTAGAATACACGGAGGCTCTCCCCAGGTCTCAGAGCAACTTGCTGTTCACCGAGTTGTTGAACTGTCAAATGTTAACATTTCGTAAGGCATGATAACGTATAATATGAAGCGTGAAAAGAAATGTTAATTTTGGTCTTACATGACCAAGCAGAACGGCGGCGTGTGTTAACGCTCTACTGCTATGGAGACAATCTCTGCATTCGCGGGACTAGTGGGTTCGAACCCCACCGTCGGCTGTCCTGAGAATGGTTTCCTGTGGATTCACAGTTCCTCTTCCAGGCAAAAGGCCGGGATAGTTCCTATTCGTAGGCCATAGCCGAATCCTTCCACCCCGTTACCCAATTTCACTCGCAACATAGTCATTAGTTCAACTGAGGTTGGCGCCAGGAAGGCCATCCGGTCACGAAGAAATGAAATATAATTTCATCTCACCTTATCCCAAACCCTGTATCAGGAAACTGGACTAAGGGTAGACATACAGCGTGTCTACTAGTTGCCTTGGCCTGCGAGATCACCAGACCTTTCATCCACTCAACACCTCTGTTGCATTATGCAATGATAAATCCAGCGTCATCCAATACTAGCAATGACCGTTGTTGATTTGATTGACCAAGTGCAACAGGTGTGGAACTCTATCCCACACAATGATATACGGCACTTGTAAGACACAATGCATGCACATTTTCATGCCTGCATACAAAATCGCGGGTACTTCAGTGATTATTAGTGTACCACTATGTCACTTGTTCTCTCATGCATACTTGAACTTTTGACCTGGAAATTTTAATCAAATATGTTACCTAAATAATTGCCGAGCCTAAATTGCTTTTCTCTAGGGATTTCATTTTCTGCCAGTGAGCATATACTGCAAGCAGTTTTCGAGCAATGTACAATATGGGAAAACGAATTTTAATAAGCTACTCCTTATTTTAAAGCGTACAATCTGAAAGTCCTCGGAAAAATACTCATCAAAAAAGTTACGCATGCCACGTTCTGTTGTGCTCAGGTGGAACCGATAGCGTATTATTTAATGTGAAAATCAGTATAGCAAATACAAAGAAAACGATACTTCTCGTAAACTTTGGAGCCAGTATGAAAAGAAGTCCTTTAAAGCGACTAAACCAAACAAATTAGGAAACTCCTCATTATAACATCACAAATTAAAGGCGTTTTTCAATGCAGTAACATGATTCAGTAACGTGTTGGTTCTCCACGAACACTGAGGCATTCTTAAATGTGACGGGACATGTTTAGTACCAAATCATTGAGCATTTAGGGCCTGAATAGTTAGTGGTGGATATTAACGGTTGGAAAATTTCCCTTTCAAGAAAGGTCCACGCATGCTCTATGCAGTTCATGTCCAAGGAAGACATTCTGCGGATCCCACGTCCGTTCATATATCCATTCACAGCTGCTGCACGATGTTGATGAGCGTTATTGTTCTGTAAGAATAAATCCATCTGCTACATTCTCTGCAAAACCACTTACTATGTGTGGCAGAATACTGTCTTGGTACACTGCGGTCGTCATGTTTCCTTTAAGAAGAACCAGTGGAGTAAGGCGACCGAACGTGCTACCTGCCCCGAACAGTGCTGAAGCTCCAAGTTGTTGGTGACTTTCTACTGAGAATTAGTCATTGTAACGTCCCCCCCCCCCCCCTCTTGCCCTCCATATGTGCAGAGAATTGTTATAACGGTATAAAGTAATTCGCACTTCGTCAGTTAACAACGTTCAGAATCTTTGACCTCGTGTCCACGTCTGATGTGCTCTACCCATCGAACGCGAGCCACACCGTGAAGACATCGAAGTGAAGGAGTCCGGAGGGTCTTCTGAATACTGTCCCTCATCATGGAATCTATTGCGTACAGTGTGCGCACATACAGTAACTCTTGTGGCATCTCGAAGCTCGTGGCGCATAGTAGCAGTGTGTGTATGGTGCAGAAATGCATAGTGTATTTACCGGTCTGAAGCCGCTGAATATTTTGCGAGGACGACCCGCACGTTGTCGATCTGCTACTAACTTAGTGTCTTGAACTTTTTCCACAACATGGAGACAACACTTTGATTCGTATTAACAATATTGGCAACGTCAACTTTCCTCGTGTTCTATTACATCAAAGTGATGATTTTGAATCGATCTGCCATAGACAGCGACCGACGAGGCATTTTAGTGGACAGTGCATATAAGCAAGGTACACAGACAAGATTGCTTGGACGTGACGTCAGCTCTACTGCACTTAATTAATTTACCAGTCTTGAGTCAAATGCACCTAGTTGTGAAGAATGCAGTGTTGCCATGATTTAAACAACATACGTACTATCAAACCATAATGAAACAATGGTGGGTAAACTGCAAGTATGCTTAACTTTTTTGGCGAGTGTGTTAGTTTTTTTAGGATTGCCGAAATTCCTACGTAACTTCCTTCAAGTAGTTCCAAGTTGCTCTGCTAGTTACCGCGTAGCAGCTGGCGCAATTACAAGGACCTCCATTATGTACCGTGTGGCAGCTAGTTTTGAATACTATGATATTACACTGGCACTGATGAAGAACATAGCAATTACTAAATAAACTGAATGTATCGCCCATTGACGGGCAAGTCATCCTGTAAATCAAATTTGAACTCGGTTACGTTGACTTTTCCTGGTGACCTATTTCCATTTTATGAACTGTAAATCCTATTCCACTGAATAGGATAATCTTCCTCAGGCCACGATGAGTTTTGGAGAATGGAATGGAGAATAATTAATTGTATTATTTTACACTACAACTGAAAGAATGTCAAATAATAGTAGTTCGTAATAACTTCACAAAACTCCATGATCCGATGACAACACTACAGAGAACTCTGCTAAACATAATTTCTTAGAATAAGGACGGGTGTTAGAAAGGGAAGGGCAGAGTCTGGGGTAGTGCTCTTTATCAGGAATACCATTGCATGCAACATAGTTTCTGTTAGGCACGTAAATGAGCGAATGATGTGGGTAGATTTGGCAGTTGGAGGAATTAGGACTAGAATTGTCTCCGTGTATTCACCATGTGAGGGTGCAGATGAGGATGAAGTTGACAAGTTTTATGAAGCATTGAGTGACATCGTGGTCAGGGTCAACAGCAAGGACAGGGTAGTGCTAATGGGCGATTTCAATGCGAGAGTTGGGAATAGAACTGAAGGATACGAAAGGGTGATTGGTAAATGTGGGGAAGATATGGAAGCTAATGGGAATGGGAAGCATTTGCTGGATTTCTGTGCTAGTATGGGTTTAGCAGTTACGAATACGTTCTTCAAGCACAAGGCTATTCACCGCTACACATGGGAGGCTAGGGATACCAGATGCATAACAGACTATATCTTAAACGACTTCGAATTCAGGAAATCTGTTAGGAATATACGAGTTTTCCTGGAATTCTTCGATGATACAGACCACCATCTGATCTGCAGTGAACCAAATATCTCTAGGCCTAGGGTAGAGAAAGTGAAATCTGTCTGTAAACGATAAGGGTTGAAAATCTCCAGGACGAGGAAATTAGATAGAAGTACATGGATATAATTAGTGAGAAGTTTCGAACAGTAGACAGTAAGCAGGTTCAGGATATAGAAAGCGAATGGGTGGCATACAGGGATTCTGTAGTAGAAACAGCAAGGGAATGCCTACGAACAACTGTGTGTAAAGATGGTAAAAGGCGAACATCTTGGTGGAATGATATAGTGAGAGCAGCTTGTAAACGTAAAAAGAAGGCTTAGCAGAAATGGCTCCAAACAAGGGTCGAGGCAGACAGGGATTTGTACGTAGATGAAAGAAACAGAGCGAAACAAATAGTTGTTGAATCCAAAAAGAAGTCGTGGGAAGATTTTGGCAATAACCTGGAAAGGCTAGTCAATCAGCGGGAAAACCTTTCGGGACAGTAATAAAGAATCTTAGGAAGGGAGGGAAAAAGGAAATGAACAGTGTTTTGAGTAATTCAGGTGTACTCATAATAGATCCCAGGGAAACACTGGAGAGGTGGAGGGAATATTTTGAACATTTTCTCAATGTAAAAGGAAATCATCCTGGTGGTGTTGCGAACAGCCACGCTCATGGGGAGGAGGAAAATGGTGAAATTACGCTTGAGGAAGTGGAAAGGATGGTAAATAAACTCCATTGTCATAAAGCAGCAGGAATAGATGAAATTAGACCTGAAATGATGAAATATAGTGGGAAGGCAGGGATGAAATGGCTTCATAGGGTAGTAAGATTAGCATGGAGTGTTGGTAAGTTATTTTCAGATTGGACAAAAGCAGTAGTTGCACCTATCTATAAGTAAGGGAACAGGAAGGATTGCAAAACTATCGAGGTATCTCATTGATTAGTATACCAGGCAAAGTATTTACTGGCATCTTGGAAGGGAGGGTGCTATCAGTCGTTGAGAGGAAGTTGGATGAAAACCAGTGTGGTTTCAGACCACAGAGAGGCTGTCAGGATCAGATTTTCAGTATGCGCCAGGTAACTGAAAAATGCTACGAGGGGAATAGGCAGTTGTATTTATGTTTCGTAGATCTAGAGAAAGCATATGACAGGGTACCGAGGGAAAAGATGTTCGCAATTCTGGGGGACTATGGAATTAAAGGTAGATTATTAAAAGCAATCACAGGCATTTATGTTGACAATTGAGCTTCAGTGAGAATTTATGGTAGAATGAGTTCTTGGTTCAGGGTACTTACAGGGGTTAGACAAGGCTGTAATCTTTCACCTTTACTGTTCGTAGTTTACATGGATCATCTGCTGAAAGGTATAAAATGGCAGGGAGGGATTCAGTTAGGTGGAAATGTAGTAAGCAGTCAGGCCTATGCTGACGACTTGGTCTTAATGGCAGATTGTGCCGAAAACTTGCAGTCTAATATCTTGGAACATGAAAATAGGTGCAATGAGTATGGTATGAAAATTAGCCTCTCGAAGACTAAATTGATATCAGTAGGTAAGAAATTCAACAGAACTGAATGTCAGATTGGTGATACAAAGCTAGAACAGGCCGATAATTTTAAGTATTTAGGTTGTGTGTTCTCCCAGGATGGTAATGTAGTAAGTGAGATTGAATCAAGGTGTCGTAAAGCTAATGTAGTGAGCTCGCAGTTGCGACCAACAGTATTCTGTAAGAAGGAAGTGAGCTCCCAGACGAAACTATCTCTACACCGGTCTGTTTTCAGACCAACTTTGCTTTACGGGAGCGAAAGCTGGGTGGCCTCAGGATTATTCATAAGTTAGAAGTAACAGACATGAAAGTAGCAAGAATGATTGCTGGAACAAACAGGTGGGAACAATGGCAGGAGGGTACTCGGAATGAGATAAAGGCTAATTTAGGAATGAACACGATGGATGAAGCTGTACGCATAAACCGGCTTCGGTGGTGGGGTCATGTGAGGCGAATGGAGGAGGATAGGTTACCTAGGAGAATAATGGACTCTTATGGAGGGTAAGAGAAGTAGAGGCAGACCAAGACGACGATGGTTAGACTCAGTTTCTAACGATTTAAAGATAAGAGGTATAGAACTAAATGAGGCCACAACACTACTTGCAAATCGAGGATTGTGGCAACGTTTAGTAAATTCACAGAGGCTTCCAGACTGAACGCTGAAAGGCATAACAGTCTATAATGATTATGTATGTATGTATGTATGTATGTAGTATATAAAGCAGATTCGATGGTTTTATGAAGTGTGAACTGAACTTACGTACATTACAGATTAAAGCGTGTTTTCACCACGAGAGAAGTATTCACTACTAACATTTCAAATGCATTCTCAGGATACTGCGATATATTTCTACAGAGCGGGACCGTCTGATCAGCCTGTTCGTTTTGTCTGGAGGGCAGTTGTATTTCCAATTAACAGAAAAGTTGAAACTATTTCTCACGTAAAATATTGTGCAAGAAATTCCTAGGTCTTCCTGAAAGAAGTCGAGCAACTTCCACGTTCGTTTAAAGTGCACGTTAGTGAATAAGGCTTTCCAAGTCTGTACAGAAACGAATAGAAAGGAACAATCAATCGCCCTCCGAGATAACTAAATAGCCAACCACATGAAGGAAATAAATTCTCCTTGAGAAAAGATTCACTGTATTGAGACTGACAAGCTAGAAAATAGACTAGCTGGCGGATCTCTTCCTGGACACTCGTTGAGGTAAGGAAAGGAAACTTGCCCCGCAGTGCTTACGTTCTCGTGACTGACATGTATCCTTCAGGCAGGGCGCCCGCCGAAGAAACGTGGCAGATGATCTAGCAGCAACGTGATATTTACATAACAGTGATAACTCAACACCCACTAAAGTCGTTAGTCGGTAACGAGCAATATTTCTTACATAGATGTTGAAGATATTTTTAAGGTAGTAGATTTAAATAACGTTAATAATGAAAAGACGTTTTCTGAGCGGAGAAGTTGCGCATGTTAACGTGGGAGGCGCGTGAGTTCGAATTCCCATCGTCCGCTGCCCCGAGAATGGCTTGCCGTGCCCTCCAACCCTAGCTTCTAGGCAAATGCTGGGACAGTGTTCATAAGCCACAGCCGATTTCGTCGACCCTTCGTTACTCAATTACATTCACCATCATTCATTTCATCTCCATTAGCTCCTCAAGTGAGGTTGGCGTCGGGAAGGGCATCCGGCCGTAAAACATGCCAGATCATTTCACCTCACCGTACAGTATCTCCAATCCCGTATCAGTAAACGCGGAAACATGGAACAAGAGCATGACATGAGGTAGTTTTGGGTATGTTACACTTCTATTGGAAGCTAACGCAGGTGAACATGGTGCCTTCAGCGTGTCTGGAGAGTTGAGTATGTATCCGGAAATATTTCACTCATTTTACAGAATGAACTAGGAGACTAAATACACGGTTATTTTCCCCACAAAACTGACGAAATTAATGCTCAATTCTGGATGGTCTTTCGTCGTTAATCATACAGACACCAACGAGATATCCTCTCGGCTAGCCACAAACGCGTGGCGTAAAGAGGATTCGACTGCATTCCTCAGGCAGTAACGGGGCAGAGCATGCGACTGCCACGTCTCAGTTCAGTGGGCGATGGTGTATTTGTTTCCATTTACATTGGTTTATTCTGAAGTCTCAGGCTACGTTACGTGCCGCATCACCCGGGCTGGCTTATGGACTCAGAAATACATACTGATGAAATAGTTTGTGTCTCGTGTATATTGTGCAAGGAGCAATCGTAAAGAGGTTTAAATTTTGCGCTAGATTGTGTTAAGTCCATTTCAGTATTATGTTTGTTGTTTAAGGGGGTCTAACAGCTAGGTCATCCGTCTCTCATTATTAAAAGTTGGGGAGAGAAAATCAAATAATCATGAAGTAAATGCAGCCACTTACCTTCTGAGGACCATAATTTCGTTTTCTAAAGAATCTTCTCTTCCTTTGAGGGCTTTCTTGTCGATAATTTTGACAGCAAACTTCTGGCTAGGCTTCTCCTTGCTCTCTGCCAGCCGCACTTCCGAAAAACCTCCAGTTCCTAGAATTTCCTTCAGAATGTATTTGTCCTCTAGGGTAGGAATTTTTTCGGCTTCCTTCTCAGTTTTCTTGAAAGGGTCTTTATTTCTAAACAGTGGCATTTTGTCACTTAAATATTATTACAATCAACGGAAATAACTGGGTTTTTAGATTGTATATGTCAGTTCAAGAAAACTGTAAGCTAAAGGGAGCAAAATTCAAAATTATTTCTAAGATCAACTTTTAGTGTGAGTATTCTACTGGGCCTCTTGTGTTTCGACACAATATTGATTAATACACACCGTGCTACGCGTTCGCCTCGCAATCAAGTCACACGACTACTTTCCAGCGTTGGAGGAACGTTGGTAGACTGAATCACAGCTAGTTTTAAATTAAGTAGCAAAATAAGTGGTAGTTCAGATAAAAAAGTATTCTGAAGAACATTCCCAAAGTCGCAACAAATATCACTGCTTCCAAGGAAAGACGCAACGGCAAAGCACAGTGTCAGACGACATTCAGCTACTACGAACGAGAAATGGATGTTGTCCCACCTTTTGAATTCAAAACCTGCGAAGAAGTATTTCTAGATAAAAGAGTTTTACGTACTGTATGCTCCTGAAAGAAAAGAACGCCTCTATTCTCGGCTCTACTCACACTCCTGTATTTACACTTCAAATACGTCAGTGCTCCGACCAATTTTGAATTATGCATGTGGTTTGTTTGTTTCTTTGTTCGTTTCTTTTTTTCTTTCTGACTGAAAGGTTCACAGGTCTTAACAATGTCTTTGTCTACGTGTTTATAAAGAGACCATTATGTCGCGGAAGAGGTGAAGATCAACCCAGATGTGATGTCCGTTCATATTATTATTATTGTACCGGGAGGTACGCCTCAATCCCGCACATTTAAAAAAGCGCCTTAAGAAACACTATCTATCGAACAACTCTTGAAACAGCTAATGCATAAAGTTGGGACATCAATCAGAAGATGTCACCACTGAATAACTGAGTAATACGTTATTTTAAAGTGTCCTAAACTGATTGGATTTATTTGTTTTGTTTTGGGGTACATCAAGAAGTTTGAACTTTTCTCCATAGATATGTCTACAGAAACTGAGGTCATGCACTCTGGTGCAAGGTGGAAGAATGAGTGATTTAAAGAACTTTTGTGTGTATAGGTTTTCTCAACAGAATTGACTTTCATTTATTTTGGTACTTCAAAGTTTGCAACACTTCCTCCTCTTCCCGCCAGCTTTTGAGTCTGGCCAATCACAAATTTTATCTAATTATTTTTCAGCCAATTACAGGCTTCTTATAGGTTTTTCGGTTTATTCAGTAAAATGAGAGGGTGTGTCCGGATTTAGTCCAGAGCCTTCTCTAACCCTTCCCCTCGGATATATAAGCTGCGACTTTTCAAGTTAACTTGTCTTATTGATCGTTGGAGTTCTGAGTGTGTGTGTTAAGACAGGAGGCGGGATGCCTCTTTCTTCGGCAGGCAGAACATCAGCCCAGGTAATGGCCACCAGTTATCTCTGTAGCTATCTCCGCAAACTTACCCGAGGTGGAGTTTAACTATGTAACCGTCTGATTTCTAAAAAGTAAACTTTCTTCCTTCTCAAGTTAAATTTCATAAAGTCAAACTGTAAATCGGGGATAGAGAGTGCGTTACCCTCTCGAGTTCCCTTTCAATTTATCTTGAGGTGACTACGATTTTGTAACCGTTCGTCTTTCTGTAAAGCATTAATTAACCTTTCTTTCTAGTCACCTCAGTAGCTTGGGATTAGAATCTGTATCATCGGGCTGCGAGCCCAAGTAGTGTTTTATTCTTTGTTTTCTAGGAGCGCAAGTGTACGCCTCCATACATTTTGAGTTCTGGGGGCAGTAATGTTAACCTGTTCTTCCTTATCATGAAGGCCCAAAAGTATGGGTACTAGATAACCCTGTACGTATTAATTACATTGTAAATTGTAAATCAAATCAATTGTAAATTGTAGGTTGTGCCTAAAGAGGACAGAAATTGTAAGGTTTTATGTAAAGTGCCTTGAGTAGGCTGTCTCCTTGGTTGAATTTGGAGAGCATGTAAGCTATTTTATGTGGTTTGTGTAATACTGAGTGGGGCCTTTGGAAGGCCGTTTTGTAACCTTTGGAGCAAGGTGCTCTTGAATTGGGAGATTTCCAACCGTTTGGTTTTCTTTCTTGTATCAAACTGCTATTTGTACCTGTAACCTTTTTATTTCACTAAGGATAAAGTTTGTTAAGTTTGAGATTTGAAATGAAATATAACCTTTATTTTTAAAGTTTTAAGCTAATCTTTGATATCGTAGATAGACCCATTCCAACCAGCACCTTCTTTCACCTCTCTCTGTTCCACGGAAACTCCGTAACAATTATTATTATTATTATTATTATTATTATTAAGCTAATATTGTTCTCTGCAATAAGGTGTTGTATTGCCTGTGTGTATTTAAAGCACTTTGCAAAGAAAATAGCGTTAAGTTTTATCACACTGTAAATAAATGCATCTTTTTAACATTAATTTCACAAGGATGTATGTACCCCATTTGAAACAAAAGTATTCCGCGACATAGAAGCTTGGTATTTTAGGACTTGTCCAGGTTCAGCTCGAAATCCACAAAAATGTATTTAATTCAGTTTGAAAATAATCGCTTCGATTCCTCATTGCACAAGTGAAGAACACTAAAATCACATTTCACTGCAAACAAGATCATTCCAAACCGCAACGTGGAAATAATTACCATGATGATGAACATAATTTTTAATATGGTATTGGCCGTAGTTCGAAATTCGTGCAAACTCTTTAAGGATCGGATTTTGCCCTTCAATTCATTATGCGTAAGCAGAAGTTTGTATCAAACTGCCAAACACATTCCAACAGAACACATCTCGAGGATGTAATGACCTCCTCTTTTTCACGCAGCACTATGGCTATTGCAATCTCCTGGAATCAGTCCATTTTAAAACACGAGCAATACAGCTTAAATATTCGAATGTCTGTTGCAATGAAACGCCGAATCAGTCGGGTGAGAATGATAATACCAACATCTTTTCGAAATTCATCTCTTATTTGTGTTAACAATGCCATTATATTTATATTTCAGTATAAGCACTTTCCAGGGTGATAGCGTCTGGCCTATCTCACAAGCGATTGTCGTGATGTGTTGCTGCGCCAATTATATTAATATATAGTGCAGTTAATATTGAAACAGAATGCCATATATACACTACATTCATTTTAGCTGCTATGGACTATTACAACTGGAGATAACAGCCGTCAATGTGGCGCTAAAAATACTATGACTATGGAGACATCATATGGCTTATTATGAAACTAACTTATTATTTGCGATGAGTAGTCAATAATATGACATCAAACAATCGACAATAGTTTTCTGACCTGACTACGCAAAGACAAAAAATACGCAGTCAGCAATAAAAACGTGGTCCATGTATACATATTTATCGCAGTGTGTATAATTGATGGTAGTAAGTTGGTCACATTTATCACAAAAACATCCTTCCGCTTCGAAACAATACTCCATGTGTGTTTGAAATAACCCAGGAAAAGTCTTCGGTGAAGCCGCGCTGAAAACAAAACAAATTTAATTAAGGTACAGAATCTTGCTACCGAGAACTGGAAATACACAAAGGAATGAAGCGTAAAAAGTGGTCTCAGTGCCATATGTCATTGTCAGGAGATATCACAACTGTATCTGTTATCAGATTCAATATTTTTGTAGGGACGGAAGAAGGAAACGTCAGCAGGCTGTACACTTAGCTGGAATTAGCTTCTTGATGAAATCAATGCCTTTAGGAATTACAGAGATGTATAGTTACGTAGCCTATGTCTATTGGCTTCCCATGAATCAACCAAAACTATTTTAGAACGTGCCTGTATATCTCTCCGCAATGCTTGTTCTGTAAGGACCTTTAAACCCTTCTAGGTCAGATTGGCAAACTTTCTTGAAAACGCCTTGATGTTTGGTGAAGTGATTGTCCTACATGCGGGGAAATGACCAGTGTACATTCAATCAATCACTACTGATATGCAATGATTCATCAGTGGGTTCCAATGCAAAGACATACAAATGAGGAGGCAGCGTACCATCCATCACAATCCATGGCATTATCATATAAGTGTGTGTGGATGCTGCTACGGATCCAACGGCACCAAATATATGCTTGCTTCCCTTCAATGTAAGGGTTCATCCAGATCGCAACTTTTCATCGAATCTTGATTGGTCGGTATTAATTACTTGATCTGGTTACTAACGTTTTTTCCTCAAGGAGAGACCTGATTCCTCTCATGAGTACAATACATTAAGCTCTTGGTTTAATATCAGCAGTCCCTTCAACCAATCGCTTGCTAACTTCATGGGTTATTTTTCGACAAACGATATTATTTTGCTCAGACATTTTTACTCACAAGTTGGAAGCTTTGAACAGCAGGGAACTGCAAGGACCAATTCTCTTCTTAAATTTAATTGCCCACAGTCACAATGTACGGTCGTGTATTATGGCTTTTTCCTGCATCTTTGCTATAAAATGCTCCGAAAACCGTAGAAGTAGTTAGTAGGACGTCAAGCAAATAACATTATTATGCTATAAAAAGGTCATGTACTAAACGGTTGATCATATCTTGCAAGCTGTTTGGGTCTGATGAGCGTCGTTATCTGAGCGTGTTTTCGTAATGTTGTAACACAGTCCTACTCTTTTTTTTTTCCTGAGAGGATGCTGTTGTAAGTTTCAGGGGAGGTGTCGTAACACTTGCTAATCTAACAGCACACGGATGAGGATAATCAAAATTTTCATGTTTCTCCCTTTGTTCTTTTGTCCAGATCTTGCATGCATCAGCCAGGTATCCTTCTGGAAACCTCGTTATTGTTTTTCTTGCAGGTGATGGCCAATAAGACGAAGTGCGCCTTCCCTAAATATCGCCACTGGTGACATTACTTAATCATCCACCGTCATGGCACTGTCACTTTTCTGATCTGATGCCTCCTCATAGATTACAACTGTACTTTCTTCTTCTTCTTCTTCTTGTACCATATCCTCATTGGATGTCGATTGTCATCAGGGCGATCTGGTTTTTGTTCTCAGCAACTCGTAGATTCCGTAGCCAAGATATTATCTTCCTTCCCCTACTTCTCCTCCCTTCAATTTCACCTTGTAAGATAAGCTGAAGAAGTCTATATTTATCATTTCGAACGATATGACCAATGTTTCTTCTTTTTTGATGTTGTGCATAACCTCTAGCTCTTTGTTCAGGCGTTCGAGTACATCAGTGTTACGTATTCTGTCAACCCATGATATTCTAAGCAGGCATCGGTAGCACCACATCTTAAAAGTTCGAAGTTTTTTGGTGGTGTTCTCTCTTAGTGTCCAAGTCTCAGCACCATAAAATAAGACAAAATACATAACACCGAAGTAAAACGAGACGGAAATTGATCTTAAAGTCCCTATTTTAGAGAAGTTTGCTCATTCTCTTGAATGCAGTCCTTGCCAGTTCAATCCGGGACCTTATTTTAACAGCACTGTTCCAGCTGTGATCGAGTACGCTGCCGAGCTACTTAAAGCGTTGGACTTGCTCCAGTGATGTGCCAGCAACTGTCAAGTTAACAAGTTGAATGACAAGTTTGATGACCATTACTTTGGTCTTTTTCGTATTTAAACGCTGACCTGCTGTAACACTGTGTTCAACCACACAGTTTAGTAATGTCCACAGATCTTCAGCACTCGTTGCAAGCAGAAGAGTATCATCTACATATCGCAGATTATTTCTTGTGATCCCGTTAACAACGATTCCCTCCTGTTTTTCTTCTAGTGCTTCAGAAAATATCATTTCAGAGTAAATATTGAAGAGGAGTGGAGACAGAACACAGCCTTGCCTCACTCCTTGCTTTATTTCATAGGTGTTTGTGCTGTCGACCTTAATTGATGCGGTCTGATTCCAATACAGGTTGGCAATAATTCGGATATCTCCACCATCTATGCTGATATCATGTAGGATATGCAGCAATGTTTCACGTTTCACATGGTCGAAAGCTTTATCATAATCACTACAACAAGCATACGCATCCATAGACATATCAGCTACCTTACAAATGGAAAATGCCGGTAGTAGTCGTGACACATACTGATCCACTACCATGAGAAAACACCCGGCTATCAGTCACGTGGAAAATACCGGTAGTAGTCGTGACACCCACTGAGTAACTACCATGAGCAGACACCTACCTGCCAGTGACGTTAGACTACATACCTGAACATGAATTTCCCCTCATAGGATTTTAAAGAGCAGTACCTGCAACGAGGTGCAGCACGAGAAAGCTTAATGACTCTGAAAAATCTAGTTTTCGTCGCCAATTCGGTTCAATGTCTCAATGGTCAGTGTAGAGTTCTTCAGTTCATGGAATCCGAATTCTATTCCCGGATATCGAAATAATGGTAAGAATATTAATTTAACTACAACTGGCCAATTACTCTACCTCGGAGACCAGGTGATCGAGTTCACCTTAATATGAACCTTTTTTAATACATACTAATACACCACACTACCAATCACTACAGAAACACGTAACAGTGAACGCTTTCCTCAACAAAGGTTGAGTGTTGGTATAGGAATCCAGCTGTAAAGGTAGGTTTTATCCATGGGCAGTGCTGATCCGAAGTAACTGGAAAACGACCACGAAGAAGAAGAACTTCGTCGCTCATAATTCAATCCACGCAGGGACATAACTGAGTAAAATGGGATTCCGAATAATGTATTTCCATACTTTCTGAAGAGAAACAACGTCTTATCAGGGAATATTTTATCATTAAGCTTGTAACCAAGCGGCCGCGGTTCAAGCCCCACCAATGCATTCCGGATTTTTGAAATGAACTCTGATTCAGATTCCACGTAATATTGGAAGTCCCGTATCAATGTTATCAGTACCAACAATCGTGTTAAACAAGTTCGCTGTTTAAGAGTATAACAAAATATCAGATTGCAATTTTCAAAGAAGG
This sequence comes from Anabrus simplex, assembly GCF_040414725.1. Taxonomy (NCBI): domain Eukaryota; kingdom Metazoa; phylum Arthropoda; class Insecta; order Orthoptera; family Tettigoniidae; genus Anabrus; species Anabrus simplex. The sequence goes on from NC_090266.1 coordinate 710,565,583, forward strand.
TCGGTTTGGTCAGCTTGCCAAAAATAAATGTTTTTAAAATGAATGTTTAACTGATATAATCGTATTTAAAGTTTAACAAACTTCATTGCAAAAGACTAAGAGTACTTTGAAATTTTAACGACACTAATGCGAACGACTCTTCGTATGCACGTACGTAAGTAGCAACAGACAGTCCTGAGTCCGTACAAGTGGGGAGGAAAGTTCGTGTGCGCTTTTCACGTATTGTTAAGTGCGCTTATGCTTTACATGTTGTGCGCTATCGAACAGAGAACAAGGGTATGAAATATACTGTTGATGATCACTGGAATTTTAGAAAGGGAGAAAAATTCGGCGCTCCATGTCGAACGATGTCGGCATGTTAAAGATCTCTGGTGATCCATGCGATATTTACCCGACAAAAGTTTTTAATAAAAATGTTACTGGCTTTACCTCCCTCTATTTTTTACGGTTTTCGGAGAAGCCGAAGTGCCAGCATTTAGTTGCACAGTATTTCTTTTACGTGCCAGTAAATCTACCTTCACGAGGCTGACTTATCTGAACACTTTGAAATATTTTTTTGCTAGGGGCTTTACGTCGCACAGACACAGATAGGTCTTATTGCGACGATGGGATAGGAAAGGCCTAGGAGTTGGAAGGAAGCGGCCGTGGCCTTAATTTAGGTACAGCCCCAGCATTTGCCTGGTGTGAAAATGGGAAACTACGGAAAACCATTTTCAGGGCTGCCGATAGTGGGATTCGAACCTACTATCTCCCGGATGCAAGCTCACAGCCGCGCGCCTCTACACACACGGCCAACTCGCCCGGTGAACACTTTGAAATACCATCGGACTGAGCCAGGATCGAACCTGCCATCTCGGGGTCAGAACGCCAGCGCCACTCAGCCCGGCCAAAAGTTTTTAAAAACACATCAATAGGTTGCCCAATTGAGTTCCGGTTTCTGTACCTTCTGGTAGAGGAAAATGGAATATCGAAATTTACACGCGGGCAGCCTAAACTGAGTCATATCAAAAGCCAGCACACAGGAACCGATGCCATCGATCATCATCATCATCATCACCAGACTACTGTGTCCAGTTTACGTGGGAAACCTTACAGAAGACTGTTGTTGACACACAAAATGTATTTTAGATTATCTTTCTCAGGTACACATGAAGCACATAACAGTCGACTAACAAAATCATACGTAGGAGGGAGAGTAGGTACGAGTACTAGGAATTTCCGTGGCATTATTTTCCCTCTCCATAATTGGATCTGGTGAGAAACATCTGTAACAGACAGAAAAGGCCTCCCCCTCCCTCCTTTCACGATTACTGCGCCTGAAGAAACAGGAGCTTCTCACAAGAAAACAACGGAAACATCTGCAACGTTGTGTGCGTTTGACATCTTTGCCGTAAAATATCGAAAATACACGATATTATTAGAAATAAATTTACTGAAACGTCGATTAGTTCCACGAAATAATTATCGCAGAATAGTTCTAAGGCAAGATGCCTACACGATTTACTTGATCTAATCCACTCTCTAGTTGAAGGAACGATGTACATTAATACAGTGTATTAAAGTACCATCCCAAGCTGTATTCGAGTAGCTATGAGTGATTATTATTATTATTATTATTATTATTATTATTATTATTATTATTATTATTATTTCTTTAATGATTTAGTCCATTATGCAGCGATAATAAGAATTCGTGGAATTAGACCAGCTTTTACTTCTTATATAATGGAAAATGAATTAATACGCTAGAGCTCTTTCAACCGTTTGCTTGTATGGTCATCTTCAGCAATGATTAAAGAAGCCATGTCATTGAAGATATCTGCCATTGCGTGAATGGCGACGATGGGATAGGAAAGGGTTATGAGTGGGAAGGAAGCAGCCGTGGCCTTAAGGTACAGCCCCAGCATTTCCCTGGTGTGAAAATGGTAAATCACGGAAAACCACCTTCAAGGCTTTTAACCAAAGAGTAATATCCATTGCCTTTCTTAAAGACTTCATTTCCTAATTTGACAATTCCTACATCACCTGACTTATTCGCCATTGCATTTTGTTTTAAACTTATTTTCATCTCTTATTCCTAGAAGACTGTGTCCACATCATCCAGCAATTTCTTAAAATACTCTGCAGTCTCAAACAAAAGCCATAAGAGATCAAGTGAAATTTTTAATATCTTCGCTGTTGATAAGAAAGGAGACCAGGTCTGGTCAAACCCCGGCATTTGCCCGCACCGCATTTTCAATACGAGGATCCAGTTGAAGAGAATTTTCTGATTGGACCCTTGTAGTCTCTAGTATCAGGATAAAAAAAACTTGATAAAATGGTATAATGTACGCCCTGAATAACCTCAACATTTACGTTAGTAGAAACTTGGCTGTGTTCAATGTAAACGCATTTACGTATAACATTTAACAAAACATCTTCAGAGCGCTGTTTGCGTTAAATGAGGCTTCCTAGCTCCGGTGGTACAGGCATGCTCCGTTCACTAGGAAGGACGTCAGGGGGACGAAAAGTTAACTTTTGGTAGTTGCTTTACGTCGCACCGACACAGATAGGTCTTATGGCGACGATATGATAGGAAAGAGCTAGGAGTGGGAAGGAAGCGGCCGTGGCCGTACTTAAGGTATAGCCCCAGCATTTGTCTGGTGTGAAAATGGGAAACCACGGAAAACCATCTTCAGGGCTGCCGACAGTGGGGTTCGAACCCACTATCTCCCGGATGCAAGCTCACAACTGCGCGCTCGTAACCGCACGACCAACTCGCCCGGTAACGAAAAGTTAAGAAACGGAAAATGAGAAGAGACACATGGCCCTAGGGTTCACTCAGCCTAAACCAGAAATTAGGTTAATTCCTAGGGGCAATTAACATAGAGATAATCACTGTCCCACCACGTGCCGAGGTTCCGGATAAATTTTAGTTCAGTAATCTTGTCACGATTTGTGAAAGCTTGCTTCCATTTCAATTTAAGCAAACTAGAAAGCGAGTAAACGTCCGGCTCCTTGGCTTAATAGTCAGCGTAGTGACCAGTTCAGGGCCGGGCCAGGGACTTCATCCACGTCTGCTTAATTCCTCCAGCTCGGGGACAGAGTATTTCCGTTCATACATACATCTATCTTCATTATGGACCCTTATGTTTTCCAGCGTTCAGTCTGCAAACCTCTGTAAATTCATCCATAACTTGGCTTTTATCTCCGAATTCGGAGTACCCTCCTGCCATTGTTCTCACTTGTTTTTACCAGCAGCACTGGAGCATACAGAGCTAAAACTAGAGGAGTCCAGTATGGAATAAACATGAGTGGAAGGAACATCTGATTTAGTAGATTGGCGTTGATGTTTCAGGATAAATATAATGGAAGATTTGGAAAAATGTGTGGGACTGCTGTGTGATCCAATTTGTGCTGTCTTGGAATTTCCAATTTTTCACCATTAATAATGAAACTACCTCTTTTATGGATAAGTTTGGCGGTAAAATTCAGATCCCAGATACGACTCGTATCACTCAAAGGCTGACCTTGTCGTGGAGTAGCCATCGACTAGTTCGAAAACAAATTTGAATCCTTTTGGGGTGAAAATAAGTTATTCATTCGACTGTTTATCGCAACCCGACTTGTAACCCTGGACATAGCAAGTTGTTGGCATATTCTCATGCGGTAGTAAATTGAGGTATATGCCGAAGTATACGTCCTGTTTCTCAAATACTTAATATTTTTCAATTTTCAGTTCACAGAAAGTTAACACCAGATACTTTGCGCATATAAAACTAGCGAAAAAGACCAGAAACTCTTTACACACTTCCGCTTTAAGCCGACAAAAAGCGCACCTACTTGGCCTTTATATCGACAGAAGCGCTGCAGGCGACGGAGAACATGTATACCCTGTCTGTTAACATGTGATTCAGAGGGAGTCACACTATTCGTCATGGTTCAGGGCTGCCGACAGTAGAGTTCGAACCAACTATCTCCCAATGTAAGGCGATAGCTACGTGATGTAAACCATGCAGCTACTCGCTCGGTTTTCGACTTAATGCACACACTTCATTTGCATACAACACACCACACTATCAACCACGACCGAAACACGCAATAGTGATTACAACACTTAAATGATCATCAATCTGGGATTAATCCACATGCAGTGCTGACCCCAAGTAACCGGTAAAAGGTCAGGAGTACATTATTATTAGAAAGAGGTTTTCTGTACAAAACGTGACCGGTCGCACGCGGCTGAGTCAAGGCCAGCCATCAGGCGTCCCCCACACCCGCGGCCAACCTTGCTACAGTTGGCCTGTACCACGTCTTTGTTTCTTAAATCTGTAAATACGTACACTATAATAAACTAAAGAAAGCCCTTACCTCATAGAAAAACCTGTAAATATCGTCCTATCGCAGCTGAACACACATTGTACCGAGTAAGTACTTTTCGATCGACAGGATTTAGCACGGCCATTGTAATGTTTCTTGTTGCAGTTCATAAGTTTTCCTTCATTTCCTCCAAAGTGCGTGGAGATTTGCTTGGCACACTTTATATTTCACGGTACCCCACACATGATAATCACACAATGTTAGATCCGGTGAGCGGGAGGGCCATGAACAAGCTCTAATCACTATTTTCAAACACTTCCGGAATATTATGTATGAACTCCATTGTTGTATGAGGAGTTGTGGAATGCTGTTGAAAGCAAGATTGATTTTTCTTCTTCCATTAGCTGATTGAAAAATGGGGGTGAGAACGGAATTTCAGTACCGCTCTCCATTTACTGCATCCTCGTAAGCAATCGGACCGATTATGCATGTTGCCCTAATCTCACACCAAACTCCGATTATTCCATCATAAATAGGGATTTCCTCTATACAATGCGGATTTTCAGAACAAAATTGATAGTGTGTGTTTTGAGTGTTGATATGCCCTATTAGATGGAACCACGCCTCGTCTATAAAGAACGCAAGGTGAGAGTCCATTCAGCCTTCAGTCACTCATAAAAGAAACCACTCGCAATAACGCACATGTCTTGTGAGATCGACTAGTTTTAAATTATAAACACTTGGCGCATTTGTACGGTTTGATCTTTCATAATTTTGTTGCTGTATGTGCAGAAGTCACTGAAACCACAACTTGCTGTGTTCATTTCGGTACAGATTACCGTGGTAAACGTTGAAGTTTTGCGCCAATTTCGTACGTCTTCGGAGTGTTTCTTGTTTAGGACTGAACCAGTAGTCTCAAACTTATTCACAAGATCGTGAATTGTAGTTCTGGAAGGAGGCAATTGCCCAGGAACCTCCTGATGAAGTCCGTAAGAACGCGACGAAGCGATTCGTATTTGTATTAACATTAGAATACCAAAATACGTTGCTCTAAATGTAACTGTCTTCCCACTTCGCAAATTAAAGCGGACTACTGACTGCAGCATGGGATGTGAAGGACAGGAAGCGAGCCAGACAGCCAGGTGGTCCTCGGGTGTGGGGGAAGCCAGCTATTCCTGCTTCAACCACGCATGATAGGTGAGGTTTTATACAGAAAATCCTGGATTTAAAAAGATGCTATAGGCTAATTTTACACAAATTAAAATCGGAAAACTAAACGGCGTAAAGTTACCTTTTTCAGATTTCGCCACACCGTCTCTGAGATACAGCTTCTTCTAAAGTTGGCAGAACTACTTACTGAGCAAAAAATGGTAAATTCACAATAACGGCCAGCACTCACTCACCGTGTTTACTGTGCTCACCATTCATTGCACGTGCACTTCTTCAGACGAGAAGTCAGATATTAACCCAGTGTTGTTTCAGGACAACCAAAATGTACAGCACATTTCCAGAACAACAGTTTTACATTATAAAAGTGAACGAAGCACGCCACACACTACATAATTGAGTTCTCACTTGTTCGACGTCTCGCATCCAAAGAGAAAAATGCATCCATTGTTTTCCCTTTGGATGTGAGACGTCCAACAAAGTTACATTTTAGATTTGTGTTGAATTTCGTACAGGCAGCTCAATGTACAGTTTCAGAATAAACGTCTTAAACTGTTCATTGCTTATGAACATGGCAATTATTTTTTCTTTACTTACAAGCCAGACATTGCATATTACTGGCACGTGCGTGAAGTGATAAGTCACTTCTTCAAGGCACGTTTCAAGGGTGGACTGTAAACTGTATATATACAGAATGTTAAGGGTATACGTGCGGATATTTTGCTAGTCGGTAGAGGAAAGTACATCTCACCACACATGCTATGTATGTTTTACATTGTCCTATTAGGTATCCTATAAATGAGCCAAATATTTCAGGACTTAATGTGTTTCGAATTGCCACAGTAGGAAACGCCGGTTATGTCATACTGTCCTCGTGTTGTTGAGTCACGTGTTCAACGACAGTAGCAAAGTATAGGGACTGTTGAACCTGTTTGCTATCCTAGACCAACTCATGTTGGTGTGCTCTTCTAGTCGCTGGTGAAGAGGGATGGCAGCGCACGTGCCAGACGAGGTCTTGATGTACTCGTAAACCGGTCTAGCTTTCGTAATAATAAGTTTTACGTCCCACTACCTGTTGTTACGGTTTTCGGAGAAATCGAGATGCCAGAATGTTGTCCCACATGACTTATTTTACATGCTATTAAATCTACCGATGCGAGGCTAACGTATTTGAGTACCTTCAAATATTACCGGACTGAGCCGAATCGAACCTGCCAAGTTGCGCTACTCAACCCGGCATTAGAGCATCCGTTTCACCATATTTGGAACACTATCACCCGCTGAGATCCATGGTTATAAACGTTGATAAGCGTTTCCTAGGCAGAGCATTAATTGCGAATAGTCAATTCTTCTCTTCATATTATGATTACTATTATTATTATTATTATTATTATTATTATTATATTATATTATATTAATAATAATAATAATAATAATAATAATAATAATAATAATAATAATAATAATGCTATTGGCTCTACGTCCCACTAACTACTTTTACGGTCTTCGGAGAAGCCGAGGTGCCGGAATTTAGTCACGCAGGAGTTCTACCGACACGAGGCTGTCGTTTTTGAGCACCATCAAATACCACCGGACTGAGCCAGGATCGAACCTTCCAAGTTGGGGTTAGAAGGCCAGCGCCTCAACCGTCTGAGCCACTCATTCCGGCTATTATTGTATTACTACGTACGACTTCGCTCCTCTGATTCATTCCAAAATGTATTATTGTTTTATTTTATATGTAATATGTTTTAATCAGACGACACTGTTAACTCTACGTATACCAATCGGATGAGGAAACGATCTGATGCAGCTGTTATGCAAGCATTCCGAGTGACGTTATACTCAGTGATGGTGCGTAAACAAGTGAATGCGGCACTGGATGTTGGCTCCACGCTACCTGGCCCACCGTCATTGCCGGCGAGTTGTTGCTGCCTGTCCCACAGACAGGTGTAGAGCTAACATCACTGTAGCCAGCTGATTACATAACGGAAACGTTTACATGTGCCGAATTAGCTGATATTCACCTCGTTTACGGAGCAGCTGGAGAAACTGCACATGCGGCGAGGAGTCTATATAGACAACGATTTCCAAACCGCCGTATTTCCAATAGCCGAATTTTCGTCGCTGTGTACCGCAGGCTGCGGGACTCAGGCTCCCTTCATCCTCGGATCGAGTGCCGTGGATAGCATCGCGATCCCTCGGAGCTTCGGCGGGAAGAGAGATAAAAAAAATACTTCTCGAAGAGGGACCGACTATAAGCACAAGGAGCTTGGCAAGACAAGTAGGTTCATCTAACTAGACTGCTCATCGTACGTCGCGTGAATAGCCTATCATAACCGAAGCACTACCACAGAGTTCAACATCTCACCGAGCAAGTGGCCGCATGGTTTGGGTCACGTAGTTTGCATTCGGGAGATAGTGGATTCGAACCCCACTGTCGGCAGCCCTGAAGATGGTTTTCCACGGTTTCCCATTTTCACACCAGGCAAATGCTGGGGCTGTACCTTAATTAAGGCCTCGGATGCTCCTTTCCCATTCATAGTCCTTTCCTACATCGTCGCAGTAAGATCTATCTGTATCAGTGCGACGTAAAGCAAATTTGAAAAAAAGAGAATCTCCAGGAAGCGGTTTACCTACCAAGAGCTGAATTCTGTACCTGGTTCTTGCAACAATGTAAACGTAATGCAGACGTTCCGCACGGTGTGTTGGTTATAGATGAGGCATCCTTTACCTGGGAGGGTATAATTAATTTTCACAATTCCCATAGACGAGCAGAAGACGACCCTCATGCCATTCACCAAGGTAATTTCAATCACAGGTTTTCTACAAATATTAAGGCTATAACTTTAGGAGATCAGCTTCTTGGACTACTGGAGCTGCCTGCACGACTGACTGGCTCTAGTTACCTCCATTCTCTGCAGTCTTCTCTGCCAGAGTCTCTGGACGACGTTCCAGTATAGATACGTAAGCGGATGTGGCTCGTGCACGATGCACATCAGTATGTATGTTCGTAGATCGCTAGATCGCCGTTTCCCGAACTGGTGGGTTAGTCGGTATAGTCCCGTCATCGGGCAACCGAGTTTCTCCGAATTAAAACCACTAGATTTTTATTCCTGGAGGCACCTAAAGGACTTGGTGTACCAAGTAGAAATGCCAATGAAGTACCTAAGACAACGTATTCAGGATGCCGTCGTAACTGTCAGAGCTGACGTGGAGGTGTGGAGGCGGGTGAGGGTTTGATGGCGTCACCACATTGAGGTTTGTCGTCGAGTTAACGGACAATATTTCGAGCATTTCCTATGAAGGAACAGAACGGTAACTTCGGGCTTTTAAGTACATGTTCCAATAATTTCGGAGCCATGTTCAGAGTTATGATTAATCATTCGGAGTTGTCGACAGTTGACAGTTCGCTACTTTCTTTCCCGTGTATCCGACAAATTAATACCAACAAAGTTTGAGTGTGACGTTAACTTTTATTTTAATAATAATAATAATAATAATAATAATAATAATAATAATAATAATTACTTACGTCCCACTAACTTCTTTTTACGGTTCTTGGAGATTCCGAGGTGCCGGAATGTTGTCCCACATGTAATCCTTAACGTTCCAGTAAGTCTACTGGTAGGAATCTGACGTATTCGAGAAGGCTAAAATACCACAGATTGAGCCAGGATAAAGCCTGCCAAGTAAAGACCAGGAAGCCAATGCTTTAACCGTCTCAGCCACTAAGCCCGCAAACTTTTTATTTTGATACAGTTAATAAGCATTGCAAATGCAGCAATAAGTTATAATGCTTTATTTTATGATTATACATGTTCTTTTCATTTGGAGTGACGAACTGTTGGCACGCTAATTTTTGTGTTTTAATAACATGCACATTATCCGTTTGAAACAAAACGTTTGATGTGCTTTAATAATTCACTGTCAATACTACTCATTTGGATATCCTATCCCATGCATTATTTTCTTGACGAAAGGAACATTTTTTTACGTATACGCCAGCATGATTTTGCATTGTTCATTCTCCCTTTATGCGATGCAAAACGGGGATAGTAGAATACTTCATGTCCTGGAGTGCCTATCCTAACTCTACGCTCGAATAATTATAACAGCACACAATCTTTCAGACCCCACAACGACACAGATGGTTAGGCCATTTCCACACTCACTAGAGCATGGGGCTGATGACCACAAATATCCCAATCACCTAAAGGACGTACCAGCAACAGAACCCACATGAAAACCCGCTAACGATACATCTCCATTAAGCGAGGTCGATGACCAAGGGTGTCTGAAGATCATGAAACGGAAACAAAATGCCAAGAATTTACCGTGGAACGGCTGCCCGTAAATAAACAAAACTGGTTTGGGAAGAATGTTACGTAACATATCATGAACCAGTAGCACCAGCCATCAGCTGTTATCTCGGACAGGATGCTCATACCGTAAACAAAACAGGTTTAACAAGAATGATCCGTAAGTTGTCATGAACCAGTTGCTGTTATCTGGGACAGGCTGCCCATATACATAAACAAAGCTATCCTTTCACATCAAAGAGGAGTATTAACTACTCTAAAAACATATCACTTTCCTCACGGAAGTAATTTCCGACGATTACTAAAAAATTGATTTATATATATATATATATATATAAATTACCATTAGTTTTTACGTCGCACACAGATAGGTCTTATGGCGACGATGGGATAGGGAAAGGCTAGGAGTGGAAATGAAGCGACCGTGGTCTTAAGGTACAGCCCAACCATTTGCCTGGTATGAAAATGGGAAACCAGGGAAAACCATCCTCAGTGCTACTGACAGTGGAGTTCGAACCCACTATCTCCCGAATGCAAGCTCACAGCTGCGCGCCTCTAACCACACGGCCAACTTGCTTGGTTGCACATTTCTACTGAAGTGGTTAACATCTGAAAACTGACATTTTTAAAGGGGTTAAGACACAAAAATAAGCTTCCAAAAATTGGCATCCAATTGCATGCACCGACTATTTCATAGACTACATTATATTGGGTTACCTTTCAAGCGGTATTAATGACGGTTTCGCCGCCATTTTGTAATCAGTTCATATTAGAGGTGGATAGACTAATACAACAACGAAAATGTAATAGCTAACGAAAATGAATATTTCTTTTTGAAACTTCTGATAAAATACTGTATATTATGTCCCTTATTTATTATTTGAATCAGATGAATTTAACCACGGTTAAATGATACTGTTTTAAAATTAATTGTTTAATTAATTTGTTAATTGGGAATATGAGGCAGTAAAAAATTGAGTGGTATTTACATTAACACTTCACTACAGTAGAATGAATTATCTAATAACATCTTCCAGTCTTCAGGTCTTCAAATATTGTCAGATATATTTGGCCTACTGTGGTAATGAACCCAAAAATATTCAGCACCACCAGCATATGTTGCGATTTACGTAATGGTTAGAATCATCGTTTCCGTCGTCATCCATGACATTGCATGCTCTTTCACGGTTTACCTCTGTGCCTCTCTCTGCATTATAATGGATCCATAGTAATTTCTTACATTATCTGTTGTCTTCCATTCGGCACACGTGTTCATATCATCTCAACCTCTTCGCGCCAGAAGTGTTAATGACGGTGGTTTCATGCCCATCCTTTCCCTGGTGTTGGTACATCTAACCGTATCCTGTAACGAAAGCCTACAATAACTTCGTAAGTATTTTCAACGCCAGTCGATTATAGCCTTTTCCTATCCCATCGTCCCCGAAAACCTGTAAGAGTTAATAAACACAGATAAAGATTAAGCCCTTCAAATTGCCCGAGATTTTACGGGACAGTGCAGGAATTGTCCCTGAAATTATTTTCTTTACTGTGCCAGTACTTTGATGGTTCGAAATGTAAAGTGACTTAACCAGGGTTAGATCCTACAACCACGAATATGGAAGGCAACCAGCAAATCAACTACATTACGCCGTTGGTCCCAGAGCATGAATACGGTTGTGTATTTCATTAGTCACAGTCACCGTAGCAAGAAAAAGGTGCTAAAACAACACAAGTCTCACCTGTAGAAAATAATCCTTTTGGTGATAATTGGGCGATAAGTTAAGTTTTAATTAGATCCATCGGGTTATGAGAGTAGGTTAGAGTAGTACTTTTCAGTCATTTAATGATAATGAGCTTAAGTCCTTCAGAAAGAATAGTGAAGAAAGCTAAGTCTTCCTCTAACCGTGAACAATGTTCAGTTAAGTTACTACCATCAATATGAGTATGACGTTTTGAAATGTAAATGAGAACTGGAACAATTAAGCAGCCAATCTGTCATTAAGCCTCGTCACAACTGCAATTGGTGTAAGTTTTCAAAGGATGGATGATATAATGTCTTCATTCGAACACACATCACGTACGCGTACCTTGTTGACATTCCCAAAAAAATTCAAATAAATATTTGCTGCCAGTTTGAGTAGCTCAGAGGGTAGAACGTAGGTCTTCTGAGTCCAAGTTGGTGGGTTCGATCTCTACTCACACCGGTGGTATTTAAAGGTGGTCAAATACGTCAGTCTCGTGTCCGTACATTTACCGCCACGTACAAGAACTTCTGTGGGACAAAATTCCGACATGCTGGCTTCTCTAAAAATCTATGGTAATTTACGGGTCGTTCAAAGAACAATATTAATTATTATCGATTACCGGCCCTACTACTAGTTCAAAACTAGTTAGAACGTCTTAAAACATCTTCAGATCACAGTTACACGACGCACATCGCGTAGTTAACTAACAAAATATAGCTTATATGGTTCGATTCCTGCTAGTGACTTTATATTGAAGTTCTGTATACGAGATACACGAGCATGAGTGTTGCACAATCCAGAAATGTACCTCCCCTAGTGTTGCAAACGGACAATACGAAGTCGAGGGAACTCTTCTTTTCGCACGAATGCGGGATCGACCAGACAAATGGAAATACAGTCGAAACTCGATATCTCGAACCTCCATTACTCGAATTTTTTAGTATCTCGAAGTAATTAATTTCCCGGCTGTTTGTCCTATTCTTCACGTGTATTTATCTATTACTCGAAATTCGGTTACATGAATTTCTCGATTTCTCGAAGCAAATGTGTTATTTTTTTGCTATTTGCTTTACGTCGCACCGACACAGATAGGTCTCATGGCAACGATGGGACAGGAAAGGCCTAAGAATGGGAAGGAAGCGGCCGTGGCCTTAAGGTACAGCCCCAGCATTTGCCTGGTGTGAAAATGAGAAACCACAGAAAACCATCTTCAGGGGAACCCACTATCTCCCGATTACTGGATACTGGCCGCACTTAAGCGACTGCAGCTATCGAGCTCGGTAAGCAAATATTTCCTCCGTTGAAGCAAAAAATACTCTAACTTGAATTTTGTGCAACATTAACTGTGCAATAAGACATTTGTGATTTGTGAGGAACAGTTCACAAGTAACGAAACGTTTACAGTGATGCTGGGAGCTAATATGACGAACCGAAAAACTAAAACTTGTAGTGATCGGAAAATCGGCGAAGCCTCGCTGTTTCTCGGATGTGAATTAATTACCGGTCACGCACGAAAGCAACCCCCGAAGTCGCGGATGACAAGTCAATTTACGATTCTCAGCAGCGTGGTATTGACGTAAAGTTTCAGTGTGAAGGGAGGAATGGTTAACAGTAACAAACAGAAGAGACTAAAGGATTCTTTCCAAAGGTGTTAATGGAGGTATGTTTCTAGTTTCACTGTTCTATGTACTGTATCCTGTCTTCTGAAAAGTTACTATTATAAGGGTTATAATTAAAGTGATGCCGTAAAATAGAGTTTGCTTGTATATTTGTAAATACTGTTAAAAATTATGTATTCAGTATAAGTCCGTAGATACACATTATGATTCAATTATATGATATACATGCTCAAAAACGGTATTCTCTATATCTCGAAATTTCGATAACTCGAAAAAATTAGATTCCGAGGTGTTCGAGGTATCGAGATTCCACTGTATAGAGTGTATGGTGCTTTGGAATGTATGAACAATGCCAAGCAGGTTTACCGGGTGTAGAATAAAACGCGAGGAAACTGTCAGCCAGTAAATCCTTGTGCTACGTATGTTCAGTAAACCCTCAAAGTTGTCTCCTAGATTGTCGGCAACGAGTTAGTAACTATGCGAGAGATTTCGGATACCAGTCGCCTTACTGTGTGTGAATTTTGCAATCTCATGTTCACAGCGTGGGCAATGTCCTCTGGTGTCCCAAACAGTCTCACTTGCAATGATTCTTTCACTTTGGGGATGTGGAGACATGTCCAGTGTATATGGCGTGTGTTCCAGTACGTCCCACCCCAAGCGCTGAAGTTGAGTCGCCGCAGCCATTCTCCACGCACCCTAACACACTACTACAGTCTTATCGCCTTGTACGTGGTTCTTGTCCAACACACAGCCATCTCGTGCTGTGTCTTATGTAATATGAGTGTCATGCTTTCCAGGACATATGATTACTGTATGGTATGTGAGGAAAAAAACAGTTTCCATGACTTACGCCCCACCCCTCCCATAAATCTCTGAAACTATGGCACACTTCTTCTACATACTCTAGTGAATGTTTATTGTCACTGAAATATTTTAGTTGTGTTTATAATTTTCCAACACGAGGCTATACTTTGAAATTTTTAAAACCCATTTTAGGTTTCTGACACGTCCATAAAGGGGCCGCAGTGACAGCACATAGCCGCAGATGTTCAAGACTTCCCTCGCCCTTCCCACGTAAGGAAGCCATCAGTGAGAAGACCACTGGATTTAACGTGTTACTCAATTCGCTGGATTTTCATAGTAGCCCATTCAAAACTTTATTCCTCCCGTGTGTCGCTTTCGGTTTGCTGAACTGAATCGAGTTTGTAGCGAATAGTTATCAGAAATCTCGGCAGGGGGTTGTGTGGTTCTTAGCGTCAAGTGATCTCTGTGAGGCAGCAGAGGCCATTCAGTTCACTACAAGCTAGTGTGTGCCGCTCTTTGTAAGAGCTCGAGGCGGCTTGTAAAGTTCCATGAATTTTATTTCGAGGGATGTAAAGACACACATTACCATGTTTTAAACGCAATCAGTGATATTTGATGGATTTTGTGGAAAGATCACATGTACCCCGCTTCAGGACTACGGTTTGAAAGGGCGTTTTTAATGATGATTCTTGTACCAGTCCAACACTGCAAGGCGTAACAAACAGCTACCGTAGGTCGTAAAAGGACTGTTGATTGTCTCCTTTATAAAAGATGATGATATTTTCTTTACGTCCCACTAACTACTTTTTTCTGTTTTCGGAGAAGACGAGGTGCCGAAATTTAGTCCCGCAATAGTTTTTACGTGCGAGTAAATCTACCGACAGGAGGCTGACTTATTTGGGCACCTTCAAATACCACCGGACGGAGGCACGATCGAACCTGCTAAATTGGGGTCAGAAGGCCAGCGCTTCAACCATCTGAGCCACTCAGCCCGGTTGTTTTATAAAAGTTCGAACTAACTAGTAGTAACTAGTTTGTTCGTCCCTAGGAGAACTCCATATGGCAGATCAGTATCAATGGAGCCACATCGTTCAGAATAGTTTGTTTTTTATTCAAACTCAGCATCATATGGTCACAATTCTCCCACTTAGTCACTCACTTCCTTTAAGCAACGTTTCCCACTTCTCACAACGCCTTTTAGGTCTACTGTCTATCAATAGTTGTCAAAGAAAGCCCTTATTTGATCTTTTCGCAATGAAAGTGTAAGTTGACTTACTTGCAAACAGAAGTGAAGAAGGCGAATAATTGTTATGAAAAGAAAGAAATACAATGATTACCTTCTCCTTCGTGAAAATACAATAGAATGCAGAATAAAACACAAGAATGGTCCAAATTTTACTAATTATGCACATGATGCCCCAAAAAAACAATTATTGTACTTCTTTTTCTTCTGAAAAGGGTTTTTAACGACTTGAGCAATATAAAGCCCTCAGATACAAAAAAAAAACCGCAAATGCATTAAATATCACGATTACTATATCACCAATCCGAAGGTTGGGAGGTCTGAAGTCCTGTTTTCATCATTTACCTGAAGCCCTTTAATCCAGTGGAGATGTGGACAGGTATAGAAAACCCTCGAAAAGGTCAGATTGACTCAAGGTATGAGCGCACTGTATTGTAGAAGTTTCTTGCAGGAACACTTCTCAGAAACATCTGAACATATAGATGTTTTTTGAGCCACAGATTTGTATCTACGTGGGAGATAAATTATATTTCGATAATTTAAATTAAGTCTGATAACGTATTAAATGCGAGGAACATAAAATACCATGCGCACCGTTTGTTTTCTGAGCGGCTATACATCAAGTGTATACGATCATTGGATGACGCGGTTACCTAACAGTAGGCTATACTAGATCTTATCTGTTATTTAACCACATATGTTTAGCATATTATTAAATAGAACTATTGCAAAATGAATCTAACATAAATGATGAATTGTACTTCAGAGAATGAGCGAACAGCAAGCGCAGGCCACCTTCTTGCTGTTGAATACTGGAAGCGAGAATGTGGGACCGCTTAGTAAAGCCATCATGGATGAGCATGTGGAGTATGTTAAACATCGGAAAGGGAAGCCTTTAACTTGTCGTGAGAAACCTACTAGCGTCTTACTTTCAAAGTGATATTCGTAGGTATAGTCTCAATAGTAGACTATTTCTAAATTATATATTGTTAAGTAACTGTAGTATGTCTCATTTGTGGTTTCTTAAGATTCTGTACTGTAAATATTGTATTTTCTGGTTAGATGGAAGAGAGAGTCTAATGGCCTTAATCATGCCAGATGAAATAAATCTGTTCTATTTCGCGCGATGGGGTTAGCGAGAGTAAATGCGAGCTTTGATAGTTCAAAGTGCCACGTTATTAGGAAAGTAGCGCCGGCACTCTTCACATCAGAACGAGAAGGCGGAGGACTACATTTTGTGCTTAAGTGCGGTCAGTATCCAGTATTCGGGAGATAGTAGGTTCGAACCCCACTGTCGGCAGCCCTGAAAATGGTTTTCCGTGGTTTCCCATTTTCACACCAGGCAAATGCTGGGGCTGTACCTTAATTAAGGCCACGGACGCTTCCTTCCCACTCCTAGCCCTTCCCTGTCCCACCGTCGCCATAAGACCTATCTGTGTCGGTGCGACGTAAAAGCAACTAGCAAAAAAAAAAAAAACATTTTGTGCAACACACGTTTACATGAAAACTTGTTCTTAAAGTGGAAAGACCATAGCAAGAAACAAATAGACAAAGGAATTCGTCACGGGAACATGACCTTCCTGAATGTGTTTACTTCCACAGTAGAGTATGATTATGTTCAAATTTTACGGCGAGATCTTTGAAAAAGAAAAAAAAAATCGATGACTTGTATATGAAGCAGTTCCAATTTCCTGTCTGTATATTGCTGTAAGGGAGGGCCTGCAGAATCTTGAAGTTATGATTCAATGCTGGTCTCCGAATGAACGTTGAAAACAACTCAAATATAAGTCTAAAAACAAAAATTAACACCATAATTTTGGGAAACAAACCATCGAATCTTGGGCACAACATTCAACCACGGAAGAAAACCAAATTATTTAAAATATCCCGAAGAAGAGGACTGCGTTAGACAGCATTCAGAAATACAGTTTCATCTTGACTAACAAGAATGTTCCAGTGAGACTGAAAATAAAGCTGTGCAACACACGTGTGCCACCGGTAATAACTTACGATCTATATGGCTGACGAAGACGTTCTTGTTTGCAGCAACGCATGTGACACGCTATAGACACAGGTGCTACACATCAGAATTGCGGAAAATATGCAGTCAGAGGAGGTCGAAAGAGGAAATCAGGAGAGATTGGGTTGGAGGCGCGACTAGTCAAGACCTCTACAGACTGACATCTTGAAGACATAGGAACAACATGTAAATACCACAGAGGAGATTGCTTGGTAACATGGAGGAGACCGTTGAGAACATGAGGGTTAGGTCAAGCTCAGATAGATAAGGAAAGTAAGAAAGAAGTCCACATTCATCAGTCGACAGGCCTGAAGAAAGAGGAAAAGAATAGAAAAGAAAGAAAGAAACGACAATGCCTAGTCACCGCATAAAACTTTATTCTCTAGCACAGATTAAAACAGATGGGCAGCTGGAATGAGTAACTACGAGCCCGTATTATTAAAGCCGAAAGAAAAGTAAGAAACAATGCTGAGCAACGGCTGAATGTACAAATGGAAGTACCAGATAAAAAGCGTCACTGTCGCATTAAATAGACGTAGGCATGAATCTAAGAGTCGACATTTATGACTGGTTACAGTTCATCTCCTGCAATGGTGTTTGTTTTAATATATCATGTGATAATTATGTAAGGAGTTTCTCGAAGAAATGTTCAATGGACATGAACTGCGGTATCTCCACAGAACATTCATTATGCGTAGACTACGGCGGCACGCACGGCCAATAATGTAAGCAGTGGGGAGATCTGGATTAGGCAGAACTCGGCTGGCATAAGAGATTCTAATTTGGAAACCACTGTAGAGCGATACAGCAAAGAGGGATAGCATACATCAGTTACTTTTAGAAAATGAATCATCGCCATCATAGTTCATGTCGTTTTGCCTGTCTTAGAGAAGTGGAAGGTAAAGGCTTCCACTGTTCGTAATCTTGAGATTAAATGGGGTAGAGCTCTCTCATGACCATCATGTTATTTGCTTTACGTCCCACTAACTACTTTTACGGTCTTCGGAGACGCCGAGGTGGCGGAATTCGGTCCCGCAGGAGTTCTTTTACGTGCCAGTAAATCTACCGACACGAGGCTGTCGTATTTGAGCAGTAGAGCTCTCCAACAGGCCACCTTTGCCCCCAACAATGAATGTAATACACATTTCTGACGTGGACTAACAAGGGAACATCGGCAATGGGTAAGTCGCCGATCGCGATGAAACTTGGAAAACAGATGGAGGTACACGTAAAAATGATGTCGGCATCAATTTTGGGTGCCAACATTCATTAGGGCGTTGACTACGCGGCCTAAAAGTTGCGACATTTCAAATTCCGCGCGATCAGCGATGAATACCTGCTGGCCAATGCTAAGCTGGCACACTGCGTACTTGGAGACACGCCTCTGCACCTCCTCCCCTCCGCGCTCCAATTGGTTCGCCACCGCACGTTTCCCTTCTCCCCGCGCTTGCCGGCAGCGGAGGCGAACCAATTGGAGCGTGGAGGGGAGGAGGTGCAGAGGCGTGTCTCCAAGTACGCAGTGTGCCAGCTTAGCATTGGCCAGCAGGTATTCATCGCTGACCGCGCGGAATTTCAAATGTCGCAACTTTTAGGCCCCTTAGTTTACGCTCTAATGAATGTTGGCGCCCAAATTGATGCCGACATCATTTTTACGTGTACCTCAATGTGTTTTCCAAGTTTCATCGCGATCGGCGACTAACCCATTGTCGATGTTTCCTTGTAAGTAAAATCTAGCGCCATGTGCTTCGCAGAAGTGGAAGTCTCGTTTCAGTATATTGCAACTTTCTCGCGCGGAATCTAACTCACGTCTTTCTGGATGAAAAGAGCACGCTTCTTCCACGCATCTTCTACTCATCTGATAGACTTGGAACATTCTAACCCAACAGCCATAAGAGCATAAACATTGTCTAACAATTCGTGTTCATTTTGAGATTCACGGTAGTGTAGTTGAAATTACTTCATCCTAACAGCATTCCCAGACATCTACGAATACGTCTAGTAAGTGTTTCATTACGTTGAAATGAACCCAGAATTCGAAAGGAGACA
Organism: Anabrus simplex; assembly: GCF_040414725.1. Lineage (NCBI taxonomy): Eukaryota > Metazoa > Arthropoda > Insecta > Orthoptera > Tettigoniidae > Anabrus > Anabrus simplex. The sequence goes on from NC_090266.1 coordinate 710,584,848, forward strand.
TAACGCTGATATAGGATACATGGTAAAAAAAAATCACGTTAAAATTCCTTTGAAAGTCCGTTCTTTTCCAATCTGCCAGGCTGATAACCTCAAAGCTCAAGTTGACGTGTTCGAACCCAACTCAGTCCGGTGGTACGCGAAGGTGTTCAAATGTGTCAGCGTCGTGGCAGTAATTCTACCGAACTGCTGTGGGACAAAATTTCGGCACCTCGGCGTCTCGGAAAACTGTAGAATTTCGTGAGACGAGAAATCATTATTGCGACATGTACAAGAGGCCTCCCCTAGGACAGTTTACTTCAGTGACATCTGGCGGTGAACCGCTGAACACACTCCCACTAGCAGTATCCCTAGTTCTTGTTTCTCTGCCCGCTCCGTATGCACCGCTTTATACATCGATCGGTGTTTCCACCTAGGAGCTTGTTTGAACTTGTAAGTGTAATGTACTCTTTTGGAATTGGTCACCCAATCAGCAGCTAACTCGTCGCAAATTAAAGGACTTCGCAGTTGCGTCCAAATTGGAAGCAGAGTGGGTCTCGGCCTACAATTGGCCACGGCTAATCCATGGTCCGACAGTTCTGCACACCGACCGGTCCACCGAGCAGAGGAGGGGTGGCTACGGCTCTACGCCTCTGTATCCGGGAGACGGAGAGGGGCTGGTCCCCACAGTCGGCCGTCCTGAGAATGGTTTTCCGTGGTTCTCCATTCTCCTGTACTAAGGCGAATGCCAGGACAGTTCCTACTATAGGCCACGGCTGCCAACCCTATCACTTTCTCCGCACATTTCCTTCTCCGACACAAATCTCCTGGCCTGAGAGACGGCGTCACCGCCTAGGAGGCCCGCCTCCCCCTTCAGGGGAGGAATGAAAACGTTTAGTAGTAGCTTCCTAATGTCATACTGATTATCGCCTACTGGAGTATGAGTCTCTCTAGGTCGGGCGACTGGACGCTGGGGGCAAGGACAAGGTAGGCCATGAGGATCTTACCATCATGCAACTGTTAAAATCTACTTATTGGCTGACTGACATCCTTCTAGTGATTTTATCATGTACAATTTAGGGCAGGAAATTTCACCTTTCCCATTTGAATAATGTAGGCTCTTTTCCAGTTAATTTCTTTTCTCAGACCCCAACTTGGCAGGTTCGATCCCGGCTCAGTTCGGCGCTATTTGAAGGTGCTCAAATACGTCAGTTTCGTGTTGGTAGAATTACTTGCTTTTAAAAGAACTCCCGCGGAAGAAAATTCCGGCATCTACGGAAACCTCTAAAGGTAGATAGTGGAACATAAGAACAGTATTTATATATTTTCTCAGAAAAAGTGTAGATTCCAAATCCTGTCTATCGACTTCTAAAGGAAGCGTGAACGTGAACCCTTCTTTCTCTTTATATCTTTCCTCGCCACGACTAGTTATTTTTTATTTAACCTTATTTACTGATTTTCGGTTGTAGTCTTATCTCTCACTCCTAGTCGCTTATCCCGGGCTTATCCTCTGCGTCACCGGGCATTTGCGCCCAATTAGATTTCGTTGATATGTAGTTTTTCGGGGATCGTGCGTCGAATTCCCGATATCACTATTCTTTTTGTGCTGCCAGCCTTTTGTAAATCGAAATGTCTGCTTTGTTCTCGGGATTAATTTATTGTGACCTATTGGTAGTATGAGCTCTGCTCATGTTTATATTTCGTGAATCTCTCCCCCTTTTGCATGCGGACTGGTGTTTACCTTTCTTATCTTGAAAAAGTAACGAGTTTTGACACTTGTGCTCTATCTGTACCTGAAGGTATCGAGGCCTTGTTTCTCTCTTAAAAATGGGAACTAACATTCTTCATCAGATTTTCCTAGTGCTTTGAGAGCATTAAACCTGTCAATAATTGTAAATCGTCATGACTGTTGTTATATACCTATGTTTATTACTGCTAACTTTTTATTTGCATTTGCTTTACGTCGTGCCGACACAGATACGTCTTATGGTGACGATGGGGTAGGAAAGGCCTAGGTGTGGGAAGAAAGCAGCCGTGGCCTTAAGGTACATCCCCCACTATTTCCCTGGTGTGAACACGGGAAACCACGGAAAACCATTTTCAGGGCTGCCGACAGTGGGGTTCGAACCCACTATCTCCAGAATGGAAACTATCAGCTGCGCGCGTCGAACCGCACGGCCATCTCACCCGGTAAAATTAGTTATTCTATTTATTGTTTTTCTTCAATTGTTGAAAACAAAAGAGAAAGACAAAAGTCCCAAAGGATCTAGATACAATTACCGTGAAACACTTTTCATTCAACTTGTCCAGTCCGAAGGCTTTGTCGCTTTTTTGCACCAGCCCTACTACTCACTAACTCTTACCTCAACTTTTTCTTTACACTCTTTACACAGGTCTTCCTAACTACATCTAAAAATCTACTTATATTAGTCGTGTTTATCAATTCTTTAACCAACCACGCTATGATTTTATGATCATTACCTTCCTGCTTTAAGGCAGCAAATTGACTCTCATTCATGAATGAGGAAAATGAAAGGCCTAGGCATATGGAAAGCGGAATGGAAAGGTCCATTACAATATTTAAAGAAGTATTCCATATTCTCCAGAGACACAATAATAATTACGTATAATCTATACGTGATCTTGCAGATTATGGAAGGATGTGTATTCTGAGAGTGAATATAATCCATACTAATTCACGATTTTGGTGTAAGGCAATTACAGAGTTTACTAAGGAAGCAGGAATTGACAAATAATGGTGTCGGTTAGGTGCTCACGGTAAAGGTGTAGAGCTATTTCAAGTGTTCACATCACCTAACAGATGGGTGGTAACTCAAAGTGAATTATCGAGTTCCGAGTGGAATGATAACTGAAGTTACAATATAAAGGACGTAGTCGGGATGGACTGCACTGTAGACACTGCAGCGAACCTGAAACATTTGTCTATGTTCTCGGCTCCTGTCAGTTGTAATCGTGCTAGGGAAGAGGAAGGCTGTTTAGTTAGAGAGTGCTGACATGGCGATTGCGGTTCAACAATACCGGGCTGGCACGGGAGAGGCAGGCCCGCGAGGCGTACTATGGAATACAGCACCGCACTGCAATTGGGACTTACTTCAATTCCGATAATCATCATCATCATCATCACGTTACTGAATGTCACTTTCCCACTTTTATGTCGGCGGTGTACCCAGGCTAATTTTCTGTCTTCGTCTGGGGTTCAATTTTACAGCGGTGAGAAATTTTAAAAAGATATGTACCGGGCGAGTTGGCCGTGCGCGTAGAGGCGCGCGGCTGTGAGCTTGCATCCGGGAGATAGTAGGTTCGAATCCCACTATCGGCAGCCCTGAAGATGGTTTTCCGTGGTTTCCCATTTTCACACCAGGCAAATGCTGGGGCTGTACCTTAATTAAGGCCACGGCCGCTTCCTTCCAACTCCTAGGCCTTTCCTATCCCATCGTCGCCATAAGACCTATCTGTGTCGGTGCGACGTAAAGCCCCTAGCAAAAAAAAAAGAAAAAAAAAGAAAAAAAGATATGTACACTTTTGCGAGTTGTTTTCTAGTGGTTTTTAACGTTACACTAACGATTAAAAGTTTTTCTGTGACGGGAGGATGGGAAAGGGTTACGATTGTGAAGGTAACGGCCATGGCCTTAGATAAGGTACAGCCCTTGCATTTGCCTGGTGAGAAAATGGGAAGCCACGGATAACCATACTCAGGGCTGCTGACGACGGTGGGATTCAAAACCACTATCTCCCGAATGCAAGCTCACTGCTACGCCACCCTAACCGCACGGCTAACTCGCTCGGTTTTTGTGAGTTCTGAAAGGAAATACATCCAGTATATTGTATAAAAAGTGAACGAAAATGCCATATACACAAAGAGCGAGTCTGTTTCTTACTAGTAGCTTCAACCTAGCCTAGAAGTTGCCAAGTTGGTAACATTGACAATCATTATTTTAATAGCAGAGAGCATGTCCCACGAGAGAACTAGAAAATTAATTAGGCCCTGAACCTCTTTCAATAACCATGGAGAATGCAGATGGTTGGTTTCGTTAAATGAACGAAACGGCGGTAGCGTAACGAGCGCTACTACTCCTTGTAAACCACGCCTGCGTGGGCAGTACTGTGCTTTGTCATTTTTATGTACACTCAGACGTGTAATTGCCTCGAGAGACTGATTGCCTCAGACCGTATAGGAGTATTTCAATCGCGTGGATAGTAAATATTGCAATGCTTTCGAAATGAATTTTCATTTGTTTTCTCCAGTGGGAGGTACGCTAATAAAAACACTCACGTGTAAAAAAATTATCATCATAAACGAATCGCGCGAGTACAACGAAGGTTGCCACACTCTATAGGCATAGCCTCGCATTTGTCCCATTTGCGTTTAATGCTCACAGGTTGCGCGGAAGTGCCACTAAGGGGCGTGAATGTCCTTCCCTACCTCATAGGCCTTAGTAGCAATGTGAGCCACAGAGCTAAGTTGAGTAAACACGCACACGCCACATTCGGTTGACCAGCTAGAGGAGTTTGTGAGAGGCTGCACCGTCGGACTAAGAGCAGCAGGTTGGACGTTTCAGCGCATTGTTCGCGTTCTGACTTCACTGTGTTACGTGAGAAGGCTCGGCGGACTACCAGCACGGCGTTCCGTCGTGCGACAGGCTGTAAGCATTCCACAGCCTTCGCTGGGCACCATCCAGAGACATGTTACGGTAGCTGGGAATGCACCTGGGACCACCAGTGCCATATCCGGACGGCTAGCAGAGTAGGATCTGTCGTCGCAGTGTCCCTTAGGAACCGAGCACCACCGAGCACGCGCCTGCCAGGAGCAGGCAATATGCCAGCTAGCGGATCGGCGAAGAACCATGGTTCTGTCTGGATACAGACGAGCTGCGAATTCGAGTCTGAAGACGTCCTGGACAGCGCAATCTTTGATTCACGCTTCATTGTAGAGGTAAGCCTCCGTGGCTCAGGTGGCAGCGCGGCCGCCTCTAACCGCTGGATACCGCGGTTCAAATCTCGGTCTCTCCATGTGAGATTTGTGCTGGACAAAGTGGAGGCAAGACAGGCTTTTCTCCGGGTACTCTGGCTTTCCCTGTCATCTGTCATTCCAGCAACACTCCATTAACATTTCATCTGTCCGTCATTTATCATTGCCCCAGAAAAGTGCGACAGGCTTCGGCAGCCGGCACATTTCCTATCCTCGCCGCTAGATGGGGGATTCTTTCATTCATTCCATTCCTGACCTGGTCGAATGACTGGAGACAGGTTGTGGATTATCACTTTTTTCATTGTAGAGTGCCAAACCACCTAAAGGAGAGGTGTCTTGGTGTGGGGTACCATTTCGTATGATTCCCACTTTCCACTGTTGGTGGTGATGGTGAGAGAAACGATGATACGTCCAGGGAATTCTGTGACCGTGTGAACTTTCCTTCCTTGTGCAGATCGACAACCCCACTTTCCAGCAGGAAATTGCCCGGCCTCACAGAGCACGGGTAACTGTGGCCTGCCTTCGTGATGTCAGCATGCTTCCTTGACCAGTAAGGTCTCCAGACCTATCGACCATAGAGAATATTTGGGACCAGACTGGACTGCAACTCCCGCTAGCCGCAACTACGGCAATTTGGAGAGTCAGTTGCGCCTTTTGCCGAAGGTATCGCGGTAATGTTTCTCTCTTGAAAGTGGGAACTAACATTCTTCATTAGATTTTTCTAATGCTCTGAGGGCATTAAGCCTGTTAATAACCGTAAATCTTTAGACCTATTCTTATCTGCCGTTTACTATTGTTATAAATTAATTATGCTATTAATTGTTATTCGTAAACTGTTGAAAACAGAAAAGAAAGAGGATCATTCAAAGGATGAACTGTATATCTTCCTCGGAACATCCGACGCCTGGATGCCTCCCTGCACGACCGTATTGCCCCTATCTCCGTGCTATGGGTGGTCCAACACCGTACAGGGCTGTGGATGATGGGGTACGAATCCACCACCTCCCGAATACGAGTTTACAGCTACATGTCTCGCACCAAGCAGCCTACTCGCTCAGTACAGCAACTACAAATTCCTTGCTACTTGTTTTTCAGGTCGCACTAACACATCGGAGGTTTTCGGCGACGGAAGTATGGGAAAGGGCTAGGATTTGGGAAGGCAGTGGCCGTGGCCTTAATTACAGCACAGCTCCATCATTTACCCGGTGTGAAAATGGCGAACTACGGAAAACCATCTTCAGGGCTGCCGACAACGGGATTCGAACCCACTATCTCCCCAACGCAAGCTCAGAGCTACGCGAACCTAACCGCACGGCTAACTCCCTCGGTACCAATTCCTTGAGTTACGTAACTACTTTCCAAATTGATAAATTTTGAACGTCCTGTTGTGACATTTTACGGGCGTTGACATTATCTATATTCATACAAACACTTCATATATCACAATCGATCCGAATAGTCAGCGTAGTTCTCCGAAGCTCAATGGGCCCAGAGTTCGATTCCTAAGCAGGCCTGGGATTTTAACTACGCATAGTTAATTTTTCTACTTCCGGGACTGGGTTTGTATTCGTCTAAATACTGAATAAAACACCGACTGCTTTATTGAACTATAATAAACTGGGATGATCCAATTGGCACACACACACACGCGCGCGCGCGCGCGCGCGATAACACTTCACCAATTATTGACTATTCACAAAAATCTGTGGCCCTCACGTTCAGTCTTCGGCTGACATTCTTTACCTGGAACGGGAGATCTTCCGTAATCTTGACCGAGGTGTCTCGCCTTTGACTTTGCTGCGCACACACTAAAGTCAAGGTCACTTCCCACAGCAGCTCCATAGTAGTAGGCTTGAGCGCCGCACGACTGCTGTACACTTAGCTCACTTCCTCGAACAAACTCACGTGACCGCGTACACACTGAACTCTCAGCTCACGACCAGTAACGGACTAGTCGCCGCACAACACAACGACGCATCTTCGAAACGAGCCATTTTTAAATCATGGTGATTAAGTTCTTTCTTTTTTGCTATTTGTTTAATGTCGCACCGACACGGATAGGCCTTATAGCGACGATGGGATAGGAATGGGAAGGAAGCGGCCGTGACCTTAATTAACGTACAGTTCCAGCATTTGCCTGTTGTGAAAATGGGAAACCACGGAAAACCATCTTCAGGGCTGCCGACAGTGGGGTTCGAACCCACAGTCTCCAGGATGCAAGCTCACAGCTGCGCGGCCCTAACCGCACGGTCAACTCGCCCGGTGGTGATGAAGTTCCAGAATCTTCGGTGCACGGCCAGGATACGAGTGTTCTAATTTTACTTTCGAGGAAATTCGTGGAGACAGACGGAAGGGATAACAAAAGTAGTGGTTGTCACGCGCCTGTAGACCGGCTGGTAGTTCCCCTGTATGACTCACTCATCCCTTCTATGAACTACCAAAGGAGGCTTCAAGAGAGCTGACAGTCGCATTATCGGGCGAGTTGGCCGTGCGGCTAGGGGTGCAGCTGTGAGCTTGCATCCGGGAGATAGTGGGTTCGATCCCCTCTGTCGGCAGCTCTGAGGATGGTTTTCCGTGGTTTCCCATGTTCACACCAGGCAAATGCTGGGGCTGTACCGTAATAAGGGCCATGGCCGCTTCCTTCCTACTCCTAAGCTTCTCCTATCCGATCGTCGCCATAAGAACTATCTGTGTCGGCGCGACGTAAAACAAATTGAAAAAGAAAGTCGCATTAGCACATACCAATACATATCTCTTCATCTATACACAACACACATTATCAACAACACAGAACGACACAGTGCAGAATATGTTCCTTTAATATGGTTCGCGTCAGTCAGGGCAACCGGCCGTAAAACTAGGCAAATAAAAAACGCGCCAATCCCAAGATGTCTGGAAAATGGCCGGGAAGTAAGAGACTTTATTATCATGATTAACATCTGTTTTGTCAGAACATGTTACGTGTGTCTAACAATCCGTGTGGTTGTGGTGAATGTGTTAGCAACGCGTAACAGTGCAGAGGAAACCGACTGCTCATCAGTTACGAGATGACATCTCACGGGCATCCGGGATCCGTGAATGTGCACAAACACTCAATCGTCTGCATAGTGCTCAACTAAGAACATTTCGACCGACTCGACGTGTTCAACTAGAGAATCGTCATCGTGTTGAGGAGAAAAATGGACCATCCAACGTTTATACTGGGGGTTGGACGAATGGCGCAATGCCATATTTGCAGATAGAACACACAGTCACTTAGGTCACATACACAACGACAAAGGGCGTGGAGACGTAAAGGACGGGGTGGAAAATTCCAGCATGTTCACGGGATGCGGGCATTTGGAGGTAGTGCCGTAATATTTTGAGCTAGGATTATGAATGTTTGTCGTACACCTTTGATAACAATTCAAGAGACGTTAAATGCCTAGAGGTATACAGGAACACCTCGTCCAGTCCATCGTTCAGGATATGTCCTATGCAAGTGGTTCCGTACTGCCTTCGACCAGTGTGGAGGAACTCTACCATTCTGGAATCACATCCTCAACTATGCCATAAGGGGCTCATTCTCCAATAAGAGTGGGAGGTTTTACGGACGAAACTGTAGATCGCGTCGTCCGTGAGGTTTCCTTCAAAGGAATGTGATTCAATTATCTTGTCACGTATTACGCCTCACTACACGTTGGCGGCCCATTATACCTAAAATAAAGCTGTCCTTGTTCATTTCGAACGGCCCGTGAGATAGCATGCGGGTTGTACGCAATTAAATTTTGAAAAGCTTCTTCGTTATATTCATACGTCACTAGAGCGTCCTGAGCAGATGGTAATGTTCGAAAAGAACCCGTTGCAAGTAACTGTCTTTGGACACTTCGAAATGAATCTGCATTTAGCAGCTTTCGCCCAGGAAATAGTTATTGATATATGCGTCTGGCTTCTTCCCGTGAATTTTGCCTAGCTTCGCCATAAAGTAGTACCATATTCACATATTCATCACGTGAATAGACCTACATAATATTTGCTTTTGCGCTAACCATACGGTAGATGTTGGCACTTTTTTGTAAAGATTACTATGTGCTCTTTCTTGTGCTCTACGTAAGAGGTCCAGTGGTTTTTCGAGCCGAACGTGCGCAGTTACTTGTTTGAATGGGTGTGTGATAATGCTGACAGTCAATGCAGGGCGCTTCATACCTTGTAGCCGTTTGCCGTATGAAAGTCACATGTTATTATTCCTTTCTGATATATGTTTTCTTTGTGAAGATGAAAAGTGACCTTTGAGACTTCAAGAGGTTAAACCTTAACAAGTTAAACCTTATTACAAATCCCATTAAGAATATGCAAATTAAAACGAAAAGCTCGCAGCTAGATTCGAAAAAACAAGTCTTGGCTAAGATTAGTACCATGCAGCCACTCCATGCGACAAAGCCTAGGTCTCGTATCTCTGTACGAATGGAATAATCTAATCTATCGCTTCGAAACTGATCGTGTATGTTACACGTTCTGAACTCGAGTGTGCAGACAGGTTTACCTTGCTGCAAACACCACTGTGTGCTCAGGAACCGTGTTTCCTTTAAGGGCAGACAGTTGCAACCATTCCCTACGCGTAATGTGTACCTAGTACTTGGATAAAAGAGTCCAGCATAATGTTTCAGATGGAATTCACTATGAATTTGTCCGTAGTGGGTGCTTACGTGGCGATATTTATTACCGTGTAACTTCCTTAGAATAATATGAGACCTCGTCAGATCTTCGTAAAGGATGCCTAGGCGAGTACGAAATGAAAATTTAAAACAGACATGAGTCAATAAGGTTTTGAACACTCACTGCTCCATCCAGCTTGTTGAGGTATATCAAACATGCCTAATTGCACACAACTACTTCCAGTGTAAACGTCCAGCCCTTGCGCAACTCTCTATTCACGAGGAGAACGAAAGTTCTCTCTTCGTAGTTACTGATGAGTTACAGCCTTATGATCCGATTTTATGACTTTATTGAACGCTGTAACGGTAGTTATTATATGGCGTAAGATATCACATTTGCTGAACAGCATTTGTGTGCCATAGATTATAAAATCCTGCGAAAAACGCGTTTCTATTAATTTCGATATGGTGAGACTATACAAATTGGCGGTGCATTGACTTGTTTGTAATTGGTCCTAACCTATCACGTTTTCTCTGATATCGTGATCACCCTTTTGTATGAATACACACACACACACACACACACACACACACACACACACACACACACACACACACAGGGTGGTACAGCTGCCAATATTTTTTCCCGAACATATGCAACCAGCTAGGAATTAAATGTCTTAGTCCTATCTTACGCAACATCTTATAGGCAATTTTAGGTACAGTGAGCCTGTTACTGACTACCGCGCACAATGCAAAAACTATACAAGAGGCAGTAAGTGAGGTCCATCTTAAAAACACTGTACCATTTTATGTAGAGCGGAGTCCAATACTCCAGTAATTTTTACGAACTGTAACTGTAACTGTACTGTACAAACAATAGCCACTCCTATAACTGTCGGTAGAGAATTTCGCACCTGATTGGTTCAAGAGGCCATTTTCTTTCGATAGAAAAGGGTGGTCACCGTATCACAGAAAACGTGATACGTTAGGACCAATAACAGACATGTCAATCCACCGCCATTTTGTATAGTCTCATCACACCGAAATTGATAGAAACGTGTTTTTCAGAGTATTTTATTATGTATGGCACGAAAATGCTGTAAAGTAGATGTGATAGCCAACGCCATGTAATTACTATCGTTATAGCGTTCAATAAAGTCATAAAACTGGACCATAAGGTTGTAACACATCAGTAAATTTAGGAAGCGAGAACTTTCGCTCTGCTCGTGAATACAGAGTTGTAAGAGCTGTACGTTCACGCAGGAAGTAGTTGCGCGGTATTAGGCACGTTAGATGTACGTGGATAAGCTGCATGGAGCAGTAAGGGTTCGAAACCTCAATGAGCCTTCTCTTCTAGGCATCCTTTAACGAAGACCTGACTTTTCTGAAGTCTCAGGTCTTCTTCTAAGGATGTTATAATCAACAGACAATAAGTATCGCTACGTAAGCACCGACTACGGACAACTTCATTGTGAATACCACTTCAAACATTATGCTGTTATGCTGGACTCATTTAACCAAGTAACAGGTACATACTCTACGCGTAGGGAATGGTTGCAACCATCTCGACTTAAGAGAGACATGATTCTTTAGCATACTGCGGTGCTTGCAGCAAGGTAAACCTGTCTGCACATGTCAGAACTTCTGACATATAACATCAGTTTCGAAGCAACAGCGTAGATTAATCCATTAGTATAGAGATACGAGACCTACTCTTCGTCGCATGGAGTGGAACATGGTACTAATCGCAGGCAGCGTGTGGTTTTTTCGACGGATTCAGAGTTAAAATCTTGGTACGAGCTTTTCATTTTTTATTTTTTATACTCTTAAAGGCATTCATAATTATTATGGCAAACGGCTACAACGAATGAAGCGCAGTGCACTAATTGTCAGCATTATGACGCACCCATTTAACAAGCAACTGCGCATGTTCCACTCGAAGGACGACTGGACTTCATACGTAGGACACATGAAACAGCGCATAGTTATCTTCACAGAAAAGTGCAGGCAGGTTCCACCGCATAGGTTGCAGCAAGCAAGAATGATTCGCCTCCACCGTGCTCAGATATGCATGAACGAAAGAGGCGGTCATTTTGAGTATTTCATTCATTAATCGAATGGTCATGCACAAGCCCATTGCACCTCTGTCGGTAATAGCTCCTTTTACTGCGAATAGCCCTTTTATAAGCTACTTAGAAACGAACATAACAGAATACCTGCAACATGAGAACTATTAATGATTTTTGGTTTTGTGTTCAACAACGCGACTCACATGAACATTTAACAACGAAATAAAAAAGCCGTCCTACACCTCCGACTAATGAGCACCGCTTTCCTTCTCTAACTTCAAGCACGCTCGGCTATCGCGAGCTGTCGTTTGCCAGCATTATATCGAAACTATTTCTAGTCATTCGGTCATCATACTATCTGCAAGTGAAGTTTCTATGATACAGAATTTTCACGATTCTTTAAAATCATTCAGTATTTTATCGTTTAATGCTGATTTTGTTGACACGAATAAACGAATTATAGAGAACGTAGTATGATCAGACATCGCTGTGAGTAGCCAAGGTCAATGTTTTTAGGTTAAGCTATAATCTGCGGGGTGCATAACACCGAGTACCACTCGATATATAAATATAAAATCTTACCTAGTCGATTGCAGTGGTTACTGAATAGAAAAGAACTTTCATAAAAATGGTGAGTTTTCGCAGAAATATGATCTTACTTGTTCTGGACCCACTGAATGCTCTTTCATGTGTTATTCGTGGAAAAACAAAATAACCTACAATGTGTGTGTGTACGCGTGTTATTCCAGCGAAACTTCTCTTTGAAATCTATTTCAGGTAAAGAAAAAGGATGGTAACAAAAAGTATTTTCAGTCCTTGGGTTCACCCTTGTGTGTTCCCGTCCGACAAGTATGATTGAATCTCGTCCCACGTAACGCCAATTGTCAAGGCTCGCTACTAGGAGGGCGTTAATGAGGAGGCGGGACATTTACTTTATATTTCTAGTAATGGTACCTCTAAGACTTTAAAAGAACATAATACTTCATTTTCGATCTTTACACTTCTGGATACAAAAACTGAGCGGAACTCTTGCACGAAAGAATCAGCGTCAACATTTTTATAACCCGTCTCCCGCTATGGTCTTTTGTAATAAAAGATTTGTCTTACTCTGGAACATACATTTGTCCAATACACACATTACCAATTAACTCGTGACAAGCAGTGTTTAGTGAAATTTGTAGCTAATGTTATAATTTCAGCTCAATCGAAAAGCCTAGAAGTGCACCATTTTAGGTCTATTGGCAAAATTTAGGTAAAACCTTCGTATATTAACTAGCCAAGAAATCTTTGCAACAATGTGCTTCTTCCTTTTGGTCGTGCTTGTACTCTGAAACTTACAAATTAGTGGCCGATCACTTCTTACGTCACGAAGTGTACAACAACAGTTTTATGTACCACCGACTATTTTTACGCTTTCCGGACACTCCGAGGTGCCAGAATTTTGTTCCGCATGTGTTCTTTTATGTGCCACTAGCAATATACCCGTGCTTCGCTACGGTGTTATACCGAAATTTGTAATTGAATGCTTATTGTTGAATGCCGAAATTCGCGATCTGACTCGTTTTCTGCGAGAATCCACCAAAATTCGAGATCTGACTCGTTTTCTAATAGATTACGGCAAGTTTCCTCCCATTTTTCAATCTTTCTTTCCAGCAATCGGTTTCGTACTTCCCGGGCTAGGTCCAGATATTCTACCCGGTCAGTTGGGTCCCTAAATCTTTGCCACCTTTTCCTATAAGCATTTTAAATATGGATCAAATCGTTCAGGAGATCCGGCGTGGTGTCGTCCTGGATGCCTTGGCGGTACTGAACCCGCGGCCGGACTGCATTCTTAGTCATTAGCAGTCCAGGACCCGTTTCCAGCGCGGTCCGCACATTTGACGACGGTCCACAACATTATTATTATTATTATTATTATTATTATTATTATTATTATTATTATTATTATTATTATAGATGTTCTGGACCCCACAGCAAGATGCAAGACCGCTACTTGGCGGTAACTTACATCCCCTGCCATTGTCATTGTTGACAATGTGACCAGCACCATCGTCGCGCGTAGGCAAATGTGCGGGATTTCTGGCGATACGAATGACATACTTCCGTGCATTATTGACCTTATTATAGAGGTGAACGGACGGTCAATCTCTTTCCTATCGTTTATTTCAAATTAGTTTAAATGTTTATTTATATGCCAGCAGAATCTACTGTAATCTAAGAACGTTCTCCGAAGGAAAAGATGGTTCTTGAAAATGAACCCAGGAAAGGTTAGAAATGATCGGTTTATGATCAGAATAAGTTCATCGAAAATCTATAGCCTGTTTCCAGTCATTCGACAGGGTCAGGAATGGAATGAATAAAGCCCCCGTCTAGCGGCGACAATAGGAATTGTTCCGGCTGCCGAAGCCTGTCGCACTTCTGTGGGGCAATGATTAATAAATGACAAATGAAATGAACTGATATTGGACAGTGTTGCTGGAGTGAATGATGACAGGGAAAACCGGAGTATTCGGAGAAAAACCTGTCCCGCCTCCTTTTTGTCCAGCACGAATGTCACATGGAGTGACCGGGATTTAAACCACGGAACCCAGCTGTGAGAGGCCGGCGCGCTGCTGCCTGAGCAACGGAGGCTCCTTGTAAGTACATTGCTAACAGTAAAATCAATTGGTCTCCCCTCCTTTTACACCCCACCGCCGTTAAGTGTATTTACCCCCCCCCCCAAAAAAAGAATGAAAAGATGGCGTGCTTCTTTATGTTTAAAGGAGATTCCAAACACCAATGTGGTCACGTCTATTACCTTCAGTTTTGAGATATAAGTATACCCATACAAATAATTCACTTTTTTCACTTCCTTTCAAACTCCTCCCCCTCCCCCCGAAGTGAATTTTCCGGCAAAAAATACTTGTTTCTTTAATAGTAAAGGGTTTTCTAAATACCAAATATCACGACTCTAACTTCTTCAGTTTTAGATTTATGTGTCCTCACGAAAGGAATTCAATTCCTCTTCACTCCCCCCCCCCACACACCCCAAGATGGTTTCCCCACAAAAACGCGTTTTCCTTTGTTTTAAAAGGAGATCCAAATACCAATTTTCACGTCTGTAACAATTTTAGTTTTTATTAGCTTATGTATTCTCATAAAAATAAGTCAATTAATTTTTCTATTCTTTAACCCCCCCCTCATTGGATTTTCCGAGAATACGTGTTTCTTTACTTTTACAGCAGATTCCAAATATCACATTTCACGTCTGTAACATCTTCATTTTTGAGATATCAGTAGCCTAATTAAAAGAATTCAACACCATTTTCAGTCATTATTAACTACCCCCTCCAACCAAGTGGCATTTCCGAAAACAAAAAATACATGTTTCTTTATTTTTAAAGGAGATTCTAAGTACAAATTATTACATCTATAAACTTTAGAAGTTTTGATATATAGATATACTCATTTTAAAAATTCACCCCCTTTTCACCCCCTATTAATTAGATATTCCAAAAACCAAAAAATACGTGTTTCTTTATTTTTAAAGGAGATCTCAAACGCCAATTTTCAGGTCTGTAATATCTTCATGTTCTGAAATATAAGTAGCCTCATTTAAGGCATTCAACCCCTTTTTCACCCTTTTCCACCCTTCCTATTGGGATTTTCCGAAAACAAAATAATACGTGTTTCCTTATTTTTAAAGGATATGCTAAAGACCAATTTTTACATCTATAAACTTTAAAAGTTTTGAGATATAGACACACTCATTTTAAAAATTCACCCCCCTTTTCACCCCCATTAATTGGATTTTCCGAAAACAAAAATATACACGTTTCTTTATTTTTAAAGGAGCTCCCAGACACCAATTTTTAGGTCTGTAATATCTTCATTTTCTGAGATATAAGTATCCTCATTAAATTCACTCAAACAATTTTGCAGCCCTTTTCACCCTGCCTATTGCGATTTTCGGAAAACAAAAAAAATACGTGTTTCTTTATTTTCAATGAAGATTCTAAATACCAATTTTTACATCTGTAAACTTTCAAAGTTTTGAGATATAGATACACTAATTTTAAAATTCACCCCCCATTTCACCCTCCCATTAATTGGATTTTCCAAAAATAAAAAAATACGTGTTTCTTTATTTTTAAAAGAGATCAAAAGTACCAATTTTCAGGTCTGTAATATGTTCAGTTTCTGAGATATAACTACCGGTATCCTCATTAAAGGCATTCAACCAATATTTCACCCTTTTTCACCCCTCCCATTGGAATTTTCCGAAAACAAAAAAATACGTGTTTCCTTATTTTTAAAGAAGATTCTAAATACCAATTCTTACATCTGTAAACCTTTAAAGTGTTGAGATATAGATACACTCATTTTAAAATTTCACCCCCTTTTTCACCCCCTTAGAGACGGAATATCCAAAAATCCTCTCTTAGCGAGCACCTACATCTTATTATGAATGTATCCTCAAAATTTCATTTCTTTATGTCAAGTAGTTTTGGCTCGGCGATGATGAATCAGTCAGTCAGTCAGGACAAGTTACTTTATATATATATAGATTATGTCTACCGACTGGAAGATGGAGTATTTGAGCACCTCCAAATACCACCGGACTAATCAAGGTTCAAAATCGCCAACTCACACTCAGAAGGCCAGAGCTCTATCACAGCAGCTACTCAGGCCGGTATCTTTCCTTTTTGTGGATTGAAGTTCGAAATCAGAACAAGTCAAAACAGTAGCAGAGCATAATCGATAAAAAAGTATGTAAATGCATTAAGAAAACAAAAACCATTGAATACAATTACCAAGGTTTAAGACCATAAAATATACCCGATTTTAATACTCGGATACAAAAATTGAATCTTAATTTACGAGGAACAGTAGTTTATGTTAATATTTTCTGATGTTAACCCTTCCCATTTTAACTTAATTTAACCACTCCACCAAGTTACTTGTGACCTTGCTAGTGTATTCCGTCTGAGGTATCACAATCAAGCGTTCCTTACAAGTAACGGGCGTTTGTATAATTGCACAATTAACTTCACCCTCGAAGTTCTCAGCTAAGTTCAGGTTAAGACATCGGGGTGCAGTTTCTGTAAATAGCTTATAATTGATGTCCTTGTGAAACCTTAAGGCGTGCCCAACCGTGGCTAGTTTACATTCCTACGTAAATTCATTTTTAAAATATTGATGTACTGTAACACGGCAACATAATTTTCAAGAAAAAGCCATTTCTACTGTCCCTGTTGAGATGCAATATCACTATCACTGTCATATTTAACTGTCTGATGGAAATTACATTTTAACTTCCCGTTTAGCCTACTTTGCGCCATATGAGTGATTTTCTGTATGATATGAAGACAATTTTTCCTTGCGTCTGCGACGATGACATTTTTTACACTATCTTCGATGTTTCTTTACGCAATCCTTTGTAAATACTGGCCGCCCCTTTCTTTTCACCTCGTTGACGTAGGACTTCTTTTCTTGACCTTTTCATTGTAAGTACTACCTTTCTGATATTTTGAGGATGAATTTGCATACCTACAGTCACTTCCACAAATATTTGGCCACTGATAAAATCCGCGGAAATGTGGTGACAATAACGTAACCATGTAACCATGAACAGAGTGTGAAACCAAATGTGTCCACGTAATGAAACTACATGTGGTTGTTTATGCAGAAGAGGAATCACGGAGCATTGCTGTACAGTACGCTGTAAAAGGAAGGACATTGCGCACATGGGTGAAATGATACGCCTCAAACATATCCGGTCACCCGGAAGGCCAGGATTGCCGCTTTGTTCCTTGACGGTGACAGGGCACATAGTGTTGTAAAACGTTCAGTTCAGTAGTGCGGTGCCGCAAGACACGTCGTGCCAGGGTCACCCGACCTGAACACCATCGAGAATGTATGGAGTTGAATGAAGGCAGCTCTGCAATTGCGGCCTCCAAGTTCCCTCACAGATTTGAAGAGGAGACTGGTACAAGAATCGGCGGCATTAAGCCCTGATTATATCAAGAAAGATATCGCCAGTATGCGGAATCGACTGGAAGAGGTCATAAAACATGAAGGTGGACCTACGAAGTACCGAATGTGTAACAGGTTTGCCAATTATGCTTTTATTTTGCTTTTTGTATAGTAGCCGAATATTTTCGAGGAGGCACTGGAATTGTTGCTTTTATTTAATGTACGACAGATGGCATACTAATGACTGCCAGAACGGTTTTACTTACATCACAATGTTTGTAGAACGTTGTATTATACGTTATCATTATAGTGTAAGAATAGCTACCCAATAAAAAGTTTTTCAAAAATCAGAGTGACCGAATATTTGTGGGAGTATCTGTATTTATTCCAGCACCTCTGATGTAATTATTTCACGCGCCTGAACTCCTTATATTCTATACATAGCTAAACGTATTTCTCGGTCATTTATAATCGTTTGTGTACCCACATGTGTCAAAGAAGCCTTTACTGACAAGATGTGGTGTTGACACTGCACTATGTCTTCTGGTATGGGCAGGAATAAATTTGTTACTTTCATTGTCCTGTCTCAGTCTCATCCTTGGCTTTCGCAACATGAAAATGACCGAGGTATGTGTGATGCTAGTAATGCTATTCCGTATGCAGCCAGTCCCTGTTAGGAATGGTGTGAAAATGTCACTCATAGGGTCGGTTCGTGCATGCATTTCAGTGGGCTTGGCAGACTGATACGTAATAGCAACTTCTGGCTCAGTGAGGAAAGCAACGTGAAACTACCTCGCTCCTCATTTCCCTAGTATGCCTCTTCATTGACGCCTAGGCTATCTATGACGGCTGTTGGCGGAACTGTGGAGGATCAAACCAGCCTTCGGGCTGAATACCCAACACATGTGTCAAAGATTTTATTCTAACATCAAAACATATTTTTTTTACAATTGGCTTTATGTCGCACCGACACATGTAGGTCTTATGGCGACGATGGGATTGAAAAAGGCTAGGAATGTGAAGGTAGCAGCCGTGGTCTTAAGGTATGAAAATGGGAAAGAACAGAAAACCATCTTCAGGGGTAGCGACATTGGGGTTCGAACCCACTATCTCCAGAATGCAAGCGGATAGCTACGGCCAACTCACTCGGTGCTCATGCTCTTCAAACTGGCCCCAAGCGCGGGGATTTCCGAGCACAATATATTATAATATTTTATGTATAATATTTCATTCGTTTCTACTGATCATCAGGATTTTTTTGGTACTTGTTTAACGTCGCAATAACACATCGAAGGTTTTGGGCGACTGAACGAAGGGAAAGTGCTAGGATTGGGAAGGCAGCGGCCGTGGCCTTTATTAAGATACAGCCCCTAACATTTTGCCTGGTGTGAAAATGGGAAATCACGGAATGTCATCTTCAGGGCTGTCGACGGTGGGATTTGAAACCACCGCCTTCCGAACGAAAGCTGACAGCATGTGATGATCAGTAACGGTGTGTCGTGTAGGGAGTTATTCGTGGTTGTTTATAGCCTTTGAATTACTGTATATGGAAGTATTTCAATTACTAAAACTTGTCGTGTGCTGTGTTAACAGTCACAAGTTCACCCATTTACAAGCTGTAGGTGCAGGCCTATTGAAAATATCATGAACATCTTTGAACGGCTACATTGTCAACTGAAGGGACAATGATAAGCCTTACTCCCTGGATCGAGAGGATTACAATGTACGATGGTACGAAATAATAATAATAATAATAATAATAATAATAATAATAATAATAATAATAATAATAATAATAATAATAATAATAAAAGAACTCATTTTAAACCACGTTTCCAATTTTCAATACCTCACGAAACTACCGGAAGACGGAACAAAGATACGCGTCAGTCTTTCAACACTAAATGACATGTTTTGTATGCATGTTCTGCAGTGCTTTAGAAGTATGTAAATTATAATGAACACTGGATCTGAACGGATTCAATTCTTTGTAAAGCCGGATATCGAGCTCAGACCAATCTGGTTGCAAGGTACTAGGCTAACCTCTAAGCCACTGTGGCGAACTGATGTAAGTCAGTATGACTTCAGAAAAAGTAGTTTATTTTAATCTCCGTACTGGCCATCCTTGGCAGGGGTTCCTTACGTGTTTTATTCTGTATATTAGCAAATGCCGTGACGTTATCTTGAATACCACAAACACTTCAATTCCAACGCCAGTCCATGTTCACTTCAAGTATAAATGGAAAATGGATTATCAAACAAAATTCACGTAGGTGGTATGTACACACAGCCGACGACCACGCATCGCGTCGCGTCGCAAGCTTCTACAATACCGTAGTGAAATTAATTATCCTCATTAGTGATAGAGTGATGAATTTACTTCACTGTAAACATGAAAGTTTGCCTGTTACTGCATTTGAGAACTAAGCAACATTGTAGTAGCACGGGAAGTAGGAACAATAACCTGCAAGAACTGGGGCTCGCGATGGAATACAGCACACTATATTAATACCGAATTATTCCGCTCATGTACGTATATTCTTCCTCTATTCAGTTGAACTAGGATACCCTGCGTTTCATTACTAATTCTCAGAAATACGAAGAATAAGTTTGTTGACATTGTCATTTGCTGCATTAAAAAACATTTGTACTGTCAACTGTTTGCATTTCTCTCCAAATGTGATGTTTTGTAAAATTTGCAGGACATTCATAAGAACCCCATTATTTGCTTGTGGTTTAAGATTGCACGAAAACATACAGGTTTCTAGTGACACTGGGGAGGTTACAGCCATAGATTTAATTCAGGTAGAGCCCCGGCACTTGCCAGTGTGAATCGGGAAAACCATCTCCAAAGTTTCCAGTGGTGAGAGCAACGTTTTGTTTGCTGGAATTTTTCAAACCAAACCAAACCTCATGATGCTATATCCGTAATGGACTCTGTCCCACCAAGCGAACGCTGCGCCAACAGATTACGAGGCGACAAGTGGTCAGCGCAACGGATCATCTCGTCTGTTGTTCTTTGCTTTCTAGCCGGGGTCACTATCTCACCGTCTGATAGCTCCTCAGTCGTTCTCATGTAGGCACAGTAGACTTCCAACCAGCTCTCACAACCAGGTAAAAATCATTGTTCTCGCTGGGAATCAAACCCAAGGTCTCTGGGTGTGTTGCAAATGTAAATCCTGCTATTTTTCTACCGAGCCACCATACTGAGTCCATAATTCTACATTGCCGAAAGCACCGCCGCACGGCTATGTAGGGCCAACTACGAGAGGGAGAAAAAACGCGCATCCATTTTTTATTGCAAGCTTGCCTCGTGTTCCGTGGATTGTCAACTCACAGCAGGAGGCGATCCCCAAAACATCGAAAGAGGTCGCAACATTTCGGAAGACCTCGGGTAATTAATAATGAAGTTCTGGCTAATAACCCTCATTGTGAGAGATGTTGGCACTGTCATTAGCGAAGAAATAATTAATTTAGAATTTTGGGAAACATTTGATGAAGCTAACCTCACAGGGTGGAAATGTATTTAATTATGCTCAGAGTGAAGTTAGCATGCCTGAAGGCAGAGTAGAATTACGTGTCAAGGACATAGATCAAAATACGTGGAATCACCGTACGCCGAATTAATTACGCCCGTGAAAGAAGCAGGAGAAGTCAGCGAACAACACGAATCTCCATATAACGATTGCACAATGATAGATAATGCAGTGTATCGCGTCTCTAGGGCATACATAAATACCCCGACCATAACAAGACAGGCAGTCAGCATTCGGTGGTCCAAGAGGACGAACCTACGTCAATTGATATCGAGAAGAGGACTTCCAAAAGTTAAAGTGTAGGAGTTGGACTGGGAAATCGCAAAAGCCATTTGCCTTGAGAGACGAAAAATTTTACAAAGTAGTAATGAAAAGTGGAGGCGGCTTAGATATTGAAACATTGTATTTACGGCATCCATCCTGGAAGGTGGGAATATCATAGGGATGTATTTGTAAAATTCATAAACTTCTGCGTAGGAAGACAGCGAAGTCACAGAGAACTCTTTGAAATTATTACGGACAAGGTTATTTTGATAATCTGTAAGGGAGAACTGTTGGGTTCTGGGAGAGATAGCATCATTGTCACACGGTCATCCACGTCTGGGGAACACCTGTGAAGAGGAGGTGGAAATTTTCCACGGCTGCATCAGTTGACTGGTCGATACGATGCGATGTGGCTAATGTCGTGTATATGTGTATAACGAAATTTGTTAGTAGGTTAAGTCGTGTCCAAGGAATTAATGCTTGTTGCCTCCAGACAAGTGCAGAATCAGTACATTGATAAGGTAGTATTTAAGCGAAGAATGCCTCCTACCATTATGTGGGGCTAAATTCAGAGGTTGCTGGCTTGTTAACATGTAGCCAGGATGACGCTATGTCAAGTGGCAAAATTACAGGTGTGTCTAATTCAAATATGTTTTTGTAGTTAGAGATGTAAATGCTTGTCCCTTTAAATTAATAAATTATAACACCGCGTTGTATATGTGGCGTGAGTAGTATTAAGTATGCTGCAATGACGACGATGTGCCCTGTCGGTATTCCATTGTAGATGCGAATTGTCTGGTATTTATGTTGGCGCGTGAGGCGTTAAATGTGTTAAAATTTCTTTAAAATGCGAATTTAAATATTACAATGAAAATCTGTGAAATAATGTTCGGACCGGTAAAAGTTATAATAATGATACTGATAAAGATAACCATTATAAGTGTGATAAAGTTAATAATAATAATAATAATAATAATAATAATAATAATAATCACGTTAGGATTAAATTAAGATAATGCCTTCAGCAGATGAGATTTGCTGTTTATATCGAAATCCAGTGAAGCAGGGTAAAGTTTGGCATTTTGGACATTTAATTTTTGTGACACCATGTATTTGTGTTAGAAAATCACGGTATGCTATTTTGCTCCTGAGGTCTGGAAAAATTTAGAGAAGTTAATTTTGACATCAGTATACAGTTGTTTGGTTATGGGATCGCTTGTACTTAAGTTTTCAAGCAAGAAGAAAATGGGTTGTAATGGAGATGAAATATGAGAATAATATTAGGAAGAAATTTAAAGGAAGAGTAAGCATGTATTTTATGAGCGATGTGTAATAAACAGGATTTCGAGGATAAAAGGCCTTGTAGTTCGATGCAGAAGAATTTTTGTAACATGGTGTGTATATGTTGATGTGTAATATTTCTGAGACAGGCTGTATATGAGGAGTGATGTCCTGTAGCGATCCAGAACGATTGAAAAATGTAAGGTTTGTCAAATCCAAGTTGTGCGTTGTAACACCTATTTTAAGTACAAGTTGATGTTCTCCCAAGATTATTTTATGTAAGACCGTAGGTAACGTCAGTCAAGTCATGGTGACGATTCTAGTTGATGCCAGCGAAGTGCATTTTGTGATAGCCGACCTCACGAATAAAATACATTATTACACGGTCGAGATAATACTTACTTATTGTGATGATGATGCTTGTTGTTTAAAGGGGCCTAACATCGAACGTCATCGGCCCCTCTTACTTATTGTAAATTGGATCTTATTCTATATCATTACGAGACGAAAACATCGCGAATTGGAAACATTGCAGGTCATTTGGAACCTCACACTTGAGTTATGCCGTGAATATCGTGATGGTAGTGATTATTGTTTTCAGTGATATTACGTACTGTTTGCGCCCAGCATTTAATACTTTCGTATACAGACATTTTACGTTCTCTATCAGATGTGGCGAGTAGAACTTTCTCACTAGTGATTTAATGTCGCACAAACACACGCAGGTTTTCTGCATTTCTCTGATGCGAAGATGAGAAAACCTTGAAAAACGTCTCCAGAGCTGCCGATGGTGGGGTTCGAACCCACCTCTCCTGAATGCAAGTTTACAGATATATGACATTAACGCGTAGCCAAACCACTCTGTGTGATGAATCTTATCCTGCAATCCGATTCTTTATTTGGGGCTGTTCCGTTGCAGGGCTGCGTGCTGATGCAGAGATCTCACAGTGAATCCTTGTGGGCGAGGGTGGTAAAATCATAAGAGCCGACAAAAAGTGGTAGACCCCAGGGACTCTCAAATTGGGAGCGAGAGTTGGTGACCACGGCCCTCCTAGCCGAGTCTGGCATTGATTCTCACCTGTACCAGATTTTTCACTTTCGTCTTTTCTATCCAACCTTCCTTGGTCAACTTTTGTTCTCCTCCGACCCAGATGCATTAGGTTTGTGAGGACTAGGGTGTCCTATTTTCAAGCCCTTCGTGGCCCTTTCCTTTTACTGTTCATACCCTTATACTCGTTTCCCTACCATTTTGTCCTCTGATTAGTGTTAATTGGTTGAATGGTCAGCACCACGGCCTAAGCTGCTTGCTGCACAGTATGAGCTAACTAGTAGGTGTCCGAACATTTCGTACCACGGACATTCCGTACCACTTGATTTCTGAGGATGTTTCGCACCACCTAGGTCGTTATGTACCTGCGAACTGGTTTCCCATAATCCCCAAATATTTACGCCAGGACAATCCGTACCACTTGATGTCAAATTGGAATTCCATTTCCATGCCAGCGAGCGTAATGAGCCTAACAGGCACACTTTAGAAATCAGAAACAAAAATAATTTACAACATTTGCTGAAGAAACTTCTGTATTATTTTAATAATTGCCCTTTAAACTATACTTATCACTTATGTTTACGTAGATATCATAAGAAAATCGATTTTGTGAAGTATAAATCCTGAAACAATACAAGAGAAATATACATTGTGTTCGGGCGCAATGTGCCTGGCGAGCATAAGAATGGATACTATTATTGTGAATTTTTATAAACTACTGCATTATTTCAGTGTCAAGTAATTAAAATAAAAGATTCTGATGAAGTGGCCAATATGGGCTTGAAGGTCACGTGGAAACAGGAAACTACTGAAAGGTGGAGGTAGCTAGGTTCCC
Source organism: Anabrus simplex (assembly GCF_040414725.1). NCBI lineage: Eukaryota > Metazoa > Arthropoda > Insecta > Orthoptera > Tettigoniidae > Anabrus > Anabrus simplex. The sequence continues at coordinate 710,609,439 of NC_090266.1, forward strand.
CGCGAATGACGAATACGCGTTAAGAATTAACACGTGCGCCAAATGTAACAGTTGCACCCGACGAAAGGTTAACATCAGTAGTGGTCACACAGTGTCTGCGCCACTAGTGGACAATGGATATACAAATTAATACATTCATTAGGAAATAGTTTTTACTTTGCAATACTTCCCTTCTCTGTTAAATGGTACGGAATGTCCTCTCCTAAATATTTTAAAGTAATTAACTGTCATTTCGCAGATAATCAGCCGGTCAAGTGGCACGAAATGTCCTAGAACCAACTAGCATTCAAGAATTAATGGGTTCGAATCCCACCGTCGGCAGCCGTGATGGTTTTCCGTGATTTCCCATTGCCACACCTGGGATGTAACGTAATAAAGTTCATAGCCAATTCCTTCCCAGTCCTAGCCCCTAACTACCCTATCGTCGTCTGAGTTAGCGTGACGCAAAGACGCCGTGAAAAGAAAGTAAAAACAAAGGGTGGGAAGGATAAATACGTATTTATGATACAGTTCATACCCGTTACCCCTCCAAGATGTGGGGAAATCAGCGGAAGAGGAAATGTTGATAGAGGATGGTTCCTCTTAAAACAACTATAACAACACCAACCACCACCACCACCATTTTCGGATTCCGTGTAGAGCAACTTCGTTTGCTTATTTAACGACTACAGCAATAAGGGATGTCCGGTGATTGCGCGGTGCTAACGGCGCAGATCCAGTTCGATCAAAATGATATTGTGGTGGGCGGAACAAGTTGAGAGAAAGGCTAAAGAGCTGATTAGTGCAGCGCGAGGGAGAAGAATCAATTGTTATGCGGGCTGGCGGGTCACAGCTGTGAAGATCGATAGAGCGGCACAGCGCCAAGTGAGCCGGAGAGATCCCACACTCTGGTACATCTTCTAAGTCACCATCACTTGTGTTCAACTTACACTTTTCCCATGTAAGGAAAACGAACACGTTCACGACAGAGTTCAATATTTTAAATGTCATTGGTTTTACGCCCCACTAACTACTATTTTGTAGAGGGCAACGCGTCCGCCTGTCACCCGGCGGCTCCGGGTTCGATTCCCGGCCGGGTCAGGGGTTTTTAATTGTAAATGATTAATATCCCTGGCCTGGGGACTGAGTGTCTGTCGTCCTTAACGTTCATTTCCTCACATTCAACACTCTACACTTCCGCAATTACAATTACACGCAGGTTCATATCATACGGTCCGACTCGTTGGCTGAATGGTCAACGTACTGGCCTTCGGTTCAGAGGGTCCCGGGTTCGATTCCCGGCCGGGTCGGGGATTTTAACCTTAATTGGTTAATTCCAGTGGCCCGGGGGCTGGGTGTTTGTGCTGTCCCCAACATCCCTGCAACTCACACACCACACATAACACTATCCTCCACCACAATAACACGCAGTTACCTACAAATGGCAGATGCCGCCCACCCTCATCGGAGGGTCTGCCTTACAAGGGCTGCACTCGGCTAGGGATAGCCACACGAAATTATTATTATATCATACGGTGCAAGTAGAGGCAAAAGATCTACAGAGGTCGATGCCACGAACACATATTTTTTCTAAACCACTATTTTAAGGATTTTCGGAGACACTAAGGTGGCGGAATATTGTCCCGTTGGAGTTCTTTAACATACCAATGAATCTACCGACACGAGGCTGGCGCATTCAAGTATGGTACCTTTAAATACCAACCGAATGAACCGGGAACGATTCCGCCAACTTGGTTCAGAAGGCTAGCGCTCTACTGTCTAAGCAACTCACAAGGAGACCATTTGGGTTGGAACACACAGATTGCAATGAAACGTGGTAGGATGTTCTTCAGAACAATGTTGCATGCCTGTCATAATTACATAACTTGTCCACAGGATGAGCAGGACGCTGGCAGTTTCCTGGTTTGTGCTATTAATATATGTTATCAGCATGAACGTTTATATACAATATGTCCTTGAAAAAGCGCTCAATATTTACAGAGGAGGCAGAACGCAACAAACTGAGAAAGAAACGTCCTACAAACATTAGTCGCAAAACCAGTATCTCCGGAGACATGTTCCACTGCTATTACTTTTTTTTTTGCTAGTGGCTTTACGTCGCACCGACACAGACAGGTCTTATGACGACGATGGGATAGTAAAAGGCTAGGAGTGGGAAGGAAGTGGCCGTGGTGTGAAAATGGGAAACCACGGAAAATCATCTTCAGGGCTGCCGACAGTGGAATTCGAACCCACTGTCTCACGGATGCTAGCTCACAGCTGCGGGCCCCTAACCGCACGGCCAACTCGCCCGGTGTACTATTACTATCAATGATCACCAAGTCTTTGATCTGCTCTTCGCAACATGTGCTCGATGTGAACGTCAAACACTGCAATGGATTCTTCTACCCTACAGTACTGCAATGTCACAAAAATCATGCGCCATTTGAGCGCTACCGTACACCTGACTAAATTACACTCTCTGATTGCGAGAGCAGTACGGTCTGCAGTACGCAGCGGAATACTGTGTTTCGTTCTTGCTTGATACAATACAAGTGCAAACACACGATGTACTGCATCAATTGGCTACGTACAATGGTTTCACATCTGTTTCGTGACAAACTGCTCGAAGTCCAAGATATGCCCTCCTACATAATAAGACCATAACACAACACGCCAGTAAGGTTTAGTTAGGTACGAATGTACTTCCGTCTTTTATTGCATACGACCTCCGTAAATTATTGGAACGTGGTGGTCATTGTCAGTACTTGTAATGGAACATAACTCCGAAGATATTCGGTTTGCGACCAATGTTTATAGGACAATTTTCCTTCGTTTGCTGTGTTCTGCCTACTCAGTACATACTGGAACCTTTTACAAGGACACCGTCTATATGACGATTATTTCATACTATATATTATTTTTCTTCCATTGTACAGAAGTGTTTTTAAAGCGTGAAATTCTGTTCGTGTTGTCATCTCATGTTTAGTACGAAGTGTTTTATGTAACTTCAAAACAAAACTGTCGGTATATTTCTCGGTGCAAACTCAGATACGTTCTACGCCATCCATGTTTCAGCAACCTGTTACGAGCCACCCAGTTACTTTTCAGCAATTTATTTCAACGCTACGTTGACTTCAGGGCAAAATAATTATCACCATTAAATTTAGCATCCAACTAAGTTTTGACTGAAACCTGCCTTGTGTAACTCAAGCAGTTCTCCTGTTAGAGCAAGTCTTCAGTTATAAACAGCGGAATAAATTCTCACCAAGGCAGCTTCATATTGTTAGAAGTGAAATTTCTGAAATTAAAATTTAAAAATCAAGCAAGCTTCTAGTTTTACATAACAGTTGATGTCGTGATCATTGCCACGTGCAATTCTAGTCACAACGAATTTTCATTTTAAAACCCCCACATTTATTGCCCGAGATTAGAACAGCAGCCACTTTGAAAATAAGCCAGTGACAATTGCATTAGTTTTTTATTTTTATTTCTTACAATTTGCTTTACGTCGCCAGGAGTGGAAAGGAAGCGGCTGCGGCCTTAAGGTACATCTCCCAGCACTTTGCTGGTGTGAAAATGGGAAACCACCGAAAAACATCTTTAGGGCTGCCGACAGTGGATTCAAACCCACCATCTCCCGAATGCAAGCTCACAGCTGCGCGCTCCTAACCGTACCGCCAACTCTCTCGGTGCCATTCGTTTACCACGCCACCTAAAGAGTAGGTTACTATTGTGTTGCTGTTGCTGCTGCTGCTGCTGTTAAGACCTTGGGATAGGTTTGGTGATCATTCCTGTGTATATGTGTAATGCCCCTTCATTTTACGACACACCGGGGAGTTGGAACTACCTCCCAAAAGAGTTCCTCAGCATGCCGGAAGCCAACGACAGATTTGTCTAATTGAAAAATTCTAAAATGCGCCAACCTCATCCAGAATCGAACTGATACCTTGGGAACAGGGCAACGACGACTAACCGACTAAGCTACCGAGCTCGTTTTAGGAGGTGGAGTAGGCGGAATATCTCGGTTAGGATTATGATGTGTACCTGGAAGTTGCAACATGGACCTATATCCCTACACTCGCCAACAAAGAATACAGAAAAATCCTGGAAAACACCTACAATTAGGGTACTCTTCAGCGTGGTAAGATAACGAAGTATCATTTTCACTAGTTACCAAAGCGGTCACGGTTCATATCCCGGCCAACACATGTGATAGTATTTTAAAAAATGAAATTTCACGTCTCCGTAGTTCAGATGTGCCAGTGCTATGATCACGGTATCAACATTTACGAGGAACTACAAGCTTGCTTGCATTTCATATCCTCCGTCAGCATCGAGATTCGAAACGCAGGTCTCCGAACAGTCCAATAATTCCCATCGTGGGAGCGAGAACTTACGCGCTCGACTACGAAGGAAGGTTTTTGCGGGATCGCATTAATTAATAAAAAGCTATCCAAATGTTAGCCTCGCATATATTTGGGAACATTCAAGATCTAGGGTAGTTAACGACACTAGCTTGTAGTCGGCAGCCCTGAGATAGGAAGTGGCTAGAACTGGGAAGGTAATGGCCGAGGTCTAAATTATGGTGCAGGCTGGCCATTTATCTGATGTGAAAATTGGAATCTACAGATAAAACTTCAACGTAATCAATGGCTGGGCTCGAACACACCATCTCCAGAATGCATGCTTAAGCTGTATGACAGGGCCATCCAAACAGCGCTCCCCGAGCGCTAGCGCTCTGGCCGCGCTCTAAGACAGTGCTCCGAGCGCTTTGAGGGAAGGTAGTTTCAGTAGTGGTGGCAGGAGCTTAATGGCTGAGCGAGCGATCTGCTCGCCACGCCCAAGAGAACAGCCGATCCATCAGTCGCTAGTCCATAGTCTACTCTAGTGACTCTATACATATAGAGTGGTCCTTACGTGGTCTACGCACGGGGTTCCTCAGCTATGTAAAATTAAAAATGGTTGAGAGTGCTATTAACCTGATAGCGGCGATCCAGTGCTTGAAACACCAGGAGGCAATCTGTGCAAAAGTCGCCAAGCTTGAAGACGTACTGGGAACAGTTGTGTGAATGGTAAATTTTCTTCGCTCTCATGGACTCAAAAAAAAAAAAACCAAACCCCATGGCACTACAGCCCTTGAAGGGCCTTGGCCTACCAAGCGACCGTTGCTCAGCCCGAAGGCCTGCAGATTACGAGGTGTTGTGTGGTCAGCACGACGATTCCTCTCGGCCGTTATTCTTGGCTCTCTAGACCGAGGTCTCATGGACTCACGCACCGTCAATTCAAGAAGTACCAGGCGAGTTGGCCGTGCGGTTAGGTGCGCGCAGCAGTGAGCTCGTAATCGGGAGATACCGAGTTCGAACCCCACTGTCGGCAGCCTTGAAGATGGTTTTTCGTGGCAAATGCTGGGGCCGTACCTTAATACCTTAATTAAGGCCACCGCCGCTTCCTTCCCATTCCTGGGCCTTTCTTGTCCCATCGTCGTGATTAGACCTATCTGTCGGTGTGACGTAAAGCTAATAGCAGAAAAAAAGAATCAAAGAGTTCTTGGACGACATCGAAGCGGAGTATCCGGATATCCCGTACCATGCAGAAGTAAGATGGCTGAGCAAGGCGAAGGTGCTTCATCGAGATTTTTTTGCTTGCGGAATGCAATAGATACCTTTTATGGCATGAAAGGGTGTCCCGAAGTTCTTTCGCGTGATCCTAAGTGGGTGGCGGATTTGGCCTCTTTAAGTGAGTTTACTGCCCATCTGAATACTTTGAACACTTCGCTTCAGGGCGCAAAGCACAATACCGAGCTCGATAGCTGCAGTCGTTTAAGTGCGGCCGGTATCCAGTAATCGGGAGATAGTGAGTTCGAACCCCACTGTCGGCAGCCCTGAAGATGGTTTTCCATGGTTTCCCATTTTCAAACCAAGTAAATGCTGGGGCTGTACCTTAATTAAGGCCACGTACGCTTCCTTCCCACTCCTAGCCCTTTCCTCTCCCATCGTCGCCATAAGACCTATCTGTGACGCAACTTGCAAAGAAAGAAAAGCACAATATCCGCGAGTTGGTGGAAAAAAATTTAAGCGTTCAAAAGAAAATTGATTTTGTGAGAAAACCAGTTGCGTGCAAGGAACACAGGACATTTTCCATTGCTTGAAGCAGTGAAATAAGGTGTCGATTTTGATGAGTACTTGCAGGTAATTCGCCAATTACAAGAAGAGTTTGAAAAGAGATTTTCAGAATTATCAGAACTCCAAGCGGTGTTAGATGTATTTGTTCCATCATTTTCTCTTAGTGCAGACAGTGCTCCACAGCTATTTCAATTACAGTTTCTTGAACTGCAGTGCAATGTTCGTCTTAAAGACCGCTTTCTAATGTCACGAAGTTTAACAGAATTTTACAGCGACTTTCCGCAAGAAAAATGCCCCCTTTTGTACAAACATGCATGTAAAGTTCTGTCAATGTTCGGCTCAACGTACATTTGTGAGCCTTTCTTTTCGGTTTTTAAGCTTACCAAAAGTAAACATCGTGCAACGATGAGCGATAGAAACTTGCGCAATTGTTTAAGAATAGCTGTGTCTGTGTCCAGAAATATTGTAGGCCTACTCAATTTGGAAAAGATTGTTTGCTCCGGAAGTAAAAGCTCGTAAAAACGGCTGAGCCAAAGTCACGCAAGGTCTCTACTATCTGTTCATATTGGTAACATTTTGTTGAATTTTCCTCTCAGATATGTTCAAATTTCAGTTTTGAATAAATCACATTACTGTATTCTTTACTTAACACTTTATTTCGTTTCCTACACATTCCATACATCGGAGTACCTTTTGATTTGTATATGCGGTATATTTGTTATGGTAGAACAACCCTATCAGTATGATGTCAACAAACCCACAAAAGCCGTCGGACGCAAGACTGTACGTACGTATCTAGTCAGCGCGGTCCGAACTTCGTCCGTCTGTCTCAGGTCTCCTCGCTGCCACAGTGTTGTGGTGGCAGGGGAAGGAGCGCTAGTCTGACTGCCCAGTGCTCCCCGAGCGCGGGCGCGCTCTCGGAGCGCAATGACTGGATGGCCCTGCTGTATGACCTGCACCGCACAGCCAAGTAGCACGACATTTACCAGTTCTATTATGACACGTATATTAAAAGCTATTTGCTGTGAAAAAGGGTCAGAAACTACATTCGCTGAGGAAAAAAAATATCTCTCTCACAATGACCGTACAAACTGTCACATCTTTCCGAAAATAACCAGGCTTTTGGAGTAATCTGACGTATTTTAATCCCTATATGGTAGACTTATACGTTTTCGTTGCCAAAGAGCGCTGTAATAAATCAAACATTATATACCTATGTCCGGAAATTGAATTTTGTATCTCAGTGTAATTGAACATAATTACGAAGTGGAATTTATGATATTGAAAATAGTGAACAATGACAGTATCGTGATATGGGAGCAGACAGTATTTATCAGTATCAGTTTCTGTTTACTGACCAACTTGCAAAACGACAATAAAGCGAACGAAGTTCTCTAGTTTCATTTCAAATGGAGGAGGGGCATTAAGTCTTCAGTTTGTTTCTACTTGGAACTATATGAATGGCGCTGCTAAACAAGTATGAATGTTTACGTGACTGTTGAAATCGAGAAAGGGCTGCCTGGTCGAGGCGGTAAAGGTGTGCTCGGTTCACTCGGAAGGACGTGGGTTCGATTCCCCATCAGGAAGTCGAGAAATTCAAGAAACGAATTTCTACTTCCGAGGGTGCACATGGCTCTGAGGTTCACTCAGCCTACACAAAAAATAAGTACCTTCCAAGGATCGTCATGGTATGTACAAAGATGACTTTACTTTGATTTTGCTTTCGTTGACATTGAAATCATACCCACGAGCCACAGGGAGTCTATTTCTCTGGCTGTTTTGTAGACCACTCATCGATAGTCCCAGTCTGTCGACTTTTATAATTTTGTGGAAATTCATTTGACTCATAAATCATGGCCGGCCCCATGGTGTAGGGGTAGCGTACCTGCCTCTTACCCGGAGGGCCCCAGGTTCGATTCCCGGCCAGGTCAGGGAATTTTACCTGGACCTGAGGGCTGGTTCGAGGTCCACTCAGCCTACGTGATTAGAATTGAGGAGCTATCTGACGGTGAGATGGCGGCTCCGGTCTAGAAAGCCAAGAATAACGGCCGAGAGGATTCATCGTGCTGATCACACGACACCTCGTAATCTGCAGGCCTTCGGGCTGAGCAGCGGTCGCTTGGTGGGCCAAGGCCCTTCAAGGGCCGTAGTGCCATGGGGTTTGGTTTGGTTTGATAAATCATGACTCGCTATGTTATGCGAAGTAAACCTGGTAGAATTCTAGCACAAGCCATGAGGAAAAGTACTTGGCACTGAAGACAACGTAATGCCGAGAACGAACAGCACCGCAGAGTTCCACTGCTACCTCTACAGAGCGCCTCGGAACTTGAAATATTATTCCGGAATACTAGAGGAGGGAATTAGGAAAACGAAGCGAAATCCATAGTTTGAAAATGCTGTGTGTGCATAATGGAACCGAAGAACTTGACCTTTTGATCTTGTTATAGATGTGTATTTACTTGCTCAGTTGTGAAGAACGAGCGAGTGGCTGAACGGTTCGGGTCACGTAGCTATCTGCTTGTATTCTGGAGATAGTGGGTTCGACCCCACTGTCGGCAGCTTTGATCTGGTTTTCTGTGGTTTCCTATTTTCACACGAGGAAAATGCTGCGACTGTACCTTAATAAGGCCACGGTCGATTTCTTCCCTCTCCTAGTTCTTCCTGTGCCATTGTCGCCATAAGACCCATCTGTGTCAGTGCGATGTAATGCAAATTGTAATATATATATAATCCGTTATCAAGATATTTAGTTTTTAAGGAATTCGCAATTTCAAAGCAAAACTCGAATCATGGAGGGAGTTCTATGTTCACAAAGCTCTCTTAGATGGATACAAAATCACATGATTTTCTAGAGGGCTCAATCTTATCTTATCAAAACCCGAATACGTGTGTTTAGAACAGCTAGGAATTAGGGATGAACAAAAAACTACTACTACACCCACCCCGAAACGCCCGGCTGGTGAGTATATCGAACTAACACCGCCCACACATCCGGCCCTCATGGAACTGGGCGACATGGAGCAAGATTTCGTCTCTCTCACATGATGGATTACGTCCAAGAAGTATGGAAATAACCAGAGGTGGAAGAATGGAAAAATTTTACGACTAGAATCCGAGATCAATGCATATGAACGTATTAACGATATGCTTTTTTTTTTTACAACAAACACAGGCAAATGTTTCTTTTACAAAGGAACAGACAGTGTTTCTAACACGAAACGAGGGATATGGCAATATCTTAGGTGATTTCGTCACTAATTTCTATTAAATATACCGAAGTTGTCTCTCTAACGTAATCCAAGATTACAACCCAATAAGCTCAGAGACAAAGGAGACACTTCAGAAAAAGCTGTGGATATTGACATATGCAACTAATGGTGGAGCCTTATATCACAAGCCTAGAGACAGAAAAAATTCTTCTAAAGAGGCTTGTTTAGATGTAGTGGCTTTTATGACGCGATTCCGGGTTGAGACTTGCTTGGGTTTTACTCTCTTTCCTCGTGGAGCACTGCTGCAACCGCTTGCAGATTTTCACTGACTGATAGCATATGTATTAACTTAGGTATGAAGAGAGTTTCAACCTCCTGGAGAAAGGGATATCCAAGTGATGCACCATTCCACTCTCCTTCATATTTGTAGCAGTCGGAATCTATGCAGCTACGAGACTCGGGTGCATGATGTCAAAACGGGTTTATGAATCAGAAGTCCAGAAGTGCTATGTAGGTCTACTTAAACACCAGAGATTTCAATGCCGAACGAAGACGTCGGGCTCGTGCCCACTGACTCCTTCAGCTCTACGAGGAATGGCTTCACCAGTCCCATGGTATGGGAATGACATACTTGCCTCTTACTCAGTGGCCTAAGGTTAGATTCCCATTAAGTCCTAGTAAGTTCACTTAGCCCTAAGTCAGCTAATATGTGAGGCAGCAGATCAAATCAAAAAAGCTGCGGCTAGTGTAACACTGATGAAGTGACACCGCGGTATCTGCAGGCCATCTGAGTGGGCAGTAGTCGCCTTAGCAGACCAAGCGTCTTAATGACCTGAGATGAGGGGCTCAGATGGTAGAAGCTCTGGCCTTTTGAACTCCCGGCATAGTCGGGTGATATTTGAAGGTGCTCAAATAAGCCAGACTCGTGCCGGCAAATATAGCTTTGGGACAAAATTCCGGCACCTCCGCATCTCCGAAAGTCTTTGAAAGTACTTAGTGGGATGTAAAACCAATACTATTATTATAGTTTGTTTTAATGAGCTGAACATGCCACTCAGTTTATTTCGCTTAATGTTTCGTCTTCACACATTTCGTGCATTCATGATCTACCTGTTCCACCTTTGTATTCCCAACTTGACATTCGATTCTCTGAGGTTTTATACTTACCGACATCAATTTAATCTTGGAAAGGCTAATTTTCATATCATACTCATTGCCCCTATTTTCAAGTTCCAAGATATTAGACTGCAGGCTTTCAGCACAATCTGCCATGAAGACCAAGACACTCGCATATGCCAAACTGCTTACTACGTTTTCACCTAAGTGAATCTCTCCCTGCCACATTCATTATCCGTTTAAATTCCAGGCTTGGTTTTTCCCTTGGATTCAGCGAGGGATCACACCTCTGCCGCGTCAAGGGCAGTGTCCTGAAGAGTGAGACTTTGGGTTGGGGATACAAATGGGATAGAGGACCAGGACCAGCTATGTTGAACAGGGGCCTTGTGGGGAGTAATGGGAAGAAAGAAGCAAACGGCCGTGGCCTTAAGTTAGGCACCATCCCGGAATTTGCCTAAAGGAGAAGTAGGAAACCACGGAAAAACACTTCGAGGATGGCTGAGATGGAAATCGTTCGTGGCAGAGCCGGAAATCGAACCTGGGTCTCTGGGGGTGGCAGCTAACCACAATAACCACTACACCACAGAGGCGGACTATATTTCGTACATCATCCAGATATTCGTAAGTAGGATGTTAATCCAGTGAGATTTATCACGAATATTGCTTCACTGATTTCTTTTTTTTATTCTTACCGGGCTGAGTGGCTCAGACGGTTGAGGCCCTGGCCTTCTGACCCCCAACATGGCAGGTTCAATCCTGGCTCAGTCCGGTGACATCTGAAGGTGCTCATATACGTCAGCCTAGTTACGGCAGTTTTACTGACACGTAAAAGGACACCTGCGGCACAAAATTCTGGCAACTTGGTGAACCCGACAACCATAAAAGTAGTTAGTGGGACGCAAAGCTGATAACATTTTTATTTATAATAAATAAAAAATAAGTAATATCATCCACAGCCTGTTCCCAGTCATGCGACCGGGTCAGGAATCTTGCGGCGAAGATAGGAATTGTGCCGGCCGCCGACGCCGGTCGCACTCTTCTAGGGTAATGATGAAGACTGACAAATGAAAGGATATTGGAGAGTGTTGCAGGAATTAGAGATGATACGGAGAACTAGAGTAGCCGGAGGAAAACCTGTCCCGCCTCGGCCTTGTTCAACACGAACTTCACATGGAGTGACCGGGATTTGAAGCACGGAACCCAGCGGTGAGAGGCCGGCACACTACCATCTGAGCCACGGATTCTCATCCTGGAAAAATACATGTACTAAATACTTGAAATGATCTACCTGTTCCACCTTTGTATTCCCAACTTGACATTCGATTCTCTTAGGTTTTATACTTACCGACATCAATTTAATCTTGGAAAGGCTAATTTTCATATCATACTCATTGCCCCTATTTTCAAGTTCCAAGATATTAGACTGCAGGTTTTCAGCACAATCTGCCATTAAGACCAAGACACTCGCATATGCCAAACTGCTTACTACGTTTTCACCTAAGTGAATCTCTCCCTGCCACATTATATTTCCCAGTAGATGATCCATGTAAACTACGAACAACAAAGGTGAAGGATTATAGCCTTGTCTAATCCCTGTAAGTACCTTGAACCAAGAACTCATTCTACCATCGAATCTCACTGCAGCCCAAGAGGCAATATAAATACCTTTGATTTTAATAATCTAACCATAATCCCATAATGTTCGAATTCAGTTAACATTTTCCCCTTGGTACTCTGTCATATGCACACTCTACATCTACGAAGCGTAAGCATGACTGTATTCCTCTCGTAACATTTTTCAATTACCTGGCGTATACTGAAAATCTGATTATGGTAGCCCCTCTGTGGTGTGAAACCACACTGGTTTCCATCCAACTTACTCTCAACCATTCATCGCACCCTCCCTTCCAAAATTCCAGTGAACACCTTGCCTATAATAATAATAATAATAATAATAATAATAATAATAATAATAATAATAATAATAATAATAATAATAATAATAATGTTTTTGACTTTACGTCCCGCTAACTACTTTTTGACTGTTTTCGGAGACGCTGAGGTGTTAGAATTTAGTCCCGCAGAGTTATTTTACGTGCCAGTAAATCTACCGACGTATTTGATCACCTTCAAATACCACCGGACTGAGCCAGGATCGAACCGCTTAGTATACTGATCAATGAAAAACCTCTATAGTTGTCTCACTCCATCCTGTTCTCTGCCTATATTCAGGTGCAATTACTGCTTTTGTCCAATCAGAAAGTACCTTACTAACAAAAAAACCAAAACCAAACCCCGTGGCACTACAGCCCTTGAAGGGCCTTGGCCTACCAAGCGACCGCTGCTCAGCCCGAAGGCCTGCAGATTACGAGGTGTCGACCTTACTAACAGCCCATGCAAATGTTACTACTCGATGAAACCATTCCATCCCTGCCTTCCCACTATATTTCACCATTTCAGGTTTAATTTCGTCAATTTCTGCTTTTATATGACAATATAGTTTATTTACGATCCTATGCACTGCAAGTTTTCTTTTTTTTAAAGTTGCTTTACGTCGCACCGACAGTTAGGTCTTATGGCGACGATGGGACAGGAAAGGGCTTGAAGTGGGAGTGGCCTTATTCAAGTGTTTTTTCATTATCACCACTCACCTCCTCCCCATGAGCTCGGTTGTTCGCGACGTCACCAGAAAAAAAATTCTCTTACGTTGTGATGATTTTCAAAATATTCCTTCTACCTGTCCAGAGATTTCCTGGGATCTATTATGAGTTCACTAGACTTACCCAAATACTATTAATTTCCTTTCGCCCCCTCCTTTCTAAGATTCTTTATTGATGTTCAGAAAGTTACCCTGCCGCCTGACCTTGCCTTTCCAGGTTATTACCGGAAAAATCCCGCGACTTCTTCTTCTTCCTCTTATATTATTATTATTATTATTATTATTATTATTATTATTATTATTATTATTATTATTATTATTATTATTATTGCCATGGCTCGCTCAGTATTATGGTGAAATGATACGCACGTCTATGAGGGTCGTTTCTACGAATGACTAACCGGCGCAGAGTTTTTGCAGCAATGTAAGAACAAAGGTCTCTGCCACATAACAAGCTGTCAAGTGAGCTGACGCCTCGATGGCCCCGCTTCAAAGCTGACGTCGATGTAAAGAGTGCTAGGGTTATCAAGCGTCGGTGAAACGGAAAATGCTACTTGACGTTTTGTCTGAAAATCGCGGAAGTCTTTCTAGACGAGGATGGCTGGAGCCACTCACTAACGTCATCAAATTCTCCCTGCCGACTGTCTCCTCGTGGCTTTCATTCAGGGACCTACGACGTGGTGGCCGTCAGCCTCGCTGCTTATACAACATTGTACACAGGAACCTCGTTTATCCGGATTAAGTGGGACCGGATCTGATCCGGATTAATGAATATCCGGATAATCCGGAAGAACTAAAAAACAAATACAGTACATGTTATATTATTTACTAGCAAGATACCCGTGCTTCGCTACGGTATTATACTGAAATTTATAATTGAATGCTAATTGTTTTAGATATATAATCCGCCGAAATTCGCGATCTGACTCGTTTTCTGCGAGAATCCGCCAAAATTCGCGATCAGACTCGTTTTCTAATAGATTACGGTATGTTTCCTCACATTTTTCAATCTTTCTTTCCAGCAATCGATTTCGTACTTCCCTGGCTAGGTCCAGATATTCCACCCCGTCAGTTGGGTCCCTAAATCTTTGCCATCTTTCCCTATAAGCGTTTTTAATATGGATCAAATCCTTCAGGAGATCCGGCGTGGTGTCGTCTTAGGTGCCTTGGCGGTACTGAACCCGCGGCCGGACTGCATTCTTAGTCATTACCCGTCCAGAACCCGTTTCCAGGGGGGTCCGCACATTTGACAACGGTCCAGAACATTATTATTATTATTATTATTCAAAGATGTTCTGAACCCCACAGCAAGGTGCAAGACCGCTACTTGGCGGTAAATTACTTCTGCTGCCAGTGTCATTGTTACAATGTGACCAGCACCATCGTCGCGCGTAGGCAAGTGTGCGGGACTTCTGGCGATACCAATGACATACTTCCATGCATTGTTGACCTTATTATAGAGGTGAACAATTTGACGGTCCATCTCATTCCTATCGTTTATTTCAAATGTGTTTAAATTTTTATTTACATGCCAGGAGAATCTACTGTAATCTAAGAACGTTCTCCGAAGGAAAAGATGGCTGTTGAAAACGAACCCAGGAAAGATTAAAAATGATCGGTTTATGATCAGAATAAGTACATCGAAACTATATAGCCTGTTTCCAGTCATTCGACAGGGTCAGGAATGGAATGAATAAAGCCCCATCTAGCGGCGACAATAGGAATTGTGCCGGCTGCTGAAGCACACCTCTGGGGCAATGATCGTTGAATGACAAATGAAATGAAATATTGGACAGTGTTGCTGGAATGAATGATGACAGAGAAAATCGAAGTATCCGGAGAAAAACCTGTCCCGCCTTCGTTTTGTCCAGCACGAATGTCACATGGAGTGACGGGGATTTGAACCACGGAACCCAGCTGCGAGAGGCCGGCGCGCTGCCGCCTGAGCAACGGAGGCTCCTTAAGTACATTATGAACAGTAAAATCAATTGATCTCACCTCCTTTTACACCGCAACGCCGTTAAGTTTATTTACACCCCCCCCCCAAAAATAGAAGACGTGTTTCTTTATGTTTAAAGGATATTCCAAACACCAATGTTCATATCTGTTACATTCAGTTTTGAGATATAAGTATCCCCATAAAAATAATTCACTTTATTTTCACTTCCTTTCACACTCCCCTCCCCCCCCCCGCCACACCCCGTAAGTGAATTTTCCGGCATAATATACTTGTTTCCATAATAGTGAAGGATCTTCTAAATAGTAATTATCACGACTCTAACTTCTTCAGTTTTTGATTTATGTGTCTTCATGAAAGGAATTCAACTCCTTTTCACTCCCGCCCCCCAAACGCGTTTTTCTTTGTTTAAGGACATTCAAATACCAATTTTCACGTCCGTATAAACTTTAGTTTCTATTAGATGTATGTATTCTCATACAATTAATTCAATTAATTTTTCAATTCTTTCACCCCCCCCCCCCCTTCATTGGATTTTCCGAGAATACGTGTTTCTTTACTTTTAATGCAGATTCCAAATGTCTAATTTCACGTCTGTAATATCTTCATTTTTGAGATATCAGTAGCCTAATTAAAAGAATTCAACACCATTTTCAGTCAATTTTACCCCCCCCCATTCCACCCAAGTGGTATTTCCGAAAGCTGAAAATACACGTTTCTTTATTTTTAATAGAGATAAAAAATACCATTTTTCACTTCTGTAACATGTTAAGTTTTGGAGATATACTGTAGAAATTCGCTTTTTAAAATTTCACCCCTTTTTATTTCCCCTTAAGTGGAGTTTCCAAAAACAAATCACCTATCTTTCTTTACATTTACAGGAGATTCCAAATACCCACTTTTTACGTCTGTAACATTTTACGTTTCTCAGATATTCTGTAGATATAGTCTTTCAAAAAATTCAACCCAGTTTGTCACTCCTGTTTAACCGCCATTAATTGGATTTTCCAAAAACAAAAAAATACGTGTTTCCTTATTTTTAAAGGAGCTCCCATATACAAATTTTCAGTTCTGTAATATTTTCAGTTTCTGAGATATATGTATCCTCATTAAAGGCATTCATCCCATTATTCACCCATTTACACCCCTCCTATTGGGATTTAAAGAAAGCATAAAATACGTGTTCTTGTATTTTTAAAGAAGATTCTAAATACCATTTTTTTACATCCGTAAACTTTTAAAGTTTTAAGATGTAGACACACTCATTTTAAAAATTCACCCCCCTTTTCACCCTCCATTATTTGGATTTTCCAAAATCAAAAAATACCTGTTTCTTTATTTTTAAAGTAAATCCCAAATACCAATTTTCAGGTCTGTAATATCTTCAGGTTCTGAAATATAAGTAGCCTCATTAAAGGCATTCAACCAATTTTTCACCCTTTTACACCCTTCCAATTGGGATTTTCCGAAAACAAAAAAATACGTGTTTCTTTATTTTTAAAGGAGATTCTAAATGCCAATTTTTACATATTTAAACTTTAAAAGTTTTGAGATATAGATAGACTCATTTTAAAAATTCACCCCCTTTTCACACCCCCCATTAATTCGATTTTCCAAAAACAAAAAATATATATTTCTTTATTTTTAAAGGAGATCCTAAACACCAATTTTCAGGTCTGTAATATCTTCAGTTTCTGAGATATAAGTATCCTCATTAAAGTCATTCAACCACGTTTTCACCCCTTTTCACCCCTCCTATTGGGATTTTCCGAAAACAAAAAAATACGTGTTTCTTTGTTTTTAATGAAGATTCTAAGTACCAATTTTTACATCTGTAAACTTTAAAAGTTTTGAGATATAGATGCACCCATTTTAAAAATTCACCCCCTTTTCACCCTCCCATTAATTGGATTTCCCCAAAACAAAAAAAATACGTGTTTCGTTATTTTTAAAAGAGATCAAAAGTACCAATTTTCATGTCTGTAATATCTTCAGTTTCTGAGATATAAGTACCGGTATCCCGATTAAAGGCATTCAACCCCTTTTTCACCCTTTTTCGCCCCTCCTATTGGGATTGTCTCAAAACAAAAAAATACGTGTTTCCTTATTTTTAAAGAAGATTCTAAATACCAATTTTCACATCTGTAAACTTTTAAAGTTTTGAGATATTGACACACTCATTTTAAAATTTCACCCCCCTTTTCACCCCCTTAGCGACGGAATATCCAAAAATCCTCTCTTAGCGAGCACCTACATCTTAATATGAATATATCTCCAAAATTTCATTTCTTTATGTCCGGTAGTTTTGGCTCGGCGATTAACTTAAGTTGTACAGTGATACCTTTTCTTTAATTGTACAAAAATATAAGAACACTTTTCTACATTTATGACTCCGTTGTATGCACTAAAATAATGCAAGTTTTTTTCTGTTTTACATTTGTATAGCGTTTGCGCGCAGATCCATCACGAAGACGTTTTACTAACAACAGTTCTGCCGGTGTGGTTTCATTCTAGGATTCAAAATAGGCCATCAGTTTGTCCAGCTGCATTGTTGCCTCTCCATGAGTCATTGTTTCTTCTGATTGAGCGCCGATTTCATTTTCGAATTCACCATCAGTGAATTAGTAGTGCATTGCATTTCAGAAGAGCGTGGATTCGAATCCCACCTGGGCCGTCCTGGGAATGGTTTTCCACGGTTTCCCATTCTCAATTCCAGGCGAATGCCGGGACGGTACATTTGATAGACCGTGGCCGAATTACTTCAAATTCCTGTCCTTAACTATCCTTGGCGGAGAAGACATTCAAGAAGAGTCGACCCCGTAAAATAAATATTGTACGAGTAAAAATGAATTTTTATTATTTTCGATCCAGATAAACCGGAGATCCGGATTAATGAGGGCCGGAAAAAAGAGATTATTGTGTAGTATGTATCGTATGTGCGTAATACGTTGATTTTTTGCTAGTGGCTTAACGTCGCACTAACACACTGAAGGTTCCCGACGACTCGAGGATGGGAAGGGGCTACGATTAAGAAGGAAGCGGTCGTGGCCTTAATTAAGGCACAGCTGCCGCATTCATCTGGTGTGAAAATGGGAAACCCCGGTAAACTCTCTTCAGGGCTACCGACAATGCAATTCGAACCCATCATCTCCCGAATGCAAGCTCAAAGCCATGCAACCCTAACCGCACAGCCAACTAGCTCGGTGTACTAGGATTTCCAGAGGTTAGAGAAGAAATGCGAGTGGACCCATAACTATCAAAATGGTATCATCCCCGAATTATCCTCTAGTTACAACCAAATATCGACATTAATGATTAACATGCGATTTATCCTCCCTCGGGATTTGGGCAACACCTCTCACACCTTGGTTATGTGGCCTCCGCGTAAGGTAAATTTATGTTCAGGGTTGGTAACCCTCCCAAGATAGTCAGGGTGGTACCTACTGCGCCCATCGTAAAGAACTAGCAGGCCAGCTGTACGAGCTGCATCAGCCTCTACCAATGTTTTGTTCCGCAGCCCAATAAACGTGTGGGATCGTCGTGAGGTCAATATTTCTCTGCTAGCATTCCGTATGGTACTAATGGACCGGAAGCACATCCTGCAGACGATTCCGAACACTATCATCGTTCCGGCCACGTGACTACAGGGTCTCATATACACTAAGACCGAACACACGGTGATAGTACTCTGCGCTACGACAGCTGCCTCAGCCGAACTTATGTCACCCGCGGCCGCCCTGCTTTAAGCGTGTATACAATCTTATAAAAGATGCTGGCAGTGTCGTCCTTCGTGGGTTATACAGGCATTTTAACTTGTAACCACAATCTGGCTGACGGCAGTGAGGTCTGCCACTGTAATATTCCTGATTTCATTCGTGATGATTTCTTTCAGTTCCTCCAATGTGTGAGGATTTGTTCGATAATTTTTTTCAGTTTACCCGACAAGTAAAAATCACACACTACCGCGCGAGTTGGCCGTGCGGTTAGGGGTGCGCGACTGTGAGCTTACATCCGGAAGATAGTGGATTCGAATCCCACTGTCGGCAGCCCTCAACATGGTTTTCCGTGGTTTCCCATATTTACACCAGGCAAACGCTGGGGCTGTGCCTTAATTAAGACCACGGCCGCTTACTTCAAACTCCTAGCCATTTCCTATCCCATCGTCGCCATAAGCCATATCTGTGTTGGTGTGACGTAAAGCCACCAGCCAAATAATAAACAAAAAATCACACACACTGTCCGATATGAAGAACGAGGGGGAAATAGATCAGCACTGGTCACTGTCTGCAAACACTTCGGAGATAATAAGAAGGGAATTATCTGTTGTATGAGCAAGGGCTTAATGTCGTTCGAACCATCCACGCGAGTTTTCTTCTTCTGTTAACTGATGGAAGAACGGCATCAACAGGTCCAATTATTCATCTTGCACTAATAAAACACCAACCTTCCTATCATAAGGGACTTCGTAAACACCATTACGATTTTCTGCACGACCAATAGCGAGGGTTATGACTGTACACACATCATTAAGATGAAACCAGAAGTTTTACATACCAAAATATGGTGTTGCAATGATAACTGTATCACCATGTTAACAGCTGAGATTCAGACTGGCGACTGATGTTTGCCAGGTCGATCACGTGCAGGCTGCTTGCAAGGTCAAGAACTATGCGCGAGCCTCCCGTACTGGAGCTTACATGTCGGATAGTAAAACTGCCGTTTCGGCGGTCTTAGTTTATATGAGATACCCTCTATAGACCGTTTGAAAAATATGATAGGATTTCACTCATTTATCGTACGTCAGTACAATATCGTACAATAGGATGTCGTGCCAACTGACGGGGCATGGCAAAACACGAACATAACGCTTAGAACTAACGAGGAGAACCCGCCAAGTGTAACAACCCTATTTTCCAGAAACTTCGTTCAGCAATAAGAGAGGCCGAAATAAGTGAACACACATTTCGACTTGTCCGTAGACACTCGTAACAAGTTCAACTGACGCGGTGACCCAGCCACTATTGCCGCGGCTTCACACTTTTGCGCCCGATGATTTGTTTGGTTTGTTTAAAGTAGGTACTTATATTCATTGACGATTACTACATGAATGTTTCTTATCAAGTTAGAGGATACAAGGACGTTTTGTTTATTGTAAAATTACAACTGGGTTTCACAATAAGTGTTATGTATTTATTATTTTTCAGGAATTAAAGTATTTTGTAAGTTCATTCTTATATTAACACTTCAGAGAGATACGGTGCATTCCCTTGGATGATATTGACCGTAGAAACATTCAGAACATAGATAATTCGCACACCACGACCATCGCGCGAATACAGGTTTGCCGCAGTTACATTTCTTGATGGGAATATCACTCGAGGAAGAAACGTCATTAACATTACTGGAGATTTCACGTGTCTGCAATAATTTTGCGACAAACCACGCATAACGGATCAATTTAAAAAAAACTGGCGCTTACAGTTGATTATCCGTCAATGCGTGGATTCTTATTGCATCGCGTCTTGCCGTGATATCCCACTGCTGTGCTATGGGTGTACAACAATTGATGTCTTAAAATTCATTTACGAGACAATATTAATAGACGAAGAAGAATAACGATATTTTAAAATGCATTGAACAAAACCATTCGCGTGGTAACCGTCAATGGATAGAAGTAAATAAATAAATAAAAAAAAAATTCATCGGGATTTGAACATGGGGCACAAAAGCGTGGTCACGGCGAAAGCCACCGTATCAGCTGAAGTTGTTACGCGCTCTTAGGCACGTAAAGCGCGTCGGAAAATTCGACCGTCATTTTCTCGGAAACGGACGAGTATCTACGGATAAGTTGAAACACGTGTTAGCTTATTTCGACCCCCATTTCACTGAGCAAAGTTTCTGCCAAATAGGGTTGTTACACTTGGCGGGTTCCCCTCGTAAGATGCAGTGACGTGGAGAGCGTATGAAACAGCGAACTACCGGAATAACACACTGTAAGGCACAACTGTGGCGTAGCGCATGCGGTTAAACGCCAGCCTATCAATTAACCGAACGTATTATTGATAGCACGAACCCTACATCGTACACACATTTTTACATCAATATGAAGCTTCGCTGCTTATACAGGGTGTACCAAAACTCGACGACAAAATTTTTGGAATGGATTCCTCACGTAGAGAGAAGAAAAAGTTTATGACAACTTGAGTCCGGAGACGTATACTTACAGATTTATTCAAACTTTTGTACATTTACACCGTACGTCTGTAACGGCAGCTGAAACACTTTGAGCATGCATCAGAGGAACTGTTCTAAGTGACGACTTTCAGCTTGAATACAAGCCTCCACTCGTAGTCGCATGGAGTTACGCTCGCGATCAAGAATGCCTGGTGTAGTGCGTACTGCCTGAGAGGTTGTCACAATGCTCTCACAAAGTTGCTTCATCAGGAACAGGAGTCGCATACACGAGAGACTTAACGTGTCCCCACAGGTAAAAGTCCAGGGGGTTCAAGTCAGGGAAACGTGCTGGTGGCCAAGCAATCGGTCCTCCTCTACCTATCCAGCGCTCAGGAAAATGGGTATTCAGGTACCTGCGGGCAACAGACTGAAATGTGCGGGAGCACTATCTCGCATGAAAAACATTTGTCGACGGGATGCAAGTGGCATGTCTTCCAAGTAATCAGGCAATGAAGTACGCAAGAAATTCCTGTACTTCTGTCTAGTAAGCCTATTCGGACAAGAGCTTTGACGTTGAATTGTGATCTCTTTGGGCAGGAAAGGAATCTAGACTTATAAGATCCCTGTCCAGCACAAATCTCTCATGGAGTGACCAGGATTTGAACCACGGAACCCAGCGCTGAGAGACCGACGCCCTGCCGCCTGAGCCACTGAGGCTCTTGTGTATAATGTAAGAAATAAAATTGAATAATGTTGTTAATTATGAATCTCCGAGAAGAAACGTGTGAAATGTGCACAGTGTGTGTCAAAGTGTGTTAAGCCATAA
This sequence comes from Anabrus simplex, assembly GCF_040414725.1. Taxonomy (NCBI): domain Eukaryota; kingdom Metazoa; phylum Arthropoda; class Insecta; order Orthoptera; family Tettigoniidae; genus Anabrus; species Anabrus simplex. The sequence continues at coordinate 710,631,484 of NC_090266.1, forward strand.
CTGAGCGTTCGGCTAACGGCAATGTCTGATAACATGCCATTGCGCAGCAAAAATTCAGGTGCATGACATGATTTGTATTCTCGTAAGTGTCTGCATCGTTATGTTCTGTGTAAATAAAGGCCAAAGTTTTAGGCCGATAGCTTGTTTTTCTTTGCTTTTGTGTAAATATTAAGTTCTGTGTGGCACAGATGTTTCGCGTGTGGTCAGTAATGGGAAGATTACGCAGATTTTATGTTAAAATCCTAAAATTTCAGACGATTATGTTAAATCGGATTAAAGGAGGTATGGGATAAAGATAATTTATATGCCAGTTTGTCGTTAAGGAATTAGTGTGTCAAGGTTTCGTGTCAAAATAGAATGTAAAATGTAGTTGAGTGTTGGAAAATTTTGTTTTGTAGGTATCGGATAAAGATAACGTAATGTCTAAATTAAGTCAAAATCGGCGTAATATTTCTGTCATTTAAATTTTGATGTTTGTTAGAAGTTCGTTCCAGTAGTTTGTGTAATTTCAGTACGACGACGAATCCGTGAAATAAGCTACGATATAAAAATGAAATAAAAAAATAAAATGAGATCAAGATGGTCCACATAAAATTGTGTAAGAAATTACTTTGAGATCAAATATAAATCAAACAGCCATGATGAGGAAAAGAAGAACCAGTGGTAGAGACTGTGTTAAATAAATAAGTGGAGTTGAATTCCACGATGATGCCCGAGGAAGTAATGTGTTATAATATTAAATTTGCAATGTCCAAGGTTCGAAGACAATGGGATAGGAAAGGCCTAGGAGTTGGAAGGAAACGGCCATGACCTTAAGGTACAGCCCCAGCATTTGCCTGGTGTGGAAAGGGGAAACCACGGAAAACGCTCTTCAGGGCTGCCGACAGTGGGATTCGAATCCACTATCTCCCGGATGTAAGCTCACAGCCGCGCGTCCCTAACCACACGGCCAACTCGCCCGGTGTGTATTGTATTTTTGGGTGGACAAACCATATTAAGTGTTGATGATATAGGCTTTTGGGCTTTTGCCGTGTGAAGAAAATAAAGTGAAATTCTTTACGTTTCGCAGAGAACTTTCCTCGTGAACAGTCGAGATTTTGTTCTGAAGACGCAAATGGAAAAATGGGTAGGGTATATGGTAGAGGCTACAGTTGGACTGCAGCGTATTGTTTTCCCCGTTGTCCTTTTGTAATATACCATTCTTCTTCAATTTGCGTCCAGGAACGCTGCTTGATATGTGGCACATAGTCTCGAATAGACACTGGTGAATCTAGTCGTTCGCCCAAATGCGTTGCTGCTCTAGCGAGCCGGTCAACATACTCGTTGTGTTTGATACCTTTATGGCTAGGTATCCAAAGAAAGTGTACAGCAATATTGAGACGTGTAAGTTGAAAAATTCTCTGAATGATCTGAATTTGTTTGTTTGTATGTATGTAGCAGGTGACTGTAAAGTCTTCAAGACGCAGAGAGTCAGTAATTATAAGAACTGCAGAAGGTTTGACTCTTAAACTGTATGCTAGAGCTTCGGAAATAGCGACAACTTCTGCTGTAAAAATAGTCCAATCATTTGGTAAAGTGAATAAACGAGATTCCTCAGTTGCGGGACAGTAAAAAGCGCATCCCACTGCAGGCGGTGAGGGTATTTTTGAGCTATCAGTGAAGATCTGAAGAGCATTGGGCCACTGTCTGAATATATTCTCTGCGAAACGTAAAGAATTTCATCTTATTTTCTTGACACGGCATAAGCTCAAAAGCCTACATCATGTCTATAAGTACGGGCCGTGAAAGCATCAATGCCAGCATATTAAAGTTGATCTTTCTCTTACATGCCTTGTTGTTCTCCATTTAAAATAACCGAGTGATTAACACTAAAAATTCCTTAGAGGTACGTGAATGTGCTAGCCTTGTACTATAACTCGGTAGTACGAAGCTGGCATGCCCATACTGCCTGTGCTCCCGTATGCAATCTTAAGTGGGAAGTTTGTTAGGTTGCTCTTCGAGCCTTTTAGAACCGTTTCATCTCCACCTATGTTATTACGAGGGCCGGTTCTCCTAAAATTTCTTGAAATCTGTTGTACCCTTATTTATATTATAGCCGGGCTGAGTGGCTCAGACGGTTCAGGCGCTAGCCTTCTGACCCCAACTTGGCAGGTTCGATTCTGGCTCAGTCCGGTGGTATGTGAAGGTGCTCAAATACGCCAGCGTCGTGTCGGTAGATTTACTGCCACCTAAAAGAACTCCTGCGGGACTAAATTCCGGCACCTCGGCGTTTCCGAAAACTGTAAAAGTAGTTAGTGGGACGTAAGGCAAATAACAGTGTTTATCAATCCACCATTCACCACTGATCTGCATTTAGGACTGTCACCTAGGTTGCAGATTTCCTATCAGCTGTTTACCAAGTCCTTTCTTAAATGATTTTGAAGAAATTAAAAATTTATCAAACGTCTCCCTTTGTGAATTCTTCTTCTTCTTCTTCTTCCCCTCGAGGGTTGGTTTTCCCTTCGGACTCAGAGGGGGATCCCACCTCTACCGCCTCAAGGACAGTGTCCTGGAGCTTCAGATTCTGGGTCGAGGGATACAACTTGGGAGGATGACCAGTACCTCGCCCAGACGGCCTCACCTGCTATGCTGAACAGGGGCCTTGGTGGAGGTGGAAAGATTGGAAGGGATACACAAGGAAGAGGGAAGGAAGCAGCCGTGGCCTTAAGTTAGGTACCATCCCGGCATTTGCCTGGAGGAGAAGTGGGGAAACCGCGGAAAACCACTTCCAGAATGGCTGAGGTGGGTATCGAACCCACCTCTACTCAGTTGACCTCCGGAGGCTGAGTGGACCCCATCCCAGCCCTCGTACCACTTTTCAAATTTCGTGGCAGAGCCGGGAATCGAACCCAGGCTTCCGGGGGCGGCAGCTAATCAAAATAACCACTACACCACAGAGGCGGACTGTAAATTATTCATTTAATGTAAAGGGTCATAGAAGTGCAGAAGTTATACTCTGAAAATGAATGCCAGTATGTGTACTAACGAGAGAATTTTATATATTTCTTTTGCTTAAACACTTTTAAATGTAATCCAATTATTCTGTGTTTCGACACCTTGTGCATAGAAGGCTTGTTATTATGCTTAAAGACTCCCACAGAAATATATTTCAGTTACTTGTCTCCCGAGTCCATTCACTGAGCTTAACCAGTCCTCAATGGTGCGTTACCAGCTACGACACGGAACCATTGGTCGAGCTTCCTCTAGCAGACAACAGAACGCAAGCCACTTCATTCAGTTTTAACCACGCACAATATTGCTAATCTGTGGAGATATCATGGGATCTGCTCAGCATTGATAACATGTCAATTGGCTGAGAACTTCCACATATTCTGGAATATAACAAAAGAACCCTGAAATGTATGCCTTGGAAACACTTCGTATTGGAATTTTTTAGAGTAGCTCATAGTTCATATGAAACGGCATGGTGAATATCTAACTGTATGGGGGCCGGGCGTGTTGTTCCAGGGAGGGTGGTTCCCTTTTTTTCCTCAGCAGGGTGGAACAACACGCCCGGTCAATAGCTATAGATGTGGCGCCTCATGTGGATTGGTTACCGCCTGTATGAGGGGTCACAAGATTAAGTTAAGATATTTAGGGTCGAATTCATAGTCAGCACTTATACATAAGTGGAACCTTTAAGTAATAAGGGATCACTTATAATAAGTATTCCCTTATATGAGTTTACATTTCATAGACAGCACTTAAAGAGCACACTCATTGATACAGTAAGTATCACTGGAGATGTGGCAAAGCTGTATATTATGCCCATGCTTCCTGGATCGTGCAGTTCTGGCTACCGAAAAGTGGAATGATCTATTGTGCTTCGTTTATCAAAGGACATCGCACGACCGCGCGCGTAGTATTTGAGGTTAAAAGATCGTCTATATTGTATTTGGTTATCACAATGGATAACAAAACAGCGAGCTGAGACGACACCTGCAAGAACTTGCGCATAATATAGAACAAGCAGACCGACGCAGTTTCTCATCAGAATATGAATGACGTGGGAAAAACTTGTTGTGGACAATGCCCAAAGTCCAGTTTTCTTCTTAATATGTTTATAGTTATCCAGGTACTCGAATCTATACAAATATTAATCGAAATGTAGAATATCTAGCCTTACAACGCTTTTAATGATTTGATAAGTATATCCGTAGCCATTATGTTGTAATAGGCCTAATTACTTCCCCAATAAAATGCAAATAGTATGTTTTGATGTGTGATGCCATAATTTCAGAAACTTCTGATATAATCCGGCAAACGATTCGTTGACTAACCTGATATAATTAGCACAGACCAACCTTAAAATAAATGGTGGTAGTGCAACACGTTCATTTTTCTTATAACTCAGTACAGTTCTTTACTATTCCGTAGGCCTACAGTCTTCATAACTTATCAACTTGTAACACGTTTCCAATTAATTAAACGAAATACCGGTAATGATGATGGTGAAGATAATAATAACAATAATAATAACAATAACCTGAAATTAAGAGGTGGCATAAAATCTCAAAACAATATCTTCATTAATGGTAAGATAGTGAGTCCTCTACAGGTTATGTTCACTCTCTCAATCAAATATTCATAACTCTCACTTTACTAAAACGAAACCTTCATTAAATTGTTGGTCACATTACATTTCGACAGGATTTTCCATCTCTACTGTGTGCATGGAAAGTATTCTGTGAATGAAATGCAACATATTCAGCAAAACCATTATCCTCCATCTTGCTGCAACATAAGTGAGACACTTAAGTGTCTGTGTGGGAGGTCCACTTATAGCAATAAGTGGGACACTTAAGTAGGTAATATGAAATGAAACCTGGCTTTTAAGGGGCACTTGTATATATATAAGTGCTGTCTATGAATTCGGCCCTTAGAGTTATAGGGGTGGAGCTCATACCATGCACGGTTTTCCGTCCATGTGAGTGCCCACATAGTAGATTTAGAATTTTATTTTATTTTATTTTAATTTTATTTTATTATTTGGTTCGAATGGGAACATGTATTTGGGCGAAAGCCTGTTATGTTCAGCAAATAAATAAATCATAGTTGGAATGCAGAATACGCAGAAAAATAATCCCGCTTGGTGGCTATAATCGTTAACGTGTCCGACACCGTGGTCAGCCGGTTCGATGCTCAGTAGGGCCAGGAGAGTGTAAAACCTGACAGAAAATGAAAATACTGAAATCCGTTATAGACATGTTTTATGACGCATCATATGACTACTAATCAAAGTATCATAACGATAAGCCATCGTCCGTGATCACGATACCTTGTCTGTGGATATTCCTAATGATGTAATGTTGTGTTTCATTAAGATCTGCATTGCGCTGTATTGGAGTCTAAATTTCGTTAATGATAATAATAATAATAATAATAATAATAATAATAATAATAATAATAATAATAATAATAATAATAATAATAATAATAATAATAATAATAATAATAATTGTACCGGGCGGTACACCTCCACGACGCTAATTTAAAATTTGCGCCAGTTGAAACTCCTCTGCTGGAGGAAGTCTGAACTTTATCGACGGTATTAATTTTCAAGTTTCTCGGAAGATGTCACTACCTGGGAATTTGAGTTTTTGAACTGTGTCACTTTTGATGTATTTTTGTTTTACCGGTAGTAAGAAGTGTGAACTTTCTCTTCTAGAGGACACTACTGAAAAACTACAATGGTGCACCCTAGTGCAATGTGAAAGAACTGTTTTTTGGAGAAATTTTTATTTCAAAAGTTTGTTTCTTGTTTAATTTCTTTCTGTTATTGTTTAAGTTGGCTGTATACCCCTCTCTTTCCCCTTGTTTTGTATTTAGCCAATCCCGAATTTCTTTAATTAATTTCTGACCAATCTGATGTATCTTCCCCCAACTTGAATATGCTGCTTATCCCTAACCAATAAAGTGATTGTGGGCGGGTGTTTTCTTCCCTGAAACGCCTCGAACTTTCCGCGAGAGTATATAAACTGCTGATTTTAGGGTCTCGGGGCCACTTCTGTTCCATCTTTTAGTGTGTAAAGTACATAGCAGGGGGCGGGAAGCGCCTCTTTCTTCGGGCAGCAGCTCAATAACCAGGTAATGGCCTTTTAATATCTTCTTTTCTTGCTAGCTCAGCAGTTTAACTCTCGGGGCGGGTCCGAAGAGTTTCCACCATGTAACCCTTTTCCTAATATGTAACTACTCTTAGCGTCTATTCTCCTTTAAAGCTACATATTGGGATAGAGAGTGCTTAACCCTCTCGAGCTCCCACTCATATTGCTTTTAGGTGAACTTATTTCTCACAACCGATTCTTCCTTAACGTAATGTAAATTGTTCTTTTCTAAAGTCACCTCTGTAGTATGGGATTAGCCCTTGCACCAGTGGCCTAGAGCCAAATTAGGTTTTGAAACAAATACATTAGGAGTGCAGATCGCCTCCTCTCAAATTGTTATTTTAGAGGTCATGTAATTAATCCTTTTCTCACTTAATAGACCTCAGTAGGTTGGGTATTTTACCCCTGTGTATGTCCTGAGAGGACAACTTGAAGGTGGAGTTTGGTGTGGCCTTTGAGAGGCTTAAAGTTTGAGAGCGAGTAGCTCTTTCTTGAAAATTGAGTGTTGTATGCCTCGAGGAGGCTTTCCTGTGTAATTTGGAGCAAGTGCTCCTGAGCATGGATGGGGTTTTTCTGCCCCTTTGTTAAAACTTATTTTGGAGTAAGGTTGGGCTGATTGCCCAAGAAGTGTGAATTCGGGGCTCGAAGCCCAAATACTGTAAATATTGTAACTATACTTTGTTGCCTTGCTACTCTGTACCTGGCATGCTTGTCATTTCTTAGTTTTGAAAAGAGAATATAACCTTGTTTAATTTTAAATTAACTTTAATTTCGTAGCTTGAGACCCGTTCACACCCGCACCTTCTTTCACCTCTAACTACCGCAAAAACACGGTAACAAGTGGTAGCAGAGCGTGGTTGAATGGGTCTCAATTTAGCCCCTTTTGACGGCTAAACATTGCTTTGATTCAAACTCTAACAATTTTCTCAGTTGCTGGAATTTTTTGATCTTTCCTGTTTCAAAATTGTTCTGTCATCATGCCCGGCCCTCGCGATGTTCTCCATCTTAATTATTTGCGCAAGGAGGAGTTGATCTATGAGTTAACTATCAGAAATGTGCAATCTGGAGGCACGGTTGCGATAGACACCAACAAGCTTAGAGAGTCCCTTGATTTGCCCATTTCCATCCCCAATTTGGGAGAGAAAGAAATTGACGACTCTCTTTCCACGATCACCGAGAATACTACTGGGCTAGCATCGGTAGTTAGTTTTTTTGATGAAAATGATCCTTCTCCTAATCAAATTAAGCGTGTGCAAGCCAGGCTATATCATTTTTCAAATAGAGTTAACGATCTGTTGTCTCTGAAGTTGAATGACGTTCAGAGGAAGGAAGCTAGTACGTTGCTTGAAAGTATTTCTGAATTATCTAGCAAGGTCACTCAATTGCTGACTGGGGAAGTTCCTCCCAAAATTGATCAACCCACCACGATGAATGTAGGTAGCGAGGAAGAGCCTCCTAAGGGAGAAGTCAATAGGATAACCGTTGCTGCTCAAACTATCTCTGCCCCATTGGACAACGAGTCTGAACGCCGTGCATCGTTGAATAATATACGTTCTGAATTAACTTCCTTGCCACCTAAACCTTTACCGACTATGTCACCTGGGTTCAGCAGTTTGCCTCATCCATTGGCAATGTTGCTCAGAGGTATCTCGAAGTTTTCTGTCAACACCACCAGTGAAGTTATTTCCTTCTTAAGGTTTTTAGTTGAATTTCAGGATCATGCCCTTGTGTTTTCTCTTTCCCCATGTCAGATTTTGCAAATCATCTATCCTTATGCAATTGGTATTCTCTCAGACAAGTTGCTAGCTAACTTCATCCCGGCTAGGGCCAGGTCCTCCCTTATTCAGAAGTATTATTATCGGGTACAGCGTTTGGACGAAAACTTAGCAGACTTCATCCAAGATATTAAATTCTATACTAGGGTGTTTGCCCTTCATTTTCCTGAAGATCAGATTGTACAGGCTATTGTAGAAGGAATTTCACCATCCTATAGGTCATATTTGTGTTTCGCGGCGTGCCCGCAAACCTTCTCTGAACTTGAAGCATTGGCCGTCTCAGCGGAAGGAGTTAGATACGCCGATTCTTTGCGTGTCGCGAAAGAACCCCCGCCTTCGTTTAGTAATCCTCGGCCTCCACCTCGCCGACCCGTCACACCCCGTAAATGTTATGCTTGCGGGTCGCCTGACCATCTTCGCAATAAGTGTCCATTGATCAAAGCTAGTAGGGCAAATAATGGAGCTGGCTCATCACAAGGCTGTTTTAAATGTGGGGCTTTCTCACATATCGCCAAGAATTGTCCCAATTCGAATAGCACCCCCTCCTGTTCAACTTCAGGTGCAACTTCCAACAACAATCAAAAGTGACTAGGGGCTTCGGCTGAGTCGACTAATCCATCTTCCCGAGGCTCAGCCCCTGGCAAACAGGTCGTAAATTTAGGGAATGTTCAATCTGCAAATCTATCTTTTGAATGCCCCAAAGAGTGTCTTAGGATTGCGGCGGATACCCCCGCACCGGTCCCTTTTCTCAAACTTGAGTTAAATAATGAACCTGTAACAGCTCTTTTAGATTCAGGCAGTGTTTGTTCGATTATTTCGGCTGAATGGTATTCTAAATTGAAATCTGTTTGTAAACTACCTGACTATGTCTCATCTCCTGTTCAATATGTTTCGGCTAATTCATCTCCATTGGAAATCCTAGGTTCTGTAAATGTCAAAATTCGTATTTTTAAATTTACATGGAAAATCAAATTGTTTGTGGCTAAGCACCTGTCTTGCCCCATCATATTGGGAGCTGACTTCATTTCTCACACTGGTCTTGTGCTCGATCTTCAGAGTAAGTCGTGCACGTTCAAATTTGCGCCCAATTGTAAAATCCCCTTGTTAAAGTGTAATTCTGTATCATGTTCATCTATTTCGCCTACCCAGGATGAGATGTTGTTAGACCTTAGACATCTACCTGAGGAGCAGGCTGACAGTATTCGTAAATTATGTCAGTCGTTTCCAGAGGTGTTCTCGGATACGCTTGGTGTTACTGACCTTATCGAATACAAAATTGAGGTCACGGATTCAATTCCTGTCCGTTTTCCACCGTATAGGCTATCTCCACCTAAAATGAAGGCTCTGAAAGAAATCATCGATCAGATGTTGAAGGATGGTATTATTAGGCCCTCTAAGTCGGCGTATTCGTCACCTATTTTTCTAGTCCCGAAACCCCAAGGGGGTTCAGGCCTGTCATTGATTATAGGGCTCTCAATCGGAAGGTGGTGTTACAATCTGTGCCCCTTCCCGACCTTCATTCTTGTTTTTCATGGTTCCGTAAGGCCAAGTTCTTCACCATCTTGGATTTGAATCAAGCCTACAATCAAATTCCCCTTGCGGAAGAGTCTAAACATCTTACAGCGTTTGCCACGGACTGGAATTTATACGAATACAACCGCGTACCTTTCGGGCTCCCCACGGGAGCAGCTGTACTCACTAGGCTGCTAGATAGGGTCTTCTCCGACATCAAATTTGAGTACTTGTATCACTACTTGGATGATGTCGTCGTATTTTCGGAGACCTTTGAAGAACATCTAGATCATCTGCGAGAAGTTCTCAATCGCCTTCATAAAGCTGGGTTAACTGTCAAGTTGTCCAAGGTTGCCTTTGCTAAGCCCTCTATGTCATTCCTAGGGCATATTGTGTCACCTGATGGTGTTGCTGTCGATCATTCTAGAACACAGGCCATCCGTGATTTTAAACCTCCCAAGGACATTAAAGGGATCGCCAGGTTCATTGGTATGGTGAATTTCTTCAGGAAGTTTATTCCTAACTTCGCTAATAGAGCGGCGCCCTTGAACCTTCTTCGTAGGAAAGGCATCAAATTCGAGTGGGGACCTTCTCAACAAGCCGCTTTTGAAGATCTTAAATTAGCTCTCTGTAATGCCCCTGTACTTGCTATGCCTGATTTCTCAAAGAAATTCATCGTCCAAACCGACGCGTCGTCGTCAGCAGTGGCTGCAGTCCTTCTTCAAGAGACTGAACTAGGGAGGCGACCCATCGCCTATGCATCTAGGACCTTGTCGGCTCAAGAAGCCAAGTATTCCATCTATGAGCTCGAAGGTTTGGCAGTCTTATTTGCCTTAGAAAAGTTCCGTCTCTATCTGGAACATGTCAAATTCGACTTGGAGACAGATAATCAAGCCTTAAGCTGGGTCTTAGGTAGGCCGCGTCGTACTGGTCGTATAGCCCGTTGGGCCATCCGTATTTCTGCCTTCCAATTCGATGTCAGGCATATCCGAGGTACCGAAAATGTTGTCGCTGATGGACTCAGCCGTATGTTTTCCAACGACGTCGAGACCCAGGAACCGGTCGACAGTTCATCACCTCCCGAGTCCATACTATCTGATGTTAATGCCATCTTAACAGATGCTCCCATGCTCTTTAGGGATATCGAGAAATACCAACGTGAAGATCCGACGCTGGCTCCGATAATGGAAACCCTTTCTTCTGGGGATCATGTCGTCCCTTATGTTCTGAGGAATGGTGTCTTATGTTGCCCATCAAGGCATGATAAGATGAGGAAGGTTGTCGTTCCAGCGGTCCTTGTACCTATGATCTTCAAGTATTATCATGAAACCCCATTAGGAGGGCATCTAGGCATCTTTAAAACTCGTGAAAAGATTCGTGAAAGGTTCATCTGGAAGGGTATGGACGGTGAAACCCGTGAACTAGTGAAAGCTTGTAAATCTTGTTTGCTCAGTAAACCCACCATGTCCACCAAGGTAGGCATGTTATCTTCTCATCAAGCGTCGCGCCCCATGGAACGCCTGTATATTGATTATGTAGGACCCTTCCCCCAGTCAAAGGGAAATGCCAACAAGTTCATCTTTGTATGTGTAGATGGTTTTACAAGATTTTCCTGGTTATTTCCGACTAAGCTGGCTACCGCTCAGTCCACCATTACTTGCTTAAAATCTATTTTTGCTTCTTTTGGTCCGTGCCAATTCATTGTGTCTGATAATGCTAAGGCTTTTACATCTAATCTATTTCGTAAATTCTGTTTTGACTTGTCCATCTCTCATGTGACGACTTCGGCTTATTACCCTCAACCATCTTTGGCTGAACGGGTTAATCGTAACCTCAGGTCCGCGCTTATTGCCTATCATCATGAAGATCATTCTAGGTGGGACACGTCCCTGCATTGGTTAGCTTTTGCTTTGAATTCGGCGGTTCATGAATCTCATAAATTTACTCCAGCTTCTTTGATGTTCAAGTTCGTTCCCAACACGCCGCTCTCTAACCTCTGGTCTCTGAGTGACATTCTGCCTGAGACAATAGATCCGGACAACATTAAAGATCTTTGGAAGAAGGCTAAAGCCAATCTTAAAGTGTCTCATGAAAAGGTTAGGGAAAGGTATGATCGTGGACGGAGACCCACCCATTTGAAGGTAGGCGACCAGGTAATGGTCAAGAATTTTGTTCCTGCGGGCAAGCTTGCCCCCAGATTTCATGGGCCGTGTGTCATTCTCGATTTCCTTACGCCGGTTACGTTGTTATTAAGCAATCCAGCCACCAAGAGGATATTTAGAGTTCACCTGTCGCAGGTGAAACCTGTATAATTTCTGTGCTAACTTGCCTCATATTATCTTGAAAGGATTATGAAGGTTATATTTTTTTCTGAGTTTTAACTTTTAAGGCATTCTGCCCCTTCTATAATATTTTGTTTTATATGTAAGCTTTTTTGTAAACCTCCCCCGATTAGTTAAACTGCCATTCTGTCCTTACCACGGCCATTACCACGCTCCCGTCTCCTGCTCCACTACACACAGTGGCTCGCATCTGAAATGAATTGCTGCACGCTGCTGGCCCCTCAACCTCTCCACAATGAATGTACCCTACTATTATTCTGGTCCAACAGAAATTCTGCCGCCTAACTTTAATGTTTCAGTGCCCCCGCAGCCGCGCGGCACTGTGCCGCGACTGGGGTAGAGGAAGGGCCCCCTCGATCCCAGCGAGGACGACATGTGCACGGCGAGCCGGAGCTCTCCTCCCGGCCAAGGCTGATGTGCGGCGCACGACCTGCTACTTGCCCGCAGCCTGTATATGTTCACCGCGGGCGCGGCGTGCTTCAACACCTCTGCTCCCCTCATGGTGCGGGCGAGCGGTATCTCAGGGTACTTGAGGGGCCCGGGCGGCCTCCTCTGAACGCAAGCAGTGGCGGCTGGTCTGGCCGTTAAAATCATCAACGTTTGAAGTACATATCCAGCTATATGGACATTCCAGTTCAACTTACTACCTTTTCTTCGGTATTCTACTGCAATATCTGGTGGACTTAGAAAAATTTTCCTCAACTTTAAAAACTAAAGTTTTCCTTCTGAATTCAACTTCTACAAACATAAACACTTTACTTCACCAGTTACTACAAAAATTTTGAAAATGAATCAAACCAAATTAAGAAAATCTTATAAATACTTCTGCAATTAATCTCCATATCAACATCGAAACTTGGACCTTGTTTTTAAACAAATTTCATGTGTCACCCCTGGAGGAACTTTTGGGGGGGGGGCCTGTACCGGGCGGTACACCTCAACACCGCTAATTTAAAATTTGCGCCAGTTGAAACTCCTCTGCTGGAGGAAGTCTGAACTTTATCGACGGTATTAATTTTCAAGTTTCTCAGAAGATGTCACTACCTGGGAATTTTGGAGTTTATGAACTGTGTCACTTTTGATGTATTTTTGTTTTACCGGTAGTAAGAAGTGTGAACTTTCTCTTCTAGAGGACACTACTGAAAAACTACAATGGTGCACCCTAGTGCAATGTGAAAGAACTGTTTTTTGGAGAAATTTTTATTTCAAAAGTTTGTTTCTTGTTTAATTTCTTTCTGTTATTGTTTAAGTTGGCTGTATACCCCTCTCTTTCCCCTTGTTTTGTATTTAGCCAATCCAGAATTTCTTTAATTAATTTCTGACCAATCTGATGTATCTTCCCCCAACTTGAATATGCTGCTTATCCCTAACCAATAAAGTGATTGTGGGCGGGTGTTTTCTTCCCTGAAACGCCTCGAACTTTCCGCGAGAGTATATAAACTGCTGATTTTAGGGTCTCGGGGCCACTTCTGTTCCATCTTTTAGTGTGTAAAGTACATAGCAGGGGGCGGGAAGCGCCTCTTTCTTTGGGCAGCAGCTCAATAACCAGGTAATGGCCTTTTAATATCTTCTTTTCTTGCTAGCTCAGCAGTTTAACTCTCGGGGCGGGTCCGAAGAGTTTCCACCATGTAACCCTTTTCCTAATATGTAACTACTCTTAGCGTCTATTCTCCTTTAAAGCTACATATTGGGATAGAGAGTGCTTAACCCTCTCGAGCTCCCACTCATATTGCTTTGAGGTGAACTTATTTCTCACAACCGATTCTTCCTTAACGTAATGTAAATTGTTCTTTTCTAAAGTCACCTCTGTAGTATGGGATTAGCCCTTGCACCAGTGGCCTAGAGCCAAATTAGGTTTTGAAACAAATACATTAGGAGTGCAGATCGCCTCCTCTCAAATTGTTATTTTAGAGGTCATGTAATTAATCCTTTTCTCACTTAATAGACCTCAGTAGGTTGGGTATTTTACCCCTGTGTCTATGTCCTGAGAGGACAACTTGAAGGTGGAGTTTGGTGTGGCCTTTGAGAGGCTTAAAGTTTGAGAGCGAGTAGCTCTTTCTTGAAAATTGAGTGTTGTATGCCTCGAGGAGGCTTTCCTGTGTAATTTGGAGCAAGTGCTCCTGAGCATGGATGGGGTTTTCTGCCCCTTCGTTAAAACTTATTTTGGAGTAAGGTTGGGCTGATTGCCCAAGAAGTGTGAATTCGGGGCTCGAAGCCCAAATACTGTAAATATTGTAACTATACTTTGTTGCCTTGCTACTCTGTACCTGCCATGCTTGTCATTTCTTAGTTTTGAAAAGAAAATATAACCTTGTTTAATTTTACATTAACTTTAATTTCGTAGCTTGAGACCCGTTCACACCCGCACCTTCTTTCACCTCTAACTACCGCAAAAACACGGTAATAATAATAATAATAATAATAATAATAATAATAATAATAATAATAATGGTTTTACGTCCCAAGAACTACTTTTATTGTTTTCGGAGATGCAAAAATGCAAACTCGTGTCCTCACACCGAAGTGGTGCAGCTCTTTACAGGCACACCCCCAACCGAGGTGAGCTGCACGTACCATTTTAACCACTCACCAGCCCTCTTGCCATTGTTAAATCTCTGGCAGTACCGGGAATCGAACCTAGTCCTCCGAGAACGGCAGCTAATAGTGCTAACCGTTACGCTATGGAGGCGGACTTCGGAGACGCAGAGGTGCCGCAGTTTTTTCATAAAAGGGTTATTTTCGCAACAGTAAATCTACTGGCATGAGGCTAACGTATTTGAGCACTTTCAAATATCACCAGATTGATCCAGAATCAAACCTAACATGTTAGGCTCAGAAGGCAAGCACTCTACACTTTGAGATACTCTTTCGATTTGCTTTACGTCGCACCGACAGAGAGATATTTTACAGCGACGATGGAATAGGAAAGCCTAGGAGTGGTCTTAATTAAGGGAAACCACAGAAAACCATCTTTAGGGCTGCCGACAGTGGAATTTGAACCCACTATCTCCCGGATGCAAGCTCACAGCCGCGCGCCCCTAACCACACGGGCAACTCGCCCCGTTCTCATTACGTACCCTCCTCTCAGGCCAAGAGATGCGTTACAGGGATTTGATGTGAGAAGGGGAGCGGCCGTGGCCAATAAAAGGAACTGTCCTGGCATTCGCGTAAGTGGAGAGATTGGAAAACCACCGAAAATCATTGTCAGGACAACCGACGGTGGGACCAGCCCACCGCCTTTCGAATGCAGAACTGTAAAGCCGCTGTAAAGACGAAGCTACTCTGCACGGAAGAGGTAAACTCTACAATAAATTGTCCGACTCGTTGGCTGAACGGTCAGCGTACTGTCCTTCGGTTCAGAGGGTCCCAGGTTCGATTCCAGGCCGGGTCGGGGATTTTAACCTTAATTGGTTAATTCCAATGGCACGGGGGCTGGGTGTATGTGTTGTCTTCATCATCATTTCATCCTCATCACGACGCGCAGGTCGCCTACGGGAGTCAAATAGAAAGATCTGCACCTGGCGAGCCGAACCCGTCCTGGGATATCCCGGCAATAAAATCCATACAACATTTCATTTACAATTAATTCCTCGAGACTTCTACCGTGTGTAGGCACTATTACTTCTCCGAATTGTGCTACGGTAATTTAGAATGTGCTCGACTAAACCTCATCAGCTTACACACCACCTACTTTTTTGGCTGGTCGCAACACCACACCTGACCGTAGCACGGGATAAAATGTCGTGCAAGTGCTACACAGTATTATCATTACTGTGGGCGGATTAGTTTTAATGAGCTCCCAGATTACCTGCTAGAAGGCAAGTGGATACTTCTTAATGGGCAATTTGGAGCTCTGTCATTGGTAGAGGATACGACGGATGAAATTACAAGAGGGTTTGAGCTATAAAGTGGTGATCAGAAGTTCAATATTAGCCTAGTACGGCATGAACACTACACGAGGAGAAGGCCAAGACAGTTATGCTTAATTTTGCACGTGCACGGAAGGTGGAAGCCCAGAACCATTCCTGCTTACAGTAAACTATGTCTTGGGGGTATGGACAAGAACAAATTTGTTACTTTCATTGACCTGTCTCTGTCTTATCCTTGGCTTTGATAATATGAAAGTGGCTGAGGTATGAGCGACACTAGTAATGTCATTCCTTGTGCAACTACTGTAGTTCCTGTGACGACTTCACTAACAATCGTTTAAATATTCCATGACTGTAAGCCACATCATATACGAGTGTTAAGGTATTAGTTTCGATTAAGAATTATTGGTAAATCTGATAGGCTGAACGCAAGCTGAACTTTGAAGCTTGAACTATTCCTTTGCAAATTGATATATATATTTTACGTCCCACTAACTACTTTGACGGTTTTCGGAGACGCCAGGGTCCCGGAAATTTGTCCCGCAGGAGTTCTTGTACGTGCCAGTAAATCTACCGACACGAGGCTGACGTATTTGAGCACCTTCAAATAGAATAGAATATAACAGAATATTACATCACTAGTTCCCGATCGGATGAAACTGGGGAGAGAGCACTCCTTCACTGCAATTCATTGAATTCGATACATGCATTACATTTTCCTATTACAATTGTTTGACTATTACTACGCTAAATACACTAGCGGAAAGAAATATCTGAACACCATGAAATTACCAATGTAGAATACGGAAATTTTGGCAGTATGTTTGTCGAGATAACATATTTAATTTATTAAAGGTACAAGACTACAGGTTAACATCCGCGCGAGAAAAGCCATCGCAAATTTGCCATGCTGGTCCATTAATAACCAGTGTAATAGCCTGGCTGCTGAATGCAGCCATGTAAAACTGCATGCATTGTGTCGTACAGGTGCCGTATGTCAACTTGTGGGATGGAGTTCCATGCTTGTTGCACTTGGTCAATATAGGGACGGTTAATGACGGTTGTGGATGACACTGGAGTTATCGTCCAATGATGCCCCATACGTGCTCGATTGGGGACAGATCGAAGGTTCGAGCAGGCCAAGGCCACATGCCGATACTCTGTAGAGCACGTTGGGTTACAACAGCGGCATGGAGGCGTGCATTATGCTGTTGGAAAACACCCCCGGGAATGCTGTTCATGAATGGCAGCACAACAGGTCGAATCACCAGACAGACGCACACATCTGCTTTCAGGGTACATGGGAGAACAACCAGAATGTCCCCTGCTGTCGTAGGGAATTGCTTCCCAGACCAGAACTCCCGGTGTTAAGTCCAGTGTATCGACGCCGCAGACATGCGGAATGCAGGCGCTCACCTGGTCCCCCTCCAACACACGGCCATCACTGGCTCCAAGGCAGAACCGGCTCAACGGACCTCCACTCCACCTTCCAATGAGCTCTCGCTTGACACCACTGAAGTCGCGTCACTGTGGTGCCAACTGCCGCTCGAATTGCTGCTGCAGACGCAGTCCGCTGCGCCACAACCATACGCTGTATACGGTGGTCCTCCCTCTCGGTGGCGCCACGGAGACGTCCGGAGCCCGGTCTTCTTGCGAGCGTACCTTCTCGTGACCACTGTTGCCAGCATGCATGCACAGTACACACATTCCTGCCAAGTTGTTCTGCACTAGCGCGGAAGGAAAATCCACATTCACGTAGCCCTATTATACGGCCTCGTTCAATCGCAGTGAGCTGTTGGTACTGGCCCCTTCGTCGTCGTAAAGGCATTCTTGATTCACTCACAGTCACTCCGTCCAATCTCATTTAAAGCAAACCTGATGTGCAAAGTCATGGGAACGCTACTCGCGCCATGCTAATGCGATTTGCGGGAAACCTGAATCATATTTCAGATGTATAAACATGCCTATCAACATTCGTTAATCTAGCACAACCCCTTCTTGGTGTTTGGATTATTTTTTCCGCCATTGTATAATTTATTTCGTCCTAGAAGTTAATAATGCTGTACAGTCTAGGACAACAAGTATCTTCCCCTTCCTTATCTTATTTGGTGCTTACTTCTGTGTCACATGTTTTATGGCGTATGCTACCATTACAACATACATTATGACTGAACTGAATGAGTGGATGACTGCACGAATTGGTAAATGGACGGTTTCATGGTTGAATTGTGGTCGTAGCACCATCAAATACCACCGGACTGAGCCAGGATCAAACCTACCAATTTGGGGGTCAGATGGCGAGCCCTCAACCGTCCCAGCTACTCAGCCCAGCACCAGAAGAAATCATGCAATTACGGGTTAAATATCATCTGGTTCAGTGAGGAAAGCAGCCTCACGTCCCACTAACTACTTTTTAGGGGACGACAGGTTGCCTGAAAATTATCCCGCAAAAGTACTTTTACATGCCAGTAAATCTAACGACACGTGGCTGACGTATACGAGCACTATCAAATACCACCGAACAAAGTCGAAATCGCACCCGCCAATTCGAGTTCAAAAGGCCAGTGCTCTACCGTTTGAACTACTCGGCCAGACTTTCCTTGCTACTGCACAAAACTGCATAAAATGTAGTCTGTTTTTGACATTATCTGGATATCATTAAGGTGGTTCTCAGCAATCCAGACCTTACCCAGCAGATGTCTCAAACGACAGTCACTTCAATAATAGAGAATTTTGTATGTTGGTCACTGTGGTGAAACTGGTTAGATCGCACGTCTGGAGAGCGGAGTCAACCGCGAGCGCGGTACGTTTTCAGTGTTGACGTAGAACACGTGTACATTTCGTTCCAATACTGGGTCTCCTGGTATAAATAAACCAATAGGATTGTAAAGCCGTAGTGTTAAGCACTGAAAATACAGGGCTATTCAAAAAGAAGGACCAGATTTCAAACATTTATTGCTTCCAAACTACAGAAGGTAGAACCACAATTCCAACATTCCTGGACAGACAAAGGTTAAAAATTTGAACAAACCATGCAGAAGCGCTGCTGTTTCAAGTTCCAAACCACGCCGGACTGGCGCTGGTGCTCGTCAGTTGGAGTGTAAGCAAATGGCAACACAACAGTAAAAAGCATTTTGTGTGCTGCAATTAGCAAAACTAGAGTCCATTATTGGAGTTCAACGTACTTTTCGCCGTCAGTTTAATAAACAACCGCCTCGGCATAAGCAGATTTATGAGTGGCATCGAAAGTTCGCAGAATATGGCTGCATCTGCAAAGGGAAAGGCATGGGACGTTCAAGCACATCGAATGAAAATGTCGAGCGTATTCGTGCAGATTACGAAAGAAGCCCAAAGAAATCCACAACACGAGGAAGCAAGGAACTGAACATTCCTCAACCAACGGTATGGAGAGTTCTGAAACACCGCCTGCACCTGAAGGCGTACAAACTGCAGTTATTGCAGAAATTGCATCCCGATGACTACAACAGAAGGTACGACTTTTGCATTAGCATGCTAGATAATATGGAAGAAGTTAATTTTTCTCGACCATTAATTTTTTTCAGATGAAAGCACTTTTCATCTTTCCGGTAAAGTTAATCGGCATAACGCTGGAATTTGGGCAAGTGAAAATCCTACGGCAGTTATTGAACATGAAAGAGATTCACCGAAGGTGAACGTCTTCTGTGCCTTATCTCTAAAGAAGGTTTATGGACCATTCATCTTCATGGAGAAAACTGTGACAGGACTAATCTATCTAGACATGCTTCAAAACTGGTTATTTCCTCAAATGGAAGATGATTCCGATAACTTCTCTTCATGCAAGATGGTGTCCCGCTTCATTTCTCTCACCACGTTCGACGTTACCTAGATGCCACCGGGACCGATGACTTTCGATGTTAGGCCCCTTTAAACAACAAGCATCATCATCATCATCATCATCATCATCATCATCATCATCAGATGACACCATTCCAAGATGTTGGATTGGAAGAGGAGGAACAGAAGATAAACTTCATCGCTTGTGGCCTCCCAGGTCTCTAGACCTAACTCCTTGTGATTTTTATCTGTGGGGTTACGTAAAAGACCGTGTGTTAATCCCCCATGTGCCTGACACTCTTGAATGTTTACGATTTCGAATTGCTGAAGCTGTGAATTCGATAACTAGAGACCACCTGATTCGTGTGTGGCAAGAAATGAGCCACCGTCTTGATATTTGTCGTGCAACACATGGTACTCATATTGAAACCACACAAAAGTGAAAATTGAACTCTCTCTTTGCAGGAACGTTGGAATCGCGTTTCTATCTTTTGTAGTTTGGAAGAAATAAATGTTTGAAATCTGTTCCTTTTTTAATAACCCTGTACCTATGTTGTGTGAAAATTTATATGATGCTGGACTAATCACACTACTGTAAGTGACCATTGCTACCGGGATATTTCCCAATTGCGCTGTATTTCTAATAATAATAATAATAATAATAATAATAATAATAATAAATCAGTTTGTCTCAAGAAATTGTAACTTATACCAGACTTCCTTCAATAATTTCGAAACTGTAAAAGCTGGCAAAAATGCAATAACCGACATGAAAAGAGGGAATTCTTCTTTCTTTCTTTCTTTCTTTCTTTCTTTCTTTCTTAATCTGCTTACCCTCCAGGGTTGGTTTTTCTCTCGGACTCAGGAAGGGATCCCACCTCTACCGCCTCAAGGGCAGTGTCCTGGAGCGTGAGACATTGGGTCGGGAATACAACTGGGGTGGATGACCAGTACCTCGCCCAGGAGGCCTCACCTGCTATGCAGAACAGGGGCCTTGCGGGGGGTTGGGAAGATTGGAGGGGATAGGCAAGGAAGAGGGAAGGAAGCGGCCGTGGCCTTAAGTTAGGTACCATCCCGGCATTTGACTGGAGGAGAAGTTGGAAACCACGGAAAACCACTTCCAGGATGGCTGAGGTGGGAATCGAACCCACCTCTACTCAGTTGACCTTCCGAGGCTGGGTTCCAGCCCTCGTACCACTTTTCAAATTTCGTGGCAGAGCCGGGAATCGAACCCGGGCCTCCGTGGTGGCAGCTGATCACACTAACCACTACACCACAAAGACGGACAGAAGGAAGTCTACTCAAGTATATTCCAAAGTCGGATGGAGCAAAAGTGAGCGTGGTGCGCATCTGACATTTTGTGGTAACACCGCCACGCAAAGCCCATTTGAATTCGTCCTACAAGCGATCTGTTTGGCTAAATTCAGCAACTGATAAAATGACATCGGTGTGAAATATCGAATTATTTCTTTCAAATTGTTTATTAGCATGACTAACACTTTAACGCTCGTATAACCGATTCACGTTCTTAATGTATTTTTAATTTATCTGAATGTATATTTTAAATACTTTTAGAACAAGGCTAGACAATTTACTTGCAACGGAAATGAAATGCAGCAGTGATTTTGCGCTCAGTGTGTTAAGCACGCCAATTTCTTACGGCGGCGACGATAAATATGCCGCCGCGGCAAAAGCTCAGTGTGTAACCTGCCTAAGGCACCTTCCACGCTGCGCCGTTTTGGCCGTACGGCAAGAAATTGTACGGGCACATTCTTTTAGTAGAGTGAAAAGGAGCATTACACCGTTCACATTACACGGTCACGACACGGTGTCGTGCACTGCCACTGAAAATGGCGGCTGCCGTTCACTCAGTGGCGCACGTAACTAAATGCATGCTTTCATAATGTACTGTTTTAAATCATACACCAAGTATACAGGAGGTCACACGCGAGAGATAACATGTGTTTAGTTTAGTTTAGTCTGTAGGCAGAGGCCTATATAGTGGTGTAAATATTGTAATGTTTTGTTTTGTCGGTAAAGTGTTCAGTGCATTGCCTTGCTGGATTCATTGTTGGATTCTTTTTTAACAATTTGTTTTACGTCACACCGACATATAAGTCTTATGGTATCGATGGGATGAGAAAGGCCTAGAAATGGGAAGGAAGCGGTCGTGACCTTAATTGAGGTACAGCCCAGCATTTGCATAGTGTGAAAATGGGAAACTAAAGGAAAACCATCTTCAGGCCCGCCGACAGTGGGGTTCGAACCTACTATCTCCCGGATGTAAGTTCAAGCTGCGCGCCCTAACCGCACGGCCAACTCATCCGGTGTTGGATTTTGTAAAATGGCTCATGTTGATTCTGAAGTTTTTTTTTGCTAGGGGCTTTACGTCGCACCGACACAGATAGGTCTTATGGCGACGATGGGATAGGAAAGGCCTAGGAGTTGGAAGGAAGCGGCCGTGGCCTTAATTAAGGTACAGCCCCAGCATTTGCCTGGTGTGAAAATGGGAAACCACGGAAAACCATCTTCAGGGCTGCCGATAGTGGGATTCGAACCTACTATCTCCCGGATGCAAGCTCACAGCCGCGCGCCTCTACGCGCTCGGCCAACTCGCCCGGTGATTCTGAAGTTTTGATTACTCTGGTCTTGCCTGTGCTGAGGCTATTGACATATGCAAATAGTTCAAAATTCACTTTCAGCGTTCCTGAGAGCTTCATACACTGTAAAATAACCCAACTTTCTCTCTCCTCTGATTGATAGGATGCACACAAACACAGGGATTTAGTCTATCTTTCAGCGACGATGAACTAACCATAACGCAATCATTTATTCACGATTCAATGCAAGGCTCTCTTGTACGACTAACATCATCAAGACATACAATGAGCTTACAACGGCAAGAAATCGTTGCAGTGTGAAACCAACAACTCCACGGCAAAGAGCCGTATGGGTTGTTTTCTTTTTGCCGCACGGCCAAAATCGCGGGGTGTGAAACGAACCTAACACGTATCCAGCATCAATACAACACAGTCTTCGCTCAAAAGATCGGTGGTCGTGGCATAATACAGGCCCTGAGCAGCTTTTCCTTCTTTGTGATCATAAACTGTTATAAAAGCTTGTGTAGAATGGATTCATCGCACAACATATCTGCAGAGATCAAATAATAAGAGCGACTGTTGATGGTCGTGAAAGACGCCAGTGCGCCACGGTTCTTTGATGTTCCCGTAAATATACTGAAACCGAGCTCGATAGCTGCAGTCGCTCAAGTGCGACCAGTATCCAGTATTCGGGAGATAGTAGGTTCGAACCCCACTGATAGCAGCCCTGAAGATGGTTTTCCGTGGTTTCCCACTTTCTCACAAGACAAATGCTGGGGCTGTACCTTAATGAAGGATCCGGACGCTTCCTTCCCACTCCTAGCCCTTTATTCTCCCATCGTCGCCATAAGACCTATCTGTGTAGGTGCGACGTAAAGCAACTTGTAAAAAATGTACTGAACAGTTCCTTACATTTAGGCAAAGCATTCCTGAGTATTATCCGGATGCAGTGGAATTCGAGCCTGCAATAGGGAACAGGGGCTTTGCTACGAAGCCTAGTAAAGTGGAGCAAAACCCGCACATAGGTATTGACAATCGTTGCTGATGAAGATTTCATGAAATGACTACTCGGGCTAGAGTACGTTGGTTGAAACTGTGCATTTGCCCAATCCGGTAGACTATAAACCACGCGTAATGCTGTTTTTAGCATCTCGTAAATTGCTGTCGATTTTTTAATAGACACTAGCGTTCCCAAATGTATCCCACAGGAGTTATTCAACATTCTGGAAGCCAATGGCAGGGAGTTGTCATACGTTGGATACCCTGAAGTGCTACCTGCAGACCTCAGCCGGATTCGAACCCTCCATCTTGAGAACAGAAGGGCAACGACTAACCGACTGCGCTCCTGAGGTCGGCTCTTATGGAATAGGTATTGTAAAAGCCGGAAATAAGCCCCTCTACTTGCTAGTGGTGTATCATAGCAGTAAGTCAGATAGGCCTTCGGCGACTATTAGACAGGATAGGGCTAGGACTGGGACGGAAGCGAGCGTTAGTATGGTGTAAAAATTGGGAACCACGGAGAACTGTCTCCAGTGCTGCCTTTCGTCTGAATCGAATTCACCATCTCCCAAATTAAAGCTAAAAGCTACACGGCCTGTATCGTGCACCAAGCTCGCTCGACGATAGCCATTACAAGGGACGGTATTCAAACCTCGTATCTCTGAACAAAACAGTATATCTACCTTTCATGGTTTGCCACTTACTGCATTAGCCCTCAAAGGTGGATATAACGTAAGCTGCTTGGAAGTTTCGGTGACGGGGCGTTTCAAGTGCACCGTAAATGGACAGCGATACGAAGCCCACTGTGTTTCGAACTGTGCACATGTCAAGAAGATGTTGTGACACCTGTAACTTCAAACTTTAGTATTTGTGAACTCAGTATCTCGTTTCTTCCCCACAAACTTCTTCTCAACCAATAATATTGTAAGCCGTAGTGTTAAGCACTGGAAATACTTATGCTGTGCGTGAATGTATGTATAATCATACTGGTTTCAGAATATTAGACTAGTAGTATTTCTTGTAATATTTTATTTGTATGGAATTGCTCGTTGCTATTGTTGTTGTTTTTGGGTAATTATGTCTTAACTTTATTTACACTACTGTAAGTAATCATTGCCACCGGGGTATTTTCCAATTGCAATGTATTTCTTAATAATAATAATAATAATAATAATAATAATAATAATAATAATAATAATAATATACCGGTACTTGCAAGGCAGGGACCCATCGTCCATGGCTGTCAACTCGGAAAACCTGCACCAGGCCTCTCCGGAGACCATACGCCACTATGACAATGTTGGGAATGTAGGATTTTAAACACAAGATTATCTAACATTGCATGGTAGATCAGTACCATGCATAGCCACCTCATGCCTTAATGCATGCTTGAATACGACGAGGCATACTTAGCACCAAAGAATCCATCTTGTTTTGGAGCTAATTATCCTGCTCTTCGATACCAGCTTCAGTCAGTTGCTGAATGTTAGCAGGAGGATTAGGACGGTGGCCATACGTGTTCAACATAGTTCATGTCCGCAGGCCACACCATTCGCTCTGTGCTATTCGAACCAATTTTGGCTCGATGGGTACGAGTAGTATCATCCACTAGTGTAAAGCACTTACCACAGCAAATCCTGTAATTACAAGTTGGAGAATGTCTCTTTCCTTGTATATCACACCAGTCATGTTACCCTGGATAGGAATCAGAGGCGTACGTCGACCAAACATGATCCCACCCCAAAACAGGACGGTGACGGAAGGAAACCCATTGATGCTAATGGCGCCCCAGGATGAAGGGCTCGTTCCATCTCTCACTGGATCGTTTCCAGACCACAATACTCCTGTCGTATAGGTGGAAGCTTATGGTGACCACATGAGAAAAGAGCTTACGCTTCTACTTTTCCAGATCTCATGGGTTACGAGTTGCTGCCCGCTTCATATTAGCTGCCCTACTGCGTGTTTTAAAAAGAGCTTTCGGCAGACGCCCCTTTGGTATCAGTCCTCTGTCGTGCTGCCGCTTTTGCACTATCTGATCCGACGCATTCACTCCGGTAGCCCTCCGAAGGTCCTAGTAGAAAGAGGTGGCAATAGACGTGGGCATACGACATGCTGAAAGCAACGAATACAGACCCTCCCTGAGACTAGTTTTGCGATGGTGTCACATCCGTTGTTTATAATAGTGTTATTTGCTTTGCGTCCAACAAACTACTTTTTAGGATTTCGGAGACACCGAGGTGCCGGAAATTAGTCCCACAGGACTTCTTTTACGTGCTAGTAAATCTACCGACACGAGGCTGACATATCTGAGCACCTTCAATTACCACCGGACTGAGCCAGGATCGAACCTGCCAAGTTGGGGTCAAAGGCCGGCGCCTCAACCATCTGAGCAACTCAACCCGGCCGTTGTTGACCAGCGAACGTTTCTGTCCGCCTGAACGTTTTCAAAGCTCGGCAGATACCAATAACTCATTCCAACACGAGCGGTGACGTCTATTTTTTACTATCCTTCCTGCAGAAGTGTCACAATTGGAATGTGTCTAGTAGCAGAAACTGGTACTCTTGCTCAGTGCTACACGTGCTGTCTGTTCAACATCTACTTTACAAGTGGTGATGTTAAAGGGACTGGCACGACAAATGCCTCCTGTCAGAAAAAACATCGAATCTGATCTGAGTTTACCATCGTCAGTGTGTGCCTCAAGCATTGGCCAACCTACAACTCATACTGTGAACATGTTTGAAGTACCATGACATATACAATGTGAAATTGTAATGTGAATAACTTCATATTCGAGAAATTGTTTGCAGAATAGCAAAAAGATGCACATCAGGAAATAAACTAGGATCTATGAAGTGAATATTCAGCTGTAAGCATCACTAGTTTCAAGCGATGATTTTATACCGAATGCTTAAAAATGGATAGTATATTTTGAGTGAAAACAGCAATTATCAACATATTAAGATAATTCTTTGACAACACGAGTGCTGGACTGCATGTCCTACATGTAAATAGACTTATGAAATCCATATCTTTACTTGTGTTCATATCAGTTATGATGAAATCATTCTACTATCAACTTGCTGCCCTTTCTTACTTGTTGAGTACCATTTACAGGACAGTACCATTTTAGTAAGAGTAAATAATGTCAAAGCATCTAACGCCTCCTCGAGTGCCGGAGTTCTGTCCTGAAAACGTAGTTTGTTAACGTGCCAGTAAATTATCTAACACAGTTCTCTCCCATTTAAGCAATTTTAAATGCCAAGTGACTACGTCGAAACTAGATTCCGCAAACCAAATTCGCTACTCAGTCGGTCATTTATGTAGTGTGGCTGGAGATGTCATTACCGTTAGCAAGTAGTTCATGTGTATTA
The DNA here is from genome assembly GCF_040414725.1 of Anabrus simplex. Taxonomy (NCBI): domain Eukaryota; kingdom Metazoa; phylum Arthropoda; class Insecta; order Orthoptera; family Tettigoniidae; genus Anabrus; species Anabrus simplex. The sequence goes on from NC_090266.1 coordinate 710,657,912, forward strand.
TTCTGTGCAATAAAAACTGTAACATGTCTAATATGAGTTTACCCTTCCACACGAAACATAGCAGTCATGATTTTCTGCTGAGAAGTAACAGAAGCAGTAGGCTAGCCCATTGTTATCTACACTCAATATACATGCTCACTAGGCACTAGCCGAAGAGCTACTACAGTTGGTAAGCTACTCCAGCGACTTGCAGAAACAGAGATCAGCACCTGAGACTGTGGCAGCCACATTCAGTTTGTACAATTGTTGCGGAGATGTGGGTACTCAGAAGTGCTAAGAAACATTAAAAACAATGTTATAAGAACATAACTCATTCTATTTTATGGCCATTTATTCACGAGCTAACTCTGCAGACTTTTTAACTTCAACGAGACCCTTAAATCATTATCAATTATAGTTCGGCCAACGAAGATAATGAGCTGAAGATTGTTTTATTTTTTTATTTGTTACACATTGCACCGTCTCAGGTCTTATGGTGACGACGGGAGAGAACAGCGCAAGAACTGGAAAAGGAAACGACTGTGACCTTAATTAAGGCACAGCTACAGTTATGAGGATAGAAAGTTTACCGTTAGGGTGATCTGATTGAGTTACAGTCGGATGCTGTACTGAAATGAAATAAGTTTTAATATAGAAATTTGATTAGTTTTATATTCGTTTTTCATAGAAAAGATTCCTGCGATTAAACAAACTTCATGCAAATATATTAAGCATTTTCGGATCCATCTATATGCGAACAGCTCCTTTCATTAATGGAGATTTCTTAAATCTAGGCACGGCGGTAAGATTACCGATCTAAACCTGATAAGCACTTTGCAACTTGCTCGTACGCAAATAATATTGAAAACCTACAATCTGCTTTCCAGTCATTGGCCGGGTCAGGGATGTAATGAATTAAGCAGATATAGGCTATTAGTACGATGGGGTCGCCACTCCCAAAGTGATTATTAATGAATGATATATGCTATGAAATGATAATGGAGAGTGTTGCTGGAATGAAAGATGACAGGGAAAACCGGAGTACCCGGAGAAAAACCTGTCTCACCTCCGCTTTGTCCAGCACAAATCTCACATGGAGTAACTGGGATTTGAACCACGGTATCCAGCGGTGAGAGGCCGACGCGCTGCCGTCTGAGCCACGGAGGCTGCTGCAAATAATATTGTCAAACATTAATATACAGCATGTTAGGGGTATATGTGCAGATATGTTGCTAGTCGGAAAAGAAATGAACACCTCACAACACATGCTAAGTACGATATACTTTGTCCTATTGGTTTCCCTATAAACGAGCCAAATATTTCAGGACCTACTGTGTTTTGAATTGCCATAGGAGGAAACGCCGGTTATGCCATACCGTCCTCGTGTCGTTGAGTCATATGTTCAACTACAGTACCAGAGTATAGGGGTTGTTGAACTTTTATGTTATCATAGAGCAACTTCCTCATGTTGGTGTGCCCTTCCCCTAGTTGCTGAGAAAGAGGAGTGGCAGCGCACGTGCCAGACGAGGTCTTTCTGTACTCGTAAACCGGTATAGCTTTTGTAATAATAATAATAATAATAATAATAATAATAATAATATTATTAATATACCGAGCGAGTTGGCCGTGAGCGTAGAGGCGTGCGGCTGTGAGCTTGCATACGGGAGATAGGGGGTTCGAATCCCACTGTCAGCAGCCCTGAAGATGGTTTTCCGTGGGTTCCCATTTTCACACCAGGCAAATGCTGGGGCTGTACCTTAATTAAGGCCACGGCCGCTTCCTTCCAACTCCTAGGCCTATCCTATCCCATCGTCGCCATAAGACCTTTCTGTGTCGGTGAGACGTAAAGCCCCTAGCAAAAAATAATAGTAAGTTTCACGACCTACTAACTACTTTTACGATTTTCGGAGACATCGAGATGATGCCAAAATGTTGTCCCACATGACTTATTTACATGCTACTAAATCTTCCGATGCGAGGCTGACGTATTTGAGCACCTTCAAATATTACCAGACTGAGCCGGAACGAACCTGCCAAGTTGCGATCAGAAGGCCAGCGCACTACTGTCCAGCTAATCAACCCGGCATTAGAGTATCCGTTTCACCATATTTAGGACATAGTTATAAACGTTGATAAGTGTTTTCTAGACAAAGCATTAATTACGAATAGTCAATTCTTCTTCTTAGTATTATTCTTATTCTTAGTATTACATATGACTTTGCTTCATTGATACATTCAAAAATGTAGCCTATTCTTTTTATTTTAAATGTAATATGTTTTAATCTCAGACACTTAACTCTACGTGTACCGATAAGATGAGGAAATGAACTGACGCAGCTGTTATGCAAGCAATCCGAATTACGTTCCACTCAGTGGTGGTGTGTGGAAAAGTGGATGCGGCACTGGATGTAGGCCTTATAGTACCTGCCACATTGCCAGTGCTAGCAAGTTGTTGCCTGTCCCGCAGTTCTGGGACAGTTGTAGAGCTAAGAACATCACTGTAGCCAAGTGGTTACATAACTGAAACATTTACATGTGCCGAATTAGCAGAAATTCACCTCGTTTACGGAGCAGCTGGAGAAACTGCACATACGGCGAGGAAGCTGTATAGATGATTTCCAAACCGCCGTACTTCCAATAGCCGAATGTTCGTCTTTGTGTACCGAAGGCTCCGGGACTCATGCTCCCTTCATCCTCGGATCGAGTGCTGTGGATCGCGTTGCGATCCTTCGGAGCTTCGGCGGAAAAAAGGATTTTAAAAAACCTCTGTTGAAGAGGCACCGATTAAAAGCACAAGGACCTTGGCAAGACAAGTAGGTACATCTAACAAGACTGCTCATCGTACATTGCGTAGAGCAGTTACTATAACCACAGCACTACCACAAAGTTCAGCATCTCACCGAGCAAGTAGCCGCATGGTCTGATTCACGTAGCTATCAGCTTGCATTCGGCAGATAGTGGATTCGAACCCCACTGTCGGCAGCCCTGAATTTGGTTTTCTGTTGTTTCCCATTTTCACACCAGGCAAATGTTGGGGCTGTTCCTTAATTAAGGCCACGGGTGTTTCTTTCCCATTCCTAGTCCTTTCCTATCCCAGCGTCACAGTAAGACCTATCTGTGTCGGTGCGACGTAAAGCAAATTGTAAGAAAAACGTTGAGCATCTCGAAGAAGCGGATTACCTATCAAGAGCTGAATTCCCTACGTGGTTCTTGCAACAGTGTGAATATAATGCAGACGCTCCGCACAGTGTATTGGTTACAGATAAGGCATCCTTTACCTGGGAGTGTATAACTAATTTGCACAATGCCCGTACATGAATAGAAGAAAATTCTCATGCCATTCACGAGGGTCATTTCCAGCACAGGTTTTCTAAAAATATTAGCGCTGTATCTTTGGGAGATCAGCTTCTTAGACAATTGGAGCTGCCTGCACGATTGACTGGCTCCAGGTATCATTATTTTTTGCAGTCTTCTCTGCCAGAGCCTCTGGACGACGTTCCACTACAGATGCGTAAGCGGATGTGGCTCATGCACGACGGGGCACCTCCTCACGTCAGTATGTAGTTCGTAGATCGCTGGAACGCCGTATATCCAATCGGTGGGCTGGTCGGTATAGTCCCGTCAGCTGGCAATCTACTTTTTCCGATTTAAATCCACTATATTTTTTATTTCTGGAGGCACCTCAAAGACTTGGTGAACAAGTGGAAATGCCGATGAAGTAACTAAGACAACGTATTCAGAATGCCGTCGAAACTGTGAGAGCTGACGTGGTTGTTTGGAGGCGGGTGAGGGCTTTATGGTGTCGGCACATGGAAGTCTGTCGTCGAGTTAACGGACGACATGTCAAGCATTTCCTATGAAGGAATAGAACAGTAACTTCGAGCATTCAAATACATGTTCCAGTCATTTCGGAGTCATGTTCAGAGTTATGATTAATAATTCGGAGTTGTTGACAGTTCACTATTTTCTTTTTCGTGTATTCTGACAAATTAAGAGTTACAAAGTTTGAGTGTGACGGTTAACTTTTATTTTAATATAATATTATTATTAATAATAATAATAATAATAATAATAATAATAATAATAATAATAATAATAATAATAATTGCTTATGTGCCACTAACGTCCTTTTTTACGGTGCTCCGAGACTCCGAAGTGCCGTAATTTTGTCTTTAACGTGCCAGTAAGTCTACTGATAGGAATCTGATGTATTTGAGCAGGTTAAAATGCAACCAGACTGAGCTAGGATTAAGCGTGCCAAGTACGGACCAGGAAGGTGCTTTAACCGCCTGAGACACTCAGACCGTAAACTTTTATTTTGATACCGTTAATAAGCACTGCAAAAGCAGCAGTAAGTTATAATGCTTTATTTTACCACTATACACGTTCTTTTTGTTTGGCAGGACGAAATGTAGGTACGTTAATTTATGTAGTTTAATGACATGTATATTATCTGTTTGAAACTAAAGGTTCGATGTGTTGTAATAATTCACCTTCAGTTTTACTCATTTGGATATTCTAGCCATGCATTATTTTCTTGACGCAAGGAACACTGTTTACTTATACGCCAGCATAGTTTTGCCTTGATCATTCTCCCTTTATGCTATGCAAGACGGGGATAGTAGAATACTTAATTTCCTATAGTGCCTATCCTAACCCTACGCTCGAGTAATTATAATGCCACACAATCTTACAGACCCCTCACCGACACAGATGGTCAGGCCATTTCCACACTCACTAGAGCATGGGGCCGATGACCACAGAATATCCCAATCTCCTGAAGGATCTAACAGGAACAGAACCCACGTGAACACTGGCTATTCGATACATCTCCATTAACCGAGATCGATGACCAACGGCGTCTGAAAATCTTGAAGCGGAAACAAAATGCTAACAATTTATCGTGGACAGGCTGCCCGTTAATAAACAAAACCGGTTTGGGAAGAATGTTACGTAACGTATCATGAACCAGCAACAGCAGCCTTCAGCTGTTATCGTGGATAGGCTGCCGATATATACAACGCAAAGCTATCCTTTCTCATCAACGAGGCGTATTAACTATTCTAATAACATCACATCCCTTTGCTCACGAAAGATTCTTCCGACGATAACGAATTTTTTTTCATATATTTGTTCGACACATTATTCTCAATTGCTACAAGAAATGTCTGCACGTATAACCCTAACAGCCTGTGTATATGAGAGAGAGAGACAGATAGTAAGAAAATTCAGAAAGGATATCTGCCCTTTGTATAAGTGTTGCCATGAATGTACAGCCTCTTAATTATTCGGGAGATAGTAGGTTCGAACCCCACTGTCGGCAGCCCTGAAGATGGTTTTCCGTGGTTTCCCATTTTCACACCAGGCAAATGCTGGAGCTGTACCTTAATTTAGGCCACGGCCGCTTCCTTCCCAGTCCTATGCCTTTCTTGTCCCATCGTCGGTGCGACGTAAAGCCAATAGCAAAAAATCCTCTTAATTTTCTCAAGCAATTTTTGGTACAATTCTGAATTTAAAATGCCAGTTATTAATTAATTAAATAATTAACTTATTCAATATTTTCGTGATTCCCGTGAAGAAGTGACCATCTCCAAATGGAAACATTAATTTGAGTTCATATTTGTTGTACTACAAAAAAAACGTGCCCCGTGGAGCAGATGCACCCATGATGCATTTTAGATCCTTTGTTTGCTTTCATTGACACCAATGCAATAGATTTATTGAAATTTATAAAAGGAATATGTATCTTCAACAAAGAACACAAATTGTATTTTCATTAAATGAATTTGACAAGTGTCTCAACGCTCTTTTTTTTACAAGTTGCTTTACGTCGCGTGGCCACAGATAGGTCTCATGGCGACGATGAGAAAGGAAAGGCCTAGGAGTGGGAAGGAATCGGCCGTGGTCTTAATAGGGCAAGGCATTTAATGACCAGAAATAGTAAGAAGATGCAAAATAAAAATGCATTTATGACCTAAAAATGATTTAAAATGACAAAATTTGAAAAAAAATTACCAACAAATTATTCGTAAATCACTTATTTATTAATCCTTTAAGAAACAATTAGCTGATTTGAGAGAGAATTTTAATGGATGACAATGCATTATGCTTAAATTATTTTTGTTACTAACAAAGTAAATACCCCTTTGCCACCCATGGTAAATAATTTCGTGTGGCTATTTCTAGCCGAGTACAGCCCTTGTAAGGCAGACCCTCCGATGAGGGTGGGCGGCATCTGCCATGTGTAGGTAACTGCGTGTTATTGTGGTGGAGGATAGTGTTATGTGTGGTGTGTGAGATGCAGGAATGTTGGGGACATCACAAACACCCAGCCCCCGGGCCACTGGAATAAACCAATTAAGGTTAAAATCCCCGACCCGACCGGGAATCGAACCCGGGACCCTCTGAACCGAAGGCCAGTACGCTGACCATTCAGCCAACGAGTCGGACGCCACCCATGGTGAAAAAATGTAATATTTTAGAACTGGCATATTCTTCTAATACTCTCCTAACAAATAGGTGTCATTTAATTAAAGAATATTTAAAACAAACTTGAGTGGCTTTACAATACATTCCAACTGAAATGCACAATGAAAATTTTGCGTACGTTTTCAAATGAAAACGATTGCCTATTGTCTGCAAATAACGAATTGTACATGGAGAAGCTTCTCTCTACCTCAACTGAAACAATTGGTGCATACCGAAAACAAGCAATATCTCCCGGATTCAATTCACAGTCGGTAAGAGAAAAATTTTCACCCGACAATGCTTTGGCAATAGGACACAAAGTTTTATACCCACTGTTTTTTTTTGCAACACCTTATTCAATTTCACGGATACAACTTCACCCACATTACCACACACACACTTCAGATCATTCACAACTTTATACACAATTTGCAGCTGCTCCACTAGTGGCACTTGGGATTTTTCTAGGACACTTATTGTATTAAGAAGGGATCCGAAATTTGTTTGTATGTAGGAAAGTTTACCTGCAATTTGTATGTCAGCCAAGAGTACCTGCGCTGTTTTTATTGATCCAGCCTCAGTTTTGTCGAAGGAATCGACCACTTTCTTTACAACTTCAAAGTTGTCGCAGTAATAACAACAAGCCTCAATCCAGAAGGCCAGCACCTCAATCGTCTGAGCCACTCAGACCGGCTTTATATGTAAGTTTTCACGCTCCGATATTTCAAAACTTATGACCCCTTCTCCACTGGTGCCAGGCCCGCTCAGGCAAAAGTAGGCATGTTGAAGTGAACTAGGATTTGAAACTGAAGCAATGCAGAGGATATTCCGTACTTCAATATCATAGGACTACTCAATTAACCATTTCCATTTCTGTTTCAGTAAGCACGAAAGGTCAGCCTTGTACCTACATTCAAATACTGCAGTGAATCCAATTACTGTAGTTAATATTCTCTCCGCACTGAATCTATTATCATTCTATTAGCTATCATATCTTGAAATGTAATGTATCATTATTCAACGTTGTCTCACTTTTTATCCAACCACGTCTACATCAAACCAGATGACTTCCTAAATATTCTCTGGATATTCTTTTGGCAGTATTGTAATTATCGAGTATAATAATAATAATAATAATAATAATAATAATAATAATAATAATAATAATAATAATAATAGACACCCTCCAACAGGTGATCGTTTGAAACGACGGAATTTCATGCAGTAAGGATAATTCTTTTTTCTTTAGATAGCGATTTAACGTCGCAGTAACCAAGACAGCTTTTCACTGACTGTGGGATACGAAACAGTTAGGGCTAAGAAGGTAGCAGCTAAGACGTGAAGGTAAAACTCTGAAACTTTCCTGCTGTGAAAATTAGACGAGAAACTGCATAACATTCCATTCTCAGGTTTGCCGACTTTAGGAATGTAACCACCATCTCCTGCTCGACTAAGCGATGTGTTCCTTGCTGTCAGAAGGAAGATCGCGTGGATGATATAAGCAGAGAAAAGCTTGAGTGGAGTTTTAAAGGTAGGATAGATCGTAATATGAAGATCAATTTGGAATTCAAGAGAACAAACAAGGCACATATTTTATAGGAAGGGGAATTAGGTATTGGAATAATTTATCAAGGGAAATGTTCGATAATTTTCGAAGTTCTATGAACATACTAGGTTAATAAGTTACAGGGAGTCTACTACCTGGATGACAGCCCTAAATCAGTGATGACTGATTGAAACCAATCCTCAGAACAGGAGGTAAAAGCTTTTTCAAAAGCGCTAATCATCCGACGCATCGTCACCAATCTGGTCAAAGATTGCGTAATACAGACTGCGTAAACGAGAAGTAGCCCCTCTCGACTATCTATTTGCTTTACGTCGCATCGGCACAGATACGTCTTATGGCGACGAATGGATAGGAAAGACCTAGGAATTGGAAGGAAGCGGCCGTGGCCTTAAGGTACAGCCCTGGCATTTGCCTGGTGTGAAAATGGGAAACCACGGATAACCATCTTCAGGGCTGCCGACAGTGGGGCTCGAACCCACGATCTCCCGATTACTGGATACTGGCCGCACTTAAGCGACTTCAGCTATCGAGCTCCGTATTCCCTCGACTATCAGAATTGACGGAGGTAGCTCAGTGTACTCAGAGTGCCCATTTGCTAGAAAGAAAGGCAGGCTCGAAATCCGCCGTCAGCAATCCTTTAAATGGTTTTCTAATTCTATTTCAAACCTAGACCCATGGTACCTTGAATACAGAAGACATTATTTTCTGGGCATTAAGCGGTGGTTGAATTCGGATAGTAGCTTCCAACGTTTCACCGGAAACTTCGCCCTTGAAAACACCGGGCGCACTTTCCTGACCAATTATCAATTCGACCACGGCCTACAAGTCCGGGGAATGTCTTTCGTATCAATCGAGACACCGGCCGTGAAATCCTACGCTGAAATGGTACCATCGTGGACAGCTTTTCTTATTTTTAGTTTTTTGCTAATGGTTTAATGTTGCACTAATACATCGAAGGTTTTCGGCCAGGAAGGGATGGAAAAGGACTAGGATTGGGCTTTGGGATTCGAATCCACCATCTCCCGAATGCAAGCTCACAGTTACGCGAATCTAATTTCTATATTTCCGTATCGTATAAATGCGACTCTGGCAGGCACAGTCTACACAGACGGGATATCTTCTTGAAAGTTAAGCACTCTCCCAGCTACAAAAACAGAAGGATGGGGACAATGAGTTGTTGGAACTACTATCTATTGTGTATATTTTATACATGCGTATATTTCACAGTATTTCCTTTTTGTGTAATAGCAAGCAACCAAATAGGCAGGAGAGTTCGTTTCTTATTAATAAATTCGTACTGGCAGAAAAAAACAACATTCCTACAGAAAGGTTAAGACATGCATTTCATACTGACGGCTACATCTTACTTTTATCGCTTAAGGAATGAAAACGTGAGAGCGGTAACTGCCGAAATGAACTTTCCACTTAGGCCTATATGAAATTCTGTTCAAAAATAGAAAAAAAAAAAATCGTCTCCACTTGATTAGCAAATGCCAGCGATCACTGCCCAAATAAATTTAACAATCAACAACGAAACAGGCTCGACTTGTAGTTAGTGGCTACTTGTCGGTACATAGGGCCTACACAAATGGAGAGCGCAGTCTTTAAAATACAATATCAGTATATCACTTATTACCTAACTTCATTTTTTAGATTTCTGTTAACAGTACCATTAATTCGGTTAATGTTAATTTATTAATATTTTTATCCATATCATTGTCAAAATTTTATAATGCCCCCCAGCGAAGAAACTTAAAAGTTATGTCAGTCGTATGGGGACAACGGGACAGAAAAGGGCTAGGAGTGGGAAGGAAACGAGACCGTGGCCTTGATTAAGTTATAGCCCCAGCATTTGCCTGGTATACAAATGGGAAACCAACGGAAACCACATTCAGTACTGCCGAGAGTGGGGTTCGAACCCACTATTTCCTGAATGCAAGTTGACTGCTACGTAACCCAAACCGCGCAGCCACTCTCTCGCACCTAATACAAGTGTATTTCTGTACCTCTCCACTGTTCTAAATATACACGTTTCTTTGTTACAAGGCGAACTAATAATAATTGGGTAGTGTAAGTATTGGCATAAGAGTAATAGTACTCAGGATACTGAGTTGCATTTGTGACAGGATCCAAAGGACTGTGTTTCCTCGCTATGTACCACGAAGCTTTTCTATCTAGGGTTAAGAACCACTGCACTGTGACAAGTCTGCTGAGATATTACTTCTTCTGTGCACAAGCGTATTCAGAAATCGAGTCCCTACTGGCAATAAAAATGGAATTATATTTTATACTCAATAGATTCTATATGTAAATTCAAGCAAGCAAGCGATTATAGATACTATGAACATCGCTGCGGGATTTCTACAGGGACGTGAGTTTCATAAATCCCACCTGTATTGACCGGGATTCAACCGTGGCCGCCTACGTGAGAAGCCAGTGACTATGTCGCTAGGCGATCACGCCTCTAATTCTACATTTCTTTGCAATATCGCATCATTAAGAGATCGTTATTATAACGATGCATAAGGTAACCGTTTACATACACGGGGGTGATGTCACACGTGATGAAAATCACACGTTCCCAGAATCTTTGACGCGACGTCTTGTAGAAATTGCGACCATCAACGACGCCTTCAGATGTGGAAACCCTTCTAAATCTGAACTAGAAGGTAAATGTTTAAAAATACAAAAATAAGTACATAAAACTTTAATAGGCCTTTTGTGTGGCGACAGTATGAATTATCTCCTCGATACACAACAGAAAAATGACAATTTAGTTTGGCTTCACATTCGTTTCATTCAATAAACGGGTAAGAACACTATTCACAGACTACAGGCCTCTAAGTTGTATTGAACGTGCTAAACTCAAAATGATACACTGACATGATCTGATTGTCTCGAAACTACATAGCCTATTGTCCTTCCCTGCAGATGAAGCAACTAAGGATTCTTACCATTTGACGAGCTGTAGCAGAAAGCGAACGTAAATGGTAAGTAAATAGCCTGCGTGTGACAGGAATGCACTCAAAGAACACACACACACCTCTAACATACACTAATAAATTATTGTAATTCACAACCGAAGTTCGATCTACCTTCTTCCTTCTTATACGAACAAGTGATGTAAATTCCGAGTACATAGCAATGCGCTACATACTCGAAATTTGCTAGGCAGATTGTACTATATTTATAAGTTTATACAAAGCGATTCATATGGCTGTGGAGAAATTGAGGTAGCCTACAAAGGGGTCGAAATATTCATTTCAAATAGGAACGTATAGTCTAGGAGGAAATCCTATGTCAGGGGAAGTCTTGGAATGTCAGGAATGACACAGTGGACGATTCGTTTTACTTGTTATTCCATTCCTAGACAATACGGAATTGACAATGAAGTGTACGCGGTGAAGTTACGCATTACACCGATGTGGTGCTTGCATTGAATGCGGAGGGTGACCGTTCGAAAATCTTTTGCAGACAACAGTCATTGTCCAGTATCATAATTTCAAGGTTTTCACAAACGATTATCACTTCACTGATTGTTAGTTTTGCATTGTTTAGGAATGTAGAGTATTTTCGAAAAAAAAGGCTAATATTTTTCCATTATTCGACCCCTCCATAGGCTACTTCAGTTTCTGCGCAACCTTTTCAATCATCCAATATGCGGATGCGGTACATTCACACTATAGTAAATTCGTCTCTTCATATTCCTCGAGGTGGTGCAGACCTTTGCAGGCAACTCCCAAGAGACGTGAACTGCATGCATCTTTTTTTTTTATCCACATCCCAGCCCTCCTGCCAATCTTTAATCTCTCGCAGTATCCGGAATTGAACCCGGGCCTCGAGGACGAGAGCTAATATTGCTAAATTTACGGTAATGGGGGACGGCGCTCATAATTAATACGGTATAGATACATCTCTACAGGGTCTCATATAAACTCAGACCGAACGCATGGTGTTAGTACTCTGCGCTATGACAGCTGCCTCAGCCGAACTTACGTTGCGCGCGGTCGCCCTGCTTTAAGCGTTTAATCTTATTTGAAATCTTACCTTATAAAAGATCATGGAAGTGTAGTCATTCCTGCGTTATACAGGCTATGCATCTAGTAACCAAATTCTGGCTAACGCGAGTGAGTTCTGCCACAGTAATGATTCTGATTTCATTCGTGATGTATTCTTTCAGTTCCCCCACTGTGTGAGGATTTGTCGGATATACTTTTTATTTCAGTTTATCATATAAGTGAAAATCACACACTGTTAGATCTGGAGGACGAGGGGGAAATACAACAGCATTGATCACTCTGTCTGCAAACACTTCCGAGATTGTAAGAAGGGAATCTCCTGCTGGATGAGCAGGGGCTGAATCTTGTTGCAACCGCCCACGCGATCTTCTTATTCTGTTACCTGATGGAAGAATGGCGTAAAAATGTTATCTTGGTACCTCTATGCATTTACTGTCGTCTCAAAAGTAAAAAAGGCCAACTATTCGTCTTGCATTAACAGTACACCAAACATCAATCTTCCTATCACAATGAAGGACTTCATAAAGACCATTAGAATTTTCTGCACACCAACAGCGAGCGTTATGACTGTTCACCTGACCATTAAGATAAAACCAGAACTTTTACATACGAAAACATGGTGTTGCAATGGTAACTGTCTCACCATGTTAACAGATGAGATTCAGACTAGCGACTGATGCTAGCCAGGTCGAACACGTGCAGGCTGCTTGCAAGGTCAAGAACTATGCGTGTGCCCGCCATACTGCAGCTTACGGATCGGAAAGTAAAAAAGCCGCTTTGACAGTCTTAGTTTAAATGAGAGACCATTTAGATGAGAGGGTATTCAGGAGTTCAACTAGTATCTTACGTTCGTTACATGCTTAGTCAGCTGTCGAGCCACCACTGAAGGACAGTGAGCATATTTGCTGGCATACCATTGTGGGTCGATTTTTCGATATGTTACTTAACAATTTAAGCACACAGTGCCAACAATTATTTTGAAATGCGTACCTCGAATTCATAAGAAACATAGCATTTTATTATTTAATATTTTATTTTTCTGTCTGTTTAACGTCTCATCATCTCATACTTAAATTTTCGGTGAAATGGGAATGTAAAGAGGAAAAGGAATAGGCTAGGACTGGGAAGGTAGAGGTTATGACCTTAATGATGATACAGCTAAGGCGTTTACCTGATGTGAAAGTGAGAAAGCTGGGAAAGTCATTTCCAAGACTGCCGACGGTGGGGTTATAACCCAGGCAAGCTAACAGCTACATGCTTCGAACCACGTAGCCAGCTCGCTCGGTAAACTGAGACAATGAATCAGGATATGTGTAAAATAAAAACCGTATATTGTGATAAACACAGTCTGAATGGGTAAACAGAATTCTCTTCGGAGGTTGAGTGCACACCGTTCCCGGCGGGCAGAGCCAGGAACCGATCCTGGATCAATCAGGCTGGAAGCTATTACGTTAAGGCGGTGGATATTGGAGGGTAAAAAGAAACAATGTCACCTACCTGCAAGCACAACTGTTCTTCGGAAGAGCAAAATACTGTGTATCACTGATGGCAGGTGTAACGGTTCAAATCCCGTTACAAGATGATATCTGTATTTTTAATATTGTATGATTTTATCTGTATTTTATTATTATTATTATTATTATTATTATTATTATTATGTCAGTATTATTATTATGTTATCTGTGATATTGTTACTATTATTGTAATTATCAGTCTTATTCAATTCCCTTACGCAATGTCTGTCGCTTGCGTATTTGTAATTGAGTGTATGCATATATAAGTATATGTAGATTAACATTAAATACCTGTACAGTGAGAGTTTCGATGTATCAGATGTGGAAGTGACGTTGTTATATTGCTATACCACTGGCGATTCTGCCAAGTCATCGCCACTTCATGGCTACGTCATCGTATTTATTTAGCAATGCGCTCAGAGAGTCGGCCGCCCCGGGCTATTTCACCACTGTATGTAATATCTGTCGCGTAGGTGGGAGTATGTCATTGTTATTTCTGGAGATTACGTAGCTGTGTCAACTAACGTCTATAAAAGGTGGATGCATATTGTAGCGTCAGTCATTACTTAAACGGAAGCAGTACAGTGAAGAAGTCTACTAGATCAAGAGGCCTTAGTTGGTCAATCAACGAGTGTGAACGACAGATGGAGAAGACTCAGTGAGCCATTAATTATTGGTCATTGAGAGAGTGAGGACAAAGTTGGTCCGTCACTTAGTTGAAGACACGGACGGAAGGCTTACCATGGAGTCAGAGAGGGCAACCCTGGACCTGCCAAGAGGTAATACCATATTGACTTACAAAGAAGTCATGATATGGAGAAGAAGCAGTCACAAGGATGTATCACCAAGTTAGGCGTGACACATTTACAGTAAACACCAGATCGAAGGAATACGTCGTAATTACACTCAAAGTGTTGAAGGTACAGTCAAGTGAATCAGTGAGGGAAATATTTCGTATAAATTGTTAAATGTCCGGTCAAAAAGAATTCAAATTCATGCCTAGTTTCTTTCAGTTGCAATGTCATAATTTCATATTCTCATCTGTTTTATCGCAACAAGACTCACTATTTTTTGATATATTATTTAAAGAATATATATTGTTCTATCAAACGAATTCATAGTTTCATTTCATTGACAGCAAAATATCTTAACCTCAAAATTAATGGGGAAACCGAACGCCAATCTCCTTTTCCCAGAACTTATATGGTATGTTGTCAAAAGTAAGCTTATTACCCCACACCCTAGAGATAGTCAAGAGTCTCATTCTATTATTGCTGCACTGAGTGGCAGCTGGCGCCCTTCAAATAACGTATGTGTAAGTAAGCAGGTAACTAGTAAGTGTGAGTACAAGGTTCGACGAGTGTGTATTTTATTTAATGAATGTTAATTTTCATAATTTCCATTTTAAATGCAGATATTCAGATTTTTCAAGTTAAATGCAGTTTTATATAATATATTTGTAAAGCTAGTCAGACAGTTACAAATCTTACACAGGGAAGTGTGCAACCAGAGCTCTCTGCCCCTCTTTGGCTTCCTCATAAGGCTACTTCAGCTTCCAACGACAGGATACTGCTCCGAGACAGAGAGCTTTTAACAGGCTTGACATTACAATACAAATCGAGAGTGGAAACCCTTCTCTATGGCGTCTCTCCACAGGAATACTTTTAAAAGAAGACACGCAAGTTCAAGTTACCAACCAAGATGACACACTTACAATGGATACGTGAGGGGCCGTAATAAGCATCCCACGTATTCCCTGCGAATGAGCCTCAGAGCAGTCTTTGGTCCTCCTCCATAGCCATTATCGGAAAGCGGATACGACTGAAAGCAGCCTTCAGCAAAACAGTGATAGACAATACTACTCTTTCTTAGAAACGTATATGAACATCATGTGCAATGATCGTAACAAGACCACGCAGCGTGACTGAAGTGCAGTACAATCTCGCCCTATGATCGGGGATATGCTCAACACAAATAGGCTGGTACTTCAAGAATAAGTAACGCACATCTCTCGTGAGGGTAGCCTACCTTTAAGGCACCCAGAAAGGCCCAAAATTCGTTATTCAGAAGAGTACTAACGAAGTGAAGACGATTCATTGAAAATGAAAATCCGCAGCCTGCTTCCAGTCATTCGACCGGGTCAGGCGAGAATTGTGCCGGCTACCGAAGTCTGTCGCACTCCTCTGGGGCAATGGTTAATGAATTACAGATTAAATTAAATTGTAGTGGGGAGTTTTGCTGGAATGAAAGATGACAAGGAAAACCGGAGTGCCTGAGGCAAATCTGTCCCACTTCCGTTCATTATTTGTTTATGCTATTTTGCTTTACGTCGCACCGACACAGATAGGTTTTTATGGCGACGGTAGGAGAGGAATGGCCTAGGAATGGGAAGGAAGCGGCCGTGGCCTTCGCTAAGGTACAAGCCCCAGCATTTGCCTGGTGTGAAAATGGGAACCCACGGAAAACCATCGTCAGGGCTGCCAACGGTGGGGATCGAACCCACTAGCTCCCGGATGCAAGCTCACAGCTGCGCACCCCTAACCGCACGGCCAACTCGCCCGGTTCCGTTTTTTCTAGCACAAATCTCACTTGGAGTAATTTGAACCACGGAACCCAGTGGTGAGAGGCTGGCGCGCTGCCGCCTGAACCACAGAGGTTCAATGATTATTCTTTACTTAATTGTATTTTCCTGCGGAGATATTGTGAATAGTGATAGTGAATTTGCGTTAAGGATAAATATAGTGAAATGCGAAGTAGTACTGGAAGACTAAATCGAAGAAGGTGTGTACAGCGCTTACGAAAACAACTGACAACTTATTGTCTCACATATAAATTTGATACACCGGGTTCAGTAGTTAATGCTCAAGCCTGGTCGTTCTAGGTTGTATGTGAGAGCATAAAAGCGAGAGTCTCCATGAAATTCGTTGCGTAATGGGTATCTCTGAGGCTATCCAAAGTGGTAGATGTCCTTGAATTGTTCAGTGCGTGAGCTGACACTGAAGCTATATCGTTCAAAACCAGAGGACTACTACTGGCTTCAATTTTGTATTATAATAATAATAATAAGAAGAAGAAGAAGAAGAAGAAGAAGAAGAAGAAGAAGAAGAAGAAGACGAAGAAGACTAAGAATAATAATAAGAAAAAATAATAATAATAATAATAATACATTCAGTATCCCACTAACTACTTGTACGGTTTGCAGAGACGCCGAGGTGCTAGAAATTTCTCCCGCAAGAGTTACTTTATGAGTCAGCAAAACTGCGGACACAAGGTAGACATATTTGAGTACCTCCAAATACCAGTGTTGTTTACGTTTTTTGTATTGTTTTGCTAGTGGTTTAACGTCGTAATTAACACATCAAAGGTTTCCGGCGGCGCAAGGATGAGAAAGGGTTAGGACAGAGAAGGTGGCGGCCGTGGCATTATGGCACAGCCCCACCATTTGCCTGGTGTGAAAATTGGATAATCACAATCAGGGCTGTCTACGGTGGGACTCCCGAATACAAGGTCCCAGCTACACGACCCTAACCGCACGGTCAACTCGCTCGGTACCAGTATACTGAGCCAAGATTGAACCCATCAAATTGGACTCAGAAAGCCAGGGCTTAACCGTCTAAGGCCCTCAACCGAACCAATTTTGTACATGGTGCATAACCAAATTTCTAACGAAGTATACTCTCTTGGTCAGATGAGATCTCGTCAGGTAAGGCCTATTTCAAATTGTCAGGCCACATGAGCAAGCATAAGTGTGCATGTAGGCTACTGGATAGGTAAAAATCAGCATGTCACCATTACACCTGAACCCGAGAAACCAGGTATCAGAGTGAGAGTGCATGATCCTGCGAAAATGCCACACGTCCGATTTTCTGCAACGCAACCCTACAGTGAATCTACTGCCAAAAAATATTGTGTGACGTGATTGAAGAAATGTTGGGACGTTCAAGGATTGTATTTGGAGCACTTACAACATTATACACATAACAACGTCGAAAACAAACAAACATATAAATAAATGTATAAATGGTAATGACCTGGTCAGTGGTGTAATAAACGTACACACACTTCTGGCATACCTTGAAATCACAATTGTGTAACCCATTCTCTTTTTTTTTTGTTAGTCTTCATTTATAATAGGCGCCTGGGATACTTTTCGTCATAAGTTACGTAGAAGTAAACATTCATGACCAATCTGTCGAATTTGTGCTGGTGTGTGAAACTGAATCTGCATTTATCACGTAGGAGTTCTTAAAAACACGGAGAAAAGTCCCACCTAGCAGGCCTATAACCACTGCCCGCACAAGGATTTAATTTTTTTTTTTGCTATGGGCTTTACGTCGCACCGACACAGATAGGTCTTATGGCGACGATGGGATAGGAAAGGCCTAGGAGTTGGAAGGAAGCGGCCGTGGCCTTAATTAAGGTACAGCCCCAGCATTTGCCTGGTGTGAAAATGGGAAACCACGGAAAACCATTTTCAGGGCTGCCGATAGTGGGATTCGAACCTACTATCTCCCGGATGCAAGCTCACAGCGGCGCGCCTCTACGCGCACGGCCAACTCGCCCGGTACAAGGATTTAAACCCTGGAGCTTGGGACGATTCAGTCTCCCACTAGCTCGTATCTCTCACACCCTACTCAGCCTGCATGGGGCGCATTAGTCGCGAAATTACGCCTATCAGGGGTGTCTAAAAAGATGATACAAGCAATTGAGGGAACGTTATTGCGTAGTATGTAGTCAAATAGAATCTGAATTGGCTTTGAAACAAGGCTATCTCCTATTCTATTTTTGTTACTTATCAACAATTTAATTGGACATGGAGGAGATACGTGTCCAGTTTAGTAAATCATGAAATACCAAGCCTAAGTTTTGCGGTTGATGTCTTGCTGATGTCGTTAACGGCCGGAGGCATGAAAATGAGAATCAATGCTGTGGCAGAATTAAAAAAAGTCATTAAAATTATCATCTCCAAGACGAACGTTCTGATTTGTAAACGAGCGAAGAATGAACAATGGACGATAAATGGATGTTAAGTGGAGGTCTCGAATAGATTAGAGTACTTGGGAATATGTATATATAGCAAAAGGCAATGGGCCCACCAGATGAAACAAGCAAAATGGAAAGGTCTTGCAGCATTATCGTATTTCGAATTCTTGAAGAATTAATTCCCAAATATAATTATAACATTCAGAAAAATGTCCTACAAGATGTAGTGAAAAATCGAATGTTATATGGAGCTGAACTATAGATGCTTGAAAAAGAGTGAAATGCTGAATCAGGTAATAATAATAATAATAATAATAATAATAATAATAATAATAATAATAATGGCTTGTGGCCTCCGAAGTGACTGGTGCAGGTTTTTATTTGACGCTTTTAGACGACCTGCGCGTCGTGATGAGGATGAAATGATGATGAAGACGGCACATACACCCAAACCCCGTGCCAGGGGAATTAACCAATTATGGTTAAAATTCCCGACCCTGCCGGGAATCGTACCCGGGACCCCTGTGACCAAAGGCCAGCACGCTAACCATTTAGCCCTGGAGCCGGACGCTCAATTAAGTAATAAGTTAGTTTTGTAAAATTATAATGGAGTTGTATATATATATTTCAAAATTCAATTTGATATTTTTTTGCTATTTGTTTTACATCGCACCGACACAGATAGGTCTTATGGCTGACGATGGGATAGGAAAGGCCTAGTAATTAGAGGGAAGCGGCCGTGGCTTTACTTAAGGTACAGCCCCAGCATTTGTCTGGTGTGTTAATGGGAAACCACGGAAAACCATCTTCAGAGCTACCGACAGTGGGGTTCGAACCCACTATCTGCCGGATGCAAGCTCACGGCTGCGCGCCCCTAACCACACGGCCAACTCGCCCGGTGAAATATTTGTAAAGATTGAAAAGAAAAGAGAGTGGCCAGCCTCTGGAGATAGCATTTCAACATTATAGAGACAATATTCAGAGAGTACTGGCTAACTAAATTTAAAAGTATACTAGAAAGGCTGGAATTCTGAAATTATTGGGAGAAGGACCTCAACAGATTGGAGTATAGAAGAGTAAACTAATTGTTATACGACTTAAGGATATTCGAATACAGTGAATGGTATCCGAATGTAGAAACAATGCGACCCTCTTATAATCAATTGGATAAGGCAGGGTTTGAACATAAATATTGTGAATTTAAACAGAAGAGAAACACGAGGTTTTATCTGGTGGATGATGGTAATTTATAAAAATAAGGGATGGATTACGGCGAAGGATACAGTAAGGTGCTTTCTCTGTAGTGAACATAGATAAGAATTTTACATGCTGAAATCCTATGAAATAAACCCTAGTGGTTAGGAGGAAAATTTTGAACAGCAAGTAAGTGGTAAGTGAGGATGAGAATGGCTATAGAACTCTTAGGCGGATAAGCAATCAGTACGTTATCAATTGTAACTAGAAATGTATATAGAAGAAAGTTTTAAAATCCTGTAATTCGCGTAGAGCAGACTGCGGATGGATAGATAGATGTTTTGAGTTATGAATCGGTTAGTCAAGAATCTTTCAATAGTGGTATTTGGTATAGTGAGTATTAGGATTATTATCACTATTGTCGTTGTTGTTAGTACTCATTACGTAATTGTTAAATTGCATGTAATAGGTCAGGGTCCAACAGATGGAATGTTTCTTCCTCAGATGCTGGCTTTCCGTAGCTGTATGATAAGAACATTCACTCACTCACTCACGCGTTCATTCATTCATTCATTCATTCATTCATTCAATAACGAGGGCTCTCTCCTCATTAACTGGTTACCAGTTACTGGGAGTGAAGTGTTTCCTTTGCTTTTCATGTAGCCATGAATTCTCTTCATTCATTAATTCTGAATGGAATAGTCTCTCCGAAGCTGCCGCTGCTTCGTAGTTATAGGCCGAGTCCTTTTAGTTCATCGATTCATGCATTCATTCGACTCATTCAATCAGGAATGCTCTCTCCCCGGCTGGTGGTTATTCGTGACTGGGAGAGAAGTGAAGTGTTTATTCATTCATGCAGCCATTCATTTATTCGATTCATGCATGGTGTGTGTTGAATGTGGCGGAGAACTCTGTACAGACTTATGACAAATAAATAATAATACTCAGTTTTCATCTACTTCAATATATTACAGATTAACTGTACCCGGCCGTGCCTCCTCTAAATCTCATTTGGGGAGTAAAACATGAGACCTGTCGAGTACGTTCCTATACCAGGGACAGATCTCATCAGCAGCTTCCAATCCCATTACTCCACATGCAAAGGTAACCTTTAAAAGTAAACTCTGCATCTGTGACACAGTCTAGTGATTAGGAAATGTACCAGTCCTTTCCCGTTTGATGTGCAATGCTGTACAGGCACCGATTGATCTGACAAACAGCCGCGCAAATTGGCCGCCGCCCACTCGCACTACGCATCTTTAGTGACGACAATTTGATAAAATACGATATGGTCGTCTCGTTTTGCACTGTACCGAACGTTTGTATCATTAGCTACACTTTTAGATACGAGTATATCACCTGGGCAAGATATAAGTAAAATTATCTGTGTATACTTATTAGATCACCTGAAGAGACAAAATTTCCTCACTTCAAACGAATATGTCAACCCCGTGGTAGAGAGGTTGCGTATCTGCTTTTTACCCGAACCCCTGATATTCATCCCCGGCTCCGTCAAAGATTTTACTCCTTCCTGAGGGCAGGAACGGAGCTCACTCAGTCTCACGAGATCATGTGAACGGCAGTTCATGCGCCAAGCACGATGACCAGTATTCGGGAGATAGTGGGTTCGAACCCCACTGTCGACAGCCCTGAAGATGGTTTTCCGTGGTTTCCCATTTTTACACCACGCAAATGCTGGGGCTGCACCTTAATTAAGGCCACGGTTGCTTCCTTCCCACTCCTAGCCCCTTCCTGTCACATCGTCGCCACAAGACCTATCTGTGTCGGTGCGACGTAAAGCAACTTGCAAAAATTTTTTTTTTTAAAGCACGATGACCGCGTGCTCCCCAATATCAACAGGCAATTTCCAAGTAAATGCCGTAGTCACCGGCTTCTTACCACACTGGCTACGGTTCGAATCACGGCCAAGGCACCTGGGATTATGAAAATCACGTCCCGCCGATTCAGGTTCCACGTAACACTGGAGGTCCCGTGGCTACGAAAACTATATGAACAGTGGGGTTAAAAAAACGTTGGATGCTTGTTTCTTCATGCATTTCGGCTCTATAGCAAAGTAAGATAAATACAATTAAAGCGTACCAAAGCTAACTTAATGAATTGCAATTGATAACATTTTCATTGAGGACGGGAGTTCCCAGGCCATTTTTCTCTGAATCAGAACTAATTCGTTATACGAGAACAGAAGCAGGGCGTTTGTGAAGACTAGCAAAAACGACTACAGATCCAACCCTCACGTAAGTCGACATTCACCGGGCGAGTTGACTGTGCGGTTAGGGGCACACGTCTGTGAGGTTGCATCCGGGAGATAGTGGGTTCGAACCCCTCTCTCGGCAGCCCTGAAGATGGTTTTCCGTGGTTTCCCATTTTCACACCAGGCAAATGCTGGGGCCACGGCCGCTTCCTTCCCAATCCTAGCCCTTTCCTTTCACATCGTCGCCATAAGACCCATCTGTGTCGGTGCGACGTAAAGCCAATTGTAAAAACATTAATTAAAAACTGCCGATCGAACTGTGATTGCACTTAGGTCAAGAGAAAAAGGAATTCGGGATCTATTATACGCACCCTTTAAATGTTTTGAACTCCAGGTATTAACGGAGCCGATTTCCTTAATTAAGCGTGACAGAGCCTCCAAACCGAAGTGCCGGTGAGCTGGAAATAAAAGTGAGGCTCATGACGCACCCTGGTCAGTCTCGCGACAGTTTTTTAAAACAAGACGAAGTTATTGTCGGTCGAGATCGTAAATCTCACAATCCGGGAGTGCATCTTGTGAACTGTGTTTTAGGAAACTTCGACAACAGCCAATCGAGCCTAAGCGAAGGTCGCAGATTCTGTGCATAATTAAGAAGGCTGAAATAATTAATTAAATAATTAATTAAATAAAAATAAATAATAAATAAATAATAAATAAATAAATAATAAATAAATAAATAAATAAATAAATAAAAGTAAAGAAATGAATGAATATCCGGAGTTGGCTAAGACATGCCGGCATAAGGCAAGAAAAACTCGGCGGTAGAATAACGTCGACAGAGGCAATTCCGCTATTCGGAGTAAGGGTTTCTCAAATCTTTTGAGTCATCCTACTCGTTATGTTAGTGTGTGCCGCCGTTGACTAATGTGCCCTGCCTCCATGGGGGGAAACTCCTGTGTTAAATTCTTTGTATGTGTCAGTGTAGCCAGAAAGGAACGATTGACGTGTGCTGAAACTGAACTTCAAGATTTGTAGCCGTTGGACGAGTCGAGCCAGCATAGTGGACTGTCGCAAACGAGGATCGAAGGCAAATACTCTCGTCCACAGCGCCGTAAGGATGAACGAGTAGAACTCCACCATCGGTTCCCCGTGGAAGGAAATATGACCACCAAAACAGATAAGTAGACGTCGAGTTTGTACTCAGTATGCACTCAGCAACCGGAATCAATGAGTTAGGGTTTTATTTTTAATGACAAATATTGTAAATAATGCATGCCCTAATATTGAATTTTCTTTTTCTTTTGTCATGCTAACATGAAATTAAGAGAGCTACATTTTTCGGACAAAACCAAATTTTTCTTTCTGATAAGTATTTTGTGAGGAGTATGTTCGTTGTTAGTGGTTTGTAATATGCTGGTGAGTATGGGAGACAAGACTATGAGAGCATTTCCGTCTGAGCTTCCTTAAATGGGAGGGAAGCAGCAGTGAGCGATAAGTGAAGGTTACCCTGTCCAAAAATTCGTTTTTACTGTTCAATATGGTTGTCGTGGGAGATATGCAGCCGGATGCTCAAGGGTTCATTCTGGCTTACGCTCACATGTACATTAGTATTACGGAATGAACATCAATAGTGATAGTTCTGACTGAGATAGATAAAAAATGTATTTACGTGGAAAATGCTAGGCACATTATGTAATTTTCTCCCTAATTTTTGAGTGTTATTATCAAACTCCCATTTGGGGTGCTTCTTTTTTCGTGCGAAACTGTGTGGATTTGGATTGGGGGGACAAGAAATTGAGGGAGTGATAAGAATTGACGGCAAGTGGAGAGAAAATATGAGATACGAGATAAAGGTCAGTGAGAGTCCTATGCCTAAGGAACTAGGATACGCGATATGAGAAGTAATGATGTCGAACGCCCAAAATAGTCTACGATGTGATATGGAGTAAGGAATTCGAATGTTATGATCCCCTAAGGTAATCGCCGTGAAGAATGAGAGAAAAGGGAGCAAATGGTAATCGCCGTGAAGAATGAGAGAAAAGGGAGCAAATGAATAGTAGTCCTTTGGAACTCGGCGGTGATATGAAAAATGGGAGAAATACATAATTTGGGGCGATAATATGTGTATGCCAGGAGAAGAATTACTAGCTGTAATTACGACGGGTACAGCTGTGGCAGCCAGTGAATAGGAAGGATCGTTCGACTGACCCAGTCGAGCACAATGGAAGGAAACTACTTTCGTTCTTTCTTCCCTCCGTGCAGACCGGCATGCCATGTTATTCTCGTTTTAGGCCATGGACCCCTGAATTCCGCGCTGTGGTTTTCTTTCAATAGTTCGGTCTAAGAACACTTGTGTTAAATGATGATGTGGTAATAATAACTGGTAGTTAAGAGATGTTCCCTTGTTTATAATTATGGTGAGGTAAATGGTTTAGGGATTTCAGATGTGTGTGTATCTCAGTCAGAGGAGCCGCGTTCGAATCCGGACGATGGCCGGGTTGTACCAGCATGTGAGCTCTGTGCTAAGCTTTCACACGGGGCAGAAAGAGTGTGAGAGTTTTTCTTTCAGGAATGGTCCTTTTATACATATCATTTTTGTTCATTGTATTATGTTATTTCACTGAGTTCAAACAGAACCGTTGTCATCGTTTTTTGTCCTGGTGTCAGGGTATACGGTGAGTCCGGAGAATTTTTCTCACTGTTGTGTATTTTATGTAAATGTGTGTGTACTCATGTACCGTAAAGAGCCGGGTTTGCGTGCTAGGAATAGAGTGTATTATGTAGGGGATATCTCCTCAATGATATGGTGGTGATCGACCGAAAGAAAAAAATTCTGACAGAAAGATAAGATTATGTTTAACTGCCAGACTTCGATTATACTTCATTGCCGGATGAAGTATGATGAGTTGAGATTATTGAACGTCCTTCAGGCGAGTAAATTTATTTTGCGTACCGTCCTTTTTCTTGTGTGGAGATTTTTATTATAATAGTGTTGCTTATTCTTACGTCGCAATTCAGTAATAAATTTATATTCGTGACCCCATTACATGATTCCTGTCATTTCTAGTAGTGCTAAGCAGTATCCAGTAAAGAGTTTAACCCAAAAATCCTACTTTCACATTAGATAAGACTCCATCTTAAATATTTTTCTTATTTTATATTTTTTCAAACGTCACCACCCCCATTGTGCACGATCAATGCCGAGGCTCGCCCAGAAAGTAAGAGGGCGGTGCGAAGCCCGTGTTGGCGGTTCGGGCCGCTCATCGATATAATTGCATCCGTGGTTGTTCATCAGGTTACACAGGCCCATTATCATGCTTGGGTCCCCTAGTCAAGCCCAGTGAAGGTACAATATATTAGTTTGTTTAAACATTATGAGTGCTGTAGATTTCTTACAAGCTGAATTATTCACCTCTTGAAAACCGATAAAAGCTGGCCTTATTCAGATATAACAAACCTGATTTTGAACGTTTAGGACATTGACTGAAAATCTAAATGAATTCACAGTTTTAGTTTGTTTCTTAAATTTTGTGAACTATGCAGTTTTTTCATGACTTGGATTTTTATATGATAAATCCTAATTGTAGCTTAGTGTCCCCGATTTTGATATGAAAAATATGGTAACGCTGACGCTAGAAGAATGCACCCCACACAATGACACCACCACCGACCTGTTGGACGGCCACGTTACAGCCGTGGGAGGTCGCCTCATGCTTTTTACGCCAGATGCGAACTCGCCGTTGGTACGATGCAACAGGAAACAAGATTCGTTAGTCCAGACAACACTCTTCCATGAGTCCAAGGCCAACTGATGCCTTTCTCGGGCCCATGCGAGGCGTTGTTTGCGGTGTAGTGGGGTCATCAGTGGTACCGTTGTTGGTCGATGGCTCACGAACTCCAGTCGATGAAGGGTCATCGTATGGTCATTGTGGAAACCGGACGTACCTGCTCGCTGCTGTACTGATGGGTCAAATCTTCCACTGTGGAGCATCATTGCTGGGATATCAGTCAGGACACCCGACGCTCCCCTGATTAATCATTCGTGTTCGGCCGCAGTTTTATCTTCTGATCAGTGTCAGTCCACGCTTCCTCCACTCCTCGTACGCCCTCAATGCCGTAGTACGGGAACAGCCAACAATAACGGCCACTGTCGAGATACTGATATCACACCTCCGGGTCTCTTATCTGTCCGGGGTCAAAGTTTAACATTTAAAGATCACTGCCGAATGTTATCGTCTGACATACAGAGGAGAGGTTAGCACGTTATCTGCGAGCTGCTCGTGGCGTTATCGTGCGGTATCGCGTAATTTTTCGCGATCTGTCACGCCTCAGGTATTCCTAACAGTGTGGTCGTTAATTAATATATTGTCATTGCCCCTGCAAAAACCGCAATGTGAAATATTTTAGCTTAGAAATCTGGCTGGTAAGGTTCAATATTGTGCGAATATTGTCAAAGAATTCTCGTTCGTCGTAATATATGTTCTGCGGATCAGCATTTCTCCAGAATTATTATCACACATAGGTTTTCCCAGGCGCAACGAAGACATATCACAATAATGAAACAACCCGGTAAAACAAACAAAGTTAACAAGGGAACTTTGCGAAATGTAACCTTTTGATTCTTAGAGGTGAAGCTTTCACGGGGTGTAGAGTTATTTCGTTTATCTTCCGGGTTGAACCGTGTTGTTTTCTGTACATTACGTACAGAAAACAACACGGTTCAACCCAGAAAATAAAGTAAATGAAATGTCGTATGGCTTTTAGTACCGGGATATTCCAGAACGGGTTCGGCTCGCCAGGTGCAGGTCTTTCTATTTGACTCCCTAGGCGACCTGCGCGTCATGATGAGGATCATATGATGATGAAGACAACACATACATCCAGCCCCCGTGCCATTGGAATTAACCAATTACGGTTAAAATCCCCGACCCGGCCGGGAATCGAACCCGGCCCCTCTGAACCGAAGACCAGTTCGCTGACCGTTCAGCCAACGAGTCGGACAATAAAGTAAATAATGTGACATTTTGAATTTGGAGAAACTACTATAGATGTAAACTTTCTGAAAGTACTAGTTTCCCCATACCGAAGGGTTAAAGAATTATAACTCTGTAAACAATGTGCAGAAAATAATAGTATATTAATATATTAATATTAATATATTCTATAAAAATTCGCAGTGTCTGGACCCAAACATTAACATTTCACATACAATACAGCGATAAGGCGGTGGTCCGAACATAAGGCACATGTACGGTGAGCACATCTGTTACCCATAATCCAATCACAATTTAACAATTGTCACCAGTGCTGTTCGCCTTTTTCACCTACAGCTTTCTGGAAAGAAGACCAGGACCACTGTTTTGAGGCACTCACAGGCGACAACCATGGTACGGGATTATTTAAATCACTTCCTCCCCTCCTTCACTAACGATTATTTTTTTGCTAGTGGTTTTACGTCGCACCGACACAGATAGGTCTTATGGCGACGATGGGATAGGAAAGGCCTAGGAGTTGGAAGGAAGCGTGCCTGGTGTGAAAATGGAAAACGGAAAACTACTTTCAGGGTTGCCGAGAGTGGGATTCGAACCCACTATCTCCCGGATGCAAGCTCACAGCCGCGCGCCGCTAACCGCACGGCCAACTCACCCGGTCACTAACGATTATAATCGGTTTCATTTACACGTTAATAAATGAATACTGAAGAGAAACGTAATATAAGTTTATTTTAGAAACATAACGTGCTTTGAAATAAATATTCTGAAACATACATTTTGTTTCACGTGTAGGCCTACTCTTCAATGGAATGCGCAACCTACTTTCATCTTCCTCGGCCTTGGTGAATAGTAAATAAATATACTCGATCTAGTTGTGCTCCATGTATTATTAGTTCCTGAATCCTGGTCGACAAAGAAATGCTCGTTGTTATCTGAATGACTATAATCAGAAGCCGGAGGATGTGGTTACGTCGTGATGGGCTAACATGAAGCAAATTGGAGTGCTTATATAGAAGTACCAGTTAACTGAAGGAACCCTCTTATAGGAACAGAATGTAAATACAGCCTTCACACAGTATAAAATTAAGAAATGATGCCTGCTTTCTTCCCACTATGCCTCTATGGCAATGAGCTACTTCGATGCTTACCTAATGTGGACTGGCTGTCCCATGACTATTCTTAAAGCACGGTCCTTTCATTTTTGCTAGGAGTTTACGACGCCTAACATTAGCAAGCGTTCAGCGGCGCTGATATTGGGTAGGACTAGCACTGGGAAGTCAGAGGCCGTGACCTTGAAGGTACAGTCCAAGCATTTCCCTGGTGTAAAACAGGAAGCCTCAGCAAACCATGATCAGAGTCGCCGACAGTCGGGTTCAAACCTACTATCTCCCGAATGCAAACCAATAGCCACGAGATCGTACTGCGTAGCCATACCGATCCATAAAAGGGAGAACCACGTTCCCTCTGAGTGAATATTTAGCATCAGTTCGTATCTCCATTGATAAACAAATAATATAAAGGGTGGAGGTAACTTTTGCTTTGAGGAATAAAACAGCGTGATTATCTGCCTCAAAATAATGAGACAGGTCAACAGAAAAGCTATTGTGAGGAGGCATGTTCTAGGTTTACTGAGAATAGATGGCCACTTATTAAAAATGACATGCAATCTCTCTCTCTCTCTCTCTCTCTCTCTCTCTCTCTCTCTCTCGAAATCTCTCGAAATCTCTCGAAATCTCAGCGCTCTGATAAAAATACTGAAACATTACATGAAATAACATAGCGATACTGATGCTAAATTATTACACGCTTACAGCATATTTCTGCTCCATAGTAATTAAGCTAAAAAGGGGATATTTTAAAACTTCGTTCGCATCAGAGAAAGATCGAGATAAATTGCAAATAAAGTTCCGGAATCTTGATTCTTTCCTGTAGCTCAGTCTCCATCGATGAGAACAGTGACCACTACGCATCACCAACAAGAGATGATTTAAATCCACTCTACTTTTCGTAATAAATCCCACGTCCAATGGAATAAGTGACACTGTGGTCGATAGAGTTTCGGCATTTATTATTTATTATTATTATTATTATTATTATTATTATTATTTCGATGTCATCTCAATTTTTTCATATTTTTTATGCTAGTTGCTTTACGTCACACCGACACAGATAGGTCTTATGGTGACGATGGGACAGGAAAGGCCTCGGAATAGGAAGGAAGCGGCCGTGGCCTTAATTAAGGTACAGCCCCAGCATTTGCCTGGTGTGAAAACGGGAAAGCACGGAAAACCATTTTCAGGGCTGCCGACAATGGGGTTTAAACTATCTCCCGGATGCAAGCTCACAGCCGCGCGCCCCTAACCACACGACCAACTCTCCCGGAGGGGGGGGGGGTTAAACTCGCTATGTTAGGAGAAGAAGAATAACGGCCAATCGACAGGCCGCTGATATCAGCTTTTAAACTCGGGAGGCGTCTTTGCAATCTGAAAGAAGGCTCCTATTCAAATTTGCGCGCTAGTCAACGAAGAATGGTGCTAGTAGGACCATTATGACCTTGCAAAGCAAGTTTATTCAACTACGCGCTTCGTGAGCATTAGTCATCGTTCGGTATTGACGTTGAGAGGTAGGTGTGAGTCAAACATGCCTTTGAGGAGAGGAAGAAGGCAGTATCAGCAGCTTACCGAGTTTAAACGAGGTCGTGTAATGGGGCTACGAGAAGGTGGATGTTCTTTCCACGATATTGCGGGAAGACTTGTAAGGGATGTATCCGCAGTTCATCGGTGTCAGCATCAACGGTCACAGTAAGGCACTATCAAGAAGTAGAGGTGGGGACGGAGCGAGTAATACCGATGAGTAATCCGGTTGTAGCGGTAGAGCGCACAACCGATCCCCTCCGCTTACAACTGCGAGTACTCGCGGAGGACCTGAGCACAGTGTAGCGCACAACACACGTACGAAAGTACCTGTATTCAATCTGTGTTGTTTCGAATGTACGTATATATTTCCTACGCTTGTTATGTTTTGTAGATAATGTAAAGTCTGTTAGATTATATTTGTGGTGTTAGTGTGATATTTAAACATATTCGTAGATAGTAGTTATATTTTTAGAACATTTAAAGGAATTTAAAGAAATTTTTACAGAA
Organism: Anabrus simplex; assembly: GCF_040414725.1. NCBI lineage: Eukaryota > Metazoa > Arthropoda > Insecta > Orthoptera > Tettigoniidae > Anabrus > Anabrus simplex. Next base: position 710,687,985 of record NC_090266.1, read on the forward strand.
AGTTGTTCCACAATGGCCACGAAAACCGTCGGATGTCTGGCAGTTTTTTGACATCACTGACAATAGGAAACACGCAAAATGCAAATTTTGTGGCCGCACATACGCGACGGGAGGTGGCACATCAAATATAATATAATATAATATAATATAATATAATATAATATAATAATATAATATAATATAATATAATATAATATAATATAATATAATATAATATAATAACTGTATTTATAGAAGCATTCTACTGATAGCTGTTTGGCATTGGGACGTGTAGTACTATGTTGTCAGATATGTTTTGTAATCACATTTGCAAAGAAGGACATTCCAGTCAACGTTCATTTACGTAATTACTTCTGTCATCCTGTAGATGAAATTATGTCAGTGTTTATCATTATATTCTGATAAGATTCTTTATATTCAGGTTATTCTTCTCATTAACAGTGTACCGTATCACATGAACTTACGAAATAGTTGTTAATACATTACTTTTCTGTTAACTTCCAATCCCCTTGTATACAAACCCTTTCGGTAGGTATGCGCCATACTTTGTTTCACTATTCGAATGAGTTAACTATACGAGTAACTAACATTTATTCCACATACTACCTCCTACTTGTTGTATGTCCGGCGCTCACTTCTCGCTCCGTCAGCCAGCTGCACGCGCGCCTGTGTATCATTCTGCTAGCTTCGACGCGCAGCCCTCAGTGCGCGTGCCTGACCATCGAGTGTACTATAAATAGGAGCTCCCGGACTGCTCACTTGCCCACTTGCCCCGGTGTCCAGCTCCAGAATACACCCTACGTCGAGCACGGAGGCTACTCCTCTTGAAAATGTGCTTCGACCAGGTGGACTGAATTTCTGGCAGTACGAGGTTTCACCTCTGGTCACCGCTCCCTTACCTGTTTCCGCTGCCTATGTTCCGTAATTCTTTTACAAGCCATTTTCATTCCCTAATATATGCAAGCTCCCTTAGTTTCGCTAGGAGGAATTTCTTCAATCAATTGAACTTGCTTTTTAGGAATTCAGGCACTTCAACAAACAAGGACTCTCATGAACATTTATGTTAGTGTGCCAGATAGTTCTCGACTATCAACGTGTCAATTCTAGAGCTGGGAACGGTAGGAGCGGAGCGGAGCAGTTGTTTTCGCTCGTCCTCCGGAGACCTCCGGTAGTCCTCCGATTGAATTCACGGGCGGAAAATTCAAATGCTTTAATGTGGGAAATGTTGTAACGGTGATCTTAGGAGGAATTACAATTTAAATTTCATTACTAATTCCACAGATGCATGTGTTCCCCCACGTATGTCATTCAAATGCTGTAGTCGTTTCAAGATTGCCGCATTATTTGTTACGCTATGAACAACATATTTTGATCTGCTGACATTCAGTTTGCAATAGGTGCAGGTGGATAGAATACTGCAGATTGAATATTGGCACATATTATACCATTGCAAATGCATTTACAATATTATTAATAGTAAAACAGTTTAAGCAATAAGTATATTCCATTGCATGTAAACGATGCTCTTACATTGTGTTATATGTGTAGCTTATTTATTAGGTAAGAGTACGTCTGGCTCCATGGCTATATGGTTACCGTGCTGGCCTTTGGTCACAAGGGTCCCAGGTTCGATTCCTGGCAGGGTCGGAAATTTTAATTTTAATTGGTTAATTCCGCTGGTACTGGAGCTGGGAGTATATGTCGTCTTCATAATCATTTCATCCTCATCACGACGCGCAGGTCACCTAAGGGTGTCAAATCAAAAGACCTGCATCTGGTAAGCCGAACTTGTCCTCGGACACTCCCGGCACTAAAAGCCATACGCCATTTCATTTTTTTAATGAATAGTTCGTCTGATTGGTATTGGTTATATGCTGTACCGGGCTGAGTAGTTCAGACGGTACAGCTCTGGCCTTCTGAGCTCAAGTCTGCGGTTTCAATTCCGACTTTGCTCGGTGGTACTTGAAGATGCTGACATACGACAGTCGCATGTCGGCAGGTGTACCGGCACATGAAAGAACTCCCGTGGGACAAAATTACCGGCACCTTAACGTCGCAGAAAACCACAGAAGTGGTTATGGGAGTACAATAATAATAATAATAATAATAATAATAATAATAATAATAATAATAATAATAATAATAATAATCTTTCTATCAATTTACCATCCAGGGTTGGGTGTTCCCTCGTTCACAGAGAGGATCCCACCTATACCGCCTCAAGGACAGTGTCCTGGAGCGTGAGACTTTCGGTCGGGGATACTTTTATGTTTTGTTTTACGTCGCACCGACACAGATAGGTCTTATGGCGACGATGGGATAGGGAAGGTCTGGGAGTGGAAAGGAAGCGCCCGTGGCCTTAACTAAGGTACATCCCCAGCATATGCCTGGTGTGAAAATGGGACAGCACGGAAAACCAACTTCAGGGCTGCCGACAGTGGGATTCGAACCCACTATTTCCCGGTTGAAAGTGGGTTCGGACCCCACTGTCGGCAGCCCTGAAGATGGTTCTACGTCGTTTTCCATTTTCACGTCTAGAAATTGCCCTCCTTAGTCGTTCCTATCACATCGTCGCCATAAGACGGCATGACGTAAAGCAAATTGTTACAAAAGTAATCGACAAATGAAACACGAACGATAAATGAGAATGCATATATTTCATATATTCGCCTTCGTCATACTTATAAAGCAGTATTTACCATGTCGCTACCACATCCGTTGCGCACCACGGATGGAACGGCAAGGAAGCACATATTCAATACTGTTCCTCCGTCCTCCGCTCGCCCACCGCTCGCCGACCGAACCACCGATTGGTTTCCAAGCAACAGTTTACTACCAAAGAATACCGGAGGGAGCGCTGCACTCGCACTACCGATTGCAATCATAGGAGCAACTGCTCCGTTCCCAGCTCTACGTCCAATGACGAACCGATACAATCTCAGATGAAACTGTGGAACGTGACATAGCTAAGACGAAGACAGACTGCCTAGAGCTGAGAACGGTAGGAGCGGAGCGGAGCAATTGTTTTCGCTTTTCCTCTGGAGACCTCCGATAGTCCTCCGATTGAATTCACTGGTGGAAAATTCAAATACTTTAATGTGGGCAATGTAGTAATGGTGATCGCTCTGCCACGAAATGTGAAAAGTGGTACGAGGGCTGGAACGGGGTCCGCTCAGCCTCGGGAGGTCAACTGAGTAGAGGTGGGTTCGATTCCCACCTCAGCCATCCTGGACGTGGTTTCCCGTGGTTTCCCAGTTCGCCTCCAGGCAAATGCCGGAATGATACCTAAGTTAAAGCCACGGCCGCTTCCTTCCCTCTTCCTTGTCTATCCCTTCCGATCTTCCCATCCCCCTGTAAGGCCCCTGTTCAGCATAGCAGGTGAGGCCGACTGGCGAGGTACTGGTCATCCTCCCCAGTTGTATCCCCGACCCAGAGTCTGAAGCTCCAGGACACTGCCCTTGAGGTGGTAGAGGTGGGATCCCTCGATGAGTCCAAGGGAAAAACCAACCCTGGAGGGTAAGCAGATTAAGAAAGAAAGCTCATTTATTACTGAAGAGAATGAATTTTTTTTACTTCGGGGGGCCCCCGAAGCCCGCTCCCCCCGCGTGACCAACGACTCAATCTACATGGCCTCCGACATGCTATTATTTCTAAGAAGAAGAAAGAGATAGCAGGGAAGAGTGGGAAGTGATACAAGGAGTATCTGCCGGTTTCCGAGTCAGACTCGCTACCACGGCAAAGTTTGTGTTGGTTGGATAGTGTTAAGGTATGGTATTGAAGGGTCAGGGAAAAACCACATAGGCAGAAAGAAGAAAGAGCCTACATGTAAAACCTGACATCTTGTGATAGCACATGCAAGGATGTGGGCTGGAAAAAGACCAGAGGTTGTGTTAGTTAGGAACAAGTAACATGCACAAAACATAAACCAATTCCTCGCCATTCCATCGCCTGGGGATCAGTCCGTCTGGGCACTGCTGGGACTAGCGCGGTCCTTGCCGGCTGCGGAGCCATGCGTCAAGTACCACTAGGGCCTGTCGCACGACTCCACCTCCTTGGGGTACCTCGTACCCAGTCTCCGATCCCGGAGAATGAAGCCAAGCCCGCCGAGGCGGGGGCCTCCTGGAATGGGGTGGGTCATGGCGCCGGGCCTCCCTCCTCTCTGCCCGCGCCATGGCCCTGTAGACTGGGCAACTGCGGTGGGAGGCCGGGTGGCCCCCCGCGCAATTGGCGCACACCGGCGCCTCCTTAAGTGTTGCGCAGGCCGTGTAGTGGTGATCACCACCACAGCGGTTGCACTTCACTTGGAGTCCACAGCTAACTTGACGGTGGCCCCACCTCAGACAGCGGAAACACTGCAAGAGCAAGAGAATGAAGTGATTGGAATTGTTTATATGCTGTACCCGGCTGAATAGTAGAGCGCTGGCTAGTGGCTGGGACGTAGCGGTGCAGTTGTTGTGACGTCATCATCCGGTTGTACCGAGTAAACTACCGAGTGAATGTACTGTAGCGGCATGACAACGTAAAGTTATTTCACCCGTATATTCAATGCCGTCCGCCTCTGTGGTGTAGTGGTTAGCGTGATTAGCTGCCACCCCCGGAGGCCCGGGTTCGATTCCCGGCTCTGCCACGAAATTTGAAAAGTGGTACGAGGGCTGGAACGGGGTCCACTCAGCCTCGGGAGGTCAACTGAGTAGAGGTGGGTTCGATTCCCACCTCAGCCATCCTGGAAGTGGTTTTCCGTGGTTTCCCACTTCTCCTCCAGGCGAATGCCGGGATGGTTCCTAACTTAAGGCCACGGCCGCTTCCTTCCCTCTTCCTTGCCTATCCCTTCCAATCTTCCCATCCCTCCACAAGGCCCCTGTTCAGCATAGCAGGTGAGGCCGCCTGGGCGAGGTACTGGCCATACTCCCCAGTTGTATCCCCCGACCAAGAGTCTGAAGCTCCAGGACACTGAGGCGGTAGAGGTGGGATCCCTCGCTAAGTCCGAGGGAAAAACCGAACCTGGAGGGTAAACAGATGATGATGATGATGATGATATTCAATGCCTTTTTCTCACAACATAACTGTTTCGCTTAATACAGCAATGTTGTTTTCTTCTGCTGAAGCCCACTACCACCCGTCGCGTAAATGCGGCCGCAAAATGTGCATGTTGCTGATGTTTATCATCGGTAATTTCAAAGAAATGCCATGCATCAGACGGCCTTCGTGGCATTTGTGGTACAAATATCTGTACAAATTTATTAAATGCCTTTAAATATTCTAAAACACGAATACCATCTAAAAGTGGGATTAAATATCAAACCAATACCACAATTATTTTCTAATATACTTTGCATTACCTACACAACACAACAAGCAGAGGAAATATAGACGCAAATTTAATACGCACAGACTGAATACAGGTACAATACACTTACAAGGGGAGGCCATGACGTTCGGATCACGGACTACCTTCCAACTTTGTACACATTTAGTAGTCCATTAGGACAACATAATGTGCAAGTAGTACGGCGTACTACTAAGGCGTTCTCGAGAAAATCGCAAGATAACTTTTCGCGTCGAATATGTACCGTTGCTTTGGGTTAACGAACACGAAACGGCGGTGGTCGAGTGGTTGGCGTTCAAGCTCCGAAAGCCCTGGTTCACTGGATCGAGTCCCGCTTCTCGCGTTGTTTTGCAACACTGGTTATTTTCTTCAAAATGCTATTTGTTCGGGGGCGTCGACCCATGTGGATCTTTTGCCCCTACAGGCACCATATTGTATGAACCTGTGTGTAATTGGAATGGCGGTAATGTGGAATGTTGTGTGTGAGGAAATGAAGATTAAGGACGTCACAAACACCCAGTCCGCAGGACTGGGATAGAATTCATTACAATTTAAAAAAACTGGCCCGGCTGGGAATCGAACCCGGGGCCGCCGGGCGACAGGCGGGCGCGTTGGCCCCAACACCGTTGTGACATACGAGAGTAGTTATAGTCTATCATATATATTACACTTCAAAGGTAATATAATAAAAAGGTCTATTCTGTTTGTATGGACTTTTATCGGAAATATATATATATTATTAAACGTTAACGATAAATGCGAATGTAATATTTCATATATTCGCCTTCTTCATACTTATAAAGCAGTATTTACTACGTCGCTACCACATCCGTTGCGCTCCACTACTGGCAGTGCAAGCGAGCACACATTCATTCAGAACTGTTGCTCCGTCCTCCGCTCGCCCTCCGAAACCACCGATTGGTTTCCAAGCAACAGTTGACTACCGGAGAATACCGGAGGGAGCGCTGCACTCGCACTACCGATTGCAATCATAGGAGCAACAGCTCCGTTCCCAGCTCTAGTCAATTCACAAAGACTATCTTTTCAAGATAGAAGTGTATATAAAGACTGCAAACCTGTACATATTGTATAAAGACAAACTTTTCTCAAGATTCAATATTCCTTTTTGCTTCAAAATAAATTTCAGTTATTTGTGTAAATATCATAAAGTGAAGCAATAAAAGTTGTGTTTTGTAAACTTCAACCTTGGTTACAACACAACTCTATGGCGACGAGGTAAAAAAGCACCCACTACAATTCTTCGGCCCCAGTCGCCAACTCTATGGCGACGAGGTAAAAAGCAACAAACTACAATTCTTAGGCCCCAATCGCCAACTCTATAGCGACGAGGTACACACGACACTACAATTCAACGGGCCCAGTTGTCAACTCTACGGCGACGTGCTAAACCACAACGACACTCCAACCAGTTCTGACACACAGCTTACCTTACTCTTTCTTGCACGCATCTCGCAATGGCTACTGCGGAACAACTCGCTACGGTCTTCCAAGCCTTACAGCAGCAACAACAACAATTTATGCAACAACAACAGGCAGCATTAATTCAGGCTATTCAAGCTATTTCTGTCTCTACACAGCCATCAGCTATTCCTCCGTTCTCTGCTTTTGATCCGGCTAAGGAAGAATGGTCAGTTTATTTCGCCCGCTTGCAACAGCATTTCATCTGCCATTCTGTCACAGATGATCAACGCCGCCGCGCACTATTTCTTAGTCGGTTGGCAATGCTACGTGTGAATTACTACGTAAATTAAGTCCAGAAGAACACTTATCTGAGGTACCCTTCACACAGCTCTTAGCCCGTCTCACGGAACACTATGCCAAAGCTCCTCACATAGTGGCTGCTCGCTATAAATTTTTTCAGAGCAGAAAACAACCCCATCAGACACATACTGAATGGATAACTGAATTGCGTGGTCTAGCTAAACCCTGCCAGTTCATCTGCTCCAAGGACGGTTGTGGTTCATCCTACACTGATTCTCTCATTCGGGACATGATAATTTTACATACTCCTGAAGACAAAATCCGTTTTGACGCTGTCAAGCAGAGTAACCCTTCTTTAGAAGACGTCCAGCGTATTGCTACGGTTTATGAGCTTACTACCAAGACTGCCGCAGCCATAGCTTCTCCACACGAAGTTGCCCAAGTCTCGCCTCAGGCCCGCAAGTCCTCTGCTACAGTGAACCGTACGGATAAGGCGCTCTCCACCAAGCATTCTCGCCAGGTTCCCTCTCGTAATGCTACACGGAAGCCCAATTCTAACAGCAACTCGAAACTCCTGCCTTCCTGCCGAGGTTGTTTCAAGCATCATGAACGTCGTGACTGTCGTTTTTTCAAAGCTACTTGTGAACGATGTCATAAACTTGGACACATTCAGACTGTCTGTCAAAGTTCGCCCCGCCCTGCTAAGACTACTGCAGCGCGCCGGAAGCATATACAGCCCCGCCAAGACATGGAAGTTGATCAGATCAATCTTATTCTTCCCACAAAGGATTCTCACAAAATCATCATTCCTCTCTCATTCTCTGATCGATCTGTCGATTTTCAATTAGACACTGGATCACCTGTCTCTATTATTAACCTGACTACCTACCACGACTTAGGTTCACCTTCATGCTCTCCAGCTGACATCCAGCTCGTGACATTTAACAAGAAGAAAATTGACATCAAAGGTCAAATTAAGCTTCAGGCTAGTTATAAAGGAATTCAGAAAGCCATTCCTCTTCTCGTAGTTAACAACTACACTGCATCAAACATTATGGGCATGGATCTATTTAACTTATTTGGTTTCCAGATACATGACAACATTAACGTCGTATCTACATTGCATCCTACTTCTGACGTTACCGCTCTCCTAGCGCAGTTTCCTGAAGTCTTCGACTCTCAGCTCGGAACAGCCAAAGACTATACAGCTCACATACAGCTGAAATCCGGAGCTAAGCCTCGCTTCCTCAAAGCACGTCCAGTACCCCTAGCACTTCAAGACCAGGTCACGAAAGAATTAGAACGATGGATACAAACTGGAATTGTTGTACCAGTTACTTCTAGTCAATGGGCTACTCCACTCGTGATAATCAAGAAACCTGATGGTAATGTTCGACTTTGTGGCGATTTTCGATCTACAGTCAACGCACAACTCGACACGGATATCTTTCCTATTCCACGTCCAGAAGACTTATTCCGTCGTCTCTCTGGTGGACAATTCTTCTCTCGAGTTGATCTTAAAGAAGCATATCTCCAGCTACTTTTAGACGAAGAATCTAAGAAATTTCTCACACTCAACACTCCTCTCGGACTGCTCCAGCTCCAGCGGCTCCCCTTCGGTGTTTCATCCTCAGCGGCTATTTTTCAGCGCTATTTGGCTCAACTCACCGCCTCCATTCCCGGTTGTGCTAACTACCTGGATGATATTATTGTTACTGGAAAAGATCATCAGGAACATCTAACCAATCTACGCCTCCTTCTCCAGAAATTGAAAGACAATGGCCTACGAGCGAATCTCGCTAAATGTACCTTCTTTCAGCCTCAAGTTCACTACCTAGGACATATACTTGATAAGAATGGAATTCGTCCTAGTACACAGAATGTCTCAGCGATAGTAAACATGCCAGCACCTCAGAACCTCAAGCAGCTTCAGTCCTTCATAGGCAAAGCGAACTATTATAATAAGTTCATTCCACGCTTCGCTACAGTGGCAGCTCCATTAAACGCTCTACGTAAAAAAGGTGTTAAGTTTCAGTGGACTCCGCAATGCCAACAGGCATGGAAAACAATCAACAACGCCTTAATTCAAGCTATACAACTCACTCATTTTCAGCCCGACAAGATCATCACGCTAGCTACTGACGCTTCAGACTACGGTGTCGGTGCTGTTCTCTCCCAGAAGGATCGTCATGGACAAGAACGCCCCATCGCCTTCGCTTCGAAAACACTTAATGACCATCAACGTCGATACTCACAGATAGAGAAAGAAGCTTTAGCCATCATCTTTGGTATTCGCCGTTTCAATGAATATCTTTATGGCAACCATTTCCTGATCATTACCGATCATAAGCCTCTCGTACACTTATTCCATCCTGGTAATAAGATCCCAGAGAATTCCCTCAGAAAGCTTCAAAGATGGTCCATGTTCCTTTCTGATTATTCCTATCAAATTGTATATCGAGCCACATCCCAGCATTGTAATGCTGATGCCCTCTCCCGCTTACCCGTTGGTCCTGATACTGCCTTCGATTCTCAAGAATCTGAATGTCTTCAGTTGGACATAGAACTTGAAGATACTGTATCCAGTTTTCCTATTGATGCTACCTGCATAGCTAAAGCTACGGATAAGGACAGTACCCTTGCTACTGTACGTACTTACATCCGCAACGGTTGGCCTCTTCAGAGCACACTTCCTGCCCACCTGGCACCTTATCATCGTATGCAGCATCGTCTCACGACTCGTGCCGGAGTTGTACTACTAGAAGCAGGCACCATCTTCCGAGTGGTTATCCCACTTAGCCTACAGAAACAAGTTCTCGAGTTATTACACCAAAGCCATTGGGGTATCTCCAGAACAAAGCAACTCGCCCGTCAACACTGCTACTGGCCCGGTATTGATGCCGCCATCGAAAAGCTAATACGTCATTGTGAGCAATGTCAAACGAATCAGAACGCCCCGTCTTCTGATCTTGCTTCATGGCCTCCTGCTACTACTCCATGGGAACGAGTTCACATCGATTTCGCAGGTCCTTTCCTCAATTCCATGTGGTTAATAGTCATCGATTCACTGTCAAACTTTCCATATGTAGTGGATATGCATTCGACTACTACAACCGAAGCTACCATTCGTGCTCTCCAGAAAATCTTTACTACAGAAGGTTTACCGCAAGTACTCATTTCGGACAACGGACCTCAATTTACCGCTACTGCTTTTCAGAACTTTTGTACACATAATGGCATTCGTCATATCCTAGCACCACCTTTTCACCCTCAATCTAATGGTGAAGCTGAACGCTTCGTACAGACATTTAAAAGAAGTATGAAGAAAGCTGTCTCTTCAGGCTTAACTAAAGACCAAGCCTTGCTCCAACTCTTAAACAACTACAGAACTCTACCCGGCGCTGATAATATCACTCCTGCACAGAAGCTCCATGGACGACCTCACAGAACTTTACTTTCTCTGTTACAGCCTCTTCCAGCCCAGCATAAGACCTCACCAACGAAGTTCTCCCTCAACGACAAGGTATACACCAGGACATTCAAATCCAACCCACTATGGATACCTGGAGTCATCTGCAGATCTTTGGGTCATCGTCTATACGAGATACAGACTACGGAGAAACGTATCTGCCGCCATCAAGATCAGATACGTCTGCGCTACCGCCCCTGTCCAGCTATTGATGCTATTGCTAAACCAGATAAATCTATTGCTGAACGCGCTTTAGATCATTTAATAACAATGGGTTCCTTTCAGGACGAGACAGCGCCACTCCGCCCAGTTCCAGCTCCGGACAATACAACAGAGACGTCAGCAGCTCCGCCCCAGCATCGCAGTCGCCGCCAGCGCCGCCGCCGTTTCACGCCGTACCGGCGTATTTAGGAGGGGAGGGTGTTGTATGTCCGGCGCTCACTTCTCGCTCCGTCAGCCAGCTGCACGCGCGCCTGTGTATCATTCTGCTAGCTTCGACGCGCAGCCCTCAGTGCGCGTGCCTGACCATCGAGTGTACTATAAATAGGAGCTCCCGGACTGCTCACTTGCCCACTTGCCCCGGTGTCCAGCTCCAGAATACACCCTACGTCGAGCACGGAGGCTACTCCTCTTGAAAATGTGCTTCGACCAGGTGGACTGAATTTCTGGCAGTACGAGGTTTCACCTCTGGTCACCGCTCCCTTACCTGTTTCCGCTGCCTATGTTCCGTAATTCTTTTACAAGCCATTTTCATTCCCTAATATATGCAAGCTCCCTTAGTTTCGCTAGGAGGAATTTCTTCAATCAATTGAACTTGCTTTTTAGGAATTCAGGCACTTCAACAAACAAGGACTCTCATGAACATTTATGTTAGTGTGCCAGATAGTTCTCGACTATCAACGTGTCAATTCACAAAGACTATCTTTTCAAGATAGAAGTGTATATAAAGACTGCAAACCTGTACATATTGTATAAAGACAAACTTTTCTCAAGATTCAATATTCCTTTTTGCTTCAAAATAAATTTCAGTTATTTGTGTAAATATCATAAAGTGAAGCAATAAAAGTTGTGTTTTGTAAACTTCAACCTTGGTTACAACACTACTCCCTAGCAGTTGCGTATATAACAATTATAGTGAATATATATGCAGTTATTTACAGTTGTTACGTTGTGAGAGAAGGGTATTAATAGAGGGATGCAATACCTTCGCAGTGCATACCTATAACGTGTTTAAACGTCCCGCGTCAGGACATTTACTCGGTAGTTCACTCGGTACTACCGGGTGATGACGTCACAACAACTGCTCCGCTCCGCTCCGCTCCGCTCCGTCCCCAGCTCTATCAAGAAGACCGAGATCCGGCCGCACTACGGAGAGGGAAGACCGCAGTATTCGGCGCATGGCTGTGGTGGATCATACTGCCGTTGCAGCAGCCATTACAGCTTCAGCAGGCACCAGGGTGAAGTGTAATAAATCGATTACCTGAGGGACAGCTCCGAGCCAGAAGTCTTTTAGCGTTCATACCACTAATTCTAAATCAGTGCCATCTGCGACTTCACTGGTGTCTAGCTGTAGCTTATTGGAGGGCGGAGTGGAGAGATGTTGCGTTCTCAGACGAGAGCCGTTTTCTATCTTTGTGCCAATGATCGCCGAAGGTTGGTAAGGAGGAGGCCTGTCCGCTGCGTAGGATCAATGAACCTGCACCAGGAAGTTATGGTCTGGGGAGCGATTTCCTATGACAGCAAGAGCACTCTCGTTGCTATCCCAAGAACCTTCAGTGCGGATTTGTACGTCAAGATGGTGACTGAACAGGTTGTGCTGCCTAGCTAGCCTTACAGGGGAAGATTTTTTAGCAGGCCTCGCCTTCGAGGCCAGATCCGACGGGCCGCCTGTCAGGCGTGACCTTCAGAAAACAGGCCTGCTGCTTGCCATCAACTTTAACTCCAAGCCTGTCGTGTTGTGCAACATGTGTCAACAGTCCAGACCCTCCCGTTAATTGAATGATCCGTGACTTCTCGGCAGGCCAAGCCTTATCCGCTGGCCTTTCAAACTAGTTTGAAATCCTTGCCGGTCGGGTCTGCCGTACTTAGAACTGTGCGATGGACGTCGAAGCGGACAGTGTCCAGAGGGAAACAAAATTTTGCTGATGCGTTTGTTGGAATGTGCAATTCGCTGTATGTTAAATCATGAAAAAAAAAAATCGATCGAAGTGGATGAAATAATGGATAAGAGAGCGAGGCAGCTTTAGACACATGCGCCTCATGAAATACCTGAGAGGAAATGAACCGGACGATTACAAGAATTATTTGCGAATGGACCAGAGCGAGTATGATACGCTGTTAGTACGCATATATGGATTTTTCTCGTTATTACGAGAAATGTTTGATTATGTATATGATTTGTTAATAGCGTATTTATTGTAGGTATTGTAGCTTTTAAGCTAAAGAGAGAGGATACTCTAATGTGACGAAGCATACCACCTGAGGAACGCGTGATTGCGACACTAAGAATTTTAGCTACCGGGTGGTCTTTCGAAGATTTGAAACTTACAACAGGAATTGCAGTTCAGACATTTCAATAAATTTCTCCAGCAGTGCCTTTGTCCACTTGATGCTTTCCTTACAAGAGGCTTGATCTTTGAGACGAGGACCTTCCTTTGAGGTGCTGACAACAGGTCTCGCCTGTAGCAGATAACGCCTCAAACTAGCCTCAATCACTAACGAGCAGTCCTAGCCTGTCGGTACGAGTCACAAGAGGCCTCGCCTGTCACAATTCCTTTTCGTGTATGGCTAGCTATTTATTCGCACTACTCAAGGGGGGTGTTCACCGACAGGATAACGCTCGTCCTCATACCGCTGCTGTCACCCAACGAGCTCTACAGAGTGTCGACCAGTTGCTTTAGCCTATGAGATCGCCAGAACATTCCCCCATTGAGCACGTATGAGGCATTATGTGACGATAAATCCAGCGTCTTCCAATTCCATTGTTGATTTGACTGACTGAGTGCAACAGGCGTGGACCTCTATTCTAGAAAATGACATACGGCACCTGTACGACACAATGGATGCATATTCGCATGCTTGCATTCTAAATTGTGGCGACAACAGCTGTTATTAATGTACCACCATGACATGTCTTCTCACGCATACATCAACCCGTGACCTGAAAACTTCAATCAAATAAATATGTTACCTACAAAATAGCGTAGCCTGAATTGCATTCCTATGAACTAATGTTTTCTTGGTGTTGGGATTTTATTTTCCGACTTGGGCCCGGAAAATAAAGATTCATCACCCAGACCTAAGGGTAAGTTTGTAATGTGTATTGCGGCTACGCTGGCTTTGACCGTTTTGCTTTTGCTTCCCCTCGAGTTCATCTTCATCTTGTCGTGGTACGCCGGGTCTTCGGATAACGAATGCTGGAAATGACTACCCCGATCCAGAATCCCTCCAAATATGAGGAGCGTTCCGTCATACAGTTCTTTTTAACGCAAAATTTGAGCACTCAGCGGAAATTCTTCGACAAATTGTGGTGCTTAGGTGAACATTATGAATAGACATAGTGGTGTTAAGAATTCTCTAGAGGCAGGTTCGATATTGTTGATCATATGAACTGCAGGAGTTTGTGACCTTGTACCACCAACATTTATTTCTTCCTTTACCCGAAGAATCGCCTTGACCGACAATGACTCGACGACGATGACAAGTTAAGAGAATAAGTCACGACGGGGTTGAAGTGAAAATGCAGGCGGCCGACTTCTATGACTTTGGGATACAGAAGCTACTACCCTGACTGAAGTATTTGGATAATGGTGACTACATAGTTGGAAAGTGAAGTTGTGTCTGTTAGGTCATCAGCCCAGAGGCTGGTTGAATCCTCAAATAGCACCACGAAAGGTTATGCGGTTATAAGGAAACCGCAAAAACCAATGGCAGCACCAAAATGAGGCGTACTAGGCAAGACGAGGAGTGAGGTAGTTTGCCATTGCTTTCCTCGCTGGGTCAGAAAGTGCTATTGCAGCACGACTGACCCTATGAGCAACACCTTTCATAACACTCAGATGCACTAGTCGTGCTCTAAATGTCATTACTCAGCACCACCCCTGCCCCAGCAGCTTCCATATTGTCACAGTCATGGATGAGACTGGAACTTCGGTGGAAGCTACACTTTACTCTGGCCTATGCCAAGAGATGGATACAAAAGTACTGCATCCATCAAGAAATGGCAGCAGGCAAGGAAAGTGAAGTATGTACCAGTAATTCACCTTTACGTGGAAGATTTGTCAACTAAACAATATGTGAATGCATACCGGGCTAGGTACGGGTTATTCTGCCCGAAGGCAGGTCCGAACCTCCGCAGAGGTGTTCCTGAGCCGGAGTTTACGTGCGGTAGGGTGGCCAATTCCTTTCCGCTCCTCCATTCCCTTACCCCCCACCAACAGCGCGTGGCAACCCATCCAACTCCTGACCACGCCCAATGTTGCTTAACTTCGGAGATCTCACGGGATCCGGTGTTTCAACACGGCTACGGCCGTTGGCTCATACCGTGCTATGTATCATTATTTTCCGGACAAATCTCGTACAAAGTTTGTCGTATGCTTTTTCTACGGACCCTGTCCTGATGCTGCACCTTCTATGAAAGCAAACTCCATATTACAGCTGATATTGTCCTATACTCGCCAAACCACCATACCTAAAATCATAGGGTATATAATATAAATACCTTCTAGCGTAGAGTAAGATTTTCGACGTAATAATAGACCCTAGCATAACTAAAACTCTCGTTTATGTCCGCTAGTGATGGACCAAGAGAAAGGCACAGTTTCCAGTATCTTGGATTAAAACGAAATTTGAATAGAGCGGTCATTGGTGCAGCTCTCAGCAGAAACTGAAAAATCCGATTGTCCCCATGAATATCATGCTACAAATGTTTTCTTAAGGTGAAAACAATTAAGCAACACCTACTCAAATTCGGTAACTATGGCATGTTACGTAACATGATAAAAAGAAGCTATAGTCCATCATGCTGACAGAATAATGACGATCTTGTATTCCTGTATGAACAACACGGACATTTAGCTATCTAGGTGCTTCATCCCTTTTCCACTGTCTGGCCTGACACGAAGCTCTGAATTGGAGTTAAAATGTACAGCACAATTAGTTCGCGAAATCACTGGACAGGATTCCCATTCAAAATGTGGAAGATCGTAGCAGGAAAACCACTGAAAAATTCCCTTCAGCCAGCTAGTGTTGGCTACTGAGTATGATTTGAAGCAGTGTATCGATTCATTCAAGTGTCCGAGTGAATCGATTCACAGGAATGGCGAGCTCACGGCACACGATTCAGCAGACAGTGCTGAGTGGCCTTGATATCTGCGTTCCATTCGTACTACATCTTGGTGAAAACGTTCGCCTTGCTCATCGCTAACTGCACCCAAATTCTTAGGGAAGAAATGTAAGTGCGGATGTAAAAAATTCATTTTAAATGATATCCTACATCCTAAGTTTCTGTAGTTATTTAAAAGATCAGTGATAAGTATATCACTATTTTGTACTTTTTTGTTACCTAGAAACCCATTCACCACTTTTTTGAATGACAATCACGCAGCAAGTTCAGCGGGATTTAGTTTAGCATCAAATTCTGAATTCTTAAGCAATTGTCCTATCTCAGGACCAATGAAAATTCCTTCTTTTATCCTGGCTGCACTTACACTGGGAAACAGTTCTGTCATATATTAGAAACCTGGCCTTGTTTTGTCCATTCCCTTCACAAAGTTTTTCATGAGACCCAGTTTTATATGTAAAGGCGGAAGATACACATTTAAACGGTTCACCAATGGCTTGCGTTTTATATCCTGCTTCCTTAGTTGGAATTCTTCTCTCTTGGGCTACTCTTTGACTATGTAGTGTTGTTTAACAACTCGACTATCGCACAGGCAACAGGAAACAACAGAATTTTGTGAATCTACTCTATAATCCTAAGAGAAGTCCAATAACTTTTAAATAACCACAAATACGCCAGTGATGTTCCTTGTATTTGATGGCTTCTAAAATCAGTGATGTACTTCAGTGTGATTCTTTCATACCAACTGCATGGGCCACAGGAACAGATGGCAGTTCATTGTCACTGAAGTAGTACAGCCTTCGAACTAATTTTGGAAGAATCTATAAACAAACGCCAATCTTCAATATTGTACAGAATGTTCAGATTTGACATCAAGACAGTCACATCACAACAAACACAGAGTGAACCGTCTCGCCTAAAATATGGTAATAGGTTTTGATTCCTATTTCGAAAATGGTAACTTTTGTGTCCTTTCGCATTAAATTCCACTCCTGAAGTCTTGAAGCCAGGATTTCAGCATCTTGTTTTAACAGATGTAAGCCACGCACTAAGTCATTAAGTTCGTTTTGTGAAGGAAAACGTGGATATCTTTCTTTCGTAGCACTGTAAGATGACTCGCTAGATGATGATGCTATTACACCGTTGTCTGATTCGTTGTCCTCTGTTTCTGAACGTTCTTGCCAATTTGAAGGAGCTACTGGTATTGGTAAGTAAGGTATTGGTCTGATGGCTGAACGCAAATCGGAATATGATATGTTCTGTTTAGTTTTTAAGAAAACCTTGTTATTTTGGTTATGCAGAAATAATCATTGGTATGATTTTCTTGCTCGCGCCATATCATTGGAACTCCAAACGGCATGTGCTGGTTCTCCCCTTTTAGCCACTAAGTTCGTTTTACATAACATCGCATGCAACTTATATGTGGTGGGAAACGTTTATCTTGGTCACCAAGCGGACAGCCGAAATTCAGGTGATACGCAGTTTTCAGTACTCTTGTAATCTGCCTCCTTTGTTTACTAGTTGTAAATTCTTCGCAGATGTAACAAAAAAAATCGGAGAATTAATACATACACGTCTGCTTCTTCATTGTTTAAGCACAACAATAACACAGCAAAGTTTAAAATTTCACACTGTATAAAATACCACCACGGTTTCAACCTGAATACTAGCTAACAGAAGTCTAATATCACACTTCGATAAGTTCTATAAAGACAGCTGCAATTTTCGCTTCACATAAAGTCATCGCTTCTAATCAGATAAGCTTACGCAAGTACGTATGCGTGCAGATGCAGATGGGGCGAGACTGCCATGCAGCGATAACCTTTTCTCTGACGTGACAGAAACTTTGTTTTCGGCAACATAATCAGTACATTATTTGTAATAAAGTCCAGTACTTCCCTTCCCAATTCCTAAAATCTTGTTGAGTTGTGTAATACCCACTTGCATTCACTGTCCTCTTGTTACAGGGAGGGACATACAGGCCTAATAGGTAGATTTATTTGCAGTGTTAAGGTAAGGGTTATTCTGCCCGAAGGCAGGTCCGAACCTCCGCAGAGGTGTTCCTGAGCCGGAGTTTACGTGCGGTAGGGTGGCCAGTTCCTCTCCGCTCCTCCATTCCCTTACCCCCCCCCCACCAACAGCGCGCGGCAACCCATCCAACTCCTGACCACGCCCAATGTTGCTTAACTTCGGAGATCTCACGGGATCCGGTGTTTCAACACGGCTACGGCCGTTGGCTGTAGTGTTAAAAAGGTAGTCAAAACATAATTCTAAAGTACCTAGGTAATTAGGTTCATTTCATTTAATTTGTAATATTCGTTTTTAAGTTAGTAGAAGATAGTTTTACATCTAACACTATTTTGTGGAGTTGTTACTTTCTGAGAATTATAAAGTCACAAGTCTGTGTAGAAAATTTGAGTTGCGTCGATTATTATTAAGTACGTACGTTTTGTACTGTAATACAATAAGCATGTACAGTACTGCAGAAGTACCTATTTTGTCCTACATTTCATTTTTTTAACTTATTTGTAATGCCTTTGCTGGCGAGATGTAGTGTTTACAGTGCACTATGTCTTCTGATATGGGCTACATCAAATTTGTTACTTTCATTGCCCTGTCTCAGTTTTTTTTTTTTTTTTTTTTGCTAGTCGCTTTACGTCGCTCCGACACAGAAATGTCTTATGGCGACGATGGGATAGGAAAGGGCTAGGAGTGGGAAGGAAGCGGCCGTGGCCTTAATTAAGGTACAGCCCCAGCATTTGCCTGGTGTGGAAATGGGAAACCACAGAAAACCATTTTCAGGGTTGCCGACGGTGGGGTTCGAACCTACTGTCTCCCGAATACTGGATACTGGCCGCACTTAAGCGATTGCAGCTATCGAGCTCGGTGTCTGTTTCATCCTTGGCTTTGACAATATGAAAGTGACTGAGGAATGAGCGATGCTAGTAATACCATTGCTTATGCAGCCAGTCCCTGTTATGAATGGTGTGAAGATATCGCTCATAGGGTCGGTTGGTGCATGCATTTCAGTGGGCTTGGCAGCAACGGCTGGCTCGGTGAGGAAAGCAACGGGAAACTATCTCACTCCTCAGTGACGCCTAGACTATTTATGACAGCTGTTGGCGGAGCTGCAGAGGATCAAACCAGCCTTCGGGCTGAATACCCAACATACATACATAACTTATTTGTTTTGTATTGTGTATTTACCGTAAATATAATGAAATTTCCATGTTCTTTGAAATCATTTAAGAAAAGACTAGGCAAATAATTGAAAGGGAATCTTCCACCTGGGCGACAGCTCTAAATGCAGATCACTGATGATTGTGTATACAGATATTTTTTCCATCTAATTCTAATATAGTTCTTTAATGGAGTTGTCACTGTGGACGAAAGGCTTTGTAACATCAAAACTTAATGTGAAGAGGTGGCTGCAGGTGAACCTGAATCTGAAAGGTAGATGACGCTAGGAAAGCACTTCATTGAATGAAGAGCAGACGGTAGCAGCAAACAATGAATGGTGTTGCTGCTGTCTGAGCAGTACACACTACACATATACAATAGGAACGGTGACAAATATACCCCGTGAATCGGATCACTATATCGATTCAGTAACGTGAACGGAATCAAATGAATCGATTCAGTAAAATGAATCGAATATCTCATCACTACAACCAGCACATATACAGAAGGAAACAACACACCATCACTGGCATTCTGTATTCGAACATAGTAAACGTAAATGGCGCATATTACATGATGGTTTCTGGCATATAACATGGTGGTTTCTGGCACATTACATGGTGGTTTCTGGCATATTACATGCTGGTATCTGGCATATTACATGGTGGTTTCTGGCATATTACATGGTGGTTTCGGAGTTATAGAAATTGAGTGACACTGTGAAGCGCTCTCTTGTGCGGCTGAATGGCTGACCTGTCTGCTTTTAAGTCCTACGATACAGTGTTCAGTACAAGGCGCCAGAATTGTATGCTATGCTCTTTATCTGAAGTATGAACATCACTAAATAATACAATTACATTTGTACTTTAAAAAAAGATAAGGAAAAAACGTACAATGTTTAGAGACTTGTACTGAAATTGGGAGCTTAAAATTCAGAAGCAATTACATTAGCCATTTCTTCACCTTTCCTGGTCTTTTTCCCTAGTTATCTGAGGGGTATGATTAAGACTATTTTTACGGCCGGATGCCCTTTCCGACGCCAATCCTGTGAGGAGGGAAGTATTCACTATTGCGTGTTTCTGTGGTGGTTACTAGAGTGATAAACTGTGTGTGTTTAAAGATGTGTATTGAGACGATCACAAACAATCAGTCAGAGCTAGAGGAATAAACCAAACGTGATTAAAATCCCCAGCCCGGCCGGGAATTTAACCCCGGGCCCTATGAACCGTTTAGCCAAGGAGCCCGACGACTACACTGGCCTTTCAGTCATACTAATAGATAGCACCATCAGCTCAGCTTCACAGCGTTGCCGCATACTGAATTTCTAACCACTAACCCGGAAAATAGTCGAAATTGGACATTTTCGTTTATACCATGACTATGTTCGAGGTGGTCTGCTTACCCGCGAATTCTACTTCACCATGTACTTAATAAGTGGATACCCTGATTTTAACGTGCACGGAACGAAATTCCACATACAGGAAGCTATTCAACGTCTCAGTTGCGGAACCATAACTAAATCAGAAATATGCTGAAAGATATAATTGTCATACACGGCATTAATGACGAAAATGCTAAATAACCTGAATTTATCGTTTATCGACGGGCAATTCATCCTGTAAATCGACAATTCCTGGTGATCGTTTACAATTTTGTGAACTGCAAAACCTACTTCACTCAATCGGCGCACCGTCCTCACACCCCAAAGTGTTTTGAAGAACAATAGTTACCGGTATGTGCATCTTCCTCCTTTACTCACAGGATGAATTCCTCTTACTGTAAATCAATCTGGATAAAGCGTGTAAAATGTCTTGTTTTTCTGACAATATTAGTTATGAGATTTGTAACTGGGAGTGAATAATAATTACGGCAATTGTATTGTTTTACACTACTTCTGAAGGAATGTCAACTAACAGTAGTTCGTAATGACTTCGCCAAGCTCTGAGACCCGTGGACATTAGTCGGCGACCTAAAACTGTGCAACACATCTCTTGCTATTAAGTATATAAATCTGATTGGATGATATGAAGGGTGAACTGAAATTACACATACTACAGGTAAAATGTGTTTTCACTATGACAGGAGAAGTAATCTCATTCAACAATTCAAGCTGCTTTCTCAGGAAACTGCAATCTTTTTTCTACAGAGCAGCACTGTCTGGTCAGCCTGTTCGTTTTCGCTGGAGGGCCGTTATAACTCGAATTGGCAGAAATTAGAGAAGAACTATTTCTCACGTAAAATATTGTCAAGAAATTCCTTGCTCTTCGTGCAAGAGCAACTTCCACGTTCGTTGAAAGTGCAGGTTAATGCATAAGGCTTTCCAAGTCTGTACAGAAACGAATAGAAAGATAATAAATCGCCCTCGGAGAACTAAATAGCCAACCACATGAAGGAAATAAATTCACCTTGAGAAAATATTCACTGCATTGAGACTGACAAGCTAGAAAATAGACTAGCTGCGGATCTCTTGCCCGACACTCGTTGAGGTAAGAAAAGGAAACTCGCCCCGCAGTGCTTATGTTCTCGTGAGTGACGTGTATCCTTCAGGCGGGGCGCCCGCCGAAGAAACATGGCAGATTATCTAGCAGCAACGTGACATTTACATAACAGTGATGTAGCCTGTATGTAACTCAACACTCATTAAAGTCATTAGTCGGTAAATAGTAACATTTCTTCCATAGACGTTGAAGATATTCTGGAGGTAGAAAATGTAATTAACGTTAATAATGAAGAGCCTGCTTCCGAGCGGAGAAGCCGCGCGTCTTAACGTGGGAGGCGCGTGAGTTCGAACTCCCATCGTCGGCTGCCTCGAGAATGGCTTCCCGTGCCCTCCAACCCTCGCTTCTATGCAAACGCTGGGACAATGTTCATAAGCCACAGCTGATTTCGTCGACCCTTCGTTACTCAGTTACATTCACCATCATTCATTTCATCTCCATTAGCTCCTCAAGTGAGGTTGGCGTCGGGAAGGGCATTCAGCTGTAAAACATGCCATATAATTTCACCTCACCGTACAGTATCTCCAACCCCGTATCAGTAAACGCGGAAACATAGAATAAGAGCATGACATGAGGTAGTTTTGGGTATGTTACACTTCTATTGGAAGCTAACGCAGGTGAACATGGTGCCTTCAGCGTGTCTGGAGAGTTGAGTATGTATCCGGAAATATTACACTCATTTTACAGAATGAACTAGGAGACTAAATACACGGTTATTTTCCCACAACTCTGACGAAATGTATGCTCAATTCTGGATGGTCTTTCGTCGTTAATCATACAGACACCAACGATATATCCTCTCGGCTAGCCACAAACGCGTGGCGTAAAGAGGATCCGACTGCATTCGTCAGGCAGTAACGGGGCATAGCATGAGACTGCCACGTCTCAGTTCAGTGGACGATGGTGCATTTGTTTTCATTTACATTGGTTTATTCTGAAGTCTCAGGCTACGTTACGTGCCGCCTCACCTGGGTGGGCTCATGGACTTAGAAATACGCACTGATGAAATAGTTTGTCTCTCCTGTATTTTGTACAAGGAGCAATCAGAAAAAAGGGGTAAACCTTGCGTTAGATTGTGGTAAGTCTATTTCAATATTAAAAATTGAGGAGAGCAAAGCAAATAATCAAAGTAAATGCAGCCACTTACCTTCTGAGGACCTTAATTTCGTTTTCTAAAGAATCTTCTTTTCCTTTGAGGGCTTTCTTGTCGATAATTTTGACAGCAAACATCTGTCCAGGCTTCTCCTTGCTCTCCGCCAGCCGCACTTCCGAAAAAGCTCCACTGAAACAGACCATGACGTCATTATCAAGGTGCATGAAATGTGTCATTATCTGCTAGAACTACCCAGATGGTATCACTGTAACAAATGCATTACACAAAGTTGATATTAGTCTACAAATTAGTTCCGCCAGGACCAATCTTGAGTGCTCTTTTGGATCTACTAGTGGTGCTCAGCGTGATGAGCCATCTCTTTTACAACGAACATTCGCCAGGTGTCAGAGATACACACATACAGTATTGAATAAGAAACAGAGCTCAGCTATACACAGTGTTCAATGTCTTAATTTCAGCTTCTCACAACAGTAATTGCACACATTTGTAAGTCTTCATAAAGAAATTTTGAATGCAGAAAACGGTGAAATAATTTATCTTCCTCAACATTGAAATGCTGTCTGGTTCTGGATACATTTTCACTCCAACATAACCGGTTTTCATTTCCGAATAGACAATATGGAGAACACCAGCGTTGAGAATTATATGCACCATCAAGACCAAAATATGCATGCAAATATGCACTATAAAACACCCATAGCGGTATGTAGGCCTACTATAACATATCCAAATACGCTCTTATTTAAGCACTAAAAAATTTGAGTCTGCAATCTTACTGTTCTATAGGATACATGAAAAGGCAAAAGACTAGAAACATAATATGAAAAATTCAAATTGGTTATTGTAAGGGTAACATTACTAAGTCACACAAACACATTATTGCTTGCATCCGGCAGGTAGTGGGTTCGAACCCCACTGTCGGCAGCCCTGAAGATGGTTTTACGTGGTTTCCCATTTTCACACCAGGCAAATGCTGCGGTTGTATCTTAATTCAGGTGTCTGACTGGTTGGCTGAATGGTCAGCGTACCGGCCTTCAGTTCAGAGGGTCCCGGGTTCGATTCCCGGCCGGGTCGTGGATTTTAATCGCTTCTGATGAATTCTTCTGGCTCGAGGACTGGGTGTGTGTCCGTCCCAACAATCTCCTCTTCATATTCAGACAACATACCACACTACCTACCACCACAGAAACACGCAATAGTGATTACTTCCCTCCATATAGGGTTGGCGTCAGGAAGGGCATCCGGTCATAAAACCGGGCCAAATCCACACGTGACCCCACAGGTGTGGGAAAAGCGGTAGGAAGAGAAGAAGAAGTACCCTAATTCAGGTCACGGCCGCTTCCTTCCCACTTCTAGCCCCTTTCCTCTCCCTAGGAAGCGGCCCTGACCTTAAGGTACATCCCCAGCATTTGCCTGGTGTGAAAATGGGAAACCACGGAAAGCCATCTTCAGGGCTGCCCACAGTGGGATTCGAACCCACTGTCTCACAGACGCAAGCTCACAGCTGCACGTCCCTAACCACACGGCAAACTCGCCCGGTTCAATATTTAGTTATGAGAGTACTTTGCATGTAGACTGCAAGGCTACCCTTTTAGATCATCTCTCTTCATCACAAGCACGCGTTGTGATCGCATTAAAGAAAACTGTGAGAACAGAATAAAGGTTGTGATAATCATGTTAAAAGCACTCCTGTGTCAATTACACCGGGTAAAGTACTTATTTTTAGACAACGTTCAAAGAACTGACTCTAGAACAATGAAACAAACTAATCTAGGTAATGTATTACAAATTAAAGTAAAAACGGTGACATTTAGAATGAATTAACTTAGCGCAGAGGCGACTGACACTAACGAAACAAAAGGCAATCGCGAACATACATACATGATTCTTGTGGCTTTTATGTTTATATAATGAACGACGAGTCTCAAATTCACGTTTACATGAGGCCAGTTGACAGACATATTTAACAGGGTAGCCAGGAAAGGCTTGTGACGGAGGGGTAAACAGTTGAAAGAAATGACAAATACTGAGCGAACTGGCTTTGCAGAAA
This sequence comes from Anabrus simplex, assembly GCF_040414725.1. Classification (NCBI taxonomy): domain Eukaryota; kingdom Metazoa; phylum Arthropoda; class Insecta; order Orthoptera; family Tettigoniidae; genus Anabrus; species Anabrus simplex. Next base: position 710,712,685 of record NC_090266.1, read on the forward strand.
GGTGAAACGTCGCACTAACACATCGAAGGTTTTCGGCGCTCAAGCTTCAGGAACACCGGATAACGTCCTTCAGATCTGCCAACGATGGGATTCGAATCAATTATCTCCCGAATGCAAGCTCACAGCTACGTCACTCGAACCACGCAGTAAGTTGTTCTTGTCGTTCTTGTTGTTTTATGGATCCAGATAACTAAGTTATTGTCTCTGATATGGATCGTAAGATTCTAAGCTTAATATTTGGTATATGATAAGTTCGAACCCCACCGTCGGTAGCTATCAAGATGGTGCTCCGTGGTATATTTTTCACACCAGACGAACGCCGAGACTGTACGTTAACACAACGGCCTTTCCTATTCCATTGTCATAGAAAACCTGTATGGTGTACTGTGACATCACACAAAGAGCCAAAACGATATAATAATAATAATAATAATAATAATAATAATAATAATAATAATAATAATAATAATAATAATAATAATAATAATAATAATAATAGCCTGCGGCCTCTAGAGGGGCTCTGGTGCAAGTCTTTCAAGTAGACGCACACCAACGACCTATGCGTCCATGAGGATAGGGACCTACCTAGGATGAAATCTGAAGACGGCACACACAGCCAGTTCCCGAGCCAGAAGAAATACTCAATTAAGGTTAAAATCCCTCACCAAGCCGGCAATTGACCCAGGACACTTGGACCAATTGCTAACCAGTTAGTTGCGGAGCCGGGCATTCCAAAATGATAAATAACCGTCTGACCTTTTGAAAATGATTATAATATGGTTTATTATGCAGTATAACACCATCAGTAAGTAAAACAAATACTTCATGGTATGATTTATGCATCCACAAAAATCAGGGGTGCTGTGAAATTAGGAAGATTTTGTAGTGCAATGTCGTCAGTATAAGGCGAAGATACGATAGTGGTGATGATAAGCAACAGATTTTAAGAGACGCCAGGTTGCCGGAATTTTGTCTCGCAGGTGTTCTTTAACGTGCCGGAAGTGAACGACGCGGAGTTGTTGGATTTAAACACCGTCATATGCCACCGATATCAGCTGAGATCAAATCCGGTATCTTGAGAACAGTTATAGCTAACCGACTGCGCCAATGAGGTCAGCACGATGATTTCGTACACTGAAAGTGTTATTAGCAAACCTTAATTATCATGACTTAATAATACAGTTATCATAGACATGGACCTCCAGCTTTTACGTGGAATGCGAACCACAGAGGCATGACTTTTCACTTGAAACATTGCACATGCATAGGTCGGGAGTCGAACCTCGGCTGCCTTGGTAAGAAGCCAGTGACTGTCACTCGGCTATCAAGATCTTCGTGAAAATACCTTTTTATTATTCAGGTATCATTCTCTACAAAAAAAATCAGCTAGGCATATGCCCTCCTTTTTGCCTTGACCGCGCTGTTCTACCTGACAGCAAATTCTCCCCCTATCTTTAAACACGGTTGTTCCAGCACGTACCGATTTTGTTTCTAAGGCTGCATCCCTGCACCCGATCCTCTTCAATACATATCCTCAACTTCCTTATTCTCCACCTTTTGGTCCTGACCACTTATAAATATAATCTATAAAACCGTACGGCTGAGTGACTGACATTAAATATTGACCACTTCCAGATGAGGTGGAGACTTGAAATTTGGCGAAGTGATAGCAATTAGCCTCTAACCTTAGGAATAGTTCAATAAATTCCAGTGTTTAACTTTTCATTTCCAGAAATTATCGAAATATGGAGGCAATTTACATGACAGTGCAGACCATCGTTTCGAAGTATTTTGTCCCTAAACGGTAAGTCGTATCGCCAAATTGACAAGAGATTTGGAACCCATCATGAAGTGATTTACAACTTAGGTCCCGTGACTTTTAGTCGCATCTTCTAATGTTGAAGAATTGAGTGGGGGGGGGGGGGGGGGAGAGCTTGGGGACGGAGCCCACCCACGAGCAAAAGCGAGTTATATATACAGATGCAGGGGTTAGCCAGTTAGCCTAGGCTGGTGTCACTTAACTTTGAGGAATGTGTTATTTGTGCACTGAGGGAGGAGTAAAAGTTCTTTGAGGTACTGCATTAGTATGGTGGATCAAGATAAGGATGTCCGGATCCATGTTTGCCGACCTTTGGTCCAAGGAGTCCCGGGTTCAATTTGTGTTTGTGCCGTCTTCATCAATGAAATTCATGTTAGGTAGGGTCCCATCTTAACATACCCGCAGCTCGCCTATACGGCGTCAACTCGAAAGAACTGCACCAAGCCTCTCCGGGGAGAAGACTAAGTACATTTTTTCTTCTCATGTCCAATGTGATCGCCGCAGTTTTGTTCTTTTACACTGAAATTCGTTGCATGTTTAGACGCCGGGTAGCAACATGAGACTGTGGCCGCTTGGAAGTGACAATAATTGGAATCCTTTAGAATGGAATTATTTCAATCACGGCAGAAATGGATGTTCGAGGAGTTTCAGCGCGTTGTACTAAATTCCACTTGCCCTGAACACAGATAAGGAGATACGTAGCACATTCGAGACAGTGGACAAAAACAGACGTGTTATGTATATGCAGAAACTTGAACAGCAGAGCACAAACATACAGGTCCAATACATATTTTTCACTTTGCTGGCATGATTTACAAGACCGCTAGATAGTGTTTGTGCATTCGTTGACGAATGTAATTAAAAGGAACGTCGAGACTTCCATTTGACAGAATTAAGCATTACATGTCTCTTTCTCTCGCTAAACACACTGAAATAAAAATTAAAAATTACATTTGCATATGGTAGGAGCAGAAAAAATACATTCTGCTACCGCGCTGTAGCACAAAGGGAAGCCATCGCTGCTTTATATTCTTGATAAACCTCACAATTATTGGATGGTGGGCAACACATAAACAGTGAAGTTAAACAACCTTGGAGCTTTATACGACTGTCGATCTTGTGATTATACGATGGCAAAGGACAGAAATTTTTAAATACAACCCTAAATACGGTATTTGATGATTTATTTACTGATTAGATAAAGTACCTCAAGGGGATGGCTGTAAGAACCTAGGTGTTAATATAAGGGCTTTCCGCTTCGAAAATCTAACACTCATTGACTAGGATTAAAATATAGTTCTTTGGTGCTAATATGTGCAAATTAGGGAATCAAAAACAAGAAAGAAAGAAAGAAAGAAAGAAAGAAAGAAAGAATGAATGAATGTGATAGTACGTATATCACACCCTCGCACTGTATTCAGAAATAAGAGATTATTATTGTCAATATTCGTATCATTACTTCATTTTTGTATTTATTCTTACTATTTTAAGCTAGAAGGTCTCCATATGTGATGTGAGTAATTTGTTTTGTACAAACGGATGGGAAAACCGTGCTATTTACAACTCGGAATCTTTGTACGAGTCATGTGGAACAGCCCAGAATCCGTTGACGATGTTATTGTCTTGGGATTCGGAAGTGGTTCGGGGCGTGGTCTTGGAACAACAAGAGGATCTTCCACTCGTGATTGGATGGCCAACATCAATCTCGACGTAACATGAGAGAGTAGGGGGAAGCTGAGGTCTATTTAGGCAAATGTGAAAACAGCGGAGGACTGGACTTCAAACTTTGGTAGGAAGAGATGTAAATTTGGTGGAACGTGGTCTTATAATGTTTGTGGAATGTGAAGTGTGGTACTAACCTACAACTATGGAGTGCTTAGACACTTGGTATTGTATCACTTGTGGAGACTTTGTATTATATGCTAGCGAAGACTATGGGCTACTGTATCTCAGGTTTTCCAGAATTTATGTTTTGGAACGACAAGCGTGTGATGCTCAAGTTAATGTATCTTTAAACCAAATTTTAGAATCAGTTAATACAGAATTATAATGTACAGTATCAAGGGGTATAACAAGTGCGAATAATGAGAATATGCATGTTTTGTTGATACAGAGACAGTGAAGGGTATTCAGCTACATATATAGATGCTTTGTAATTAAACTTCATCGGTCTGACTACAAATGGTAGCTTGGTCCTCGATTTTGGTTTCCCACTGTTTCTATTGCTGTTGTAAATATGGAGTCTTCCAACAGTATTTTGTGAGTGAATTTTATGTATATTTTGGTGTGTTGATGAGGTGCTCATGCGCGGATGTTATTCAGAATATAGTTAATTATTTTAGAATCACTGGAGTTAATGATGAAGCTAGCTGCATTTCATACCTATTTAGTCGTTTTCAGAAGGTTAGGTAAGGCCTGAAGCGGATGTACCAGTACCCAGCCTTATGTACACGCCCTGGGGGAGAGAGAGAGAGAGAATTATCATGCTCAATCAAAATTCGAGGTATCCATTCTGGTGAACTCTAGCGCTCATACTACGGACGTTTCGATTATTTTATTAATGTATTTTATTTTAATTGTTTTATTATTTATTCAGAAAGATTACAGGAAAGAAATTAAGAAAGACAGACAGACAGAAATAGGTAAACAAAAGAAAGGATGTTTCATAGTCTTTAACGACGCGGAATGGCGGTAGTTTGACCCGAAAGGATTTTTTTACCGAACATATATCTCTCGTAGAAACACATCCACACGTAAATTTTGACTAATTTTGCAAGTATCCGATTTCATAACTTAAGCCACAGCAGAGAAGCATCTAAATTAGCTGCACCACGCAGAGAGACAGGTTGCAGTAATCCCCTGTTGATACATACTGGAAAGTTCGTTTCCCCCTATTTCTGGCTACGCTGACACCACGTTAAACTCTTCCCTATACTCGCTAAATGATCCCGGCCTGTTAGGGGATTTTTAACTGGATTTGAGGGCTGGCTCGAGGTTCACTCAGCCTACGTGATTACAACTGAGGGGCTATCTTACAGCGAGATGGTGGTCCTGGTCTAGTAGGCCAAGAATAACGGCCAAGAAGATTCGCCGTGCTGACCACACACCTAATAATCTGCAGGCCTTCGGGATGAGCAGCGGTCGCTTGGTAGGCCATGGCCCTTGGGGGCTGTTGCGCCATGAGATTTGGTTTGGTCGGGTAGTGATTAAGAGATGGGTTTGCAAGGCAGTATCTTTGTAATGTTTTCTAATGATATAAATAAAGAACTGAAATCAGAGATTATACTTTTTCGGATGATGTTACACTCTATAGAGAAATAAATAAGTTACAGAATTTTGAGAGACAGCAAAATGGACCTCTGCGACTTTCTGAGATGGACAGCAGATTATAAACGGGGTGAAAAGTCAGGCTGCGAAGTTTCATTGGTAGGAAAAGTCCTTTCAGTTTTAATTACTTAGTTGATGGAGTGAAAGCCATCTGCCTTTTGGGCGACATCTTAAGTGAAGATCAATGATGATTAATCGATCGATCGATTGAAGTACCTCATGGGGATCAGTAAGTGCCCAAGTGTTAATATAAGGAAAAATCTTCATTGGGGTAATCATATTAACGAGGTAATTAGTACACGTTAAAGATCTTTTCATTCGGTTATAAGGGTATTCAGGTGTGTATTTTTTAATATTTGTTCGGGGCACGACCCATGTAGATCTTTTGCCCGTACTGGCACCATATTGTATGAATTTGCGTGTAATTGGAATGGCGGTAGTGTGGAATGTTGTATGTGAGGAGAGGAAAGGAACACCCAGTCCCCAGGCCAGGGATATTAATCATTACAATTAAAAACCCCTGACCGGGCCGGGAATTGAACCCGGGGCCGCCGGGTGACAGGCGGACGTGTTGCCCCCTACACCTCGGGGTCGGACATTCAGGTGTTGTTGTAAGGCTGTAAAGGTCCCACTCCTTGGCTGAATGGTCAGCGTTGAGGCCTTTAGGCCCCCGGGTTAGATTCCCAGCCGGGTTGAGAATTTCAATAGCGTTTGATTAATTATTATTCTGGCTCGGGGACTGGGTTTTTGTCCCAACACTATCATTTTCATATCCAGACAGCATACCACACTACCAACCACCACAAACACTTAATAGTGCTTACATCCCTCCACATACGATTGGCGTCTGGAAGTTCATCCGTCCGTAAAACGGAGCCAAATCCACATTTGCAAAAAAAGTCGCACCCGATACCCCACAGACGTGGGGAAAAGTGGTAGAAAGGTAAGATGAAAAAGAATAATAAATAAATATTTAAAGGAAAAGGCCTATAAGTCTCTGATAAAAACCTTATTAGAGCATCGTTCCAGTGTATGGATCCGTCAGCAGGATTACTTGATTCGATAATTGGAAAAGATGCGAAAGTAGGCTGCGCGATTTGTTTTGGATGGTTTTCTACATGAGAGTATTTTTTTTTTTTTTTTTTTTTTTGCTATTTGCTTTACTTAGCACCGAGACAGATAGGTCTTATGGCGACGATGGGATAGGAAAGGCTTGGGAATGGGAAGGAAGCGGCTGTGGCCTTAATTAAAGTACAGCTCCAGCATTTGCCTGGCGTGAAATTGGGAAACCACGGAAAACCATCTTCAGGGCTGCCGACAATGGGGTTCGAACCCACTATCTCCTGGATGCAAGCTCACAGCTGCGCGCCCCTAATCGCACGGCCAACTCGCCCGGTCTACATGAGAGTAGTGTTATGCAAATTTTGCTGGGAAGACTCGGGAGTACGTAGACGAGTCCCTCGGTTAAGTGGTATATTCCGATCAGTCAGTGGGGACATTGCGTGCTATAGCATTAGTAGAGGAATAAACTCGAAGAGAGTTTTTAAATGTAAGGAAATTCATAACATAAAGATAACGTTGGAATTCAAGGACATACTGGGGCAAATATTCGTTTATAGGAAGAAGAATTAGTGACTGGAATAATTTACCAAGGGAGATATTCGATAGATTTCAAAATTCTTTGGCATCATTGAAGAAAAGACCAATTAAGCAATTGTCACCTGCACGACAGCCCCAAATGCAGGTCAGTTGAGACTAATTCACTGATGATTGAAGTTGCTGTATCACCACCGAGAGCCATGCGAATGGCCGCATTTACAATTCGCAATGAGCTTCAAGAAAAACATTTCAACGATGAATGTATATTGGGTAGGGAATGAACCATGTTACCTAATTATATTAATAAAAAGGTGAACCAGGTCCGGAATAACGGGCTAAAAACATTCAGTAAGTTCAGTAAGTTGAAAAACCGCTATGTGATAATATTACAACTTAGAACTTCCGACCAAAAATGTGTCATCTGAAGTTCAGTATTGAACTGTATCAACGTATTTTCGTTCTAACTGATACATGTACTGCGGGTCGGTATTTCTCCCCTCAACATTGCCACATAGCGAGGCGCAAGGACGATATGCATAATTTCCTTCATGTATATTAATTTAACTTTTGCATTGTTGTGTTCCCAGGCACATGGTTTGAATTTACAGTCGCTCAAAAATGAGCGCGTGGTATTCCATATGTTCCTGAAGGGTACAATGTTTCAGAAAGACGTGAACCTATAGATACCGGTAGATTATTTATTTATTTATTTATTTATTTATTTATTTATTTATTTATTTATTTATTTATTTATTTATTTATTTATTTATTTATTTATTGTGTGTAACAGAGCACTGCTACAATTACAACAGGCTTCAAACTTCAATAAATTGTATACACTAAAATACAAATGGTTTTCAACGTAAAAAACATCCATATATATAAAGCAATAGCTAAATTTTTAAGTGTAGCCAATTTAACACTATAATACTTTTGTTCTATAGTCTGTATTTAAACTAAGTCCCGCATATTCTTATTAAAAGGAAGTTCGTATGTGACAATGTGCATGAAAATATACAATAAAATGGTTGACGCACATGCAGATTGGACACTTCTGCGTTGAAATTTATACTTCCCAAAAATGCTGCATTGTCACCAACACCATGAACATATTTATGAAAAAATGCCAACTTTATTTTTTTTCCGCCGGTTATTTAAGGACTCCTTTAAATTCTTCCAGTAACCACTTTACACGATTTGTTTTGTCCAGGTATGATATTTTTTTAAAATAAATACAACGCAGGGACTTATTTTGAATTCTTTCAAGTTTGCTTACACGTAACTGATAATAAATAGACATACTTAAGTTTACTTCTAACAAGTAAACTGAAAAATACAAGCAATATATAAGAGTCAGTCAATTCTTTCGATTTTCTAATGATATATCGTAATGTTCTCAATGCTTCTTTTGTCTTTTTTCAGTATGGAAGAACAGCTATCACTAACTAAAATGCCCATAGCTTGTATGCAATTTATACTCTAAACTGTTCGTGTATTTATTAAATAATTACACTAAAACGTGTCCTTTCTTCTTGAAAATGGTGAAACAAAACATGTATTGTAGTTGAAATGCAGCTTATTTTATGCTCAATTGAAAGCAGTTAATATCCTGTTGTAATTCAAATAAATCGTTATTTGTTATTTCTTTCCACAATTTGACATCAGCACATAGAAGACATCGGGAATTATTAACAACCGTTGGTAGATCATTAATGAACAATGAAAAGAAGAAAGGACTAGATGACCCTTGATGGACGCCTGACCAAACATAGTACTGGGAGGACCCACTCTAGTTAAACGTTACTAACTTCGTCTAGTTTGAAAAAGAAAATATCAAAATTGAGAAGAGAAGCCAAAATTCTATAATTTCACTAGTAAAATTTCATGGAAAAAAAAATGAAATGTCGAGTGGCGTTTAGTGCCGGGAGTGTCCGAGGACAAGTTCAGCTCGCCAGATGCAGGTATTTTTGACTCCCGTAGGCGACCTGCGCGTCTTGAGTATGAAATGATGAAGACACACCCGCCCCCGTGCCAGTGAAATTAACCAATTGTGGTTAAAATTCCCGACCCTGCCGGGAATCGAACCCGGGACCCCTGTAACCAAAGGCCAGCACGCTAACCATTTAGCCATGGAGCCGGCCAGTAAAATTTCATGATCAAGCTTATGAAAAGCATTTGTAAAATCCGTATACACGTGGTCCGAAACAACATTAACAGGGTACAAGAGTGTAAGAGGGATGGACATACTGATAAATAATTTGAAAAAAAAATTCGATATCTCGCGCCATTATAATTTTAGCAGCTACTGAAGTTAACCTATTAGATCGCTTCGCGGGCGAATTCAAGTAGTCTTTGCGAGGGGGGGGGGGGTACTAAATCTGCACGTGCCTTAAGACTGGCTCAGGAGCCTTGCCGAGAAATCTGCACGCGGCATAAGACCGGCTCGAGAGCCTTGCCGAGAAATCTGCACGCGGCATAAGACTGGCTCGAGAGCCTTGCCGAGAAATCTGCACGCGGCATAAGACCGGCTCGAGAGCCTTGCCGAGAAATCTGCACGCGGCATAAGACCGGCTTGAGTGCCTTGGCGAGAAATCAGCATCAAACAAACACCGTGGGTTTCAGCTGGCGTCACCGTAGCGTACTTGCTATGGCGAGATCCCATCAACTCGAGGGTCCGTGTTCAAGTCTTTCCCCTGGCAAAGTTGTTTTCTTCGATTGGTGCTTTCATGCCGGTCTTAATCCACGTACAAATTTAACAACACCGCTTCGCAAAGCCCATTTGAATTCGCCTACGAAGTGATCTGATTGGCTAATTTCAGCAACGGATAAAATAACAATGGCGCGGGATATCGAATTATCTTTTTCGAATTATTTATTAGTATGACCAACCTTCTGAAACTATTGCACCCCGTTCATAGTGTTTCAGACATTTTAACAGACATTTCTAGCAAAATGGCTCACCGTATTGCAGGTCTCTGTAACCAATAATGAAGTTTAATATAAGCAAGCAATTCAGAAGTTGAAGCCAAAGAAATCTAGTGGACCAGATGGTATATCAACATATCTTGTTAAAGGTTATGCGGATGTATTGATGTTATAATTTGCAGGCTGTCTGGAAAACACACTTTAAAAACTATTTTGCAAATCCATTGGATATTTCTTTACTACTTAGAGGAGGGTGTTTCTAGAATGTAATTTTCATGAACTATTGTGTTTCTTACTTTAAATCAAATTGCGAAACGTCCTCTGTTGAGTTCTAACATTTAACTCGAATTACGTAATGTGGGATTTATAAGCGTTAGCCAAAAGATTCCTTTGAATCATTACTAATTTCCGTATAGGCCTACATCATATGCGCTACTGTCTCATGCTTCCTGTATGTTTCTTTTAAGTTGAATACGTCGAAAAGTTCTTTTGTAAACCACCGAAAGTAGTTCCTCCATGTGTAAACCTTCCTCAGAGGAACAGTTTGATGAATTACTCCAACATTTTATTACAAAAATAATCTAATGCCATATCGGGGACATCACGTACTTCGAAGGGTTCCCATTCAGCCTGTTTCGATAACTTGAACAACTTACAGAAATCGGCTTTAGGGAAAAGACTGAAAATCTTTAAAGTTACATGACCTCGTTTGGCTTATAAGGAATCTCATGAATTTAGAATGTAATTCTTCCGCATTATTCTTGGTCGTCTGTTTCCAATTTTAACTCTCTTATCTCCTTTTTCAGGGAAGCATTCTCGCTCTCGAGATTCCCGACAGATACTAAACATGTCTAGATGGTTTCAGCTTGCTTATTCAGAAGATCAGAATTTTCATCTATTTTTTTTCATTTGCTCGTTAACGTGATTTTCCCAAGTTGTTCTTCCATTCGGCGATTTGATTCCCTTATCTTTTACTTCATTGTCTATGGAACGCAGTAGTTTGTGTAGTTCGTTAAATGTAGGAGTTTCTAATTCATTCTCGATAACAGACATTTCATGATTCAACTTTCGCGGCTAGATGTTAAACACTTAAAAACAAGGCCAAAGCATTTCTTCAGTTCGGCTGGGCTGAGTGGATCAGACGGTTGAGGCGCTGGCCTTCTGACACCAACTTGTCAGGCTCGATCCTGGCTCAGTCATGTGGTATTTGAAGGTGCTCAAATACGTTAGCCTCGTGTCGGTAGATTTACAGACAGGTAAAAGAACTCCTGCGGGACAACATTCCGGCACCTCGGCGTCTACGAAAGCCATCAAAAAGTAGTTAGTGGTACGTAAAAACAATAATATTATATTATTATTATTTTATTATTCAACTCGTAAGTATTTAATGTCATCTTCCGTTTGCAGACATGTACCACTGAACCATTTATTAGTCACAGCACTGAATTTTGGCACTTAGATCGTGGCATGACGCTGTCTTAGAACATTTTGCATAGAAACTCGTATTGATAATGTAGAGAAAGGACAACAGAAAGAGACAGAGATATCACAATGCATTACACTTGCGCCGCCTGTCCAATACGCAAAGATGGTAAACCTTGAACTGAAATGAAATGTATGGCTTTTAGTGCCGGGATATCCCAGGACGGGTTCGGCTCGCCAGGCGCAGGTCTCTTAAATTGACCTCCATAGGCGACCTGCGCGTCGTGATGAGAATGAAATAATGATAACACGAACACCCAGCCCCCGGGCCATTCGGATTAACCAATAAAGCTTAAAATCCCCGACCCGGCCGGGAATCAAACCCGGTACCCTCACCAAAGGCCAGAACGCTGACCATTCAGCCAACGAGTCGGACTAACCTTGAACTAGCATGTTTAGATTATCGATAGTCCAGATATAACTTCCGAGTGTACAAACAGTCCAATGATGTAGCTGTTGGCAGCACTTACGTTTACATACGGACGAAATGCACTATGAAATCTGACTTTAAAATCATTTTTAACCGATAACCACTCCTTTGCTCTACTTCAAATATAAAAAATATCAATGGAAGCACTTGCAATTCATTAATATACTCTTAAATTAGCATTAACGCAAGAAAATACCATAACAATACATGAGCAATACGGAGTACAAGCAAGGCCCTCTTGATTACACCATTTCCAAAGTAGTCTTCATCATCATCATCATCATCATATTATTATTATTATTATTATTATTATTATTATTATTATCCGCATGAAGAACGTGATAGTAACGTTTTCAAAATTGTAGATTTGGAGTTCGGAGTGCTTGAATCCCTGGCCAGAGTACGCTTGTGTACTACTGAGCCAAAGTGAAGAAACAACCAACAGGATATAGGCTAGCCTTATGGAACTGCCTTAATGTTCCGACTGTTGACTTGCTCGAAGCTCTGAGCATTTGTATGGCTTCCAGCTTACTCCTAATATTGTAACACCAAGACTCCTAGTTTACCGAGTGCTGCGGAAGAAATCGAACATGTCTGCACATTCTCAGCCTGCGTAAACATGGTCCTTAATTTCATGGTTACTTTAGCCCTGCAACAGAGACGGTTCCTCAGAGAGCTTGCTCTATTGTCAGTTTAACACATAGCATGTGGTAGGTAGCATTTCAGGGTCAGACTCCTTGGCTGAATAGGGAACATGCATGATCCGGGGTTTTAATTAAAAATATGCTAATCTGATTCAAAATTTCATGCAGAATTCAAAAATGTGATCAGAATGTACAAATAATAACTCCAAACATGATAAAAATCTACGAAAATGTCACGTCACGCAAGTACGCGATCTCATTGGTCTGACGTCATCGTACAGGTTGACTGAATTAGCAGACGAAATAACACATAGTGTGCTGTGAGAAGCAGGATACATTTCGCGTATTTCTACTTTATGTTAGTGTCTGGTATGGTTAAATTCGAGGTCTATACATTGGATAATAATCTGAGTGGTATATTTTAGGCTTAAAATGAATCCTGCGCAGACAGTGAGGCAGAAAACTTATAAATGGTGTAGAGTTCCGATGTGCAATAGCACATCGCATACCATACCAAATTGTTTATAAATGTTCCAAAGACGCTAAAACTAGGCAGAAATGGATTTTGGCGAGCCGGAGAAATGCTGGTGATATATCGGAAAAGTCTACAGTTTATTTTTTTGAAGATTTTAACGTAAGATGAATTTGTTTGAATTTTCAAATCACTTTTCCATGTCAGCTGTTCTAGTGGTAAAATTTTAAATTTTAATGTATTATGCTTTATTTAAATGCTTCAATTATATCTTGGAATATGAAAGTAATAAACAGTGCATTAAATAATGCTGATTATTAAAGTATTCTCCAAACCTAACCTATGTTTTGGGTGATCCATGTCAAGATAATAAATCAAAGGGGTTATGAACCATTTTGACAGCTCTAATTCTACCAATATATCTTGGCATGGGACAGTTATGTATGTCTTTATTGAAGAGCTTAATTGGTAAAGAAATTTAGGCTATATCTAAATACTCTATAATGTAACAATAGGCGTGTACATTATGAAAGGAAACAACGTGAATTTAACAAACGTATAACTCTACACAAAACCAATGCTTGTCTGTTGGGGGTCTTATAAGTTAACAATGCTCAATTATAATAATTATCATAATATTAATTAAATAAATAACATAATTGCACACAGATGAAAATAGTGATGTAGGTGTTTAAAATATTATACTACTTAGCCAAAGTTTTAGGTTATACAAGCCAAGTCAATAAACCGAAGGGTAAAAATACCGCGCGAATTGGCCGTGCGGTTAGGAGCGCGCAGCTGTGAGCTCGCATCCGGGAGATAGTGGGTTTTGAACCCCACTGCCGGCAGCCCTGAAGATGGTTTTGCGTGGTTTCCCATTTTCACACCAGGCAAATGCTGAGGCTGTACCTAAGGCCACGGCCGCTTTGTTCCCATTCCTAGGCCTTTCCTGTCCCATCGTCGCCATAAGACCTATATGTGACGGTGTGACGTAAAGCAAACAGGAAAAAAAAAAAATTAAAAGTCACAGCACCCAAAGACATTCCTGTATTGAGCGACTAAAATGTCACCAGGACACTTTTCTTTCCTGATATGCTCAGCTTGTTAAAAGCCAAATGTAATTAATGTTATTGTCTTCACGCCCCGCTAACTACTTCTACGATTTTTGGGAGACGCCGATGTGCAGGAATTTAGTCCTGCAGGAGTTCTTTTACGTGCCAGTAAATCTACCGACACGAGGCTGACGTATTTGAGCACCTTCAACTACCACCGGACTGAACCAGGATCGAACCTGCCAAGTTGGGGTCAGAAGGCCAGCACCTCAACCGTCTGAACCACTCTGCCCGACTTGTGAAAACTAGATGAAGTCATATTTATCTTTATCATGTTTAATTTTTTCCCTCCACAAAGATATCGAATTCTCTTTCATGGGCCCCGGTAGTGGGTAGGCCAGTTGTCCCAACCATAAATATTTTTTTTGGGGGGGGAGGGGGGAAATGATAGATTATAGCCTTATAGTACTATGATCTTTCTTTCTTTCCTTCTTTCTTTCTTTCTTAATCAGTTTATCCTTCAGGGTTGGTTTTCTCTCGGACTCAGCGAGGGATTTCACCTCTACCACTTCAAGGACAGTGTTCTGGAACGTGAGACTTTGAGTATGGTGATGTAACTGATGAGGAGGGCCATTACCTCGCCCAGGCGGCCTCACCTGTTAGGCTCAACAGGGGCCTTGTTGGAGGATGGGAGGATCGGAAGGGATAGACAAGGAAGAGGGAAGGAAACGGCCGTGGCCTTAGGTGCCTGGAGGAGAAGTAGGAAAATACGAAAAACCACTTCGAGATGGCTGAGGTGGGATTCGAAACCGTTCTACTCAGTTGACCTCCCGAGGCTGAGTAGAGCCCGTTCCAGCCCTCGTACTATTTATTTTCAACTTTCGTGGCAGAGCCGGGAATCGAAACCGGGCCTCCAGGAGTGACACACATTAACCACTACACCACAGAAGCGGACTAGTACTATAATGCTACCTATATGTTTATGTTAGTGATGAAATCCGATTTCTTACTTTACTAATGCTGAAAGCCCGAAAATGTAATGTTATTCTTTAATAGGGGAATCAGTCTAGAAGGAAATGTTGAAAGTGATGTGATATCTATCCAGGTTCGTTGTTATCCTAATACTATGGGTTACAGTACATTGCACGTATATAAAAAAACGCCACTTACAAACTTGCTTGTTATCCGCGAATTTCTGCGGCCACAAAAGTCACATTTTTCAAGAATGATGACATCTACACATGGTAGATTGTCTGACTGTGCTGTTTTGAACGTTTCTTCTGTCATTTCGAAGTTATTCGCGATCATGAATAATAAACAATCGGCTTTTAGCAACGGCTGATGCACAACGGCTGGTAGAGCTCCATGCGGTACTGGATTGTGACGTCACAGCGCGCCGCTTACGTCAGAGGCCGTTTCACTCGCCTTGCGGAAAGGCACTATTAAATATTTTTTTAATGGTAGAAAACAAGGCAACATACCACAATGGAATACGTTTACGTACTATTTCATTGGTGTACTTTTCAAAAAAAATATTTTTGAAAATGATGCATGTTCCCAATTGTCAGCATACTGCCTCAAGGTTCAGAGGGTCCCGGGTTCGATTCCCGGCCGAATCGTGGATTTAATCGCTTCTGATTAATTCTTCTGGCTCGGAGACTGGGTGTCGGTCTCAACAATCTCATCTTCATATTCAGACAATATACCACACTACCAAAAACCACAGAAATACGCAACAGTGATTACATCCCTCCATATAAGGTTGGCGTCTGGAAAGGCATCCGATCGTAAAACAGGGCCAAATCCACATGTGCACCGCAGTTCGCACCCGCGACACCGTCTTCTCTCTTCTCAATTCTCAATCCGAAGATTGGTTGGCAGCAATTCTTCTTCTCCATTCCTCTCTATAATCTGGTAATCTCTTCATTTCCTCGTATGAGCTAGCTCCTAGATCTTCTCTGATCTGCCTAGTTTAGGTCTTCCTCTCTTGCAATGAACCACTCCATCCATAACATTTGCTATAAATCTATTGTGCCTGTATGGCCAAGTAACTGGTCTCTCTTATTTTTGATAAATATATTGTTTCTTCATTTGTGAGTTTTGCTGTCGACGAGATGTTTTCCATCCTCCTCCAGCACTACGTCTCAAACGCCTCCAGAGTTTCTTATTGCATGCACCAATAGTCCAAGTTTCTGGTCCATACAACGCCACATTCCAGACATAGCACTTAATCTCTTTAGTCTTCATATTTCGATTCCTTAATGTAAGCAGCACCCTTTTCTTGTAATAGGCGACCTTTGCCTGTGTAATTCTGCTTTTCACGTCTGCTGAAATTTTTCGATCTGAAGTAACTTTACCTCCTATGCAAGTAATAACATGTACTTGCCTGAGTGGTAAATCATTAATTCTAATGTCGACTGAAATATGTTGACGGTTGCATGCCATAATTTCAGTCTTCTTTGTATTAATTTTCATGTCATAATTCTCTCTCAATACTCTGTTCATTCGTGATGATATTTGTGGGTTCCCTTCGTTCTGTTCAGTGACAACTATGCCATCAGCAAATATTTTGACTTCCACTCCATTGATTTTTATCCCTTCCGTATTCTCTTTACATTCCTCGATGCCTTTCTCATTACACAGGTTGAACAACACTACTGACAAATTACATCCCTGTCGTACTCATCCTGTACTTCACTGTTGTATGTCCGGCGCTCCCTTCTCGCTCCGCCAGCCAGCTACACGCGCGCCAGGTGTCATTCTTCTAGCCTCGACGCGCAGCCCTCAGTGCGCGTGCCTGGACCGTCGTGTGTGTACTATAAAGAGGAACTCCCAGCCTGTCCAGAGGGAGACAGCGACACTGTCTAGGGGCCCGCCTCGCCCGAAGGGCGGGGAATGAAACACGTTGCAGCAGCAGCAGCTGTCCAGATGCCCACTTGCCCCGGTGTCCAGCTCCAGAATACACCCTACGTCGAGCACGGAGGCTACTCCTCTTGAAAATGTGCTTCGGCCAGGTGGACTGAATTTCTGGCAGTACGAGGTCTCACCTCTGGTCACCGCTCCTCTTGCCTATTCCGCTGCCCATATCCAGTCATACTATTACATACCGTTATATTTCCCTAATTAATGCAAGCTCCCTTGGTTTCGCTAAGCAAGAATTCTTCCAACATTGAACTTGCTTTTATGAACTCAGCAAGGAAGGACTTTCCAAAACATTTATGTCAGTACTTCTGATAGTTTTCGACTATCGACTTTTCATATCACAAGGACTATCTTTTCGAGATAGTAGTGGATGTAAATACTGCAAACTTGTATATAGTGTACAAAAGATAGACTCTTTCTCAAGATTCCTAATTCATTTTGCTTCAAGTTAAATTTCAGTTTTATTTGTGTAAATAGTGTATTTTGCATTTGAAGCGAATAAAGAAGTTGTGTTTTGTAAATCTCAACCTTGGTTACAACATTCACCATTTATGTTTATGACGCCCCTTGGTTTTTGTAGAGTTAATATACGATTTGTCTGTCTGTACTATCCATAATCTTCGTTTAACATATTCCAGTTCACATTATCGAAGGTTCTTTCTAAATCCATAAATGCAATAAAAATGGATTCGTACGTCAAGCTTTTTGCCGTAGACAGCTTCCCTTGTACCTCTGTTCCGTCTACATCCAAACTGATCTTCACCTAAATTTGGTTCAGTGTTATTGCTTATTCGGTTATATATTATTCTTGTCGATATTTTTGACATGTGCAACAACGGACTCAGTGTGCGGTGGTCTTCACATTTTAGAAGTTCTAGGTTTCTATGGTATGGGGACTATGAGGCACATTTTAAAATCTTCTGGAATTTCTCCGGTTTCACATATTTCCGTGATTCGTTTAAATATGTAGCCGTGTGTTTCATCCTCCAGTCCCTGCATCTATCATTACTCCAGTCTCTTCATCGCATTCTGGTGCTTTATTAGTATCCAGGTTTTACCCCAGCCTTATGATACTCTTCCTTTGTTAAGGAGGGCCCACCGGGCGAGTTGGCCATGCGATTAGAGACGCGCAGCTGTGAGCTTGCATCCGGGAGACTGGGTTCGAACCCTTCTGTCAGCACCCCTGAATGTGGTTTTCCGTGGTTTCCCATTTTCACACCAGACAAATGCTGGGACTATTCCTTAATTAAGGCCACGGCCACTTTCTTCCCACTCCTAGCCCTTTCCTATCCCATCGTCACCATAAGACGTATCTGTGCCGGTACGATGTAAAGCAAATTAAAAAAGAGGGCCCAGTCGATCACTTGTTATGCTGTCTCCATTTTCAAGATCGTTTATGTCAGCTGGATTTTCATACAATTTTTCGATGTATCGCTTCCATCTTTCTCCCACTTCTTTGCTCATAAAGAACAGTTTACCCATTTTCGTTTAATATGCTGCTATTACGGCCAATGACTGTTTTGGATTGTTTCTTGATCAATTAAGAAGTCGTTCCTCTGTTTCCTTTCTTCATCCTTTCCTCTATTTCGCCGCATTGTCTCATTATATATTCTAACTCAGTCATCTTTGCTTCTCTGTTGACTAGATTTCGGAGTCTATTATAGTTTCCAATTCCTTCATCTGCTCTGAATTTCCTCCTTTCCTCAAGCACATGTTCCGTAATCCATGGTTCTCGTGCTTGTTTCGTTTTCGCTATTGCCTAATTTGCAGCTTCTAGGATAGTGTGTTTAAGGCCCATCCATTCCTCATTTATTGTACCATTGTATACTTCAACGTTCTGTTGTAGGCCTACCAGTTTTCGATAGTTTTCCTTGACTCTGTCTTGTTTTAGTTTCTTTACATTGTATCTGCAATACTTATCTAGGTTCTTCCTCTTATTTCTTAGTGTTAAGTCAGATTTTAACAATACTATGTTGTGGTCACTCGCTACATCAACCATTGCTTAACTTGGTTACGGTATTTTCCCCTTACCATGATATAATCTATTTGGTACGTGCTTTGGGCTGCTGAACAATGTGTTTGTAATTACTAGTCCTTTCGCTTTACAAAAGTCTATTAGTTGTCCTCTGTAATTTATCACGCTAAGATCACACTGACCCATAGTGTTCCAACTTCTTCACCAACAGAAGCGTTCCAGTCTCGAGGAATAATGAGGTTCGCGTTGTCCTTAATCGTTTCCATCACTTTCTCTAATTGATTATATACTTGGTCCACTTCATCTGAATGACTCGTTGGCAAGTACACCTATATTATTACTGTGTCAACTGGTTCATTCTCTGTTGTCACTAAATTCTATCACTGGGTTGTACATAGCTCTTGACTCTTATCTCTACGTTTATACTTAGTACATTCCCTGCACCTGCGTAACTTTATTTTTCACCAGAGTGTATAGTTTTGAAATTATCACTCCAAAAGATCCCTTTTGCTGGCCATTTAATTTCGCTTACTCCTAGTATGTCTGTCATGTGTGGCCCTCTCCTTTTTTACGTTCTCTAGCTTTTCACAAATGTTGAGAGATCGTACACTGCAAGTTCCTATGATAATATTTATTGTGCTTCCTTCACGCTTTGCCCCTGAACCCAGCCGGAGATCCGAACTGGGGACTATTTTGACCTGCGGAATTACATTTAGTTCCAAAGCCTACCATCACTGCTGCGAAAAGGTGTGGGGAAAACTGAATAAGAAGAAGGTAGGACTTCAGGGTTTTTAAAGCATGTAACTTCGGATTGTTGGCTTCCAGCACATGAAAGAACAGTGAAAGGAAATTCCGTTACCGCAATAATAATAATAATAATAATAATAATAATAATAATAATAATAATAATCTCATCAAATAAATAAAAATATAAAATGACCTAAACAAAATTAACAACATATTGCAATATACACGAGAAAAAGGCTTACTCATTACCAAGGTTAGGATTTTTAGGTGTATTTCAGATGAAGAAAGGAAGGGAAAAGGTGCTCAAATAAGGTAAAAAAGGGAAAATAAGGTGCTGGTTTATTCAACTAATTCAACGATTTCTCTTTCCTCTGTTCTACTTTATTGAATTACAAACAAGTACATCAAATTATCAATCACCGAGCTCGATAGCTGCAGTCGCTTAAGTGCGACCAGTATCCAGTAATCGGGAGATAGTGGGTTCGAGCTCCACTGTCGGCAGCCCTGAAGATGGTTTTCCGTGGTTTCCCATTTTCACACCAGGCAAATGCTGGGGCTGTACCTTAATTAAGGCCACGGCCGCTTCCTTCCACTTCCTAGACCTTACCCAGCCCATCGTCGCCGTAAGACATATGTATGTCGGTGCGACGTAAAGAAAAATAGCAAAAATTATCAATCATCCAAAGAAGGAAAAGAACATGAAGCTGTTGTACTTCAAGACATTAAGCATCTCTACATTTTAAAAGTAAGTGTTTCTATTAGGAGATAGAATATCTTTGTAGATGTTAAAGCTTCTTTCGACATCCACAGAAACCGGTGGGATAAACCTTGTGTTCACTCGGAATGGCAACTCTACATATGTAGCGAATTCTTCAATGCCCGGATTCTTCTGAAGACTAGAATCAAGTTTGTCTTTGGCAAAGCCATCTAACTGCTCCCTCACGGAAGTAAAAATCTCCCATTTTCCAGACCTTGTTCTCCTAATCGTTTTAGTAACTGCAGTCAGGTACTTGTAACTATGGACACAATAAATTTTTGTCTGCAAATTTTTTATTTTCTCCGGTAACAGAAGTTGCTTGCCTTGGAAACTGCACCTGCGTCGGCTGGATCCAAAGAAAGCACAAACACACTAATTTTGTCAAAATTCTCACACAACATAGTAGCACACTTAATCCATGATCCCAAGCGAGTAATGACTGGGAAATCCGGAAGGGGCAGGCAAGTTGTTTCCCTGTAGGCAACAACACGACTCGGAGCTTTCAGTAGAATCGTCTTCAGGGCAGAGATTAATTGATCTGCGATGGCGTATTTGTTCCTTATCTCACAAACCCTGTGAAGGGCTAAACCATGCATGTCACATGCTTCAACTTAGGAAATAAAGCTTCAGTTGGTTAACAGCTGAAACCATGTATAGAGTTTGATCCGTAACCAAAAGATGAAGTTTTTCAAACTCTATAGCAGTCGGCCAGAGTTTTTGGCAAAAGTCCATAATTGATTGAATTACTGTACTGGCATGGGCTTTCTGCAGCTCATGCATTTTTAACATGGGCTTAACGTTCTCCCCTGCTAAGGGAAAAACTAGAATGTTCAAAACCTATCGTTCCATTGAGTCTATGGTTTCGTCCCCAATGATTCCCACATCGCAATCAGACACTTTCTCCTTGATTAAAATGTATGGTTTCTTGGTAAACAGGCTCCATGTAGTTTTTTTTTCATATACTTTCATCGGGCATTGACATCTGTGTATTTTTCAAGAAATCCCTTGAAGGCTGGATGGTTCACATTGTTCAGTGGAATTCCTTCTTGTGTAAGATTTGTACACAAATCATTGTTAAATTCCTTCCAAGCTTGGCTTTTTGAAGAATCCTCTTGAAACGCATTTCGTAATAGAGCTTGCCGCGATATATTTGCTTGAGTTTTATTCATTTGATGCTTAGAGCCGGAAATGTGTTGTTTGATGCGATCCCGCTAGTGTTTTTCGTCTAACAAAATTCTTGAATCACAAATAGCACAAAGCATAACAGTTCCATCAGTGTCTATGAAATCTTGTTTGAATTCCTGAACCAGAGCAATAAATCGGGCACTGGACACCTTTGGTATGGTAAAATTTTCTAGTACACCCGTTTAGTAATGTAACAAAGTGCTAACACCAGTTCACTTGCTAACTCAATGCGACTATCACACAACTCACTCTTGCTCTCACTCGCTCACTTACTGTCCACACTGTCTTACAACACTGCGAGAGTTAAAAGAATGTTCTCATTCATGCTGGAACTGCGGTAAAGCGACAGAAAGAGGTTTTGTCGAAATCACAATTATTTTCCATTGTTGCAGGTGTGCTTTCAACTCCTGCGCGGTGTTTACTGAAAGA
This sequence comes from Anabrus simplex, assembly GCF_040414725.1. Classification (NCBI taxonomy): domain Eukaryota; kingdom Metazoa; phylum Arthropoda; class Insecta; order Orthoptera; family Tettigoniidae; genus Anabrus; species Anabrus simplex. The sequence continues at coordinate 710,734,450 of NC_090266.1, forward strand.
GGTAGGCTTACTATTCGCACGTACACAGCAAGCTGAGGAGATGTTAAATGAAAGTTGAATACTTCATATTGATTAGAAATCTTATAGAATAAATTGAAATTAAACATAAAAGAAGGAGGAAAAGGGGATTATGGGCATGGTTGGGGGAAAATGGGATAAAGGTCCCAAAAAAGGGAAGAAGGTGCATTAAAAAAGCCTCTTTCGCAACTAGAAACAATGTTTCACATTGTGATATATTTCCAAACAGCTTTAATTTACCCTAACCAAAAAGGCGCGCACCTAAAAATCCTAACCCTGATCATTACAGTGGACAGTAGCGCCAGATCCACAACGTGGCACGACATACTCGCTAATGAAAGGGGAAAGGATCTAGAAGAATTCTTAATTACCAATCAGCTGTTTGTACATAATGAATACAGTGGATTAACGACATTCCAAAGCAGTAGAGGGAAAAGTAACGTGGACCTGACCATTAGCAATAATAAGCTCCTTAGCAGATTTAAGAACTGGAAGATAAGCGAAGAGAAAAGCTGCTCAGACCACAGAATATTACAATTCTCATTAGCACAAAACAACTGGAATGAAATGCAACCACAAACCAGATATACCGGTATAAAGCAAATTATATCAAGAAATATTACTGTGCAAGATAGCAAGGCAATTCTCGGGAACAGGACAGAAAGAAAACATCGAAGATCTAGACAGACTATCAGCGCATATAAAGAATTCAGAAGATATGGAGGGCACAGTACACACATTTAGCACTGCCCAAACGTCGGCTTGTATGAAGTCCTTCGAAATTAGTAGCCAGTCAGCAAAAACCCTTGATCAAAAACACAAAACTCTGCCGTGGTGGAACGAAGAACTTACGATAACGAGGAAGAAAGTAAACGCTTTCAGAAGAAGATACCAGAGAACAATGCGCGATAATGACGACCGACAACAGCGCAAAAAAAAACAATACCTTTATTAAAAGAAAGCTAAAAAGCAAAACTCAGAAACGCAAAGGTAATGTCTTGGAATGATTATTGCACTAATACTTCAAATCCCTGAAATATAGTATATAAATCAGCTTCAGGAAATAATAAAAGACGCTCAAATTCTATCAAATCTTCTTAATACTGAAGGGCAGTACACAAGAGAGATTTACAGGAAACATTACAGAGAATATTAAACTACCTCATCCCTAAAGGCAATGAAATTGAAGATAATGAGCATGAAAGAGAAATAAAAGAAGAAATAGGACAGCCAATGGAAATACCGGACGATTGGGTCTTCACAGAAGAAATAAATTCCGCAATCAAAGATACAGATCATTAAAAAAACACCAGGTGAAGACGGAATCACCAGAAAAATACTATGGTGGACATATGAAAGTATCCCTCAGACTATGCCACCAAAATATAACTGTTGCTTGAAGAATGCATGTTGAAAAAAGGCGAGAAATATACTAATTAAAAACCAGGGAAAGAGAATCATGGATCATCCAAATTCAGACCTATAAGCTTAATAAATATGGCAGGGAAAGTCTTAGAGAAACTACTAATAAACAGAATAAAATTACTATCTCTATACTAACAAACTACTGAATGAAAATCAGTGCGGCTTCACACCCCAAAAAAGCACTACTGATGCAGCAATGGCACTTAAAGAATTTATAAACGAGGCGTTTACAAATGGTCAAGTCACAGGAATTGTTACCATTGATATAAAAGGAGCATTCAACTCCGCGTGGTGGCCAAGTGTCCGTAAGGCCCTTAATGATTTTCAGTGTCAGAGAAACTTGTATTGCCTTAGTAAGAACTATTTCAAAGAATACGACATTGAACAGCATCCAAGTCGAAACAATAGTTAACAAAGGTTGTCCACAAGGCTCATGCTGTAGTCCGGGATACTGGAATATTCAGTGTAATAAATTACTCTAGACTATGGGAAGAACACCAAAGACAAAGCATTCACTGACGACCTCATAATTGCAGTTACAGCTGAAACCGAAACTGAAGTAGAAGACTTCATGAACATTGATTTACGGAAAGTTACAAAATGGTCGATAAACAACAAAACCCCCCTTCAATGAAAGTAACTCGAAAGTTATATTAATACACAGTTCAAAAAAATTAAGGGAACATGTTTTTGAACGTGTCATGCTCCACAAAACAACACCTCACACCCAGGTGAATTACCAACTAAAGCTTTATTCTTTACCGCTGAAGTATACAAAAGAACATCAATGGATTCGCGTTCATCTTCAGAACACAAACGGAAATGTCCAAATAGGGGCGAAAACAAAGTGATAACAGTCCTCCACGGTGGATTTTTATCACAGTTGGAGAGCTTCAATGTGGTGTACGTACTCCACGAGCATTTATCACAGCTTGGCACCTACGTGGCAGGCTCCGTGTAAGTCGACGGAGGTCACGTTGCAGTATCAAATCCCATTCTTCAATGAGAGCCTGTTCGAGGTCTTGGAGAGTCTGTTGTGGAGCAGGACGCCCACGAACACTTCTGTCAAGCCTATCTCACACATGCTCGATGGGATTAAGGTCGGGACTCACTGCTGGCCATTCCATCACTTGAATGTCCAGTTCTCGCAAGACAGCTCTGGTGATGCGCGCTACATGAACCCTGGCATTGTCGTGCATGATTATTGATTACAAATTCAGCGCTAACACCGCATGCAGCAACCAACACATGCTGTAGCAGTATCGGCTCGATTTACCCCGCAGCGGTAGATTACCATGGATGACGATAAGATCCGTACGGCCATCAATACTGATGCTACCCCACACCATCACAGAACCTTGTACGAATCGGTAGCCTTCCTGGACAGTATTTGGCATGTACTGCTCACCACGGCGTCTCCATACACGCTGACGTCCATCACGTTGTGTCAGGGGAAATCTGGACTCGTCTGTGAACAACACACGTCTCCATTGGCGAAGTTGCCAGTTGACGTGGTTACGGGCAAACAGAAGGCGAGCTGCGCGATGTTGCTGCGTTAAACGGGGCACGCGAACAGGACGTCTGGATCGTAAGGACACTTCTCTTAACCTGTTCCTTACTGTCTGGTCAGACACCGTGACTCCAGTGACCCTCCTGAGGTCTTGTTGCAGTTCTCTGGCAGTTGCTGAAAGATGCCGAAACGCACAAATGGCCAGATATCGGTCATCCTGTGGGGTTGTCATGCGTTCACAACCTTGTCCAACCCCCCTTGTGAACTGGCCTGTCTCACTGTAGTGATTCCACAAGCGATGAATAACTGACGGAGAGACCTTGAGATCCACATTAACACGACGAAAAGTCCATCCTTCCTGGATCAAAGTGACGGCCCTTGCGACTTAAATCTCGTTAAGATCTCTCATGGGATGTGCTGGTTGACTACGACCATTGGAACCCTATCTACCTTTTTTTGCTAGTTGTTTTACGTCGCACCGGCACAGATAGGTCCTGCGGCGACGACGAGACAGGGAAGGGCTAGGAGTTGGAAGGAATCGGCCGTAGCCTTAAGGTACAGCCCCAGCATTTGCCTGGTGTGAAAATGGGAAACCACGGAAAAACATCTTCATGGCTGCCGACAGTGGGGTTCGAACCCACTATCTCCCACATACTGGATACTGGCCGCACTTAAGCGACTGCAACTATCGATCTCGGTGAACCCTATCTACCAAATTAACGTTCACATACGAGACGTTTCAAAACATGTTCCCCTAATTTAAAAAAAGTTGTGTCAAGGAGACGGAAAGCAAGGAAGACAATTGCCATCTATATGAATCGGAAACGTCTTGAAAAAGTTGAAAAGATGGAATATTTAGGGATAACAATTGACTCCCGCTTCACGTTTAACTACAACAACAACAAAGTTAGTGAAAATGTATTCAATTAATAAATGCTTTATCAGAATCAGCTAGAATAGGATGGGGTCTAAAACACCAAGCTTTGGAAAAAATTTATAAAGGAGCAATATTACCAATGTTATATGCTGCACCCGTCTGGATAGAATCTCTGGAAAAGAAATGCAACACAATCAAATACGTGAGAGTGCGAAGACTTATCCTCACGAGAATAGCAAAAGCCTACAGAACTGTATCTCACGAGGCACTGTGCGACATTACAGGAATTACTCCCATAGACATAAAAGCAAGAGAGGTGGTTGCTCTATGTAATATAAAAACAGGCAAAATTACTACAGATTTTGTAAGAGATTACCCAGAAAAAGCAGGAAGATGGCTTCACCCGGTTGTGTTTCCAGGCACAGGCGACCAAGAAATAGAAGAAAATGAAAGTACCCGCTGCCACCTCTGTACGGATGGAAGTAACAGAGACGAGGGAGTGGGAGCCGGAGTAACGTTATACAAATCAAATCAGTTAAAATACCAACTCAAATTTAAACTCCACGACACATGTTCGAACAATCAGGCGGAGCAATTCGCCATAACAAAAGCTTTGGAATCCTTTGTACAACATGGGTAGAGCACGATGAAGATAAAGCAACTATACACACGGATAGTGGAATAACAATTGACTCCATAGTGGATTACAAAAACCATAACAACCTAATTGAGGAAATAAGGAAAACTATAGCAATAATTAAAATAATTTGAGCATACAGTTGAAATGGGTTAAGGCACATACAGATGTACACGGCAATGAGTTGGCTGATAAACTAGCAAAGGAGGCAGTAAAATTAAACGAAATAAGTTTGACAAATTATCCATCAACACAGTTAAAAGTACCCTCAGGAGAGAGTGTATTAACGAATGGCAGCAAAAATGGGAATAAACTTCTATAGGTACAATCACAAACGAAATCTTTCCAACAGTTGAAGGAGACTAACAACCAAAATCAACCTAACGCCAAATACTGCAATAGTAACCGGCCATGGAAACATCGCATCGCATCTGCACAGGCTTAGGATTGTACGCAGTCCCGAGTTCTCCTGCATCAGAGGACCCCAAATAGTAGACCACTTAATATTCGAGTGTAGTGAAGTAAAAAGTGAATGTTAATGAACAGTAATAGTATGGGAGACAACTGGCCAATGCAAAAGTCTGTCCTAATCAAAACGTGAAAAGCCATTTGCAAAATTTGTGAACTCTTTAAACTTTCAAGCATTGAGAAAGAGTCGAGAACAATAGCCATCACCAAATATGTATGATAAAATGTAATCAACGTTTTTCACACAAATACGTAAGATTAGTTAAGTGCATGTAATACTACGCATATAGTGGAGCATGCAGAGAATAATAATAATAATAATAATAATAATAATAATAATAATAATAATAATAATAATAATAATAATAATTTTACCGGGAGGTACACTTCTACGCCGCAAATTTAAATCGTGCGCCTAAGAAAAACCTCTACTGGAGAAATAGTGAACTTGAAACTAGTCCTACTTCAACCTTTACTCAGAAGATGTCACTACAGTAAATGGACGTAATTTTCTTATTGTGAAGTTTCATGTACTGTATGAAATTCTACGTGTTTTGTTTACCAGTCATCAAGAAGTTTGGACCTTTTTCAACAGATGTCACTGCTAATTAACTATGATCATGCACCCTAGTGCGAAGTAGAAGAACCCTTTTTGAAGAAGTTTTGTATTCATACGTTATTTTGTTACTAAATTATGTTCATTCACTTTTGGGTTGGCAATACTGATCTTTTCTTTCCGCCAGTTTTGAATTTAGCCAATCATTTTTTAAATTGTTTTTGCTAGTTGCTTTACGTCGCACCGACACAGATAGGTCTTATGGCGACGATGGGACAGGATAGGGCTAGGAGTGGGAAGGAATCGGCCGTGGCCTTAATTAAGGTACAGCCCCAGCATTTGCCTGGTGTGAAAATGGGAAACCACGGAAAACTATTTTCAGGGCTGCCGATAGTGGGGTTCGAACCTACTATCTCCCGAATACTGGATACTGGCCGCAATTAAGCGACTGCAGCTATCGAGCTCGGTTTTTAGCCAATCATAAATTTCTGTAATTAATTTTCAGCCTATCACAGGCTTCTTCCTCGATTCTGAGTCACTTTTGATGTCAACCAATAAAAGTGAGAGGGTGTGGCTGGTTTGTTCATGAAAGGTCTCGAACTTTCCCCGAGGGTTTATAAACTGCGGATTTTCACGTCTCTTGGCCATTTGATCAACATCTATTTAAGTGTGTGTGTGTGTGTGTGTGTGTGTGTGTGTGTGTGTGAAGCAGGAGGCGGGAGGCGCCTCTTTCATCAGGCAGCAGTTCTTCAGCAAGGTAATGGCCTATTAACATCTTTATATCTTGCTAGCTCTGCGGTTTAACCCGAGGGGGAGGTCCGAAACTATGTAACTTACCTTCCTGAAAATGTAATTTCTGCCGGCTTATGTAAAAACTTCATAATATCTTTAACTGTAAATCGGGGATAGAGAGTGAAGTACCCTCTCGAGCTCCCCTTCATATTGGTTTGAGGTGACTAAGTTTTGTAACTGGTTTTCTTCCTCTCTGTAATGTTTTAAATTTCTTTCTTATACGAGTCATCTCCATAGTTTGGAAATAGCCCCTGTTTCATCGGCCTAGTGCCCCTTAGGTATCTAGAAGGCATTTTAGGAGTGCGAGAACTCGCCTCCATTCAATTTGTGTTTCAGGCCATTTACTTAACCTGTTTCTTTCCGCAACGGCCCAATAGGTTGGGTACTAGATACCCCTGCTTCAAATTTGTAAGTTGTGCCTTAATGGCATGTGATTGTAATTTTCTGATATCGCCTTGCATAGGCTTTCAAAAACTGAGAGCACGTCTGCTCTTTTCTAGTGTTTTAAAAGTGCCTCTGGGAGGCTTGATATTGTGAGTTGGGAGCAAGCGCTCCTGGTATTTTGGGGATTTCTGCCCTTTTGTAAATTTATGCCCTTCTGTAAAACTAGGGGCTTGTAGCCCATGTGTGTTAAAGTCTAGAAATCTTGGATTTTTCTAGGTCTTGTTTCTAAGTGAGAATTTGTTAATTTGTTTTTTGAAAATATAACCTTCCATTTCAGATTAAATTCTTTCTTGACATAGTAGTTAGACCCATTCACCCCGGCACCTTCTTTCACCTCTTCTGGTAACCCCGTAATAATAATAATAATAATAATAATAATAATAATAATAATAATAATAATTGTACCGGGAGGTACACCTCAAGTCCGCACTTTGAAAATAAGCGCCTTAATGAACTCCTCTATCGACCAAAATGTGAAATTGTTACTACATAAAGTTGAGACTTTAATCAGAAGAAGTCAGTACTGAAACATTAATCAATTCTGTTATTGTGAAGTTTCCTAAACTGATTGGATTTCTATTGTTTTTTAATCAAGAAGTTTGGACGTTTTTCCACAGATGTCACTACCAAGAAATTATAGTAATGCACTCTGGTGCAATGTAATGGAAGTTGTTATTGAAAGAAATTTTGTGTTTATAGGTTTTCTCTACTTTCATTTGTTTTAAATGTAATTTTAGGTTTGCAACACTTCTGTCTCATTCCGCAAGTTTTGAATTTCGCCAATGAAAATTCTTCGGGAGGCAGTACATCAGTCAGGTAATGGCCACCTAAATTCCCTTTCCTGTAGCTACCTCCGCAGACTTATCCGAGGGGAAGGTCAGGATTTTTAACCATGTAACAAACCTTTGTAAAATGCAAATTTTCTTTCGGTTAATGTAAAATTTCATGAATTCTTTAACTGTAAATCGGGGATAGAGAGCGAGTTACCCTCTCGAGCTCCCCTTCATCTTGGTTCGAGGTGACTACGACTTCGTAACCGTTTTCTTCCTGTAATGTAATTTACACTGACTGACAGAGCAAATGCAGCACCAAGAAGGAGTGGTTCGAAAGGGATGAAAGTTGGGGAAAAAACAGACGGCACGGACGAATAATTGATGTTTATTTCAAACCGATATGCAGGTTACACAATGCGCACGGCATCGACTCAGTAGGATGTAGGACCACCGCGAGCGGCGATGCACGCAGAAACACGTCGAGGTACAGAGTCAATAAGAGTGCGGATGGTGTCCTGAGGGATGGTTCTCCATTCTCTGTCAACCATTTGCCACAGTTGGTCGTCCGTATGAGGCTGGGGTAGAGTTTGCAAACGGCGTCCAATGAGATCCCACACGTGTTCGATTGGTGAGAGATCCGGAGAGTACGCTGGCCACGGATGCATCTGTACACCTCGTAGAGCCTGTTGGGAGATGCGAGCAGTGTGTGGGCGGGCATTATCCTGCTGAAACAGAGCATTGGGCAGCCCCTGAAGGTACGGGAGTGCCACCGGCCGCAGCACATGCACGTAGCGGTGGGCATTTAACGTGCCTTGAATACGCACTAGAGGTGACGTGGAATCATACGCAATAGCGCCCCAAACCATGATGCCGCGTTGTCTAGCGGTAGGGCGCTCCACAGTTACTGCCGGATTTGACCTTTCTCCACGCCGACGCCACACTCGTCTGCGGTGACTATGACTGACAGAACAGAAGCGTGACTCATCGGAGAACACGACGTTCCGCCATTCCCTCATCCAAGTCGCTCTAGCCCGGCACCATGCCAGGCGTGCACGTCTATGCTGTGGAGTCAATGGTAGTCTTCTGAGCGGACGCCGGGAGTGCAGGCCTCCTTCAACCAATCGAAAGAAAATTGTTCTGGTCGATATTGGAACAGCCAGGGTGTCTTGCACATGCTGAAGAATGGCGGTTGACGTGGCGTGCGGGGCTGCCACCGCTTGGCGGCGGATGCGCCGATCCTCGCGTGCTGACGTCACTCGGGCTGCGCCTGGACCCCTCCCACGTGCCACATGTCCCTGTGCCAACCATCTTCGCCACAGGCGCCGCACCGTGGACAAATCCCTATGGGTATCGGCTGCGATTTGACGAAGCGACCAACCTGCCCTTTTCAGCCCGATCACCATACCCCTCGTAAAGTCGTCTGTCTGCTGGAAATGCCTCCGTTGACGGCGACCTGGCATTCTTAGCTATACACGTGTCCTGTGGCACACGACAACACGTTCTACAATGACTGTCGGCTGAGAAATCACGGTACGAAGTGGGCCATTCGCCAACGCCGTGTCCCATTTATCTTTCGCTACGTGCGCAGCACAGCGGCGCATTTCACATCATGAGCATACCTCAGTGACGTCAGTCTACCCTGCAATTGGCATAAAGTTCTGACCACTCCTTCTTGGTGTTGCATTTGCTCTGTCAGTCAGTGTATTTGTCACCTCAATAGCTTGGGACTATCCCCTGTTTCATCGGGCCCAGAGCCCTGTTAGGGTTTTAATATTTCATTATCTTGGAGCACAAGTGTACGCCTCCATTCGGTTTGTGTTCGAGCCAGTCATTTAACCTGTTCTTTTTCCGCAATGGCCCAGTAGGATGGGTGCTAGATACTCCTGTGTAAAATTATTTCCATTTGTAAATTGTGCCTTGTGAGGCCAGAGAGTAAGATTTTGATGTAATGTTGCCTTGAGTGGGCTGTAAGAAATGGAGAGCATGTAAGCTATTTTCAAAATTTTGTAAGTGAGGGGTGCCTCTGGAAGGCTAAATATTGTAACTTATGGAGCAAGTGCTCTTAAATCGGGATATTTCCGTCCCTGTCTAACCATAGAGATTTCGTAATATTTTGTTAAACTGATTCCGGTATTTAAGAATTTGTAAACTAAGGGTTTGAAGCCCCAAAGCTGTAAAAATTCACTAATCTGGGATTTTCCAAGTCTTATTTCAAGATTGCTAATAGTACCTGTCATGTTGTTATGTTCACTCAGTGAAAAAAATGTTAAGTTTGATATTCTAAAAGAAATATAACATTTTAAAGTTTGAATTCAGTTCTTGATATTGTAGTTAGACCCATTCAAGCCCGCACCTTCTTTCACCTCTCTGCGTTCCACAGATACTTCGGAATAATAATAATAATAATAATAATAATAATAATAATAATAATAATAATAATAATAATAATAATAATAATAAATTTTTCTTTACAAGTTGCTCTACGTCGCACCGACAATGGGATAGGAAAGGGCTAGAAGTGGGAAGGAACTGCCGTGGCCTTTAAGGTACAGCCCCAGCCTGGTGTGAAAATGGGGAACCACGGAAAAACCTCTTCAGGGCTACCAACAGTGGGATTCGAACCCACTGTCTGCCGAATTCAAGCTCACAACTGCACACCCCTAACTGCGCGGCTAACTCGCTTGGTATATAACAGTAACTATTAGGCCTATTATTATTTTTTAACTTGTGTCCTCGTCTCGATGTAGTGCAGCTCTTTCCAGGCACAAACCCGATGGAGGTGAGCTGCAAAAACCACTTTAAGTACATACAAGCACTTCTGCAATTCTTAAATTTCTTGCAGTACTGGGAATCAAACCCGGGCCTCCGATGATGGCCGCTAATAGCACTAACCGTTAAGCTACGGAGGATAATAAATAATAATAATAATAATAATAATAATAATAATAATAATAATAATAATAATAATAAACTTAATTATACACGGTCAAAACAGTGTCATTTCGTTGCTATGTCGGAAAGTTTTCCTCAGACCACGACAGCGGCTAAACACTCCGTAAAAATCCGGTGATAACGGTGCTCAAATATACCAGCCTCGTGTTAGTATATTTACTGGCACGTAAAAGCTCCTACAGGAAATAATTTCGGGCACCTCACCATCTCCGAAAACCGTTTAAGTACTCCACTTAGTGGGAAGTAATAATAAAAATCTAAGCGCCTTCACCTTTACAGGGTATTAGGAGACCATAATTCCTAAAAGATTCCGTAAATCTCCTGGCATCTCTATTATATGAACACCCTTAAACACAGACAGCTCCGGGATCCGATCCCCAGTCTGAGGGGAGAGAGCTTGTACGGCCCATCCTCTCCTCATCGCCTCTGCATCATGTAAGAGGTTGGGGACACAGTGGTCAACAACCTCACACACATTGTGTATCTGCAGTCCCGTCTGATTACCAGTGAAGCTGTACTGTTCGGACTGATGTGAGTTTGTAGTTAATTTGATCTAGGATTGGGAATGATTCATCCACGGCCTATACCTTGGTACCAGGAGTTGAAGTGATAAATCGAGATGTTAAAGCGCATTTTTTCGCTCGTTACGCGGGGTTAAGTGCACATCCCCGGTATTGAAATAAATCTAATTCGTGACAGTGCCGAAAATCGAACGTGGACCATAACAATGAGTCTATAATGTTAACTCTTTGCCCACTGTGGTGAACAAAGCCACATCAGACAATATGAAATTTGAATTGGTATATTATCTGTTATCTGAATTTCTGGCGGTTTATTAACAATACAGTTCTACTCGTATATAATTCGTTGTACAATAGAAGAAGTGAACGAAAAGTTATTAGGTGGTCTAGGTTCCCCTCTGTTTCTTGAAAGCAGCCTTTTCTTCCTGATAAGTTTCGAATAAACTTCTAAATTATGACGTGTATTAAAGCGAATGTCGCGGATGTAAGTGGTAGCGTGGAGCAGTTCGAGCCTTGTGAGGCAACAAATCGGCTTATGAGATATAATTCAATAAGCAAGTTCCACCAGCTGCTACCTACTAGGGTAGCCTGGACAGTCCACGATTAAGACCGAGCAAATGTACCATTTGGACGGACGTTGTAGGGTTGAAACCGGACGCAGATACTGGTCATTCTGAGCGGTATTACAGAATTTTTCACACCTTTCCTCTTCTTACTGACCTTTCCGTAATTATCTTGGAGTCATTACTACACGTGGATACAAGTTTTACTTCCGGGGGCGTTTTCTGACACCCGCCTGTGTGTTTCTGTGGGGGTTGGTAGTGCGAAGCGTCGTATGAAAATTAGGGTGTGCAGTAAGACGAACATCAATATACAGCCCCCGAGCCACAGTAATTAACCATACGTCGTTAAAATAACCGGCCCAAATTCCGAGCTTTAACAGTTCAGCAAAGGAACCAACTGTCAATTTTCCACGCTCATTGTCTGTTGCACTGAAGAATACTTTCAAATTTTAGGAGGCCAGAATAATAATAATAATAATAATAATAATAATAATAATAATAATAATAATAATAATAATAATAATAATAATAATGTTTATCATCTCGTTAACAGAGAATAAGTATTTTTTAAGACGAGAGACTGCAGAAAGTTTGCCCGGAAATGTTAAGGTGCCAGTAACTCTACCGACTCGGGTCACTCGCATTAAGACACACTTAAATGCCAGTGATCTGCGCTGAGGTTTAATCCTGCAATCTTGAGCACAAAAGTTGAGCGTCTACCCAGCAACTATGTTGTGTAGTCGGTCAGAGAAGATCTTCAGAGCTTTGAATGAATTCACATCGACAGTATTTACGTGTGACTACGAACTTATTTTGCCTCTCTTTTATGCATTAGAAGTAAAAGTATCTTGAGAATGTATGTGAAAACCGTCGTTAATAAATTCATTCGTTAAGTGCTGAATGAGTTATGCATGCTGTATATTATAAATGAGGGATTTAACAGCTACATCAAGTGAACTGGCTACACGGTGCGGGTCGTGTAGCTGTGAGTTCGCATTCGGGAGACTGGATTCGAGTCCCGCCGTCAATAATCTGGAGACGAATTTCCGAGGTTCTTCATATCCACACCATGCAAATTCCAGGAATGTGCCTCAGCTTGGGCCATGACCACGATCTTTCCATTCCTAACTCTTTCCTGTCCTATCACACCTGAAAACCTAGAATTAGTTGGTGCGACGCTGAATACACAGCGAAAGAAAAAGAAACAACTCTACGATTAATATCTCTTCAACTCTACCGATATTGAAAATTCCCGGAGTGCCGGAATTTTGTCCATAGAGAAGGATTCTTTAACCTTTTGAAGTCCAAAACTTGAGGAAAGGAAAGTAAGACATTTTTAACTTCCTGCATTGTTTAACACGCTTCGAATAAGACAAAAACAAATATTGCTGAAATCTAACAATGCGAAATACGCTACTTTTATTTAATAGTTGGAAGTACTAACGTCAGATAATGCACCATTGGCTGGTATATCAGACAGTAAATAGCTAACAAAGATTAATTCTTATTCTCTAATTATGTTCCGCAATATAACACGCAAGTTACACCACTGGAAGATAAACGCCATAAAAACACAACGTGTAATGGTCACAGCTAACTACAAAAATAAACCTAGCTGTCAAGGAGAACAAAGGATGGAATGCCTGTAGTACTGCACACAGGTTCTTAGAAATACCAGTTACATCTCAAGAAATTTTAAAATATAAGCACTACCTAGCAATGGTTTAGACATTAATACAAATCTCCTCTGTGTTCCACACTTTGGTATCAACGACCAACTGCGATTTTGTGGCTACTTTTTTGGAAAAATAAACATTTTCCTGTAAAGAAAATGAATGTCTGGGTAGCACATAAGAAACGTCAGTGCTGTTCCCTACTATGATATTCATTAATCAGGCCATCTACATTTTTCGAATGTCTTCAGTAGGTACTACAGAGTACAGTTAGAACTCTACGTTACTGTTTAAATTTTCTGTTATTTAACGTAAGGTTAAATTTGAGATAGTATTTCAGAGTACCACCAGGACACAAACTGTTAACGTAGTAGTAAACTACTGGCACAGGATTCTTACATATGAGCAATCTTAACTGACAACCATCTGAGCCTGGATTTGACCTCACAACCTTGGGTAAAGGAGGAAAAATTCTAAGGGACTACTCAGCCACCCTGCACCTGGCTAGGTAAATCCGGCCAGTGTATGTGGGATCTTTGAAAAGAAAAGTCATATGTCTGTGATTGAAGTCCCTAGCAATAACATTGGTCGGGGTTGTGAAGGGTGTACTAAAGGAAACTTGGTACCATGAGGATAATTTTTTTTTTTGCTAGTTGTTTTACTTCGCACCGACACAGATATGTTTTACGGCGACGATGGGGCAGGAAAGGGCTAGGAGTAGGAAGGAAGCGGCCGTGGACTTAATTAAGGTACAGCAGCTATCGAGCTCGGTTGAGGATAATTTAAGACCGCTGGTGTTTATTGTAATCTACATTATACTAACTGAGGGACGTGAATCAAATGGTGGTATTATTATTATTATTATTATTATTATTAGTACGTCCCACTAACAACTTTAATGGTTTTCGGAGACGCAGAGGTACTGGTACTTCGTCCCGTAGTTCTTTTATGTGCTGATAAATCTATTCGACGCGAGGCTGGCTTATTGATCACCTTCAAATACCACCAGACTGAGTCGGGATCGAACTCCCCTGCTCGAATTCAATGCCAGTGCTTCTACCATGCGAGCGACTCTGCCCAGAATGCCACAATTTTGTATGCAGAAAATGTTTTACGGCCCGGTAAATGTACCAACACGAAGCTGGCGTATTTCAGCATATTCAAATATCACAGGACTATATATATATATATATATATATATATATATATGGCGTATGGCTTTTGGTGCCGGGAGTGTCCGAAGGCATGTTCGGCTCGCCAAGTGCAGGTCTTTCGATTTTACCTGCGCGTAGTGATGAGGATGAAATGATGATGAAGACAACACATACACCCAGCCCCCGTGCCAACGAAATTAACCAATGATGGTTAAAATTCCCGACCCTATCCGGAATCGAACCCAGGACCCCCGTGACCAAAGGCCAGCACGTTAACCATTTGGCCATGGAGCCGGACATCACTGGACTGACCAGGGACCAAACTCGTTCAGAAAGGCGGCGCTCTACAGACTTGCTCACTCAGCCCCATAGTACGACCAAACGAACATGCGAGTACTTACTTACCTTGTTCTCTAGACAAGTCTCATTGGTAACAGTTTCCTACAGGGCCGGTTCGATTTTCTTTGACAAAATAATAGGACCCTTTAACAATATTGCGTATACCAGGCGGCTCGCGAGCGCCGTACTTTCTTCTTACAGATGTCCCGCATGCACAAAATGATGAACGGGATGTCTACTAACTGATTTTCACAGAGGCATTACTGCCAGCAGGCAGGTTACGTCAGAATACTTAGAGAGAACAACCGGACAGTCGCTCGCAGCATGTTACTCAGCGCTACCGGTCTAATACACCAGTTGCAATAGGTTGGTGTATGGTACAGCCGCGCTATATTTGCTATCTGCATATCGGCAATGGCTAGTGTGTTCAACAGCAAGGAATACAGACATTTTTATCTGGACAACTTGGTCGGAATGCAGCCGAAGCTCCAAACAGACGTCTGCCTTCTACACACGTATTTCGCCGAACAGTATCAGTTTTTGTTTCATACAAACAACTCTTTTATAGAGTGGAATGTCTACACGCGTATAAATTAATAAGTTATTAAATTTTCTTTTCTGCATCTTTGTCGTATTTACAAACAGTAGCGGCGACTTCTTTGGGGGGCGGGGGCGAGGGGGACAGTTGTCCCTCCTCCATTTTGTGGAGGAAACACTATATTTTTATTCCTCTTTAGCCAGCTGGAACTAGGAATTATTTAAGAAAAGCTATTTGTACAAGCCTTGTTGTCTTATCTGCTAATTCTTTCCTTTATTTTCTTTATTAACGTAATTATTCGCGGAAATACGTACAAAAACGCCTGCGGGTGGGGGGCGCACATGTAGTATACACCCGTAGTATCCCCTGCCTGTCGTTAAGAGGCGACTGCAAGGGGCAACCTAGGCGCGGCCATGGATTGCGGTTTGGTAGAATGTGTTGGACCTCCTGTAGATGGAAGGGGCTGAATATATTCACAGGTAATCCCTGCCTGTCGTAGAAGGCGACTAAAAGGGTCATGTGGCAATTGGTCCCCTCATTCTTTGTTTTTTTAGGGTAACTTGTAGACCGATTCAAAATTCTCGATGTGCGTGCTGCTCGGAGATGGGCCTCTTACGTGTGCGATTACGCTCGAGAGCCCGTGCAGTAACCACCCAGAGAGCGGCGGGTGGGAGCGTCATGTACCCTTGCAGTAGTATCCGCCTGACAACACAGGTCCTCGCACAGCCGAATGCCTGAAGGACATATTATTATTTGTTTTACATTTTTTCTCTATACTTAGTCCTCTGTATACGCTATGAGGTACGTGCTATTGCGGGTGACTCTAGGAAGGGAGTCCTAGTGCTCATTGCCTCAGTCATCCCGTATTAGGCATCGTCCAACATCGGAACCTAGACAGTACCGGCTATGACCAGGTAGGTATTGCCTTGGCTGCTTGGTTCGGCTACAGAGACCCCTGATCGGAGTGGGGGGCAATCGGGGAGGACGATTTCGGGCATGTCTTCGAAACGTCATCGGCCGGCCCAAGGTGGTCCCCCACCGAACTCTTTAACTTTTGCTTCCTTGAGATGTTCAACTCCCTGGGGACATGAGCAGCGTGAAGGAATGGGATCCAGCTTCCCTAGCTACCAGAACCGATGGGTAGGATTTTAAGCTGGTAAAATTGATCGTTTTTAGTACACACATTCAAGGCGTCTACGGCGAACTTGAGGATATCAAGAAAATGCGCAACGGTAGTTTCCTTTAAAGACTCTTACACCACTGCAAGCCGATCAGTTGCTTAAGTGCGACCACTTTGGCGAAATCCCCGTCAAAGCGGAAGAGCACAAATCCTTGAATCTGGTTCGCGGAGTCATCTTCCACCGCGACCTCATTTTGAACACTGACGAAGAGTTGATGGAAGACATGAAGAACCGTGGCGTGACACACGTCCGGCGCATTACGCGCGAAGTCCACGGTGAAGACGTTGACACTGGTGCCTTCATTGTCTCTTTCAAGTTGTCAGTGTTACCAGACAAAGTCAAGGTAACAACTTATCGTTGCGATATGAGGCCGTACGCCCCGCCTCCTATGCGATGCTATCAATGCCAGATATTCGGACATATGGTATCTCGTTGTTCGAATCAGTGTGTATGATACATGTGGAAGAGTAGCTCACGGCGCGGAGGCGTGCCCAACTCCATACAGGTGCACTAACCGTTGTGGTCTTCATTCTCCCTTGAGATCGGAACTGTCCGAAATATCTGAGTGAGAAGAAGATCCAGGAGATCAAGACTCTGGATGGTCTATCATACCAGGAAGCGCACCGTAAGTTTAATTCCACGAATAAACCTGCCTGTACGCTAGACTACATAATGATAGTTGAGAGTCTCCCAGGTTCGTCTTTTACGACATTGTTACCCGTGATGATCGCTGCACCCAAGGCGACTGTTGCTCCTGAGAGCAAAGTCGCAAAGAGTAAAAGCTCGAAGAGGGGGACCACCCAACATTCGACCAACAAAAAGTCTGTGCCTGCTGGCAGTCCTAAGCCGGCACAGCACGGGGAGACGGCTAAGTCTTCCCCCAAACAGGTCGGCGAAAGCCGTGCCCAAGCCGACGGAGGGGGAATCGTCGAACACGGCTGGAAAATTATCTTTCAGCCCGTCTAAACTCGAAAAGAAGGCGGAGAAGAAGAGCGCCCTTATCGGACGCTCCCGGACCTCTCCTGCGAAGGGGAAATCATGCCCTCCGTCTGGAGGATATGAGTCTGCGTCAGCAGGTACGCCTGCTTCAAAACATGCGCGCTTCCCTCGTAGGGGGACTTCCCGCCCCGGAAAGTGATAGTGTTTAGGTTTAGGAGCATCTTGTCGCTCATAACCTAACACTTTTTATACTCCACAGTATGGCACTGTTACAGTAGAATCGCTAGGGGCTTTACGTCGCGCCGACACAGATAGGTCTTATGGCGACGATGGGATAGGAAAGGCCTAGGAGTTGGAAGGAAGCGGCCGTGGCCTTAATTAAGGTACAGCTCCAGCATTTGGCTGGTGTGAGCCAGTAGAATTGTAACGCTTATGACAGACATCTTGCTGAGCTGCTTCAGCTCATTAGTGAATTCGCGGCGAGTCTGTCTGTATTCAGGAAACAAACTTCAGACCAGGTCATCATACGGTCTTATGACATTTCAGATTATACTCGACAGAAAGATATTATGCTCACTGGGTTTCCGGTTACGTGGGTATTTTTGTTCGTTCTGATACCTATAGCGAAGAGGTTCCTCTAAGAACCCCACTGGAAGCAGTTGTGGTGCTGATACCGCTGCCTGTCATAGCAACAGTGTGTAACGTTTATTTTCCACCAGGCCAGCCTCTTAACATGTCACTGATTTCATGGATCAGTCTCCACCTCCCTTCCTATTATGGGGAGATTTTAACGCCCATCACCCCCATATGGGGCTCTGAAACGCCTTGCCCCAGGGGAAGGGAGTTGGAAACGTTAGCAACAGAGCCGGATTTATGTATTTTGAATACAGGTGAACCAACCCATTTCCGTGTACGTTAAGGCACATACTCTGGCATAGACTTAAATATATGCAGCCGAACGTTGGTTCCGCTATTTCGGTGGAATACACACGATCTCTGTGACAGTGACCCTTTTTCCATTATTACAACTTTGTTGAAATAAAAATCCGTCGAGGCTCCTCCGCGATGGATTCTTAAGCATGCTGATTGGCTGAAGTTCACATCACTAGCTGTCTTTAACGAAGAGACCAGGCGGATCGTAGACGGCGATATAACTTACATAACACAAGTTATCCTTGCCGTTGCTGAGGAGTCCATTCCCTCCTTCTCAGGGACTCTTCGCCGAAAACTTGTTCCTTGGTGGAACGAAGGAATTGCAGCAGCTATGAAAGAACGCCGTCGCGCTCATAAACGTTATCGTAGGCAGCCTACTGTGGCCAACTTGGTATCATTTAAAGGCGCAGTTCTTATTCGCCAAAGTAAGAAAGCTTCATGGGAGAGATCTGTGTCGTCTCTGACGTCACATACTCCATCATCGCAACTGTGGAGTAAACTTCAACGTATTTCGGGTATCCAAAAATCATCATCTGTACCGGGAATTTCCACTGCAAGCAGTATCGTCACTGAACCACTTTCGATTGCTAACCATCTAGCTAGCCATTTCGCAGATGTGTCTGGCTCCGGGAATTACCATCGTGATTTCCTCGCTCTGAAGCGGGAGGCAGAACGTCACCATCTTAGCTTTACCACTCAAGCTTTAGAGGACTATAATGTGCCCTTTACAGAGTGGGAACTCCGCAGCGCCTTGGCGCTTTGCAAGGACACGTCCCCTGGGCCAGACAAGGTCCATAACTTGATGCTGAAACACCTTAGTGAGGATAGTCTATTATATCTCCTTCGAGTGTTCAACCGTATCTGGATAGAGGGTGAGTTTCCGTTTCAGTTGTGAGAGGGCATAGCCATTCCTGTCCTCAAGCCTGACAAAAATGATAAGTATGCAGGAAGCTATAGACCTATTTGTCTCACTAACTGCTTGGGTAAGCTATTTGGGAGGATGTTAAATCGCCGTCTTGTGTGGTGTCTGGAGAAACAAGAACTTTTGTCCCAGTACCAATGTGGTTTTCAAGCTGCTCACTCGACCACTGATCACCTGGTACGCCTGACGAGTTCTATCCAGGATGCATTTCTCCGCAATCAGAATTTGGTGGCTGTTTTCTTTGACTTAGAAAAGGCCTAAGACACCACATGGCGATATGGTATCCTTTCAGTCCTGCATCAATGGAAATTCTGAGGTAACTTGCCGGTATTTATTGCGAAATTGTTGTCCCTCTGTCTATTCCGTGTCGGAATTGGGAGGGCATATTCGCAATAGCACGTTCAAGAAAATGGAGTCCCATACGGATCGGTTCTTAGTGCCACTCTGTTTGCAATTGCCATAAACTGTATTGTCGCTGCTGCTGGTTTGGCAGTCATACGGTCGCTATTTGTGGACGATTTTGCTCTTCACTATAGCTCGTGTAATATGGCAGTCGCAGAGCGACAATTACAGCAAGCTAGGAGAGTGGAACAGTGGACCTTCGAACATGGTTTTCGGTTTTCCACCGCAAAGGCCGTTGTTGTCCACTTTTGTTGGCAACGCACTCTTCACCCGCATTCTGAGCTTTATTTAGGAAATATTGCTCTTCCTGTAGTTGACACTTACCGATTTCTTGCGCTCCTTTACGATAGTAAATTATCGTGGGAGTCACATGTGCGGAAGTTAAAAGTGCAATGCACCAAGAAACTGAATATCTTGAGGTTTCTTAGCAGCACTAATTGGGGAGCTGGCCATACGGTGCTCCTACGATTCTATAGGGCACATATTTTATCCAGGTTAGACTACGGCAGTGCGGCATATGGCTCAGCAAGACCAAGCGTCTTTGTGAAACTGAACAGCATCCACCACAGCGCTGTTAGATTGGCAACGGGAACTTTTCGAAGAAGCCCCATTAGTAGCCTGCTCGCTGAATCTGGTGTGCCGCCTTTACACCTGAGGCGCCAGCAAATGTGCCTGTCGTATGCTGCAAATTTGCGACAGATGCCACTTCACCCAAGCTATCCTTGCGTATTCAACCATGGAAACCGTCGGCTGTACGCTTCTTGTCCTCGAGCAACGCGGGTGGTTGGATTACGCTTGGATAACGTCACAGATTGGTGTACCTTCGGCTTCTTGCCGTGTCAGACAACCAAGTACGGTACCTCTGTGGATAATACGACGCCCTGATATAATCCTGGACCTGCACACTGGCCCGAAGGTAAACACGGACCTTTCAATTTATCGGAGGCTCTTCCTGTCCGTTGTTGCCCGGTATCCAGGTTCACTCATCGTTTGCATGGATGGTTCGAGAAAAGACAGGAAAGTGGGACGTGCGTTCGTTGTCGACTCTGATATGTTTCTTTTTGCTCTCCCGGGAATCCGTTTTGTGTACACAGCTGAGCTCAATGGTATCTGTGAAGCTCTGCGGTACGCACTCTCCGATGCGCGCCCACACATTCCACTGTGTACCGACTCCTTCAGCTTGCTACAGTCTATTGATACCCGGTTCCCTCGGCACCGTCTGGTGCAGTGGATCCAGGACCTGCTGGCCGGGTGTTCGGATGCCGGCACCAGAATAAAGTTTATGTGGCTCCCAAGCCACATGGGTGTAGAGGGAAACGAGTTAGCAGATAAGGCTGCCAAGAAGGCAGTAACACTGCCTCCGTCGCCCTATAAGGTTCCAGCAAGTGATATTCACTCTCAGCTGAGACATTTGGTCATGTCTCATTGGGAGATGGAGTGGCAGGCCACTCCACTTCCAAATAAGCTGAGAGCGATAAAATGTACAACGAAGGTGTGGAGGATTTCCCTTCGGGCTTCTCGGAGGGAAGCAGTGGTATTTTGTCGTCTTCGGATCGGCTACGGTATACTAACGCACTTCCATTTATTGAAACTAGAAACCCCTCCGGTGTGTTCCTGCGGCGATCATCTTACCGTGGTACACATCCTTACGGAGTGCGTGGACCTTGTCGATGTGCGCCGTAGGCTAACACCCAGGCCTCGTCGTCCCGTTTATGAGGGATAGTGGCCTTTTTTATCGCGTGTAATAATGTCCTTTGTCTCAGTGTATTTGTGTTAACTGCACTTTTATCCCTTTGACTATTTTAGGTCGTGTTAGCGTATTTTAATGTGTTACGTTAACTTCTAACATGAATTATGTATGTATCTGTAATTCCAGGCAATGCCTTATTCTATTATCACCTTTATTTTCTATTCTTTTATTAGATAAGGCATTGCGAATTAGATCCACTGATTGTTTTAATCTGATAATCATTTTTCAACACCATTTATTTTTAACACCCATCTGACCCCAACCTGGCAGGTTCGATCCTGGCTCAGTCCGGTGATATTTGAAGGTGCTAATATATGTCAGCCTAGTGTCGGTAGATTTACTGGCACGTAAAAGAACTCCTGCGGGGCGAAATTCCGGCACCTCGGCGTCTCCAAAAACCGTAAAAGTAGTTAGTGGGACGTAAAGCAAGTAGCATTATATATATTTTTTTTTAAACTCTAGTTAGTGGATACATTTTAATATTTCAATTATCATCTCATGTCGTCCATCTCGTATCTTTAGGGGCCGATGAACTTAGATGTTAGGCCCCTTTAATCAACAAGAATCATCATCATCATCATCATCATCATCATCATCATCACGCATAAAAACCGTTCGTCACGGCTAACCTATTTGTATAGAGCTACGGCAAGTAGCGGAGACTCTGCATGTGCTGTGAGGAGGGGCAGTAGGGTTACATATTTTTTGACGAGGTCGTGGAAACTGAGGTATAATTCACCCGCTTGCTACGCGCATTCGTCATTCTGGCAGTTTTAGGTTAAGCGCAATTGAAGTGGAAGGACTTCTGACTGATATTGGTACAGTATTGTAGCAGTACCGCGTTTGAATACTGACAAACGATGTTACGCCCTATAACTACATCAGCCCATGTCGTGGCGTTGTTAATAATCCTGGAATACAAATGTATTACTGAGGTGGTGACCATTGCTTAATTTAAGCTGTGGTATCGCTAATCAAACAGCTGTTCCTGCATCACACATTTCTATGGAAACAGTTAACTTTTTACTAATAATTTATTAGTGTTGTACAGTGATTTGTAGAACAGGAAGTTACAACCCCATACTTTATAAGAACTATTATAACATAGTGCTGTGAAATAAGGCCCTGGACACATTGAGTCATCACATAGCTAGGTATTTGTTTGCAATCTCATTATAAAGCCGTATTGGAACTCAGAATAAGAAGTTGTTAAAATAATGAAAACCACCTTTCCAATACATAGTAATCCTTTATATTTAGGATAAAACCATTTTATTATTGTAACAACTTCTTATACAGCTAGGTATAGTTAATTCACATCCCAGTCCAAATCACCACTTCTAAACAATACCAGTGAAAGAGTAAAGCAACACCAACGCCACACAGTATGATTTAAAACATTAGGCCTACAAGTTTATTGAGGTATTACAGTAGTTATTAGTAAAATTATTTTCCACAAAAATTTCTTGTAGTCTTGTGCTTTATTACTATATAATCAAAACTCTACAACTTTCATTGCTTTGTCCCACAGAAGTATTAGTATTAGTCATTCAGTTGTAACTCGATAGCATTTTCTTACCTATAAATGAGTCTATATATACTGAGCTCGATAGCTGCAGTCGATTAAGTGCGGCCAGTATCCAGTATTCGGGAGATAGTAGGTTCGAACCCCACTGTCGGCAGCCCTGGAAATGGTTTTCCGTGGTTTCCCATTTTCACACCAGGCAAATGCTAGGGCTGTACCTTAAGGCCACGGCCGCTTCCTTCCCACTCCTAGCCATTTCCTGTCCCATCGTCGCCATAAGACCTATCTGTGTCGGTGCGACGTAAAGCAACTAGGAAAAAAATAAGTCTATACAACTTCAAATACCAGGGCAATTTGAATACCACCATGTCAATCGCGCAATTTTGCTCCTCATGTGGTCGAACACACCGCTGCGTAGGTATAATACATTGCATTTTTCGTGCTATTATAGAGGTGAGTAGGAATACACAAACGCGATATCCATTGTTAATATATAGTGTTTATAATCATTAGTGTTAATTCAGCTTTCAAACGTTATTGGTGATGATCAGCAGGTGCCCAGGCCTTATACATAGCAATTTCAATTGGTCTCTCTCTCCAGGAATAGCTCTATTGTAATGACCGGCTCACCGTCAAACTATTGTGCGACTGCCACAAACACTGACTCGCCGTGCCAGCCCCAGATCAAAGTTGATGAACATACACGGTGCCCATGGAAGTGGAAATCCGTACTATCCACGTCACTGTCTACGAAATTTGGTACAACAGTTGAAATTCTGTGGCTGAGACATACAGGCGTACCTGACAGTAATGAAACAATGATTTCCCAAAAAAGAATTATTTTCAATGTAGCTAAATAAATGTCACGCAAAACTCCACTATCATGGACTATTTTCAACCTTTGTATCATTTTCGTAATATTTTCACTTAAAATCAAGCAGGCTCTTAGTTTTACATTACTGTTCAGTTAATATCGTAGCCGGCCCCATGGTGTAGGGATAGCGTAACTGCTTCTTACGCAGTCACTGGGTTCAATTCGTAGCCAGTCCACGGAATTCTGGAGCTGTATATAACTTTAAATATTCTCATCAAGATAAACATGAAGACCACAGTGGCGCCGTCGGTTTGTCCATGTAATTCTACTTCCACGATAGAGGGTTCGATCTCAGGGGAAGTGGTCAAGTGACCGCTCTAAATACACTCATGTCCACAAGTTAAGAGATCTTAGAGATCCACGAGAAATATTTGCGTCCAGGGGATGATGTGGCTGGACAACATGAAAACACGTGACAAACCTTGCAGATCAGCATCAGACCGATTAGCGTGCGTAAAACAGTCCGTGTGGGCAGAAGTTTTTGATACAGCATTCTCACTGCATGTGGTATGCGTTTGCCACAATGTATTCGAGTCGTAGGGAAGCAGAACGACACAAAGAACACATTTTGATGACATTATGCGTGATCGGATCATTGGCAGATTGGAGGCCGACCACAGTCAGCGCCAGGTGGGCAAGGATGTGAATGTCGCACGTAGCATCATTTCACGGCTGTGAAGGAGATACCAGGAGGGAGGAAACGGCAGTACGGGCAACGTCGACCACATGCTACAACTCAGCGTTAGAATCGTGGATCGTTATCTTACCTTAAGTGCCCGAAGACGTCCAACCAGCACAGCATCTGCACTGGCTAGAGACCTTGCAGTAGCTTCTGGGTCACACAGCTCCCGTCAGACTGTGTATCGTCGGCTTCGAGAGGTGGCTCTGTATGCTCGGTGAACCAGCCAAATGCATTCCCTCCCACAAAGCCATCATGTGGCTCGTCTTGCTCATCACAACTGGACCCAGAAACAGTGTACGGTCTTGTTAACGGATGAGTCGCGGTTTAGCCTGGAAAGTGACTTTCTTCGTCTGTTTACCTGGCGCACATCTGAGACACGTTGCAACCCTGCCAATACTGTGGAAAGGGACTGATATGGCGGCGTCAGTCTTATAGTGTTGGGAGGCGTGTTAGGAACGCATACCCCACAGCATGTGTATCCTAGGGGTACTGTGACGGGTACGGTTTATAGGGATGACATCCTCCAATGTTACGTGTGCCTTTTTAGTGCTGCATATGGACCTGGGTTGCATCTGATGGACGATAATGCCCGGCCATACAGGGCTGGCCAAGTAGACGAGTACTTGCAACATGAGGACATCACAGGTCTAGAGTGCACTTAAATCCAACTGAAAATGTATAGGACGCTCTAGGCCGAAGGACTGCAGCCCTAACACCGCCACCATGGACCACTGATGATCTCCAAAGGGCGCTTGTCCAGCAATGGGATGAGTTACCGCAAGTCATGCTGGACGCCGTTATCCAGGGTAGAGGGAGCCGCTCCGTATTGACGTTCTGTATGCCACCACCCACTCTCCATGTCTGGATTTCCTGTATACCTGGTATCAGAAACATTGTGTCCGGCTCCATGGCTAAATGGTTAGCAAGCTGGCCTTTGGTCCAAGTGGTCCCGGGTTCGATTCCCGACAGTGTCGAGAATTTAACCTTAATTCGTTAATTCCGGTGGATCCGGAGCTATGTGTGTGTGTCTTAAGCATTAGAAATCATCCTAGGTTGGGCCCCATTCTCACAGACGCGCAGGTCGCCTATACGGTGTCAACTCGAAAGACCTGCACCAGACCTCTCTGGAGGCCACACGCCACTACTTATTAACAACACTGTCACGAGTCGAACTCTTGCCAGGGCACCTTTTAGAACACACATAATCACCGTGCCCCACGTTTTTCCATGGATCTCGAAGATCCCCCTTACTTACGGTCATGGGTGTATTGTAGCATCCTATTATTCATATATAAAAGGATAGTGACATACGAGGCCTCACTGTATGCTGTATCTCTGAACGCTCTGTGTAGGCGGCTATAATCCATCTTCCGTTTGTCGTATCGCGCTCGTGCTGAGCTATAGCTTCTTGTTAGAGAAACGCAGAAACCTACAGCTGTCTGTGTAGAATCGCTGTTTTGTATTGTGGGCGTTGTACAATGACGAGATGACAACTACATTCTTATACGTCCTCTGGTATGAAATTATGGCAGCAGTGGCATTTTGTGAGTTCGCTCCATGGTGTAGCATTTCAAACTTTAATATTCACTGCATTTTTGCTTTATCTGTAAACATGTTCACCAGTTTAATACAAAACTATCATTGAAGAACTTAAGGAAAATGAACGATGAAAGCTGATATTTCAATCAGAAAACTCTGAGCATATTTTCAAAATAACGTTTTCGTACCCGGGAGCACTAACTTACGCTTCACGGCAATATTTGGACATTGCACCGTCAGAAAATCCGAGAATCGATTGGTGATATTTTAAGCTCACAGTTTCGAACTCAAATGCTTCTAGCTACTCAAGCCACAGACCACCGGGAACTCAATACGTCTCAAGTATGTTAAAAAGAAATTTGGTGTAACAGCTGTAAACTTACGGCAGGTAACCCGGAAGTTCAACACCGTAAGAAAACTTTATGTTGAAGAAGCTTATAATCATTTCTAAAAACAAAAACAATTTGATGCCTTAGGATCTAAAAAAATCTTCAGGAAATGTAGTGTCCTCTTAGTAAGATAATTAAATTAATAGTAACATTAATAATAATAATAATAATAATAATAATAATAATAATAATAATAATAATAATAATAGTAATGGCGTATGGCCTCCGGAGACGCCTGGTGCGGGTCTCTCTCTCGTAGACGGCCTATTAGGCAACCTGCATGTCTGAAGATGAGGGCCCTACCTAGGATGATTTCTAATGTTGAATACGCCACACACTCCCAGCCCCCGAGCCATTGGAATTAACCAATTAAGGTTAAAATCCCCGATCCGGCCGGGAATCGAACCCGGGGCCCTCTGGACCAAAGACCAGCACGCTAACAATTTAGCCATGGAGCCGGACAATAGTAACGTTAGTAATTGGCGAATTACGCATGCATGTGCTATCTAAGTTCGTGCGTGACCTACGTATGTGTTTGTAAACCGAAATAGTTTCTACTAATAATATCACGGTTATGAAATACGATTTTTGATGTAGACACTATTTTTATCTCAAAAATCTTCAACACAGGAAATGTAGTAAGTAAATTTGAAAGTGTATGAGATGACAACCAGATGAGGTAGGGATGCAACAATCTCTGGTAAGGTAAAAGGACAGATATGTCATTTTAAAGTCATTGTTTTATTTTTTTTATTGTCTGATGAAAAGAAAATGAAAATCATATGCACGTCGTTCAAGCTGCGTAACATCCTTCAAAGTCGTCTCCTAGTTGTTCTAGTTTCGTCTCCATTGATGACGAAGACTGAATATGCCATTGGCTGCATGAGATTCGTCAATGTGCACTGCCTCACATCGAAATGCTCGTACAATGTATTACTTGTTGGCAAATCGTTTAATACGCAACGGCTAGATCACTTTGGGAATAACATCGAAGATGTACGAACGCTACTAGACTTCGGCTACTTCCATTACACACAACTGACATAGCGGGCGTGATCGCGGAGAGAATGATGCACCCATACCCTTTGTGCCGGCAACGTTACGAAGTTCATGTTACCTACTTTTAAATGTATATATTACATGTTTGGCGTTGGCACACTTTCAGGAAATAAAAAGTCGTTGCCATTCATTCTGACTCAATCCCCGCATGTGTTTATAGAAAAAAGGCATCGTTAAACATGAGGGTTACAGACAAATAGTGGCAATAGGCTCAGATACAAATTTAACACCTATTGATAAATTACAAATTAAAATCACAAAAGGAAACAAATTTACAGGTGTACGTCCGTAAATTTTGCTTCGAGACAAGCTGTAGTACGCCTCTGTGGTGTAGTGGTTAGTGTGATTAGCTGCCACCCCCGGAGGTCCGGGTTCGATTCCCGGCTCTGCCACGAAATTTGAAAAGTGGTACGAGGGCTGGAACGGGGTCCACTCAGCCTCGGGAGGTCAACTGAGTAGAGGTGGGTTCGATTCCCACCTCAGCCATCTTGGAAGTGGTTTTCCGTGGTTTCCCCCTTCTCCTCCAGGCAAATGCCGGGATGGTACCTAACTTAAGGGCCGCGGCCGCTTCCTTCCCACTTCCTTGTCTATCCCTTCCAATCTTCCCATCCCCCACAAGGCCCCTGTTCAGCATAGCAGGTGAGGCCGCCTGGGCGAAATACTGGTCATCCTCCCCAGTTGTATCCCCCGACCCAGAGTCTGAAGCTCCAGGACACTGCCTTTGAGGCGGTAGAGGTGGGATCCCTTGCCGAGTCCGAGGGAAAAACCGACCCTGGAAGGTAAACAGATTACGATACGATACGATACGACAAGCTGTAGTAGCAAACTTCAGAACTGTTGCAACATTTCACAATATAAATAGAAGGTTTTGCATCGTTAAATAAAATGAAGTAAAATTAAATAAAATGAAATAAAATTTGAACAACACTGCTAGAAATTACACAATAAGTCCTTTTAAAAGCAATGTGTCAGCGTTTGTAAATGCAGTACACATCACTAACGGAGTAACTACTATATCACCATGTGTACTCAATACAACAAGGCGAAAAACTCAAGCAAGGCGATACTGCTCACGCACCCTCTTTGATATATGAAATCTCCACGCACTATGCACCGGCTGATGCTGTCATCTTCCGATATTGTATTATCTGCAAAATGACGGGTGGTTAACATTTGACTGCAGGTGAATTTTGGGTTATCCACCTTATTCAAAATACTGTAGGGTTATGCTAACAAATTTCACCATCGTACTTATTTTCATGATCCATCTACGTGAAATCCCTCTACTTTCATTTTGTCTTCAGGAATGACAAGATCACAGTTATCGAGTGAATAGACCGTGCGGTTAGGGTCGCGCAGATGTCCACTTGCATTCGAGAGATGGTGCGTTGGAATCCCACCGTCGGCAGCACTGAAATGGTTTTCTTAGGCGTTTTCTTGCTAGGACACCTACGAGTTGTAACGTTCATACCAGCCATACGTTACTCTAGCAAATGATTTTTGGAATATTCTCGACTTTTTGGTTGCCTTCTCACACTTTCTAGGGACTAAGGACTATATCGAGTCCCGCTATGACTGCTTTCCATCCAGCCACTTACATGAGAGGCTCAGACGTTCAAATCTGATTCGAACAGGCTATTGTTTGTCTAGATAATACGAAGGTAGTTACATCATCGACTTCTTACCAAGGTGGCCTCAGGTATCTCATCCTTGTAATGTACGTGGATTTTTTTAAACAAGAAATCACGTCCCAACGGTTCGGATTTCACTTAAAGCAAAATGTTCCGCGGCTTGATCACGACATTAGCGGTAACTTAAAACTACAAGCCATCTGAGAAACATACCACTTAACATGCAGCGTTGAACTCCTTCGGCCTTATGACAGCGCAGTGCACACGGCTGTATATTCGTAAGCGCTAAAATCAGTGGAGCGATTCACGGCAAAGCACTTGTGTTCCCAAATGTACAAGAAATACGCTGTTTTATTTGCAAATTAAAAGAAATCTAGCGCTAATAATGGCGTGTGCCTTCCGGAGAGTCCTCGTGCAGGTCTTTCGATTTCACGCCGTATAAGACTACCTGCACGTCTATGAAAATGAGGCCCTATCTAAGATGAAATCATTGCTGAAGACGTCACAAACAACGAGCCCCCGAGTCATAGGAATTAAGTAATGAAAGTTAACATCACCGAGCGGACCTAGAATCGAACCCGGGACCTCTTTAACCAAAAGCCAGCATGCTAACCATCTACCCAGGGAGCCGGATAATCTAGTGCTGAAAACACTAGATGCCGTAGTAGCTGTAGTGCACTTTGATACAAGAAGTGATCGGCAGAATATTGCAAGTCCCCGAGTAGAAGCACGACCGTAAAGGGGCACATTATCAGAAACATTTCTTGGCTAGTTAATACATGTAGGTTTATCTACCGCTGTCAATTAAATAGCACACTTCCGTGCTTTTAGAACGCCTTTAAATGTTAACATACACTACCAATTGCATTAAACGCTGCTTGTCACTTTCCTAAAGCACGACGCTAGCTTATTGGCAAAATGAGCGCACACATTTCTATTAAAAGAGTAAGACAAGGACTATCTTATTACAACAGATCGACGCTGATTCTTCCATACAAGAGTCAGGAAATTTACATCTACCAACCTCAGCCAGCACTGGGCGAGTTGGCCGTGCGGTTAGGGGCGCGCAGCTGTGAGCTCGCATCCGGAAGATAGTGGGTTCGAATCCCACTGTTGGCACGTCTGAAGATGGTTTTCCATGGCTTCCCATTTTCACACCAGGAAAATGCTGGGGTTGTACCTTAATTAAGGCCACGGCCGCTTTCTTCCCACTCCTAGGCCTTTCCTGTCCCATCGTCGCCGTAAGACCTATCTGTGTCGGTGCGACGTAAAGCAAATAGCAAAAAACAACTTCAGCTAGGCTGGGCAGTCCTACCCATTTAAAAAAAATATTGGACATTTACTTTTCCTCTCTCCATAACCCCTTTACAATATCCAAAATTCCATTTTAATAACAGAATAAGAATTGGTGTTCTGTGAACGGATGCATTTCATTAGTTAAATATAATTGTCATCATATCGTTACACTACGAATGATAAAATCGTAAGTGCTTCATTTCGGGGGGAAATCCGACGCAGGGTAGGCGCACTTTATAAAAAAAAAAGTCCAGGACTTTTAATGCGGATAAGATTATCATGTTCAGTGGGTTCAGTTCGTATGTCAGCTATGGACTTATTGAAATCAAGATTATCCGTTTCTTTCTTTCTTTCTTTCTTTCTTTCTTTCTTATTGTGTTTACCCTGCAGGGTTGGTTTTTCCCTCGGACTCAGCGAGGGATCCCACCTCTACCGATCAAGGGCAGTGTTCTGGAGCGCGAGACACTGGGTCGGGGGATACAACTGGGGAGAATGACTAGTACCTCATCCAGGCGGCCGCACCTGCTATGCTCAACAGAGGCCTTGTGGGGGGATGGGAAGATTGGAAGGGATAGACAAGGAAGAGGGAAGGAAGCGGCCGTGGCATTAAGTTAGGTACCAACCCGGCATTTGCCTGGAGGAGAAGTGGGAAACCACAGAAAACCACTTCCAGGATGGCTGAGGTGGGAATCGAACCCACCTCTACTCAGTTGACCTCCCGAGGCTTAGAGGACCCAGGCCTCTGGGGGTGGCAGCTAATCACACTAACCACTACACCACAGAGGCAGACTGATTATCCTTTTAAGAATGATAAAACCCTCAGTGGGTTCAGGAGATTACTGTGTAGTATCATCGGGGCCAGATCATCTCTCGACGTCTACAGGAGACTTTCAGGATACATTCCTCGTACATACAAGAAAATATCTTGCATAGACATGAGTACAGAGACGCTTTATTTCCATAACTCGTTTTCTACAAATCTGCATACCCGCCATCGAGTTCTAACATGATGATCTGGCCCTGATGTTCTTTTATCCTTCAAATACCTGACACTCTTCTCGCCAAACAATACATCCATTTTAATGGATACAGAACATTTAAGAGTTCAGTTAGATGATCATACATATCTTTCTCTAAAATGTCGGAATTTAGTACTCTAAATGTTGTCAGCCGTCTCGGTTATTTCAGATTGGATACGAGACTTCTGTAGAATTGTGCATCACAGACAGGATTTATGAAATGAGCACGACGCAATATGCTCAAACTGTGCTGAGACACGTAAGCTTTACTTGGAGGCCGATCATTTCACTTGAGAGTCTACTTGTCTTGAAGATGACGAAGGATATGTTTACTCAACTCGTATAGCTCTTAGACGGCAGAACTTGTGCCCTTCAATAACAACATGCGAGAAGCCGGAATATGCTCGAGGAAACTTGAGTTCAAATACGTCTGCGAAGCTAATGGTCGTTATCTCTCTGAGAACATATAATTAGTAACTCAGTTAATTAGGGTTTTGCAAATATGGGACTGAATAACAAGTCAAATAAATATGACAAATTGATGTACGTAATTTATCTTTCTTACAAGCGGATGACGATGGTGTTCAAAACGCCGTATAATGTAGACGGTATTGGTAAGTGCACTATCAGCCGCTCTCTATATAATATAAATTGATTCACACTACTCCCTATCTTTTCAAAATTACTATTGAAACTCTTTTTTTTTCAGTAGAAGACTTCAAAGAACATTCCATCAGAAAACACACTGAAACAATTCTTTATTCAGAAGACAGAATATTTTTACCATTAACTTTACTTAATCTCGTTATTTCTAGCTCTATCTGGGCATAACGAAGTGGTCACTTTTAGCTGATATGTCCTATACCAGTCCACTGACACACGGGGCACTCGGCATTACCACCATACTAACCAGCATCCGGATTTTGATGGCATGTCATCGCAATTGCTGCATCATGGATATCGCTAATGTACGTACAGAGTGTAACAGTCCGGTACGGTTAAACTTTGAGGACATCTTTCCACACTCATAGAAGAAGAAAACATGTTATATGGACATGGGTCCGGAAACGCCTTATTTACATGTTAGAACTCATTTTGTACAACTCGACATAGTCAATCATGTGGAAACACACAGGAACGGAACGTACCAGCATTCCAATGATGATGATTTGATGATGTTGGCCGTTTAAAGGAGCCTAACAGCTAGGTCATCGGACCCTAATGGTACGAGGTGCAACAAAATGAAACGATAATTAGAACTTCAAAATGTAGCCAAAACAATCAGAGGATCCAATTCATAATGCTTCAAATTCTGAGATGATGCTTGTTGTCCAAAGGGGTCCAAAATGCAGGTCACCGGCCCCTCATAATTTTACTAATTACTGGAAAGCAGTACCATGGTGTTTCTCCTATCGTGGTACTAATCATAGGTAACGCAGACTCATGGTGTTCCCCGCATGGTGCTACTAGTCACAGGTAATGTAGACCCACGGTATGTCACACGTAATGGCACCACCCACAGGTCACACAGACCCCTGATGTTCCTCACATAAAGGCACTACTCACAGATCAACGCACACCTATGGTGGTCAACACACAGTGGTACCAATCACAGGCAACGCAGACCCATGGTAGTCCTCATGTAGTGGTACTAAAAAAATGTAATGGCGTACGGCTTTTAAGGCCATGAGTGTCCGATTACTAGTTCAGCTCGCCATATGCAGGTCTTTTGATTTGACTCCCGTAGGCGACCTGCGCTTCGTGACGAGGATGAAATGATGAAGACGACACTAACACGCAGCCCCCGTGCCAGGGGAATTAACCAATTATGGTTAAAATTCCCGACCCTACCAGGATTCGAACCCGGGATCCGTATGACCAAAGGCCAGCACGATAACCATTTAGCTATAGAGCCGGACATAGCTGTACTACTCATAGGCAATGCAGACACGTTCTGAATACCGGGGAACCAACGCAATAAGGCAGCTCCTCCCGCATGGACGAAACCTATGTACGCACAACGAATTATTTTGCCATAAATAATTCATTAAAAAATCATCTTGGACTGCTTCAATGAATTGCCTTACTTACCTCTTACTTTAATTCCACTAGTCTCATCATAAATTCATTATCAATCATTAAACTGTGATCAGTACCGAAGATATGACAAATATATGTCCGTGTTTAACTGTAGAAGCATTGCAAAGAAAGGAATAGAAGTAAGTACTGTAATTTAATATATATAAATGCTTACCAGTTATTGCAATAGGTTAATCACGGCTGAGAAATTATACAGGGTGAAGCGTAATTCGCGCACTCGGGCGTCGCAGCGCGACTCCTCACATGCCAGCAATAAAATAATGTCTCTTACAAAATTTCGTCTTGCGAGTATATCCGTCAGAAAAACGACGTTGAACAGTAGCAATTTGGCAACACTGTAACCACATGTATGGTAACTACCTCTGTCAGCAGGAGTTAGTCGTACTGTACAGTTGGTGCAGTGGATAGTGTTTTGGGTTACAATGCAGGAGGTCGAGTGGTCGATCCTGGTTAGAGGCGTATGTTTTTTCTTTCGTAAATGTAGTCCAGGTGGTATGGTATCTGACATCTTAATCGTCAGCAGCGATTGCAGTGGGTCCTCTAGAAACCATTTGCACTTACATACTACGATCCTAGAAATGGACGAACAATCGTTTTCATTGGTCAACTTTGAAAGGCGCCCTTTCCACGTCGTGAGCGTGAATTTATTCGCACCACTTCATCTACTGGATGTGAAACCTGTTTGTTTCAGCTGTCTATTTCTTATTAGTCTAACCAGGTATTTGTGTTTTCAGCGTTACAAAATGTTGTAAATGTAGGATGCATGTGACCTCAGAAACGGTGTCTTACTGTATTACAGTAAGTGTTGTCAGATGGAAATTAGCAAATAAAAAATGCGCCTCAACCCAGGATCGAACCATCGACCTCCTGCACGCCAACCAAAAACTCTACCCACTGCACCAACTGTACAGCACGACGAGAGCGTGCTGACAGCGGTAGTTACTCTACATATGGTTACAGTGTTGCCAGATTGCTACTCTTCAACGTCCGTTTTCTACCGGATATACTCACAAGACGAAATTTTGTAAGAGACATTTTTTATTGCTGGCATGTGAGGAGTCGCGCTGCGACGCCCAAGTGCGCGAATTACGCTTCACCCTGTATAATGGATGCAGAGATTTTCTCACGGAACTGAAGTGTATCGTAGAGACACGGGAGTATTCAATCTGATGAAGGAGGAATTTGTAAGCTACGAAAACGTTAACGATGGCAAATATGAAATTCTAGGCGTAAGGCTCATTTCTAAAGATAATAAGCAAGTTTATGTTTTTGGGGTGTACAGACCTGGAAAAGGGTGGCGCAGACGCTGATATGGAATTATTATTTTTTTTTTTTTTGCTAGGGGCTTTACGTCGCATGGAATTATTTAATGATATCATCAGCTATGTGGGAAACGATAACGAAAGGAACGTGATTGTAGCCGGTGATCTCAATTTACCAAATGTCAATTTGGAAGGTAATGCTACGACAGGAAGCATGTACAATGAATGGCAAGGAAGGACAGCTGAATCAGAAAGTGATTGAAACAACTAGAGGGAAGAATATTCTGGACGTGGTGCTTGTAAAAACCAGATGAGCTCTATAGAGAAACTGAAGTTATAGATGGTATTAGTAATCACGAAGCCATTTTATCGTAATTAAAAATAAATGTGATAGAAGGGAAGTTAGTAAAAGTACGGCTACTGGGCAGTACCATTTATCTGATGAGACGGGCTTGAAAGATTTCTTAGAAAGTAATTATGATCGGTGGAAAACGGTAAATAAAAATTTGAACAAACTATGGGATAGGTTTAAAGCAATTGCTGAGGAATGTGAAAACATTTATGTACCTTTAAAGGTGGTAGGGGATGGTAAAAACCCACTATTTTATAAAAGAGAATTAAAGAGACTAAGGGAATAATATTGGACAAAGTGTTAGAAATGGTAGTGGAATTAAGGAGAAATTGTAGGAACTTACTAGGAAATTGAATTGAACTAAATGGTCAGCTAAGGACAACATGAGCGGTTCTGAGGGCTGTATTCGTTTCCTTGCCTGAAATGAAATTTCTGGCCACGAGATTTTAATGAATACTAGTTTACTACACGCAACTATCTATATATCTCTCATTGAATTGCTCATCAGTGTATTGCAGGCACTAATTTCAGCAAATCTTGTTTTCACTAGACTTTCAACAGCCTCTCCCATAAAACTCTCGGCAACATCACTTACGACATCGGAAATATGAGTGTTTATGAATGCATGATTATAACACAGAGCAACAAGGTCCTTCCTTGCACTCACTCAAGCATCCCAGTCCACAAACTAATCTCATATTACATTGTTTCAGCTTGGATGTTTCCGCACATTTCCTAAGTGCCGGAGAAATATTCATAACTGCATGGACGACGAACAATTTTCATAATAATAACAGTACCAATACCATTTTCTTAAAACTAGTCATGCAACCACATAAGCTGCGGAAGGAAACAAACTCACCCACAGGAGCCTTGGAAACCACCTTACATCGAATAAACTGGAAGGGATCGTAGCACATCCAGGCGGAAACACTCACATTTCAATACTTTTTTCGCACATTTATAGTAAATATGTCTGCATGGATCTTCGGTGATATAAAATGATTGAAGAAAATTCTTTGAAAAGTATGGACTTTTTCCCTGACCAATGGTATCCCCCGTTAACATCTCATTAAATCTACTGCCCGGAGTATCCCACATTTACGTGTTCTTGTTAAAGGCCAACCGACTGCGCCGATATTCGATCCTGCAACCCTGATCAGGAATACCTAGCTAACGATGCTATGCAGCCCGTCAAAAGGAAGAAAATATTCTATGCAGCCGGTCAAAAGGAAAGAAAAGCATTTCCCTTTCCAAGTAAGACGTAATCTAAAATAAGGAAACTCCCTGCCAAATTTATTTGAACACGTATGATCGCTTTTGCAAGTTTCCTCACTGTTGAACGCAGTGATCTCACTTTTCACAGACGTACAATTTCAGAAAAAGAAAGCATAAAGAAGTGAAGTGGCCGAACAATAAACTGACAGTTATGATATAAAAAGTGTCTCCCCCCCCCCCCACCTATGCAAGTCTTACTGAATGTTCGTACATCGATGAGCCATTATACTGTAGTATGACCACCCCGACCCGGGAAACGTTTCGCGTTTGGAGCATGGAGAGGTATAAGTGATACGCTGGCAGCTTGTTATGTATAGCAATCGCCATCATCTCTGCTTATAATGCCCCTCCATTTGTCATCAATTCCACGGTAAACAGCGAAGCGCTCGTAGTTAACGTTTTGCCCGTAGGAGCGCTAGTAGGATGTCCCTATTGATAACCTTCTTAGTTCCAGTAGGCGAGCATTTCCCTTGTTAATACAAGTGTTTGAATGATTCTTGAAGTGTTTGTGATTGTAAATGAGTTCCTTATTCATTAGCTACGAATGAGTAGCTATCACGCTTGAGGAAACTAAGGTAAGTATGTCTTGCGTAGGTCTTGCATTAACAGTGTTTGATCTCTTTGATTATTTTAATTATTCTGTGCGTACGTAGGCCTATGTACGTATCCGGGGAAAGTAGTAATGTTTTAATGTCGTAGATGATTGTTAGTTACAATGGTATGCTCTTGTGTGCCACACTGCAGGACTAGGGTATTTCATTTCACGAATTCCCATGCCATTCAAAGCTCAGACAGAAAGGGTTCAGTGCTATTTCTAGAGATGTATATCTACCCAATTTCGAGCCACGAACGTCGTTCGTATGCGGACGCCATTTCAAAATATGTGATTTTCGCCCTTTGCTGAAAAATAAATTGAAGGAGGTTTTCCCCGCTGTGTCTGAAGACTTTCTTATAATGTTGGTGGCTTTACGTCCCACTAACTACTCCATTACGGTTTACGGAGACGCCGAGGTGCCGGCCTTAAGTCCCGCAGGAGTTCTTTTACGTGCCAGTAAATCTACCTACACGAGGCTGACGTATTTGAGCACCTTCAAATACCACCGGACTGAGCCAGGATCGAACCTGCCAAGTTGGGGTCAGAAGGCCAGCGCCTCAACCGTTTGAGCCACTCAGCCCGGCTGTTTGAAGATTTTCCTGCACCTAAGACATCTAAAATAACCCAAAGGAGAACAATTATACAATAACGTGAACCGTGGAAGAAAGAGGAAGCCAATAAATGACGTTAATTATATCGGCATAAACAGGAAGAGGTGACGAAAACGCATACGATGCGCAATGTACCGATCTGACCGATCAAAATAGCAAGCCACTTAAGTTTAGACGGAAAATAATTGTAAAAATAATGCAAGTGCCGCAAAGCGTTTGTCATCACTAGAGCCCGGATTGTATGTAATATAAAAATGAGAAAAATGTACATATATATGTGTACCGGGCGGTACACCTCCACGCCGCTTATTTAAACCGTGCGCCAGTTGAAACTCCCCTACTGGGAGAAGTCTGAACATTGTCTTATGTGTTAATTTTCAAGTTACCCTGAAGATGCCACTACTTGGAAATTTTGAAGTTTCTGAACTGTGTTGTTTTCGATGTATTTTTGTTTTGCTTGTAGTAAGAAGTGTGAACATTCTCTTTTAGAGGACACTACTGAAGAACTACAACAGTGCACCCTAGTGCGAAGTGAAAGAACTGTTTTTGTTGAGAAAATTTAATTTCAAAAGTTTGTTCTTTGCTAAATTTGTTTCAGTCATTGTTTAAGTTGGCAATATTAACCCTTTCTTTCCCCTTTGTTTTGAATTTAGCCAATCCCGAATTTCTCGAATTAATTTTCAACCAATAATATGTTTCTTCCTCGTATTGTGTAGGGGGTTTCTTGGTGAACCAATAAAATCCTTGTGGGAGGGTGTTCTCATTCCAAAAACGCCTCGAACTTTCCGCGAGAGTATATAAACTGATGATTTTCGGGTCTCGGTGCCACTTCAGTACCATCTTTCAGTGTGTAAAGTACATAGCAGGGGGCGGGAAGCGCCTCTTTCTTCGGGGAGCAGTTCTACACCAAGGTAATGGCCTTTTAATAACTTCTTTTCTTGCTAGCTCAGCAGTTTAACTCTCGGGGCGGGTCCGAAGCGTCTCTACCATGTAACTTTCCCTAAAATGTAAAGACTCTTAGCCTCTATTCTCTTTCAAAACTACATATTGGGATAGAGAGTGCTTAACCCTCTCGATCTCCCACTCATATTGTTCTGAGGTGAACTTATTTTTCTCAACCGATTCTTCCGTAACAGTAATGTAAATTGTTTCTTTCTTAAGTCACCTCTTTAGTATGGGATTAGCCCTTGCATTAGCGGCCTAGTGCCAGATTAGGGTTTTAAACAAGTGTATTAGGAGTGCAGATCGCCTCCTCTCAATTGTTATTTTAGAGGTCAAGTAATTAACCTTTTTCTCACTTAATAGACCTCAGTAGGTTGGGTATGTTACCCCTGTGTATATGTCCTTAGAGGACAACTTGAAGGTGGAGTTTGGTGTGGCCTTTGATAGGCTTAAAGTTGAGAGCGAGTGGCTCTTTTTCGAAAACTGAGTGTTGTATGCCTCGAGGAGGCTTTACTGTGTAATTTGGAGCAAGTGCTCCTGGGCTTGATTGGGGTCTTCTGCCCCTTTGTTGAATTCTGTATATCGTAAAGTTGGGCTAATTGCTCAGAATTGTGTGTCTGGCTCTCGGAGCCCAAATCCTGTAATTGTATATTCTCGATTAGTGGTTTTGCTACTCTGTACCTGCCATTATTGTTATTTCTTGTTTTTTGCTAAGAAAATATAACCTCGTTAAATTTTACATTAACTTTAATTTCGTAGTTTGAGGCCCGTTCACACCCGCACCTTCTACCTCTACCTACCACAAAAATACGGTAACAATATGTATAGCTAAAATTGACAACATATGTAGTTAAATATGTAATAAATAAAAAATATGTAACTTAATATCTAACTTTTATTTGATGTATTCTTGTACACAGAAAAGGAAACAAAACCGAAATATGATAAAAGTGCAGATGTTATTCAACCTCTAATTATCATTTGGAGGTGCAATGAATAACAAATATTTTTTCAAAATTTCCTGCGGTCATCGAGTGCCTTCTGTCTGTTAGGGTGTTGTTATATATATATATAAAGACCTTTCAGCTTCACATGAAGTCACTGGCCCGTATTTCAAATTGCAGGCAAAGAAATATTAAATTGTAGACTTGCTCAAGCAAGGAAGGTCCTTATTAAGACAGAAGAAATTTGATCTCATGAAAAAAAGATATACCCATTAGGAAAATGTTTCCGAAAACGTTTATATTGAGTGTAGCCCTTTATGGAAGTGAAGCATGAAGAAAGACAGAAAGAAAGAAAGAAAGAAAGAAAGAAAGAAAGAAAGAAAGAAAAAAGGTGCTTTCGACATGTGACATTAAACCGAGGACTGGCGAAAGGATCACAGAAGACGTCACTAAATCTCAGAGCAGAACATTGTGACCAAGTTTGTGCAAGGGAAGATAGATAGACATAGCTCGAGACACCCAAGACTTGCACCGTCAACACAGCTAAGGGGTGGGATTTTTTTTACAGAATACCTCACTTTAAATTATTAACGTATTTTCCGATTTTAGAGTTTTACAGGGTTTTAAAACTATTTTCAAGTGTTTACTTCTTCGTCATCTTTTAGTGCCTTCTCCACTACTGTAGGTTAGCCACAATCACAGCGAAGTAAAATTCGTAAAAAAGAAAAAAAGTTGTGTTTACTTTCAGATGCGCAATATCCTTCAAAATATTTAAAATATGTAATACGTATCAACATATATATATATATAAGTCACCTCCGTACAGACCATGAAGGCCCTTGGAGGAGTGCAAGGTAAAGGTTTCCACCATTGTTAACCTCGGCACGTGATGGGGGTTGAGTGGTTAGCTCTACGCCCGGCCACCTTTACCTCCAGGAATTAAGCTGGTACTCATTTTTGGTGTAGGCTGAGTGAACCTCAGGGCCATATGCACCTCCGGAAGTGGAAAACTCGTTTGTTAAATTTTACGCCTTCCTGACGGGGATTCGAACCCACGTCCTTCCGGGTGAACCGAGCACGCCTTTACCGCCTCGGCCAGGCAGCCCGTAACATACATATTATGCATCGAAATATGTCAAAATATGTCACTTTAAACTCCTGGAGTAATGGTCCTTTTAGTGTGATTCGCCGACATTTTAGTTTTTCTTGTAGCTACATATATGGGAAAAGAATATTTAATTACATATAATCCGAGCTCTAGTCATCACTAACAATAAAACTGTGGCGTGCAAATAAGAATGTCAAAAATTAGAGATGGATATAAAATCTTGGAGGCAGTTGCACCAATATAACAACGAACACTGCGCATGTTTAAGAACAATGTTATAAATTAACGAATGTAACCTTTCTAATATAAAATGTTCGTTTATTTTG
Source organism: Anabrus simplex (assembly GCF_040414725.1). Lineage (NCBI taxonomy): Eukaryota > Metazoa > Arthropoda > Insecta > Orthoptera > Tettigoniidae > Anabrus > Anabrus simplex. Next base: position 710,775,349 of record NC_090266.1, read on the forward strand.
GATGAAATTGTATACTTTAATAAAACATAAACCAGATGTCCGGAAAATGCTTTTAACAATGTTATTGGCTTTACGTCCCACTAACTAATTTGACAGTTTTCGGAGACGCCGAGGTGCTGGAACTTTGTCCCGCAGGAGTTCGTTTACGTGCTGGTAAATCTACCGACACGAGGCTGACGATTTTAGCACTTTCAAGTACCACCGGACTGAGTCAGCATCGAACCTGCCAAGTTGTGGTCAGAAGGCCAGCGCCTCAACCCTCTGAGCCACTCAGCCCCGCGAATATGCTTTTAATTTGCATTTTGAGAATATGTTTAACATAAAGTGTACAACTTTACTAGAAGCAATTTGTTTAAATTGCCATCAAGGAGCACAATAAGCTGCTATATAGGGGGGTACACCATGTGAAACAGGTGTAACAGACCTAGTGAAAGCCAGGCCTCAAGCAGAACGGGAAAGGCTGAATGAAGTCGAAAGAACGTTTTCGCTAATTATTGGTGAGATGTCTATCAAACAGCAGCTACAGTACGGTAAGAATCGAGAAAGAGTTTTTGGTCGTAAGGACATTTAAGTGCATACAATAAGCTCTTTGATGTGAAAATAGATCCTATGACGTACCTATATTTCAAGACGCGAGAGAAAATAGGACGGTACTTGCGAACCATTTATTGCGCTTCCTGATAAATGCCTTATCAACCAACTAGCGAATTCCTATGGCATACTTCTTGATGATGATGATGATGATGATAGTGCTTTTTCATTAAAGAGGCCTAACTTCTAGGTCATCGACCCCTAATGGTACAAAATGTAATGACAATTTGAAAGTCCAAAATCATCCGCTGACCAGAATTCAAAACATGATTAATGAATGGATGGATATGAATTTAAAACTATCAGTGGGTCCGACCCGTAATGCACCACATTCCCACAAACTAGCGTTAAACAATAATATTACTAACCATGCGACGGCTTCTAAAGCACAATTCTGAATCGATGATGCTTGTAGTCTAAAGGGGTCCAAAATCCAGGTCATCGGCCCCTAATGATGGTACTTATCGCTAGGAAAGTAGAATCATGGTATTTTTCATGTTGCGGTACTAATCAAAAGCAGCGTAGACCCGCGGTATTCCACATATTAGGCCTATGATACTAATCACATGTAACACAGACCTACGGTGTTTCTCACATTGCGGCGCAATTTACAGGCAACGCAAACGTATGGTGTTCCTCACGTAGGTGTACTGATCACAGGGACTCGAACTATGCCGTGGTGTTCCTCACATAGTGGGTACTAATCATAGGCAAGGCAGACCCATGGTGTCGCTCATAGAGTGATACTAATCACAGGTACTGTAAAACTCACTCTGATTCACACACTGTGGCTACTAATCACAAACCTATTGTGTACCTAACATAGTGATTCTACGCGCAAGTAAAAGCGACCCATGGTTTTCCCGCGTGGTAGTATTAATTACAAGTAGTCTCATGGTTCTAATTCGATCATCCTTTGGTCGCCCCTTACGACTGGCAGGGGATATCGTAGGTGTATTCTTCGCCTGCGTCCCCCAACCACAGGGGGATGTGTTTTTGGTCCGCGAGAGCTATTTTATTTCGCTCAAGTCCGTCGGCAAGCCGATTAGGACCCCCCTATCCGCCACCTGGGACGCGCCACGTGGGAGTATCACCTCTCCCTCTGCTACGCCAGCGTAGTAGGTTCGTGGGGCATATTTCTTCAAGAAAACTTTCTGGCTTCGAACTTCACGCTCTAACGCTGTCAGTAATTAAACAAGTGGAGGCTTGTGGTTTTGTAATATTGAGGTTAGTTACTGATAATCACAAAACTACCGTAATGCAATCATGATGAGACGATTGTTGGAAAGAAAATCAATAAAGCCACAAATATGTTACCCAGGAGACCAAAGCAGACCTTTATTTCTAGCTTTCGACCAGTGCCACATATTGAAGAATGCTAGAAACCTCCATATAGAAAAGACAATGACAAACGGGCTTGAAGATATAAGAGGAATGCATCTAAAAATATTGTATGAAATGCAGTAAAAGGAAATAATTACGCCTGTTTCATTCTTAACAAGGAAACACATTGCACCTATGAACTTCAAGAAGATGAATGTAAAATCAGCTAAAGAAGTATTTTCTACGGAGGTCATGACTACTCCGGAATATTTGAAGGAAATACGCAGTCGTACCCGAATGATGACCGAAAGCAGCGCATAAGCTGGGCACAAAATCATCAACACTGGACAGTGGATAATTGGAGAAAGGTTGCCTGGTCCGTCGAATACAGATTTTTGATTCATCACATCGAAGACTGATCGGGTTTACGCCAATTCCCATCGGATGCTAGGGTATCTGGTCGGACTGTTGGACGAAGACAGGCTGTTGGAGGAGGTGTGATGGTCTGGACGATGTTTTCATGGGACATACTGTAGCCCATTATTGCGGTACGCCAATCCTTGACAGTTGCCCGGTATCACAATGATATTGAAAACAAAGTTCATCCTTTCATATCAACAGTGTCCACCGCGAACCATGTGACCTTTGCCGCGGTGGGGAGGCTTGCGCGTCCCAATGAAGCAGATAGCCGAGCCGCAGGTGCAACCTTTTCGGATGGGTTCCTGTCGAGAGACCAGACTAACGAATTGTTCATCGAAAGGAAGGTAGCAGGCTTCCGGAGGTTTCAAGGGTGACAGTCTAGATAATTGACTGATATGACCTTGTAATAATACTCAACATGGCTTAGCTGTGTTTATACTGCTGCATGGCTGAAAGCAACGAGAAAATACAGCCGTAACTAACTCCCGAGGACATGCAGCTCCCTCTGTATGAATGATGTACTGATGATGCCTTCCTCCCGAATAAAATATTCCGGAGGTAAAATAGCCCGCCATTCGGATCTCCGGGTGGGGACTACACGAGAGGGGGCAATTATCAAGAATACGGATACTTAGACTTTGCGAGTCGAAGCGTGGGATGTTAGAAGTTTGTTTGTGTGTGCTAGTTGCTTTACGTCGCACCGACACAGATAGGTCTTATGGCGACGATGGGACAGGGAAGGGCTAGGAGTTGGAAGGAAGCGGCCATGGCCTTAATTAAGGTACAGCCCCAGCATTTGCCTGGTGTGAAAATGGGAAACCACGGAAAACCATTTTCAGGGCTGCCGACAGTGAGGTTCGAACCTACTATCTCCCGAATACTGGATACTGGCCGCACTTAAGCGACTGCAGCTATCGAGCTCGGTGTTAGAAGTTTGAAACGTTGTGGTAGGTTAGAGAATCAAGAAAGGGAGATGGATAGAATAAAGTTAGCTGTAGTTCGTATAAGTGAAGTACGTTGGCAGGAAGAGCAGGATTTTGGGTCAGGCGACTACAGAATTATCAATACAAAATCAAAGAGGAGAAATGCAGGAGTAAGTTTAATAATAAATAATAAAATAGGTCAACGGGTAAGTTACTACGACCAGCAGAGTGAAATGATTGTTGTTAAGACAAACACCAAACCAATGCCCACCACAATAGTGCAAATCTATATGCCTACTAGTTCAGCGGATGAGGAAATCGAAAGAATATATACAGTGATAGAAGTTTTAATACCGTATGTAAAAGGTGACGAGACTCTGTGATGGGAGACTGGAATGCAGTGGCAGGCCAAGGAAAAGAAGGTAATGCAGTAGGAACATTCGGGAGCCTTTCGGAAGTAACAAGGGTGGCAGTCTAGACGAGTGACTAATATGGCCTTGCTGAAGATATGTTAGGAAGGAAAGATCAGTTAAGAATCAATGGATAGCGCAAGAGATACTAGATCTGATCGATGAATGACGAAAATACAAGAATGCAAAATATGAAGAGGGCAGAAAAGAATACAGGCGATTAAGGAATGAAGTCCCAGTCCCTAGCGAGCTTCAGCTGAAGCAAGTTACTCCGCTCTCTTACCTTTCGCTTGTGTTAGCAGTGTAGCATAACGTGTATTGTGTGTTTGTTATTCAGTGTATTCGTGTAATTAAACATCGTATGCTTTCACGCTATGAACTTACACTTCTCAACATGGCTAATGGAATAAACCCTGATACGGGAACTATCTTAAAGAAAAATTTATTAACATATTATTCGACGTCAGCGGACAGATTCAACACAACCAATTCAACTCTGTCAACAAGTCAACACAAACCAGCCTTTAGTGAATGTTTCCTAAAATCTACAGCAACAAGCAACCTCACAGCATCGCCATTTACAAAGACGGGAACATCATCATGTAGGTCCAGAACTTCTTAATCAAACTTCTGTGTCTTTAACCCCATCACGACTTATTTTACAACTAAGTAAACTTGCAGAACTTAAACGTGCGCACGAAGCTCTTGATTCTCACGATCCCCCGTTACAACAAGACGACGGTTTTCAGATTCCCAGTAAAGAGTTAACTGTATCAGCTGCAAGATTAAACAATAAGTACATGGCAGATCTCACAGCCGTTCATAATAAGTATGCTCTTCTTGAACGCATGGATGATAACACTGCAGGCGACAATGTTGCCCCATTAACACCTAAAGTTAACGTGTCACCAATCTCTCCACGAAGTAAACAATTATCACCAAATTATTAGAGACTTGAATACTGTAACCAGCAGTGATTACACTACACAACAGCGCGGCAAAGTTCTCAAATACTACCACTATCAGCGATTATCGTTCTGTCACCAAATTTCTAGAAGAATCAGAACTTCAATTTCATACCTTCCAGGATCCTACAACTAAAAAACTTGAAGTTATCATTCGTAATACCCCATACTCGGTTACCGACTCGGAACTTCACTCAGAGTTACAAGAGATTAACTTACCTGTACGTAAAGTTACTCGGCTTCTTTTCAAAGATAAGCAGCCCATGCCCCTCTGCGTCGTTGAATTGGACAACACGGAAGATGCAAAAATAATTTTTGACTTAGCACACATTCAGCGTGCCATTATTTCGGTCGAACTTCGTCGCAAACTACAAGACATCTCACAGTGTACCCGATGTCAAAGATTCGGTCGCACTAAAAACTTCTGCAAGTTAAGTCAACGCTGTGTCATAATAATATTTGCTTTACGTCCCACTAACTACTTTTTAATGTCTTCGGAGACGCCGAGGTGCCGGAATTTAGTCCCGCAGGAGTTCTTTTACGTGCCAGTAAATCTACCGACACGGGGCTGTCGTATTTGAGCACCTTCAAATACCACCGGACTGAGCCAGGATCGAACCTGCCAAGTTGGGGTTAGAAGGCCAGCGCCTTAACCGTCTGAGCCACTCAGCCCGGCAAACGCTGTGTCAAATTCCCTAATAATCATCACTATTCATCATGCAATGAACCACGACAAGTACCTCCAACGTGTGTCAACTGCGGCCAAGAACATGCTGCAAATTACAAAGGCTGACCATAATATCTAAATATGAAGAACAAGATCAGGTGTGCAAGTACTTCTCTTTCAACACCGATGTTCACCAGCACCCAGCCCAACAGTATCGCCCCCGCACCACCAGCTAATAATGCTACGAACTTTCCTCCGCTACCATCTCGACCTTCGCTAGTCCGAACCACTAACCCATCAGCATGGCAACGCCCGCTTTCCCAACCTCCTCCGCAAAACCCAGTATATCCAGCTCAGAATCCACCGCAGAATTATTCTCAACCTGCATCGTCTTCCAGTCTTGTTCAACAGATTACAGCCTTTCTTACGCCTTTCATCCCTAAAATTAAATCATTTCTCATGAAATTACTCTCAGAACTCCTTAATAATGGTTGTTAGTGCCAATCCTCTGTTTTCCAATCTCACATTTCGAAACTGGAATACTTTTTTTTTTTTTTTCTAGGGGCTTTACGTCGCACCGACACAGATAGGTCTTATGGCGACGATGGGATAGGAAAGGCCTAGGAGTTGGAAGGAAGCGGCCGTGGCCTTAATTAAGGTACAGCCCCAGCATTTGCCTGGTGTGAAAATGGGAAACCACGGAAAACCATCTTCAGGGCTGCCGATAGTGGGATTCGAACCTACTATCTCCCGGATGCAAGCTCACAGCCGCGCGCCTCTACGCGCACGGCCAACTCGCCCGGTAAACTGGAATACTAACGGTTGGAAAGTTCAAACGTGCCTCCTTCTTGGAGTTCATGTCTCGCCATAATATATGTAGCATGCATTTCTGAAACTCACCTAGTTGAACATGAACGTTTTACAGTACCTGGTTTCAACGTCTACAGAAGTGATAGCCCAGCTCCTGTTGCCTCTGGCGGAGTGACAGTCATCATAAAGAAAATAATTAAACATTTATCAATATTCCTACCACAGTTAGCCACTATAGAATCTTGTGCTGTTAAAATTGAATTAGGCAGTCATAGCAGCCTATAAACCCCCATCCGCTCGACTCTACGTAGAAGATGTAAGATTACTGTTTCAAGACCAGTTACCAACCATACTAATGGGATATCTTAACAGCAATAAATAGATTTGGGGCTGTCGTGTAACAACTCCTAATGGTAGACAGCTGTTCATGCCATCCACGTCGCCGCTCCCGATGAACCGAATCATTACCCACCCAACTTCAATCAACAGCCCGATATTCTCGACATTGCCCTAATCAAAAACTTCGCATTCTCTCCTTATATGAGACCAGTGGCTGAAATGGATTCGAATCACTGTCCAGTAATTACATTTTCTGTTGCAACTTTCGTTCAACAACTACGCACATTTACTCATGGTTATATTAATTGGGACATTTATCACCAACAGCTTGACTCCTGTTTTCAACCAAATTTGCCCCTAAAAACTAGAGAAGATCTTCACAATGCCATTCGCCACTTCACTACCATCATATCTACTTCACTCAAAGCACCTACTGTATCCCAAAGGAGACAGCAATAGCCACCTCTTCACTCAACATTTCCTGTTAGAATTTTACGACTCATCAAGGCTAAATATAAAATGCGACGTCTGTGGTAGGCTCAGCGTCTACCTTGGCAACATCATAGACTAAACCAGCTTATCAGATTAGTACGCACAACTTTAGATAATCACCGTTATGCTTCGTACCAGCATCATCTCTCTGGTCTATCGCCTGATGATTGTATACTCTGGAAGGAAACCAAATGAATATCGCATGAACCAAGCCTTATTCTTCCTCTGAAAGCATCTGATACCCATTATTTGACTGATTCTGAAAAATGTGATATACTTGCAGATGTTTTAGAAGCTTCCTTCACTCCAAACCCACCAATCAACCACGAGTATAACAGTGGAATGGAAGCGATTCCAACATTCTGCCCTACAGTTCCGGAAAGAATCAAATTTACCTCACCGGGAGAAATACGAAATCTGATCAAGAACCTGCCCGTCAAGAAAGGTGCTGGACATGATCATCTCATCCGTAACATAGCCTTGAAGCACTTCACTCGAAAAGCACTATCATTCCTTGCATCTATATTCAATGCCCTTCTTCGTCTTAGGTACTTTCCCGACACATGGAAACATGCAGAAATAATTGCATCGTCGCCATAAGACCTATCTGTGTCGGTGCGACGTAAAGCCCCTAGCAAAAAAAAAAAAAAATTGCAGTTCATAAACCCGGGAAACCTTCGACACTACGAGTTACCGACCATTAAGTTTATTACCAACGTTTTCCAAATTTTTGAGAAAGTCATCCTCAAAAACTCTAAATATTTTTTTAGAGGACACATCCCTCCTTCCACATCATCAGTTTGGCTTCCGTCAACGGCATTCAACTACTCATCAGCTACTACGTATTACGGAACACATTGCTCAAGGTTTCGAGTTCAAACATCACACTTTTGCAGCATTCTTAAATTTTACAAAGGCATTTGATATAGTTTGGCATAAAGGCCAATTGTACAAATTGCACAAAATCGGAATACCACATTATATATGCAGCATCATCTATAGCTTCTTGAGTCAGCGTATCCTTAGCGTACGTATCAATTCCACGTATTCAACACTTCGGCTCATCAACGCCGGAGTCCCTCAAGGTTCTATTCTTGGTCCAACCCTCTTCAACATTTATACCTATGACATTCCATCGCCTCCATTCGTCAACATCGCAATGTATCCAGATGATACTGCTGTCTTCACATCCCACCATGACATTTTAACTGCCACTCGCCGCCTGCAAGCCTCTATGCAAACCATATCAACGTGGTTCGATGACTGGAGAATTTCACTGAATGTACAAAAATGTGAAAACATGATATTTACTCTTCGACGTCCACCTCTCCCAGCACCAGACATCCTAAATGGAACAGCCACCCAATGGACGCCTAACGACAAGGCCGTGAAGTACCTAGGAGTATTCCTTGACCGTCGCTTATCATGGAAATACCATATCAATCATAAATTAAATCTAAATTATGCACGACTAAGAAGACTATATCCTCTACTAACTAGGAAATCTTCCGTCAAATTTGAATGTGGATTACTTCTCTACAAATCACTGCTCCGTCCTTTATTCACCTACGCTCTTCCAGTCTGGGGAGGGGCGGCTCGAATCACTATCAGACGTCTGCAATCATTCCAAAACAAATTTCTCCGTATCATAACCAACGCTCCTTGGTACGTCCGAAACAAACGGTTACATCGTGAACTTCAGTTAGACACGCTGGAACGCGTGATTATAACACAAGCCAAGACTCCAAAATGTGCCTGGTGCTGTGTTCTTCGCCCTTGGAAAACGATCAACACTTCCACGTCGGATTAAAAGTAGACTTGAAGATATTTTACTTTCGCCAAGAGAAGAATCTGAAGATGAGTGTTCGTGTATTAAACAAAAAAACAAAAAACGCGTACAAATTTCCACTCGTGTGCTATTGCCCAGTGCTTCTTTTAATCAACTGCCAATTTACTTCTCATTGAAATATTTAGTATAACAAGTATTTTAAAAATGTCAACTTGAAAAGGAAAACTGAAAAATCACTTTGTGTTTGTGAACAATTGCTTTTTCCTTTTATATGCGTGTGTGTATCTTTTAGAACACTTTTTATTACAAACTTTCCTCACTTATTCTAGTTACAGAAGTGCCTAAAGGAGGTGGACTTCAAATCACGTCCTTAGTAAGAGATTATTTTTGCCTTGTATTATTATGTATTAAGATTTTTGTTTGTTGTGTGCTTGGTTGTTTTTTCTTATCTCTTCTCAACAGTAATCTGATATAGCATGCACTTATGCTGAACGATTAAATACTACACTAAAAAAGGAATGAAGTGGATAGAAAGGGCAGGGCAGGTAAGGTAAGGAAAAATTGCTGAAGGAGGAGTGCATGGATGTTGAAGGTTGTGTGGTCCTAGGAAAGGTAGATGTTGCATACAGGAAAATAAAGCAAACCTTTGTAGAAAGGAAAACTAGGTGTATGAATATTAAGAGCTCAGATGGAAAACCACTTCTAGGGAAAGAAGACAAGGCAGAAAGGTGGCAGGAACATATCCAACAGTTGTATCGAGGAAAAGACAGATTATATGGTTCTGGAACAAGAAGAGGCTATTGATGCTGATGAACTGGGAGACCCAATTTTGTGGTCAGAATTCGACAGAGTTTTGAAGGACCTAAATAGGAACATGGAATTCATGACATTCTCTCTGAATTACCGACTGCCTTAGGAGAAACCAGCGTGGTGAGGTTATTCCATTTAGTGTCTAAGTTCTATGAGATAGGAGAAGTGCCATCCGATTTTCGGCAGAATGTTATACCTATTCCCAAGAAAACCGGTGCTTGTAAGTGTGAAAATACTGCACCATTAGTTTAGTATTTCACGCCTGCAAAATTCTAACGTGTATTATTTACTGAAGATTGGGAATATAAATTGAAACCGAGTTGGAAAAAGATCAATTTGGCTTCAGAAGAAACGTACGAACACGTGAGGCAACTGTGACTATACGCCTGATCTTAGAGGAGCGAATTAAGAAGGATGAGCCCATGTATATGGAGTTCGTAGATCTAGAAAAGACATTCGATAATGTTGATTGGACCAAGCTATTTGAGATTCTGAAGGTGATTGGGATTAGGTGCCGGGAACGAAAAATGATGTACAAGCTACATAAAAATCAGTCTGCAGTCATACGAATCGAGGGCTACAAAAAAGCAGCAATCCAGAAAAGAGTGAGGTAAGGCTGGAGTTTCCCCCCCCCCACTCATTTTCAATGTTTATATTGACCGGGCGAGTTGGCCGTGCGCGTAGAGGCGCGCGGCTGTGAGCTTGCATCCGGGAGATAGGGGGTTCGAATCCCACTGTCGGCAGCCCTGAAGATGGTTTTCCGTGCTTTCCCATTTTCACACCAGGCAAATGCTGGGGCTGTTCCTTAATTAAGGGCACGGCCGCTTCCTTCCAACTCCTAGGCCATTCCTATCCCATCGTCGCCATAAGACCTATCTGTGTCGGTGCGACGTAAAGCCCCTAGCAATGTTTATATTGAACAGGCAGTAAAGGAAATCAAAAAGGAATTTGGAAAAGGTATCACAATCCGAGGAGAAGAAATAAAAACCCTACGATTTGCCGATAATATTTTATCTGAGACTGCAGAAGATCTGGAAAATTTGCAGAATGGTATGGATGGAGATTTGGGTAAGAAGTACAAGATGAATATAAGTCCCAAACAAAAGTAATGGAGGGCAGTCGTACAAAGTTAGATGATGCAGGTAATATTAGATTAGGAAATGAAGTTTAAAAGGAAGTAGTACGTTGGCAGTAAATTAACGAACGATGGCAGAAGTAAGGCTGACATAAAATTCAAGCTACCACAAGCAATGAAGGCATTTCTTAGGAAAAGAAATTTGCTCACTTCGGACATTGATATACGAATTAGAAAGATGGTTCTGAAGACTTTTGTCTGGAGCATGGCAATGTATAGAAGTGAAACATGGACGATAACTCATTCAGAATGAAAGAGAACCTTTCGAAATGTGGTGTTACATAAGAATGCTGAAGGTGAAACTGATAGATCGAAACACGGATGAAGAGATACTGAATCGAATTGGCGAGAGGTGATCGTTGTGGCTAAATTTGACGAAAAGAAGACAGAATGACAGGACACATCTTAAGACACCCGGAACTTGTGCAATTTGTTTTTGAGGAAAGTGTAGGTGGTAAGAACGGTAGGGGTAGACCAAGGTATGAATATGACAAGCAGATTCGAGCATATTTAGCATGCAAAAGTTATGTAGAAATAAAAAAGTTTAGCACAGGATAGGGTGGCATGGAGAGCTGCATCAAACCAGACTATGGACTGATGACTCAAACAACACCCAGCTGGTCATTCACACAGGATATTGTGCCAAGCCACACTGCCAGGATTGCGGAGGACTGGTTCGAGGAACATAGGGTATTTGCTTTAATATTTTGGCCCCCAAATATCCTGGATATGAACCCAATTGAACATTAATGATGCGACTGGGAGAAGTGGGCTCGCGCTACATCACCACCGCCCCGCAGTGATCGCCAACTGAAAGACCTGCTGTTGCGCCTGTGAGATGAGATGCCCCAGGATAACATCTGTCACCTCGTTTAATCGATGCCTCGCCGAGTGAGTGCGGTTCACCGGGCGAAAGGTGGTTCTACGTCATGTTAATTAGGTATCAATGTAATGGCTAATCTGTGTATATTCACAGTTGGTGTACAATGCAGGTAGGCTACTCGATTTCCGTAAGACTACAGACTGGAAGTGGGCGTGCTGTAATCAGTATGGCAACCGCTTCCCACGTTGTGCTAATCTATAAACAACCACACTCAGAATAGCCACCATCAGCACAGAGATTCAAACCGCAGACCACAGAACAATTCAGCCCCCGATCCTACAGTCGAGTACGAGTTACATTATTGTTTCATGCACGGGAAGTCAACAGTTCGGCACTGTACGTACGTGCGTGTGAAGCCCGACAACCTAAGTGGCACTGATATCTGTACCAGCGTGCATTTTTTGTTATTTCCAGAGAGGGAAGTGGTCGTGACCTCAATGACAGGTGATATCCTGGCATTAAACAGAACATGAAGTGGGCAAATCCAAAGAAAACCATTTTTAAAGTCACATGGATTGATCCCATTCGCTCTGTGTTCCCGAGGTTGTGAACGTTAAACTAATGGCATAACTGTGGATCAATCACAGCGTGAATAAACGCACTCGCCTATGACGAAGCGGCGAGGGGTAGATTGGTAGGTACCTCATTCTCACTGATCTGGATTTGAACCATAATCTGCTTGGTGAGAAGGTCGCATTAATGTCATTAAGTCGTTGGGCTATCCTCTCCACCTAAAGTTTTGTTAAAATAATTGGACTTACCTATATTCAATATAACTACGATGTACCGCAAGTGTTTTGTTTTCAGATTTTATCCAGATTTTTTGCTAATGGCTTTACGTCGCACCCACACAGATAGGTCTTATGGCGACGATGGGATAGGAAAGGCTAGGAGTTGGAAGGAAGCGGCCGTGGCCTTGATTAAGGTGCAGCCGCAGCATTTGCCTGGTGTGAAAATGGGAAACAACGAAAAACCATCTTCAGGGCTGGCGACACTGGGATTCGAACCCACTATCTCCCGGATGAAAGCTCACAGCCGCGCACGCCTAACCGCACGGCCATCTCGCCCGGTAACTATATTTTTAGAGCAAGAACAAATCGTTGCACATACGAGAAATAATGAATTATTTAATACGTGCTATTCAATCCTCCAAGTGCCAAACGCCTTATATCAGGCGTTTTATGCTTTTGTCCGGTGGCAACGCCTGTTATAAGGCGTTTTGACATGCTCTATTTTATTTCGATAATCGAATTATTATTTATCGAAATGTGCTAATTACGAGTCAAACGAAGGAGAAATGTTCGGTCAGTATCATGAAATAGTTTGTATAATAGCATGTTGCACTAATGTAATGTAAAAAGTTGCCAAAGTAGCGTCATAATCCCGCTGTCTTGTGCTAGCTGCTGCATACTCAGCGGCCGGCAACACGTACGTCTCAGCTGAGTGAGCTGAGCCAGCTATATTTAGTCGCCAGTTTTCCTTCCGATATCAACCTGAAATGTTAATATGTACGCATGTCATCAATAATGAATCATTTCCTCGTTCGTCTGGCGAACAACTGGATGTCACGCTGAGGACAATGTTGTAGGGAGCCGAAAGGGAAATGAAGAGTTGAAACCACTACTGATTCAGAAGTACAAATCTTCATGGGATAAAGACAAGTGCATTTACCATGTCACTTGTTCCAGACCGACCAGAAGGTACTGGAAGCAATTGTTTTTTAAATCTTCTAGATATGGTATTTGATGCATACATCCTGTACGTAAAGAACATTGATAAGCCTTTAGCAAGACGAGACTTCATGGTCAGTATTGTTAGGGGATTGCTAAATGAACAGTTCCCAATTCCAGTTGTGAGGCCAGCAGGTCTCTCATGCTCTCGAAAAACGGCCACAGAACAACAATCGCCTATGTGCTGTGTGCTTGCAAGAGAAGAAGTCTATATTCTGATGTCCAGGATGTAACGGTGGTATTCACCAGGGGTGTTACCATAAACTAGTGCACTTCTGGAGGCCTGACAATCGTGGAGTAAAAAGAAAGACCCGTCCAAGTGACTCAGTGAAATTACAAGTGGTAGCGTGCAATTGTATACATTGTTGCATATTTTTTTCCAGCTAAGAGCAGTATTATGAACTATATAACTGTACGTAAGTATTTACTATGAATTGGTGCTCCTTTTGTATATGTATTTTTTAATTTACCTGAATATAAACATATTATATACAGCAAAACCTTTCCAGAAATAAATAATATAAACAAAATTCAATATATGTTTGGTCTTGCGTTTTTTGGATGACAAAATAACTGCCTTAGTATAATTTTTTATTACTTGTACTTTGGAGGATAAAAGGGTGTGCTGTTTTAGTATGTATAACATGTCAATTTTTGGCACAAGTTATACTAAGAGTCTGCAACACCGGTAAAATATCGCTGCCCCTACAGGGTAAATGACCGCCACTTCGAGGGTCAAGGCATATGACAAACACACTTCTGGAGTCCAAAATTATGCAACAATTTTGCGTTCTTTCCTACATTTTCTGTATCTTCCAACACGCTAACAGACTAGTTCCATATACGCGTACACATATACAACACGGGGTCGTCGGATTTAACCATCCTCAAATGACACCAAACTCAGCCAGGACGGAGTCGCTATCTTGGGAAGAAAAGGGAAACAGTCAACGAACCATACCAATCAATTTAAAAAGTTTCAGATTATGGTTTAATTAGACATACTTTTATGCAAGTTACCATAGCTATGTCTGCTTCATATTTCATTAATATTTTCGAAATTTGATAGAATAAACTGAATTTAGGCTCATGCAAACTTTCACCCGCTATTAAAAACGAGTAAACTCAAACTTGTAGTTGTATGTTACTGTGGATACTATCCACGCGATAAGGAGGCAATTCTGCCTCAAAAAGCTCTTGACGGGACAGTTATACGTCGGGCCACAAACAGTGGTCATTCCCTTTAAAAGCTGTACAGCGAACAGCCATCCTCCAAAGAGGTATATTTCTATTTGTTACCTCAGTGTTCATATCGACTGTAGGAGAAACCAGTAGACAGCTAACTAGTGCACCCCTTCTTGATGGAATCAAACGGTACACAGTTTTATTGTAAATCTGCGATGCGCCAAAACCTTGAGTTGAACGACCTAGTGTGACCCACAGGGCTATCAATCACAATGAATTATTCCCCCCCACTCAATTGTAGCGTTATGTATTTATACACTGCCACCAGCGGGGATTCCTCAGAACTAGTCATTCATCGGCTCTTTCAACAGTTAATAGTGATTTCTATTAAGTCTATCAGGATAACTGTCGTCAACGTCGTTACTGTTAGTATGGTTCGAATTAAAAGGTGCCGTACCATGCTGAACAAATTCATATCCAGGACCTGGATCGTACCTGCCCATTCACATTAGTCGTGACGTACCGATCAGAACTGGGGAACCCCATCCTCTAGTGTGGCTCAAATCATTTCCGAAAAAACACGTCATGGTGTTTTCAACAAATGGTTTAATAAATCAAATAACACTAATTTTCAAAGAAGAGTATGAGGAGATGAAAAATCAATCCCGTCAACGATTTTTGGTACAGAAAATATTTAAAAACGAAAAGATGATTAATTTCGCAATCTATGCATAACTGGTAGACGCTTTTTGCTAATAGGGATGTATAGAACTAGAACCGATAGAGCGCACTGCTGTTGTACTGGGTAAGCGCAATGCGCTCTTCATTTGTCTCCTGTGTACTCATGCCGCTAAATAACCACGAATTTAAGTTGTTTAAATTGTTATTTTCGTGACTATGCCGAGCCATTGCAGTGTTCCTCTTTGTAAAAATCAGGGAAGCCCATTTTCGTTTCACCAGTTTCCACAAAATAGAGAAATGGTTATTAGAAGGAAACATTTCGGTGAGAAGAATCTGACCGAAAATATTAAAGTGTGTTCCCACTATTTTCAACCCGGTGACTTCACAAAAACTTTGTTGGGTAAGTGCGACTTACGAAGGGAAATAATTCCTATGTTCTCCCTGTAAACTGAGTAGGCATTTCGATAACAACCACCGGATTTATGCGTTTGTATTTAAAGGTGAGAGAGCAAGATTAAAACCAGGCGCTGTTCCATCGCTTTTTCTGTGGACCATGAACACAACAAAAATAAGGAAGAGGCCATACACCAGAAAATTGCCGGATTACCACGATAAGCCTACAATATCGGAATCTGCAGAAAACACATTCTTTGAAGTACGGGAAGAAATAATTAATTATACCCGAAGAAGTGAATGTAACATTTGTGACTCCCATTTTCAAAGACATCAGCACTCAAACAAATACTACAGGTAATTTGGTTGTAGAGCAAACAATGCGTAATTCTGATGCCATATTGCTTTATACAGTGTTTGAAGACCTCTAAAATTGTAATTTGGTGTTTGCTTTTCTGGGAGAAAACGGATACAATTTACAGATATTCCCTCTTGAATCCAGACTGTGTTTCTTCTTGACAGTTATGAAGCTAAGGACCGACAAATCTGACAAGGAACTAGGCCTTAACTTCCGAATCCATAAAACTACTGTTGGGAGAATGTTTAATGTTTGTACTCATTTCATGTACTGCCAGTTGAAAATGTGGCCTGATAGAGAAAATGTCCTTGAAAACAGCCCCCTTGTTTTTATACAGAAATACCCCTCGACTAGTATTATAACTGGTTCAACTTAGATTATAATAGCAAAACTTGTTCCAAGGGCAAACATTCCACTCTCATAGGGCTAACTGGCCTCAAACGTTTGGTAGGGAGATGCTGAAAAGTTTATAATTTTTGGCTGCATGTTTCTGAACAATGAATAATAGTCTTGGGGAAATGCTCTAATGCATAGCTTACAGCTGCAATATGCTTACAACATGCCCTGGGTCCTGCTCCAGCAAAACATTCACATTCCCCTCCTATAATGTCACCACGTACTCCTAAAATAAGCTTCACATTATAGGTCTCATGTTTTCTGTACTCGGATTTCACAGCACTGCATTTTAGAATTTCACCCGATTGAAATTAACCTTTTATAAACAAAACAAACTTTTCACTGAAAAGTCTGTATCTAGCATAACACAATGATTTGTATTTCTAAATACGAAATAATCCATCAAATGCAAATTGTGATAATGATCTTCACCTTATGGCTGATGGTCAAATATTCAAAGTAACCGGCACTGGCAAACGCAAGAAATTAACATGCCTTTGGTGGTGGACAAGGCTGTATTTGCAGTTTCATGAAAGCCTTCAACCTTAAAAAACATACAAAAATCGAAGTCTATAAGCAAGGGGAGAAAGTGCGTATTTAAATCTCTATTTATGATTTAAGTCTTGTGGAGGTATATTTATATATTTATCAATGTACAGTACTGAAGTAATTGTAATCTTTAGGAAAAGACATGCTGACTCCTATTCATTATTTGGATAATAAAGCGTGTTATAATTTTTTAATTTCCGCTGTACCGTACTAATTCTTCCTTCCTCCCGCTAGTTTTAGCGTCTCTGGTCCGTAGTCATTTTGCAGCTGTTTAACGCTTAAACGCTGAAAATATTCCGTTATATATTAATTAATATAGTCTTGGAGTAAAATTAAAGAAGATACAATCGGCTTTAGCTCAGAAAACTCGGTCACATTCTATACATTACTCGCAGCTGACTGGGAGAAACATAAGACGATCGCCTTGCGCTTACCCAGTAGTACACGAGCGCTATCTGGCGCGAACTTTCTCTGCCTACATCCCTATTGCTTAACGTTGCACCGACACAGATAGGTCATTTTGGCGACGATGGGATAGGGAAGGCCTAGGAGTGGGAAGTAAGCGGCCGTGGCCTTAAGGTACAGCCTGGTGTGAAATTGGGAAACCACGGAAAACCATATTCAGGGCTGCCAACACTGGGAGTCGAACCTACTATCTCCCGGATGTAAGCTCACAGATGCGCGACTCTAACCGCACGGCTAACTTGCCCGGTAAACTGGTAGACGACCAAACAAAATTCCATCAATTTGTTCATATGTCCCATTAAGATTCCCTGCGCCTTTTGTGACACATGATGAACTTTCCATTCTGGGAATGCATCACGGCGTCTGTGCGGCTCCATGGCTAAATGGTTAGCGTGCTGGCCTTAGGCAACAGGGGTCCCGGGTTCGATTCCCGGCAGGGTCGGGAATTTTAACCATAATTGGTTAATTCCCCTGGCACGGAGACACGGTGTCTCTGTCGTCTTCATCATTTCATCTTCATCACGACGCGCAGGTCGCCTACGTCAAATCAAAAGACCTGCACCTGGCGAGCCGAACACATCCCGGCACTAAAAGCCATACGCCGTACGGCCCCAGCATTTGCCTGGTGTGAAAATCGGGAAACAACCGAAACCACCTTCAGGGCTGCCGACAGCGAGGTTCGAACCCACTATCTCCCAGGTGCAGGCTCACAGCTGCACGGCCAACTCTCCCCGTTCGTTACAAGTAATGCATACCGGCCTTTTATTCAGATTTCCATACACCGCGGTCAGGTCGTCAACCATAAGCATGTGTGTTGTAGTCTGCTTGTCTGTCTGCCTGAAGTGTTCTGTAGCAGTTGATTAATTTAATCTTTCGACGTATGGTGTAGCATGTCCAGAACATATAGAAGGTTACAATTATTTGCGATCCTCTGAAGGGAATTTTGCGAACCAATGTGTGTTTTACTTGTGCTACAGGATGCGTATGGATACACTAATTGAAATGGAAAACTGACAGCATTATTCAGAAAGAAACCATCCATCATGGAGTAGATTCTGAGAAAACTCAAATTAAATTTAAACCAATCAAATCAAATGGATGAAATGAAATGAAATGGCGTATGGCTTTTAGTGCCGGGAGTGTCCGAGGACAAGTTCGGCTCGCCAGATGCAGGTCTTTTGACTCCCGTAGGCGACCTGCGCGTCGTGATGAGGATGAAATGAAGACACATACACCCAGCCCCTGTGCCAGAGGAATTAACCAATTACGGTTAAAATTCCTGACCCTGCCGGAAATCGAACCCGGGACCCCTGTGACCAAAGGCCAGCACGCTAACCATTTAGCCATGTAGCCGGACAATCAAATGGATGATGATTGTTCATGAAGAAACCACTGGCCAGTGGTTAAATTAAAATTGCCCATTTTCTATCAATACGAAGGTGGCGACTACTTTAATTCCTTTCTCCTGAAATGTTAATGCTGCATCTGATAAAGTGAAAATTTTGTTATAATAATATTTAATAACGGATAGGTTTAGTAGGCAATGGTAAACCACACTCAAAAATCCTACTAACTCATTGTTTAAAAATAATTACCAGAGATGGTTCCTTTCTACCTTAATGCCGTCCAATTGTAACTTCATAAAGGAATGAGACTGTAAAGCTCCAACTGAACATGCAGAACGAGGCCTACGCAGTGGCGTGGTAACAGCATATCGTCGTTGCGCCTGTGAAAACCGCTATGTGAAAATATTTCGGCTTAGAACTTTGGCTGGTAAGGAGATGTAATATAAGGTTCAGTATTGTGTGTCGATACTCAAGGAATTCTCGTTCTTGAGATATGTAATGCGGGTCAGTATCTCTCCAATACATAACGGTTTTTGCAGGCGTAAGGACGATAAATGTATAGTGACAGAAAAAATCTAGCCTACATATGAGTTGTAGTCACTAGCGCAACACTAACTAAATTGACATTATCCTAGAGCTCCTTCCAAATCAAAGAAACTGACGTAATAGGCGACAATATCGAAAATAATAATACAAGAAATTAATTGCTTACTTTTCACTTTGAGATATTTGTCAGTGCCTGTTTACATAATCCTGTGCATCTTATGTCTCTGACGCCATCTGATAAGTGGTTCCGTTCTCATGTAGTAGACATAGAGTAAGAGTAGTTATATGTGGAAATTAATTGCACGATATAGCTAAAAGATTTATAAATTGGCCCATGTATCCATATTGTCGACATTTGAGAAGCAGTGGAAACAAGAAGGGAGACAGTAAAGAGATTAAGAAAGAAACATACGATGAAGGAGACGAAGTATGAAGGTTGCAACGCAAGGTGTGCCGTGGTCAGTACACTGCTAAGGATGATATACTAGACATGGTAGAATAGACTTAAGATGCAGAAATATCTTACGCAAACATTGTGAGCTCAATGCAAGGTGATTACCAGGGACAACGTTATCTACCACATTATTATTATTATTATTATTATTTAGTGGATCAAAGACTCCGTGAAGTTGGCAAGTGAAACTTGACATCTCGAAAGAAGTTCAACGCCTTACAAACCTGTGTTTCCACTATGTGTAGAGGTCGGGAACAATGCTCTGCGGTCGGATCACAACGTACTGTACATGAAACCTGAAGCGGCTCCACAACCTAGCAAGAACCCTGAAGAAAACAAAACAAGCCTACATCTACCATTATTAGAGAAAGGACTTTTAGGTGACAAAATAACTGAAAAATATTTGCCAAAATGTTTAAAATATTTTTTTTCGAATACCATTTAACCAGTGGTGTTCAGTGAGCTAAATGAATCTCGAGTACTCACCAAATACGTCTCCTCACTTGAAAGTTTCTGGGCGTTGCAGTGCACAATAAACGTCATCTGCAAGTGCATAAGAAATCTCCATCGACTGCACCGGAATAGAGCCCGGTACTTTTGAAATGACCCTTTCACGTCATATGAAGTCAGTCTGACATATTTAAAAGCATTTCCTATGTCTACCAGTTCACTAATATGCGCAGGGTTTTTATTTACAAAATATTTCTTTGACACTGTGAGTTAATTGTTATTTCTTTCAGTCCTATCC
The DNA here is from genome assembly GCF_040414725.1 of Anabrus simplex. Lineage (NCBI taxonomy): Eukaryota > Metazoa > Arthropoda > Insecta > Orthoptera > Tettigoniidae > Anabrus > Anabrus simplex. Next base: position 710,795,757 of record NC_090266.1, read on the forward strand.
GGTTCTTTTTAAGAATCTCCGTCATAATGTTTCTTGTTGATAAGTTTTTTTTTTTTTGCTAGGGGCTCTACGTCGCTCCGACACATACGTCTTTTGGCGACGATGAGATAGGAAAGGCTGAGGAGTTGGAAGGAAACGGCCGTGGCCTTAATTAAGGGATAGCCCCAGCATTTGCCTGATGTGAAAATGGGAAACACCAGAAAACCATATTCAGGGCTGCCGACAGTGGGATTCGAACATACTATCTCCCGGATGTAAGCTCACAGCCGCGCACCTCTACGCGCACGGCCAACTCGCCCGGTGCTAGTTTTCTTTACGAAGACGCACAAGAAGCTAGAGTTAACGAAAATGTACGTCAATTCATTTCTGGGAGAGTATTTTTTCTTTAAAGGATTTTGAAGAATTTAAATTCATGAAGCATCTTTGTTCAGTTTATTTACAACCGATCTGAAACTTTCTAAATAATCAGCATAATACAAGACCGTAGCAAGCCATATCCTCCATCGAGTGACTCTAGTGGTGGGTTGTAATGGGAGTTCTGTACTTTTCTTCCTGTAGAAATCGATCCTCTATAGTAACAAATATTTTCTTTCTATTCGACACCAGTAGTAGCCTCCGTGGTTCAGGCGGCAGCGCGCCGGCCTCTCACCGCTGGATACCATGGTTCAAATCCTGGTCACTCCTTGTGAGATTTGTGCTGGACAAAGCGGAGGCGGGACAGGTTTTTCTCCGGATATTCCTATTTTCCCTGTCATCTTTAATTCCAGCAACACACTCCACTATAATTTCATTTCATCTGTCACTCATTAATCATTGTCCCAGAGGAGTGCGACAGGCCTCGGCAGCCGGCACAATTCCTATCCTCACCGCAAGTTGGGGGCTTCATTCATCCCATCCCTAACCCGGTCATTGACTGGAAAACAGATTGTAGGTTTTCATATTCATTTCGACACCAGTATGTCTACATTGGGATAGAGCATCCGGATATTTTCACACACCCTGTGCACTAACGGTTGTGAAAATAGGAACACCGTGAATGAATGGTCCGAATTAATCCAGACTGTGCATGCGTAGAACAGCGTGCCAGCAATAAGCGATTACGATTGGTTGCCCGTAGGTCCAGCAGAACCCTGTCTTGTGCGACCGACGAGGTCAGTGTTGTGCCAAGTGTAATCAGTGAAGTACTGTCAAACAAGGTGAAATCTTGAAAGTGCGAGTATGTCTCAGACATCAACAGGCGCAATGCCAGCATATGAGACCGTTCGAACGGGGCAGAATGATCGGTCTCCGGGGAGCGGATTTGTCATACCGCGACATTTCGGCTCGTACAGGGCATGCTGCTACGACAGTGATGTATGTGTGGAAGCAGTGGATAGAAGAGAGTCGTACGCAACGACGAACAAGTACTGGCCCACGCAAAATGAACACAGCACGGGATGACCACCATCTTGTCCGCATGGTCATACTGGACCGTTCAGCTTCGTCAACAGTGTTTGCTCGACGCTGTAGCACTGCAACTGCTGTGAAACTGTCTGCATCGACGGTTCAATGCCGTCTCCTGCGGCTTGGACTGGTTGCACACATGTCACTGCATCGGCCTCCATAGTCCAGAAACCACAAAAGAGGAGACTGCAATGTGCATTGTGCGAGTGAACGCAGTCACTGGAGCGCTGGGTGGCCAAATTTAGTGTTCCACTTCAACCTGTCCTAGAGTGATGGCCGCATAAGTTGTCTATTCTACCGTACTGACCGCAATTATTTCGATCTGATGGTATGGTAAGAGCTTGGCGGGAAACAAATTAGAAGTACCAGAGCCAGAACCTGATGCCAATAGTGAAGCAACGTATTTTCCTTTGGGGAAATACGAGTGCTGCTGGTGTACGGAACTAGCAATCACAACAAATGCGGAGCTTTGGTTACTTTATAATACACAGGAACAACTCCACAAACACCTTCAATAACCTCACAATGGCCCCAGAGAACATTTATTTGATGAAATAAAAAGAAGGCGCGAACAGCATTGTGTCGGGAACAAGCAACAACTGAAGGGTGAATTGCTGGAGGAATAGCTGAAATCTGAACCTGAACCAACCCGGAAACTAGTTGCTGGAGTACGAGAAAGACACACATTATGAAACTGAAACGAGACACCTTTACGTCGCACTGACATAGATAGTTCTTATGTCCAATCGTCGCCGTAAGACCTATCTGTGTCGGTGCGACGTAAAACAACTAGACCCGACCATGCACTCGACTCATCTGAACACATGACTTGGTCAAATATGAGGGAGCATTAGATTTTAAAATTCTCAGCAGTAAGCAAGCAGGTGCGTATGGTCGTCTATTCCTCAGTTTCAACCACTCTCCGGCTTTGTAGTAAGATGTTACGCGACAGTCTTTACGAATATTGAAGACGAATCGCACACAGGCATTCCGAATACGCTGGAGTTTAGTATTATATTTCTCTGAGATATCGTTGTAAATTAGAGCGCCGTAATCCAAAGTAGGAAATACCATACTTTGGATCAACATCTTTTTCACCAAAAAAAAAAAAAAAAAAAAAAAAAAAAAAAGGAATATAGGCAAGTTTCGTCGAAACTGATGCAATATACCAGACACTTTCTTGAGCAAATGCCTGACATGGAACGTCCAGGAGAGTGTTATCCATTAGAATACCTACATTCTTAACACATTCCTGATACTTGACTACAGAGCAGTTAACGATCACTGGAGGGATGTCCCTGTTGAAAAGATTTGATAAATTTCTTCGATATCCTAGAAAAATAGCTAAGGTTTTGTTTCCGTTTAATAGTAAATTATGACAGTGTATACTGATGTAGTCTTTCAATATTTAGATATATTTTACTAACACTGTACTTTCGCAAACACGATTCACAGGAAAATGGTTATAGATCTGTAAATCATCGGTGTACATATGATGTCTCGTATGGCGTAAAACAACAGGCAGATCGTTTACATACAGTGAAAACAAAAGGGGACCCAATACGGAACCCTGAGGGCCGTGGCCGTAATGAAGGTACAACCTAAGCGTTTATGTGGTGTGAAAATGGGAAATCACGGAAAACCATCTTCAGGACTACCGACAGTGGGGTTCGAGCCCACTATCGCCCGAATACTGGATACTGGCAGCACTTAAGCGACTGCAGCTATCAAGCTCGGTATTTGTTAGTGGTGTAACGCCGCAATAACTCGGATATGTTTTCGGCGACAATGGGATAAGAGAGGACTAGGACTGGAAATGAAGCGGCCTTAGCATTAATTAAGGCACGGACCCACAATTTACCTTGGAAAATGAGAAACCACAAAAATCTTCAGAGGTGCTGGTGATGGTGTCCGAGCTTACCATCTCCCGAATGCGAGCTTAAAGATACAAGGTACACATACCGTGCATATTATACAGAGTAGCCTATACCCAAACATGTCGAAACTAATGGAGAGGGTGTGTGGATAGTACACCCAAAAACGACACAAACATTTCCTATGAACAGACTTTCCAATTCTGTACGAGAAACACTACATCTTATATCGAGTAGCTGTCGCCATGTTGGTGTACGAGCAGAGATACTGCATTCTTAACCGGGCGAGTTGGCCGTGCGGTTAGGGGCGCGCAGCTGTGAGCTTGCATCCGGTAGATAGTGGGTTCGAACCCCACTGTCGGCATCCCTAAAGATGGTTTTCCGTGGTTTCCTATTTTCACACCAGGCAAATGCAGGGGCTGTACCTTAAGGCCACGGCCGCTTCCTTCCTACTCCTAGGCTTTTCCTATGCCGTCGTCGCCATAAGACCTATCTGTGTCGGTGCGACGCAAAGCAAATAGCAAAAAATCCTGCATTCTTATTCAACAAATCATCAAAATGTCCACCATGCACCTGGATGCACGCCACTTCATTGAGATATCGGACACGTTCGAACACTCCAGGCATCGATGGCAACATTGTTTTACACACTGGCGAAGTACGGCAATGCCAATAACGGCACGTCTGACCCCAAACTTAATCCTAAACATGGACTATCCCCATTCAAGCTAATAACTAAATCAGGCTTAGCTCGAAAACAATGTTCATGGGGACGTTTTGTGTTCGGGAGTGTACTTCCTACATGTCTGGAAAGAAACTGCATACGTAATATATATTAAGGTGTTCCAGGAGGAATGGTCAATGTTCAGGGATATGACAGGAACGATCATTTGAAGCAAGAAACTTCTTATGGATATATGCTTTATTCAGAATTGTTTCCGAGATAGTACACATGTAATATAGAAGTACATTTGTTTGTGGGCTAGTGACGCGCACGTATGTGTCTTACCCACCCGATCTCTTTGAAGTTTTATTCCAGCCCAACCTACCTCATTGCTTTCAACCTCTTTGCTCGAGATGTCTTTCTGCTATTAAACTATCCCGTTGAACGCGTAGTTGTCTATGGTGTATTGTGAGTGAAGTAGTGCGAGGGACAGAGTGTATCCGAAAGTAGCATCGATTAACTGTGTTTCTACACGCGCTGGCTGAAATGCCACAAATCTACACGAATGAAGAATACGAAGGTACGATGTCTGTTTACGGCTTCTGCGATGGTAGTGCTCCTGCTGCTGTCGAGGAGTACAGTCGACGTCCAATTCCTGATCGTAGAGAGTTTCCAGCTCATTGCGTGAAACCACTTTTCTTCAGAACGCGTTGTTCAACAATCTGTGCAGAAACAGCAACAGATTGTTGAAATAGTGTAGCGTAGTCCTACTACCAGAACACGGCGATTTTCTGTGCGTATCAATGTCCCACGAACACGCATATGGCGAAGATTACATGCGGAAAACTTGTACCCATTTCAAAATGTCAACGAGGTTGGGTGGGTAAGAGACACACGCGTGCCAGTAGCCCAAAAGCAAAATTTAATGTACATTAAATATGTTATACCTCTGAAACCATTCAGAATAGAACTTATGTCCGTATGAAGTGTTTTGCTTCAAATATCGTTCCTGTCATATCCCTGAATATTGACCATTACTCCTGGGACACCCTGTTTATATATATATATATATATTGCTATTTGCTTTACGTCGCACCGACACAGATAGGTCTTATGGCGACAATGGGATAGGATAGGCCTGGAATTGGAAGGAAGAGGCCGTGGCCTTACTTAAGGTACAGCCCCGGCATTTGCCTGGTGTGAAAATGGGAAACCACGGAAAACCATCTTCAGGGCTGCCGACAGTGGGGCTCGAAACCACTATCTCCCGATTACTGGATACTGGCCGCACTTAAGCGACTGCAGCTATCGAGCTCGGTACACCCTGTTTATAAAGAAGAAAATTAATTCCTACTGCGTCTATTAGTAGTTCCCTCGTTCTACACTTTGGCTGAATGGTCAGCATATTAGCTTTCGGTACAGATAGCCCCGAGTTTGATTTTCAGCTTGGTGGGGGCCTCTAACTTCGGTTAAATTCTCTAGTTCGAGGGCTGTGCGCTTGTGTTCGTCTTAACAGACATCTTTGTTTACATACAACACATCAGACTACAGCGCAAACTATCATCAAAACATACAAGAGTAAATATATCCCCCCACATAAGGTTGGCATCAGGAAAGGCATCCGGCCATAAAAATGGGCTAAATCCTTACAAAGGGCTGACCTCAGGTAATTTAGAAAAGCTCAGGAATAATAACAATAATAATAATAATAATAATAATAATAATAATAATAATAATAATAATAATAATAATAATAATAATAATAATAATAGAAGATGCACACGAGGTTTATCACGAATTTGTTACAATAAGTCATCTTCGAGTATTTCTTCTTCAGAAGCGAAGTTTACTTCGTAATTCGAACCGTTCATAGCACTATTATTCAGTGGGAAGTCGTTCATACAATCACAACACATATTTTTACACCATCTCTGCAAGTGTCACGCACATCATGCATGAAGAAAAAAGAAAACTTATGTTACACAACTCGCTTGAGCTTTATAGTATTTAAGCACTGGCGTATTATCAGTTCCTTTATCGCAGCGACCAAATGACCTTCATAATACTGAGCTACTCTCGTGATGCTATTGAACGGGAACTGGCTCACGCTGCAGGAGGAAGTAGGGTTTATTGCCTTCGGAACCATATACAACAAAACTGTAATTGAAGAGTTTTTCATTCGAATTCGTGAATAATTCAACATTTCCTTGTGGATCCTTGACATTCCTATTCAACACCATGTTAAAAATTCATGTTTAATTCGAAAATGATATTGTTTAATTCGAAGTAAAAGTATCATATCAGATTTTTTTAAAATGTTCAAGGATGATGGAACGCTGCTTAGATGGAAGAGTAGAATCGTGCTTGCGATGGACAATAAACGGTACTGTAACTGCTACGAAGCAGTTGGCTGCCCGATGGAGTGTTTCTTGAATTGTGTTCTAGATAGCTAACTTAATTTAGGTAACCAGGAAAACCAGGAAAACCCGCTCATTTAGAACTGAACCTAGAACATCACCGTGGGGTAGATTGCCACTTGTTATCAGATGACAATTGTCATCAGATGATAAGCTTCCAGTTGGCCGTGCTGTTATAAGGTGCCGTAGCTGTGAAGTTACATTCGGGAGATGGTGGGTTCGAATCCCACCGTCGGCAGTCCTGAAGATGCTTTTGCTTTGTTTCCAATTTCCACAACAGGAAATGCGAGGGCTGTACCTTAAGGCCAAGGTCGCCACCTCATCAATCCCAGCACTTTCCCATCTTCGCGTTGCCGAAAACTTTCGATATGTTAGAGCGACATCAAACAACTAGAAAGAAGAATGCATTATTGACTAAGTGCAGCAAGAAGCGGGTATTGAGTAAAGAATGCTTTTACGTTTTTAGTCACCACGTGGTTAAAATTCATAGAGGGAAAACCTACTCATTTCCAAAAAGTAATATCACCTTATGATAAGCCCTAGTACCGTATTATGCCTTTGCTGGCATGATGTAGTCCTTACACTGCACTATATCTTCTGGTATGGGCTAGAACAAATTTGTTACTTTCATTGACTTGTCTCGGTCTCATCCTTGGCTTTGACAATATGAAAGTCACCGAGGTATGTGTGATGCTAGTAATACCATTCCTTATGCAGCCAGTCCCTGTTATGATGATGATGATGATGATGATGATGATGATGCTTGTTTAAAGGGTTCTATCATCTAGGTCATCGGCCCCTAATGGTACGAAATGAGACGAAATGAAATGACAAATTAAAAGCCCAAAAACATCCACTGACTACAATTCAAAACGTGAGGATAGATAGATAGATAGATAGATAGATAGATAGATTTAAAAAGATCAGTGGAACCGACCCGCAGTGCCTCACATACATAGAAGCTGGAGTAGAACAATAGTATTACTGACCAAGTGACTGCTTCTATAGCACAATACTGAATTGATGATACTTGTAGTCGAATGGGGTCCAAAATCCAAGTCAGCGGCCCCTCACAATGGTACTTATCGCTAGGAAAGTAGAACCATGGTATTTGTCATGTTTCGATACTAATCAAGAGTAGCGAAGACTCGCGGTATTCCACACAGTATGGTACTATTCACAGGTAATGAAATTCGCACACATTACAGACCTTCGGTGTATCGCTCATTGCGGCGACATTGACAGGCAACGCAAATCTATGGTGTTCATCACATAAGGGTACTAATCCACAGGGACTCGTACTATCCCGTGGTGTTCCTCATATAGAGGGTATTAATCATAGGCAAGCCAGAACCATGGGTAGCCTCATCCCATGGTGTCGCTGATATAGTGCTACTAATCACAGGTACTGTAAAAGCTGTCGCGCTCTCGTTTGCTACTAATCACAAACCAATTTGGTACCCAACATATTGGTACTACGCGCAAGTAAAAGCGACCCATGATGTTCCCCGCATGGTGGTACTAATCACAAGTAGTTTCATGGTTTTAATTTGATCATCCCTTGGTCGCCCCTTTTAGTCGCCTCTTACGACAGGCAGGGGATACCGTGGGGTGAATTCTTTGTCTGCATCTCCCACCTTCAGGGGGTTGTGTGTTTGGTCCACGAGAGGCATTTTATTCCCCTTAAGTCCGCCGGCAAGCCGGTTAGGACCCCTCTATCGGCCACCTGAGTCCCTGCTATGAATGGTGTGAAAATGTCACTCATAGGGTCGGTCGGTGCATGTATTTCAGCGGGCTTGAAATACTGATATGTAATACCAACTTCTAGCTCGGTTAGGAAAGCAACGGTAAACTACCTACTTCACTCTTCATTTTCCCTAGTATGCCTCTTCAGTGACGCCTAGGCTATCTATGACAGCTGTTGGCGGAACTGTGGAGGATCAAACTAGCCTTCGGGCTGAATACCCAACATACATACAGTACCGTATTTACGCGAATAATCTCCGACGCCGAATAATCCCCGCACCCTAATTTTAAGAAGGATCATTTTGAAAAAATGAAATGAACTAAAATTTCTTCCATCGAAGGAGTAAAGTAGGCATAAACAAACGTTTCATATCACTCTGCGAGGTCCACGTGGTCTTTACGCAAATATGAACGTGTAAATTTACGGATATAGCTGCTTTGCCTGAACATATTTGAGATGATAAAAATACATCGTCACTGCTATAAAATACATTTGCCATGAACATTTGCAAGTAGACGTAGGTATTTCATTGATATTCATTGATATTCGTCGTCTCTTGCATCACTAGAATCATCTCCTAAATTAATTACAAATCCGTCACACTCCACGTCTGAAACACTTTTCACACGTGGTCCCTTTTTACTCTGATATTAATACGGCTGGTGGTGGATAATTCTTTTAGTGAAATGTAAACACTTGAAACAGACACACCGGCGAACACTGATGTTAATTTTGGGATAGAGTAAAACCTCGTTAATTCGAACTCTTTGGGATGCAAAAATATGACTTCGAATTACGTAATTTCGAATTAACTGCCAACTCGTGCTTCAGAAATGCCAACCCTTGTCGTGTCACAAAATATTCAAGACCCATTACTGCATGTAACTAACATTGATTCACATGTGTCAATACCATAAAAAAATCCAAAATGTATCAAACAAGATGCATTTACAGTATTCAAATAACGCATTTGGATAACTCAGTGGCAAACATAACCTCACGCAATGAAAGAAAAAAGAAACACGATTCAAAGACGCGGACAAATTTTGCTGATTCCCCTGTGAAAGTGCTTTATTTTTTTGGATTACTGTACTGTTTGCATTTTTAGATGCCTTGTATTTGCAAGGAAAGTACCCGACGCCCTTAAAACATCGTGGCTTATAGAGCTTTCCTATGACTAGGGAAGGAAGTCTTTCGCTTCCGTATGCATTGCAACACAGTAAAGTGACCCAATCTCCTTTAGAAACTTCTGTTTTGGCTAGGCAGAAAGAAAATGCAGTTTCATTGGCATTGACAGTATTGTTCGGTGCGAACGAATTGATCAGAATTATGAGCCACGGTTTTTCGCCAATTTTGGCATCGCCAGTGTTCGCGGATTCTGCTTCTCCGCACACTGCCTGTTACGTGATATTGTGGCGTATAATAACGCAGATGATTACAAAAATTTCGTTTTTTAGTCCAAGTCCCGTGGGACATGTTACTGCAAGATGGGTAACGGGAAAACTTAAGAGCCATTGTAACGTTTTCGATAGGACAGATATTGAGGGAGGTATCATAAACGTCCGAGCACCACGCCAGTGGTCAGAGATACAATATGCAACCTGAGAACCGTGGAGAATATTACAGAACTTCGGACCAGGAACTGTACCGTACAATAATAATCCCCTCATATTAAAAAACATGAGGCACGAAATTGGGGTGCGGGTTTTATTTGCGTCGAGGTTGGCAAGTTTTCGGAAATCGTCATCATTCTCTCTCGTCTTTGTTCACCTTCATCATATTCCACGTTACTGCCACGCGCTTTCGTACGAAAATATCATTTTAACACGTCTCATTACATGTGTGAATAGAACCATGTTACTTCGCATAAATTCCTGAAGGTAACATGTAATCCACTGCAAATTCCCATGCGAAGAACGGGTACAAATGCTAGTAAAAATATATTCTTCGCGGTTTTGAAACGGCAGGTTACTCATAGCACGTCAGGTAATTACAGGGGTGGCAAGCAATCATCCGCATTTTCCGTATCGATGTTATGCACTGTTAAAAAAGTGTAATTTTTTTTTTGCTAGGAGCTTTACGTCGCACCGACACAGATAGGTTTTATGGCGACGATGGGATAGGAAAGGCCTAGGAGTTGGAAGGAAGCGGCCGTGGCTTTAATTAAGGTACAGCCCCAGCATTTGCTTGGTGTGAAAATGGGAAACCACGGAAAACCATCTTCAGGGCTGCCGATAGTGGGATTCGAGCCTACTATCTCCCGGATGCAAGCTCACAGCCGCGTGCCTCTACGCGCACGGCGAACTCGCCCGATGTTTTTTTTTTTAAAGAAAGTACAGGGGTGATAAAGCGAGGTGAGCGAGCCTTTTCTTCAGATGGCCTCAGTACGCTATGACTCGGCTAGGAGGCCAGTTACTGAGTTGCAGTGGGTTCTTCCACCGCAGAGAAAGAAAGACTTCCTCACTTTTGCGCAAAATAGGGATTTCTGGTCGTATAACATGGACATTTTATTTTACCTGTTTCGGCGAACGTACGCCTGGTGTGAGGAACGCGCCATTAAGTTAATGTGAGGTCATACTTGTGCTGTTTTGGTCTAAAACGTTTAATACAGCAAGCCCCTGAAGGGGTCAATTGATGAATACCTATCCCAAAACTACTCGTATGTTCCAGTATTCACAGGTGCAATTCCTGCTATAGCAGTCAAACATACACGTGGACTAGTCTCCCCTATGCCATCCCTTCGTTAACTTCGGGAAGAGGATATGGCACTTAACGAAAGTAGCACATCTAGGTGTTGCTGCATGGGGAAAAAATGCCAGCAGCCACAATGCATCGTTCAGTAAGCAGGCTACCGTGTTTTGTCCGTACTGTAAAGTTAAGAATAAACATTAGTGACCAAAGTCAGCTCAGCCTTTTGAGACCGGGGTCGTAGGACAGGTGGTTCGAAACCCAGCGCTGTCGACCTTTGATGTGGTTTATTCATTTTAGCTCCAGGTAAATTCAGTATTATGACTTTCTCAAGACCACAGCCGTAACTAAAATGAACCTCTGTGGGACATACAGGACATTCCATGCCTTGATCCGCCAAGGTGACTGCCACGCAGCCAGAGGAACTGCGGATACTGGGGTATCAAGCGGCTAACGTGTTGACCGGGCCTTACTGGACTTAACAACAAACACACTAAAAGAGACACTAGCACAAGTTAATAGAAATAACTCTCCCACGCACCAAGTAGGCGGCAGTATCTACAGCCCCTACTCAAAAAATGGAACCCATATTGAAGCAATTTACTAAAAGACGCACACACTCCCGCAAATAGCCAGTTGAAATACAGTAGGTACAATCAATGATTTCAATCAGTTAATGATTAAACAGAATACGATTCAACTAGTTAATACTAGCATAGCTAAAATGAGAATGCCTACTCTTTACGTTACACACTACAAGACCGGGCGAGTTGGCCGTGTGGTTAGGGGTGCGTGGCTGTGAGCTTGCATCCGGGAGATAGTGGGTTCGAATACCACTGTCGGCAGCCCTGAAGGTGGTTTTCCGTGTTTTCCAATTTTCACACCAGGCAAATGCTGGGGCTGTACCTTAATTAAGGCCACGACCGCTCCCTTCCAACTCCTAGGCCTTTCCTATCCCATCGTCGCCATAAGACATATCTGTGTCGGTGCGACGTAGAGCCACTAGCAAAAAAGTACACTACTAGCAAGACTGCTACGAATGTGTTACTTCGTACATTCAGAGAAGAAATAATAATAATTGTACCGGGCGGTACACCTCCACGCCGCTAATTCAAAAGGTGCGCCAGTTGAAACTCCTCTGCTGGAGGAAACCTGAACTTTATTGACGGTATTAATTTTCTACTTTCTCAGAAGATGTCACTACCTGTAAATTTCGGAGTTTTAGAACTGTGTCATTTTTGATGTGTTTTTGTTTTGCTTGAAGTAAGAAGTGTGAACTTTCTCTTCTAGAGGACACTACTGAAGAACTACCATAGTGCACCCTAGTGCGAAGAAAAAGAACTGTTCTTTGGAGAAATTTTTATTTCAAAAGTTTGTTTCTTGTTAAATTTCCTTCTGTTATGGTTTAAGTTGGCTGTATACCCCTCTCTTTCTCCTTGTTTTGTATTCAACCAATCCCGAATTTCTTAACTTAATTTTCCACCAATAATGTGTTTCTTCTTCATCTTGTGTAGGGGTTTCTCTTTATTCTCCAATAAAGTGATTGTGGGCGGGTGTTCTCATTCCCCTAACGCCTAGAACCTTCCGCGAGAGTATATAAACTGCTGATTTTAGGGTCTCTGCGCCACTTCTGTTCCATCTTTCAGTGTGTAAAGTACATAGCAGGGGGCGGGTAAGCGCCTCTTTCTTCGGCAGCGGTCAACAACAAGGTAATGGCCAATTAATAACTTCTTTCTTTGCTAGCTCAGCAGTTTAACTCTCGGGGCGGGTCCGAAGTTTTTCCGTTATGTAACCTTCCTTAAAAATGTAAAGAATCTGGTATCTATTTTACCTTTTAAACTACGTATTGGGATAGAGAGTGCTTAACCCTCTCGATCTCCCACTCATATTGTTTTCAGGTGAACCTTTTTCTCAACCTATTCTTCCTTAACATTATGTAAATTTGTTTCTTTTCTAAAGTCACCTCCGTAGTATGGGATTAGCCCTTGCATCAGTGGCCTAAGAGCCAAATTAGGTTTTAAAAACCAAGTGTATTAGGAGTGCCGATCGCCTCCTCTCAAATTGTTATTTTGGAGGTCATGTAATCAACCTTCTTTTCATTTAATAGACCTCAGTAGGTTGGGTATTTTACCCCTGTGTCTATGTCCAGTGAGGACAACTCGAAGGTGGAGTTTGGTGTGGCCTTTGAGAGGCTTAAAGTTGAGAGCGAGTGGCTCTTTTGAAAATTGAGTTTTGTATGCCTCGTGGAGGCTTTTCAGTGTAATTTGGAGCAAGGGCTCCTAGGCATGAATGGGGTTTTCTGCCCCTCTGTTGAAACTTGTGTTTGGGGTAAAACTGAGCGGATTGCCCAAGCATTGTGAAGTCAGGGCGCGAAGCCCAAATCCTGTAAATATTGTAACTACCCTTTTGACTTGCTACTTTGTACCTGCCATGCTTGTTATTTCCTTATTTTGAAAAGAAAATATAACCTTGTTAAATTTTAAATTAATTTTACTTTCGTAGCTTGAGACCCGTTCACACCCGCACCTTCTTTCACCTCTACCTACCACGGAAAGCTCCGTAACAATAATAATAATAATAATAATAATAATAATAATAATAATAATAATAATAATAATAATAATAATAATAATAATAATAATCGTGCAAGTTGACAACGTGGTAGCGCCATATACTTGTATACTTGGATAAAGGCAATGATGGGTTCGAGCCCTATTATCGGCAACCTTGAAGATGGTATCCCTTGTTTTCCCCTCTCTCACATCAAGTAAACGCTGGGGGCTGTACATTAAGTAAGGCTACGGCAACTTCCTTCTCAATCCTAGAACTTTCCTAACCCATCGTTGCCGAAAACCTATTTGAGTTAGTGTAACGTTAAACCACTAGCACTACATTCGAAAGATGGTGGGTTCGAATCCAACCACCGGCAGCCCTGAAGATGGTTTTACGTAGTTTCGCCATTTTCACTCCAGACAAAATCTGGGCTTGTACCTTAATTAAGGTCACACCCACTACCTTCCCAATTCTAACACGTCTCCATCCTTGATTCGCTGAAAACCTTCGATGTGTTAGTGCAAAAGTTAAACCACTAGCAAAAATAATCATCAGCATCATCATCATCATCATCATCATCATCATACAGAGTGTTGTATGTCCGGCGCTCCTTTCTCGCTCCGCCAGCCAGCTGCACGCGCGCCTGTGTATCATTCTGCTAGCTTCGACGCGCAGCCCTCAGTGCGCGTGCCTGACCATCGAGTGTACTATAAATAGGAGCTCCCTGCCTGCTCACTTGCCCACTCGCCCCGGTGTCCAGCTCCAGAATACACCCTACGTCGAGCACGGAGGCTACTCCTCTTGAAAATGTGCTTCGACCAGGTGGACTGAATTTCTGGCAGTACGAGGTTTCACCTCTGGTCACCGCTCCCTTACCTGTTTCCGCTGCCTATGTTCCGTAATTCTTTTACAAGCCATTTTCATTCCCTAATTTATGCAAGCTCCCTTAGTTTCGCTAGGTGGAATTTCTTCAATCAATTGAACTTGCTTTTTAGGAATTCAGGCACTTCAACAAACAAGGACTCTCAAAGACATTTATGTTAGTGTGCCAGATAGTTTTCGACTATCAACGTGTCAATTCACAAAGACTATCTTTTCAAGATAGAAGTGTATATAAAGACTGTAAACCTGTACATATTGTATAAAGACAGACTTTTCTCAAGATTCAATATTCCTTTTTGCTTCAAAATAAATTTCAGTTATTTATGTAAATATCATAAAGTGAAGCAATAAAAGTTGTGTTTGTAAATTTCAACCTTGGTTACAACACAACTCTATGGCGACGAGGTAAAAAAGTACCAACTACAATTCTTCGGTCCCAATTGCCAACTCTATAGCGACGAGGTACACACGAACCCAACACTACAATTCAACGGGCCCAGTTGTCAACTCTACGGCGACGTGCTAAACAGCAACGACACTCCAACCAGTTCTGACACACAGCTTACCTTACTCTTTCTTGCACGCATCTCGCAATGGCTACTGCGGAACAACTAGCTACGGTCTTCCAAGCCTTACAGCAACAACAACAACAGTTTATGCAACAACAACAGGCAGCATTAATTCAGGCTATTCAAGCTATTTCTGTCTCTACACAGCCATCAGCTATTCCTCCGTTCTCTGCTTTTGATCCAGCTAAGGAAGAATGGTCAGTTTATTTAGCCCGCTTGCAACAGCATTTCATCTGCCATTCTGTCACAGATGATCAACGCCGCCGCGCACTATTTCTTAGTTCGGTTGGCAATGCTACGTGTGAATTACTACGTAAATTAAGTCCGGAAGAACACTTATCTGGGGTACCTTTCACGCAGCTCTTGGCCCGCCTCACGGAACACTATGCCAAAGCTCCTCACATAGTGGCTGCTCGCTATAAATTTTTTCAGAGCAGAAAGCAACCCCATCAGACACATACTGAATGGATAACTGAATTGCGTGGTCTAGCTAAACCCTGCCAGTTCATCTGCTCCAAGGACGGTTGTGGTTCATCCTACACTGATTCTCTCATTCGGGACATGATAATTTTACATACTCCTGAAAACAAAATACGTTTTGACGCTGTCAAGCAGAGTAACCCTTCTTTAGAAGACGTCCAGCGTATTGCTACGGTTTATGAGCTTACTACCAAGACTGCCGCAGCCATAGCTTCTCCACACGAAGTTGCACAAGTCTCGCCTCAGGCCCGCAAGTCCTCTGCTACAGTGAACCGTACGGATAAGGCGCTCTCCACCGAGCATTCTCGCCAGGTTCCCTCTCGTAATGCTACACGGAAGCCCAATTCTAACAGCACCTCGAAACTCCTGCCTTCCTGCCGAGGTTGTTTCAAGTATCATGAACGTCGTGACTGTCGTTTCTTCAAAGCTACTTGTGAACGATGTAATAAACTTGGACACATTAAGACTGTCTGTCAAAGTTCGCTCCGCCCTGCTAAGACTACTGCAGCACGCCGGAAGCATATACAGCCCCGCCAAGACATGGAAGTTGATCAGATCAATCTTATTCTTCCCACAAAGGATTCTCACAAAATCATCATTCCTCTCTCATTCTCTGATCGATCTGTCGATTTTCAATTAGACACTGGATCACCTGTCTCTATTATTAACCTGACTACCTACCACGACTTAGGTTCACCTTCATGCTCTCCAGCTGACATCCAGCTCGTGACATTTAACAAGAAGAAAATTGACATCAAAGGTCAAATTAAGCTTCAGGCTAGTTATAAAGGAATTCAGAAGACCATTCCTCTTCTCGTAGTTAACAACTACACTGCATCAAACATTATGGGCATGGATCTATTTAACTTATTTGGTTTCCAGATACATGACAACATTAACGTCGTATCTACATTGCATCCTACTTCTGACGTTACCGCTCTCCTAGCGCAGTTTCCTGAAGTCTTCGACTCTCAGCTCGGAACAGCACAAGACTATACAGCTCACATACAGCTGAAATCCGGAGCTAAGCCTCGCTTTCTCAAAGCACGTCCAGTACCCCTAGCACTTCAAGACCAGGTCACGAAAGAATTAGAAAGATGGATACAAACTGGAATTGTCGTACCAGTTACTTCTAGTCAATGGGCTACTCCACTCGTGATAATCAAGAAACCTGATGGTAATGTTCGACTTTGTGGTGATTTTCGATCTACAGTCAACGCACAACTAGAAACCGATA
This sequence comes from Anabrus simplex, assembly GCF_040414725.1. Taxonomy (NCBI): domain Eukaryota; kingdom Metazoa; phylum Arthropoda; class Insecta; order Orthoptera; family Tettigoniidae; genus Anabrus; species Anabrus simplex. The sequence continues at coordinate 710,812,311 of NC_090266.1, forward strand.
TCTTTCCTATTCCACGTCCAGAAGACTTATTCCGTCGTCTCTCTGGTGGACAATTCTTCTCTCGAGTTGATCTTAAAGAAGCATATCTCCAGCTACTTTTAGACGAAGAATCTAAGAAATTTCTCACACTCAACACTCCTCTCGGACTGCTCCAGCTCCAGCGGCTCCCATTCGGTGTTTCATCCTCAGCGGCTATTTTTCAGCGTTATTTGGCTCAACTCACCGCCTCCATTCCCGGTTGTGCTAACTACCTGGATGATATTATTGTTACTGGAAAAGATCATCAGGAACATCTCACCAATCTCCGCCTTCTTCTCCAGAAATTGAAAGACCATGGCCTACGAGCGAATCTAGCTAAATGTACCTTCTTTCAGCCTCAAGTTCAATACCTCGGACATATACTTGATAAGAATGGAATTCGTCCTAGTATGCAGAATGTCTCCGCGATAGTACACATGCCAGCACCTCAGAACCTCAAGCAGCTTCAGTCATTCATAGGCAAAGCGAACTATTATAATAAGTTCATTCCACGCTTCGCTACAGTGGCAGCTCCATTAAACGCTCTACGTAAAAAAGGTGTTAAGTTTCAGTGGACTCCGCAATGCCAACAGGCATGGAAAACAATAAACAACGCCTTAATTCAAGCTATACAACTCACTCATTTTCAGCCCGACAAGATCATCACGCTAGCTACTGACGCTTCAGACTATGGTGTCGGTGCAGTTCTCTCCCAGAAGGATCGTCATGGACAAGAACGCCCCATCGCCTTCGCTTCGAAAACACTTAATGACCATCAACGTCGATACTCACAGATAGAGAAAGAAGCTTTAGCCATCATCTTTGGTATTCGCCGTTTCAATGAATATCTTTATGGCAACCATTTCCTGATCATTACCGATCATAAGCCTCTCGTACACTTATTCCATCCTGGTAATAAGATCCCAGAGAATTCCCTCAGAAAGCTTCAAAGATGGTCCATGTTCCTTTCTGATTATTCCTATCAGATTGTATATCGAGCCACATCCCAGCATTGTAATGCTGATGCTCTCTCCCGCTTACCCGTTGGTCCTGATACTGCCTTCGATTCTCAAGAATCTGAATGTCTTCAGTTGGACATAGAACTTGAAGATACTGTATCCAGTTTTCCTATTGATGCTACCTGCATAGCTAAAGCTACGGATAAGGACAGTACCCTTGCTACTGTACGTACTTACATCCGCAACGGTTGGCCTCTTCAGAGCACACTTCCTGCCCACATGGCACCTTATCATCGTATGCAGCATCGTCTCACGACTCGTGCCGGAGTTGTACTACTAGAAGCAGGCACCATCTTCCGAGTGGTTATCCCACTTAGCCTACAGAAACAAGTTCTCGAATTATTACACCAAAGCCATTGGGGTATCTCCAGAACAAAGCAACTCGCCCGTCAACACTGCTACTGGCCCGGTATTGATGCCGCCATCGAAAAGCTAATACGTCATTGTGAGCAATGTCAAACGAATCAGAACGCCCCGTCTTCTGATCTTGCTTCATGGCCTCCTGCTACTACTCCATGGGAACGAGTTCACATCGATTTCGCAGGTCCTTTCCTCAATTCCATGTGGTTAATAGTCATCGATTCACTATCAAACTTTCCATATGTCGTGGATATGCATTCGACTACTACAACCGAAGCTACCATTCGTGCTCTCCAGAAAATCTTTACTACAGAAGGTTTACCGCAAGTACTCATTTCGGACAACGGACCTCAATTTACAGCTACTGCTTTTCAGAACTTTTGTACACATAATGGCATTCGTCATATCCTTGCACCACCTTTTCACCCTCAATCTAATGGTGAAGCTGAACGCTTCGTACAAACATTTAAAAGAAGTATGAAGAAAGCTGTCTCTTCAGGCTTAACCAAAGACCAAGCCTTGCTCCAACTCTTAAACAACTACAGAACTCTACCCGGCGCTGATAATATCACTCCTGCACGGAAGCTCCATGGACGACCTCACAGAACTTTACTTTCTCTGTTACAGCCTCTTCCGACCCAGCATAAGACCTCACCAACGAAGTTCTCCCTCAACGACAAGGTCTACACCAGGACATTCAAATCCAACCCACTCTGGATACCTGGAGTCATCTGCAGATCTTTGGGTCATCGTCTCTACGAGATACAGACTACGGAGAAACGTATCTGCCGCCATCAAGATCAGATACGTCTGCGCTACCGCCCCTGTCCAGCTATTGATGCTATTGCTAAACCTGATAAATCTATTGCTGAAAGAGCTTTAGATCATTTAATAACAATGGGTTCCTTTCAGGACGAGACAGCGCCACTCCGCCCAGTTCCAGCTCCGGACAATACAACAGAGATATCAGCAGCTCCGCCCCAGCATCGCAGTCGCCGCCAGCGCCGCCGCCGTTTCACGCCGTACCGGCGCATTTAGGAGGGGAGGGTGTTGTATGTCCGGCGCTCCTTTCTCGCTCCGCCAGCCAGCTGCACGCGCGCCTGTGTATCATTCTGCTAGCTTCGACGCGCAGCCCTCAGTGCGCGTGCCTGACCATCGAGTGTACTATAAATAGGAGCTCCCTGCCTGCTCACTTGCCCACTCGCCCCGGTGTCCAGCTCCAGAATACACCCTACGTCGAGCACGGAGGCTACTCCTCTTGAAAATGTGCTTCGACCAGGTGGACTGAATTTCTGGCAGTACGAGGTTTCACCTCTGGTCACCGCTCCCTTACCTGTTTCCGCTGCCTATGTTCCGTAATTCTTTTACAAGCCATTTTCATTCCCTAATTTATGCAAGCTCCCTTAGTTTCGCTAGGTGGAATTTCTTCAATCAATTGAACTTGCTTTTTAGGAATTCAGGCACTTCAACAAACAAGGACTCTCAAAGACATTTATGTTAGTGTGCCAGATAGTTTTCGACTATCAACGTGTCAATTCACAAAGACTATCTTTTCAAGATAGAAGTGTATATAAAGACTGTAAACCTGTACATATTGTATAAAGACAGACTTTTCTCAAGATTCAATATTCCTTTTTGCTTCAAAATAAATTTCAGTTATTTATGTAAATATCATAAAGTGAAGCAATAAAAGTTGTGTTTGTAAATTTCAACCTTGGTTACAACACAGAGCTTGGACAGAACCTGCAAATTTGGAGTCAGAAAGCTAGCACTCGACCCCGGCATTCCAAAATGGATACTTCCAAATGTTCGCCCTTCTGCGTATACTATTTTGGTTGGGCTTTCCAATCGTCCTTTTAAGATCAAAATGAGTTAAAGTGCAAATAAAACTGCGAAATATAACAAGTATTCATTGTTGGCAGTACTTACAAGTTTAAGATGTGTTATCTCACAATTTGGGGCAGTAATACGGAAATTGTCTGATTGGCTGCCACCCCCGGAGGCCTGTGTTCCATTCCCGGCTCTGCCACGAAATTTGAAAAGTGGTACGAGGACTGGAACGGGGTCCACTCAGCCTCGGGAGGTCAACTGAATAGAGGGGGTTCGATTCCCTCCTCAGGCATCCTGGAAGTGGGTTTCCGTGGTTTCCCACTTCTGCTCCAGGCAAATGCCGGAATGGTACCTAACTTAAGACCACGGCCGCTTCCTTCCCTATTCATTGTCTATCCCTTCCAATCTGCCCATCCCACCACAAGGCCCCTGTTCAGCATAGCAGGTGAGGCCGCCTGGGCGAGGTACTGGTCATCCTCCCAAGTTGTATCCCCGACCCACTGTCTCACGCTCCAGGACACTGCCCTTGAGGCGGTAGAGGTGGGGTCCCTCGCCGAGTCCTAGGGGAAAACCAACCCTGGAGGGTAGACAGATTAACACAAAGAAAGAATAGGGAAATTAATCTTGTTGGAGCAGTGTACATCGAGGAAACGTGTACGTTGGTTCGAGGATCAAGTTATCACATCGAAACACAAGTAAACACAGTAGAACACTGCCAGTATTTGATCTCTATTCTTCGGGAAGAGCACACAGGTTTTGTTTCTGATGTTAATGTAACAGGATAGGAAAACATAGGTCACATTATTTCTCAAATTGGGAAACGAACGTGGTACCGAACGAGTTGGCTGCGCGTTTTCGGCCACGTAGCCGTCAGTTTCCCTTTGAGAGATGAGAGGTTTTTCTTTTTATTACTATTTGCTTCACGTCACACCGATACAGATGGGTCTTACTGCGACGACGACGATGATGATGATGATGATGATGATGCTTCTTGTTTACAGGGGCCTAACATCGAGGTCATCGGCCCCTGATGGTACGAAATAAAATGACAACAAAAAATTCAAAATCATCCACTGACTAAAATAAATAAATAATGTCATGAAGAAGGAATGGATGGACATGAACAAAAAACAACAACTAAAACGAGCAAACAAAGAAAAACAGTGGATACAACTAAAAAAAACCAAATAATTCATTACTGACCAAGGGACCACTCATAAAGCACAATCCTGAATCGAGGATGCTTGATGTCTAAAGAGGTCCAAAATCCAGGTCTAAGGCCCATCAGAATGGTACATGTCGCGAGTAAAGTAGAACCATGGTATTTATCATGTTGGGGTACTAATCAAAAGTAGCAAAGACTCACGGTGTTCCACACAAGATGGTACTGCTCACAAGTATTGTATTTCGTATAGGTAACGCAAACCTATGGTGTTTCTCACACAATGGCGCCACTCATAGCCGACGCAAACCGATGAGGTTCCTCACCTAGGTGTACTAACCACAGGGACTCGCACTATCCCGTGGTGTTCCTCACATAGTGGATACTAATCACAGGCAACGCAGACCCACGGTGTCGCTCATATAGCGGTATAACTCGGTGTTGCTCACATGGGTACGACGCACGAGTACTGGAAACCCACAGGAGAACCCCCCTCTTGATGCTACTAATCACAAACCTACTTCGTACTAACATAGTGGTACTACTCGCAAGTACTGTACAGGCAACCCATGGTGTTCCCCGCGTGGTGGTACGAATCAAAAGTAGTTTCATGGTTCTAATTCAATCATCCCTTGGTCGCCCCTTTTAGTCGCCTCTTACGACAGACAGGGGATACCGCGGGTGTATTCTGCATGTGCGTCCCCCACCCGCAGGGGGTTGTGTGTTTGGTCCGCGAGAGGTATTTTATTTCCCTCAAGTCCGCCGGCAAGCCGGTTAGGACCCCCCTATCCGCCAGCTGGGACGCGCCACGTGGAAGTATCACCTCTCCCCCTGCTACGCCAGCGTAGTAGGTTTGTGGCTTACGGCGACGATCAGACAGGAAAGGCCTAGGAGTGGGAAGGAAGCGACCGTGGCCTTAAGGTACAGTCCAAGCATGTTTCTGTTGTATGAATGGGAAACCACAGAAAATCATTTTCAGGGCTGCCGACATTGGGGATCGAACCCAACTCGTTCGGTAAAATAAAATTCTTATTTGAGAGAACATGAAGATAAAAATGGTACAATATTACGCAAATTGCAATATACTTTATTTTCCACCTGAAATTCCGTGTTCGATTCCTGGTATTGCCAGAAATTTAATAATGGCGGGAGGGCTGGTGTGTGGTTAAATTGGCACATGCATTCCGGATGTGCCTGAAAAGAACTGCACCAACTGAAGACAAGGACAAGAGTCTGTCCGGTTCCATGACTAAATGGTTAGAATTCTTCACTTTGGTCCAAGGGGTCCTGTGGTGGATTCCCGGTCGGGTCGGCGACTTCATTGGTTAATTCCTCTGGCTCGGGGGCCAGGTGCTGGTGCCGACTTCAGCTTTAGAATGTATCTTAGATAGGGCCCTATCCTCACAGACGCACAGGTTACCTATAGAGCGTCAACTTTAAAAACATGTACGAGGCCTGTGAAGAGGCCACACGCCAATATCACTATTATATTCTGAAAATTGAAGTGATGGTAATCACAAAGACTACTACTACTACTACTACTACTACAATAATAATAAAATATATTAGTCTGAATATCAATTACCTCTGAGTAGAAAACAGGATAAATAAAATCTGCGAATATCTTCATGCTTAACAGGTAAAATACTCATTGTGGTGTTCACCTGTGTACAAACCGAGAGACCGAAGCTACACGGAGCCAAATGCAATTAGAAGGTGAAGTAACGTAACTCTCGTTCTCTTATTCCTCCTATGGAGGTGAGTTGCACGCATATTTTCGAACACATCTCAGCCATCCTGCAAATCTTAAATCCGTGACGTTGTCGGGAATCGAGCCCAGGCCTGTGAGGTCGGCAACTAATAACTCCAACCGTAACACTACGGAGGTGGATGGTAAATAAGAACACTTTCCGGCTCAGAATGATTCTTCCCAGCACAATTACAGTTGCTAGAGCTCTACGATAAGATATAGATAAAGTATTGTCTTCTTTCCCATTTATCTGAAGTGGACGTTCATTGACGATATATTGAACCAAACATGTTCTCTTTCCTTATCCATCTGCAACTCTCTCAAATCGTACATTCCTTATCACTTTAAACATTTACTGTCTGTTCCTGATCGTGGACATAGATGTTTAGCCATGATCAACTGTGTCTTGACATGCATTCCTCAAAACAGAACTGGGACAAAAATACCAGCCTAATTGAATCAATTGTTTATCTCTTACTTTCTGACGGCTAATACTTCACTACACGTTTGTCAAGCTGTCGATATTAGAGATCATTTAAAATTATTTTCACAACCTGACTCCCTATGCTCCGAGGTAAGACTGAGAAACCAAAGTTAGTAGTGCAATTATTCGAGCCCCCATCACTTTACTGTACATATAATATTCGCGGCTTGTCAATGTCCTTTCCACATTCCTACCTGTTGGATCTATCTATCATAAACATTTGGAATACGAGCTGAGTGACGGAAGTCCGCTGAGATACGAATACAGTCAGTCACTCGACGTTCACATGCTTGTTTATCTCAGTGTTGGTCCCCCCAATCGTAACTCTGTATTGCCATCACGATTACTGACACATTATGACATGTAAGTAAAGTAACAATACATTAAAGGGTTTGCCAAACATGAGAGGATATGATGAATTTCCTTCACAGAATATGTAATAGGTTAACAGAACAGCAGTGAACAATATGAAGCTAGATTTCGGCTGCAACAAGCAAAACAATCTCCTTCAGCTCAGGCTCATGATTTAGGCACCAAGTTTAAAATATGATCCATTATCTAGTCATTAAGTTAATAGTGATCATTACACGAGGTTACCATCCCTGCCATCGTTATGTTCATTTCGCACTATCGTTAACCCATTTCATTATAAAGATCATTAATACAATTAATTAATGTATGTACGCCTACTACTATATTTTAAATTTATGAAGTGTACTGGAATTGGAGACATGTTCTTTGTTGTATGCTTTTCATTAAAATAACATTTCTACCAAATTTTACTCATACAATTTAAAGAAAGCCGGCCCTGCGGTGCAGGGGTAGCGTGTCTGCCTCTTACCCGGAGGCCCCGGATTCGATTCCCGGCCGGAACAGGGATTGTTACCTGGATCTGAGGGCTGATTCGAGGTCCACTCAGCCTACGCGATTACAATTGAGGAGCTATCTGACGGTTAGATGGCGGCCCCGGTCTAGGAAGCCAAGAATAACGGCCGAGAGGATTCGTCGTGCTGACCACACGACACCTCAATCTGCAGGCTTTCGGGCTGAACAGCGGTCGCTGGGTATGCCATGGCCCTTCAGGGCTGTTGCGCCATGGTGTGTGTGTGTGTGAATTTAAAGAAAATAAATATGGGGCAATCATTTAATTTAATATCTGAGTGTCGCAACAATTACTTGCCACTAAATAAAGAGAGATGCAGCAAGGTCTTTCGTGGTTTCCGCTGTCTATCTTCAGGCATAATCAGAGGCCGGAGTCTCGTAATTACGAACCATTACCTGTCGAGCTCGTCGTACATTTCGTACCCACACTGATTTCGCGTTCGTTCGAGTAGGCGTGGATTCATCACTTCCCGATTTGTACGCAACCTCGAGTGTGTTAACCCCCCACCGCACAAAAAATATCCATTCATCACTTAGAGACAATCTTACGCAAAAATCAACCTCGACCTATAACGGATACGAATCCAAACGCAAGGCAAAAACATTCACCAATACTGATCCACTACTGACGTCTTCATGGTAGAGTCCACGTGAAAACAGACATTTGACAAGGTGCATTGTAATAATGCTCTCGTGTTTCAGAACGATCATATCTAAGTGTTCGTTTATGCCATTTTACTGCAACTTCTTCCACTGACTTTTGTGTGCATTGTTACTCGATCAGATTGAGAAAGAAGAAAACAATATAAACGTGTGTAGACTTCCGGCAGTATTGTATTGCAGTAGAGAGATCCATCAAATAAGTTACCGTACTTCATGTAGGTCTATATAAGAAGAAGATGAAGAAGAAGCAGCTTCAGGAAGGACAACCGAGCGGTAAACTAGACTAAATCCACAAGTGCATCGACTCAGAGTGTAGAATTATCATCATCATCATCATCATATAGACTATGGTTGAGTCGTTGCACTTGTGGATTTGGTCCAGTTTACTGCTCGGATATCCTTCCTGAAGCCGATCTCACGTGGAAGGAATGCGTTCTCTAATGAAACCTTCGACACCGAAGACTCATTACACCATTTATTCAGCCAAGGAGGAGCACAGTATTTTCCAATCTCAGTAGCGATGAAGAATGCAGCAGCTTTACTGGGGTGATTCGAAAATGAATCATAAGGATATACTTCTACATTATTTTCCTTTTCTGAATACAAGCAACGATTGTTGCCTTGAGATACGACTACACTGTCACTCTCCCCACGATCTTCAGCTATCTTCCTGCATTATCTTACGAACTGTCCGACTCGTTGGCTGAACGGTCAGCGTACTGACCTTCGGTTCAGAGGGTCCCGGGTTCGATTCCCGGCCGGGTCGGGGATTTTAACCTTAATTTGTTAATTCCAATGGCACGGGGGCTGGGTGTATGTGTTGTCTTCATCATTTCATCCTCATCACGACGCGCAGGTCGCCTACAGGAGTCAAATAGAAATACCTGCACCTGGTGAGCCGAACCCGTTCTGGGATATCCCGGCACTAAAAGCCATACGACATTTCATCCTACGAACTCACAAAAAGTGGAAATCATCACGTTATAGTAAGAGAGTGAATTCCCCCTACAACACCCAAAATGCAATCTGTTTGTCGTTGGGCTTCTGTTCTCAAAACAGCCGTTCGATCATGGCTGAGATCGGAGGCATTTAACGAGTTCAAGTGTGGTATCTACTTGTTGAACTCCGTCACATTTCAGGCCTTCTGTAAGGAAATTTCTATACTCTAGTGGCTGTTACAACCATTATCAAAATAAGAACGAATAACTATTTAATACACGAAGTATCATTTAGAAGTATCTTGCAGGTTACATGTAAAAGGTCCCCGGTATTTCGATTCAACAACAGTCAGGAGCGTGATATGCGCCACCAGGTGTATGCATAAGATTTTACCGCTTTTTGTGGTAACTTAAATAAAACACGTAATTTTCAAGATAAATTCATTTTTTTTTATTCATAACATTGACCATCGGCTTCTACACACTTCGCCAATCTTTCAGGTAAGTTATGAAAACCATGCGAGAAAAACTGCTTGTTTTTTGCGGCAAACCATTCGTCGAGCCATTTTCCAACTTCCTCGAAATTGCTGAAGTGCTGCTCTGCGAGCGCGTGCCCCATTGATGCGAAGAGGTATAGATGGCGCCAGGTCGGGGAAGTATGGCAGGTGCGGAAGGATGTCCCATCCAAGCGATTTTAAGGTGTCTTTCACCGATTTTGCTGTGTGAGGCGGCGCATTGTCGTGTAACAAAATCACTTTGCCATGTCTTGTGGCCCATTCCGGTCGTCTTTCGATCATTGTGTGGTTTACATTAACCATTTGTTGGTGATAGCGTTGTGCATTAACGGTTTCGCAAGGCTTCAAGAGTTAAATACACAATACTGCTCTGGTCCCATGAGACACAAAGCATGGTCTCCGCTTCGGGTTTTCAAAATAAATCCACTTTTCGTCACCCGTAACAATTCGGGACAGAGATTATTTTCTTTCGTGGCGTTGAAGCAGCATTTCACAAGTGACTTTGCGATTTTCCATTTGGCGTTCGTTAAAATCGTGTGGGACCCATTTACCGAATTTACTGATCTTCCCCATTGTTCGTAAACGTCTGCTGATTGTTGCTTGTGACACATTTAATGATTGTGCAAATTGCTGTTGAGTGAGTTGGGTCATCATCCAGTAACGCCTGCAATTGCTCGTCTTCGCACTTCTGTGGTCTACCAGAGCACACTGTCTTTCACAATGAAATCACCACGTTCTAATTGATCGATGGAGCGTGTTGACCATGTGTTTCTACCAGCAAACGATGACTTTCCACAGCCTTTTTCTTTTGATTAAATAAGAAAAGCAATGCTTGCCGCAAATGTTCTTTATCAGGCACAAACGTCGACATGATCACTGAACGATACAACACAGACGCTAGTGTTTGGCGAACTCAACTTGTGTGTGTTGGCAGGTTAATGTCAGACGAACAAACTGACGCATGTTTCAAATGCATACGCTACGTACTCTTCGCTGGCGCTATCTCTTAGTGAAACCGGAAAAGACTTAAGCATACACATGGTACGTACCTACATTTGAAACCGTTCAAACAGTAAAGCTTTTAGGAAGAAAGGTTTGCTGACTAAAATGAATCTATGGCGCACTGCAGTCGAGTAACTGACATATGTAGACCAATGACTGACGGACATACTCCAATGCAAGGTGACCATTGAATTCCACAATTAAATGTGAACACATTTGACACTAGATAGGCCCACATAGAAGAAACAATCAAGTTAGCTTTTAACATTATGTGACGGTTGATATCCTCGTGATCACAGCAACGATACCTCCAGCTTCACGTGGAATTATACATCTCATAAAAAAATCCATCGATCAGGGCTCGAACCACGACCGTCTTTGGTTAGAAGCTAATGACGATGTCTCTCAGCTCTCACGTTCCCTTACATAACACTTAATTTGTAATTTTTTTTAGGAAAATGCGCATTCCAGCTTGCAGTGTGGAAGGCTCTGTGAATGAACTATGAATCTTCTCAAATACCTTATACATCCACGTCTTTTACCTTGAAACCTTTAAGAACAGACTTCAGCCATGTCTCCCTGGTCATTACTTCTCTTACCATCTACGGCCAAGGTATTTAGTTTCCTGGGTTAGCTACCCTCCTCCATTCGTCTCATACACTGGGGTGGAATTCTATTTCCGTTATAAAATATTTCGATTGCGTTTGACTGTGCTATAATTAGTATTACTTGCGGAAGTATTAACTTTGATTCTATGTACAATAATTGGTTTAGTGTAAGAGAAGGCCTAATGGCCTTAACAACACCAATAACGGCATTTATCTATCTATCTATCTATCTATCTATCTACGACACTACAATCGAAGTTGATCTGTACTTTTTCCATCTGTTCACTGTAAATTTAGTCATTATGACTACCTTCCAACCATTGTTCCCACCTGTACCTTCTATCAATTCTTCCCGTTACATTAATGCATTATCACATTAATCTAGCTTATGAGTAAGACGGTACATCTTTCACTCCCGTACAGTGAGTGCCATGAAAACAGAGTAGCAAGAAATATTTTATCAGCAAACTTGCTTCCGGCATTATGGTCTAAGGCTACATCTGAAACTTTTGGAGGCGGCTTTTATGTCCACACGACGCGCAGAACAGTTCTCACTACGATCAATGGTCTCTTCATACAATCTAAGATCCTAGTAGGTTCTCATTCAATTGGCCCGAGTTCGAACCCATGATTCTGTCCCGAATTTGATACTGATTTGAGGGACTGAAATGAGACGTATTCTACCTTGGGTTACAATTGAGAATAGTAATGGGTTAAAATCCCTACAGCCGGGCTGAGTGGCAAGATAAGCACTGGCTATCTCAGCCCAAGATAGCGGGTTCGACCACGGCTCGGTAAGGGACAAAGCTCAAATACGGAGTCCTCGTGTCGGTAGATTTACAGGCACGTACAATAACTCTTTAGGGGTAAAATTCCGACACCTCGGTCTCTCCGAAAACCAGCAATGAAGTCCACTAGTTTATTTAGTTAGGTATTTACTATGCAACTGCTCTTCAATAGAAATCACCCTCGGCATACTATCGTCTAATTTTAACACATGTAATAACGATGAAATAGCTAAAAGGAAAAATAATTGTGTGTAGGTGAATGACATGTCACTTGTGAGTGAGCACTAAAATGGTGAAATAGAACAAGACACGTCTTCTTGAGGACAGTGGAGTCCATACTATCTCAGTCTCGTAGAAAGTCGTGGCGAAACTTCTCGAATGACTTGCTAATTACACTAAGTGCACCAATACGCAGGCCGATCATACTTCTACTTCCCAGAATGTACTACTACATAACACGAGATGTAGCTGGGTCACACATTTTCTTTCTGTTACTGAGGGCCTTCGCTTGTTCATTGCCCTATTCAAGATGAATCGTCGGGTCGACTGTTAGCCTACATCTGAAACTTTTGGAGGCGGCTTTTATGCCCACACGACGCGCAGAACAGTTCTCACTACGATCAAGGGTCTCTTCATACAATCTAAGATCCTTCTTTCTTCACATAGCTATCTGGGACAATCATACGAAGACGTGAATTTCTGAGCATCGTTCCTCAGTCGCTATTCTAGAATGTATCCAGGAGTTCCAAATTCCGGACAACCATATCTCCACTACTATAGTTACATCCTCGGACCTACCAGGTATAGGTCTGATAGATACTACGCTCATTTCGAAGCAAGTTTTCCATTCAGATCTCAAGAGGCCTGCTCTATTTGAAATCCATTCATTAGCTTTAGTCATGTCGAAACATTGGATCAATTATTATACTGCTAGTTCGAGTGAAAACTAACTGATCTACATCCTTGAAATTGTTCATCGGCTCCAATCCAGTATTCCTCTCCTGGCATGCTAGTTTTTTAGCTACCTTGCGCAGAACACTTGCATCTCGAAAATGGTGATTTTCGCATATTGGTGTACTTCTGAGGTTCCAAGCTAGACTGCTAGTTACAGATACTGCCTCCCATTCAATTAACTGAATGCCGTCCTATTTTAAGCCTTTCAGTGAATGATCCGTGGAAACTACGACCAATCTTCCCTTGTCTAACATCTGGAACTACTATACCTTGAACCTCAAGTTCACTACCGCCAACTTTCGCTGCAGCCTGATTGTCAACGTACTTACCTTGGTTAAAAGCTCCTTCCCTAGCATTTATCCAACCTTCATATCTAGATTTACCAAACGCAAGTATTCCTACCTACACCCCTCATATCTCAATTACTTGGCGCTTCTCGAAAATCTGGTGTTAAGAAGCAATTGGTTATCTGGTACCGCACTAGTTGTCATCCATTTTATTCTCCGCGAAATACCTGTGAACACTTCACCCCAATACTTCTTAAAGATAAGTACCACGTTTTCACTTGCTTCAAGTCCTTTTCTGTATTTTGTAAATTGATCCTGGTACTGCTTTCGTTAAATTGAAACGTAATTAACACAAATATCCACATCAATTCAATTAGTCTGAGCCATTTGATCATTGTTTTACTGTATATTCAATTTAACTGAATCCACTTCTGCTACTTAATGTCAATGACACACACTCCCTCCATTTCGTTAACTATAATTCTGTTCCCATCCTCGTTCATATCCCTTTGAACTGTGTGATTTGAAACCTGACTAGACGCGTTGAGTAAGATTATAATAGGTTCCTGCCATCGCCACAGCGCTTTCTTAGGATCTAAAATGAGTTATTCTAAACCTCATTTCCGATTTCCCTCCATTTATAAACTTCCTTTAATTACACTTCAGAAAGGTTTACCTGTCATATGAACTAACCTTCCGCGTTTATTTATAAAGACTCCTCACCATTTAAATTAGAAGCCTGTAATTATTTGTTACCTTTCACTCCTCCGCACTGCTCCCTATCTCATGTTTCTCTTCTGTAATTCCTATTTCAATTATTTTAAAAATCACCTACAGTCTCTTTTTTTAGTTAATTTATCAACGAATTTGCACATTACGAAATACGACCAACTGAAGTCTCAAGAGTTTTGCTAGTTGTATAATAATAATAATAATAATAATCATAATAATAATAATAATAATAATAATAATAATAATAATAATAATAATGTTATTGGCTTTACGTCCCACAAACTACTTTTACGGTTTTCGGAGACGCTGAGGTGCTGGAATTTAGTCCCACAGGAGTTCTTTTACGTGCCAGTACGCGAAGCTGACGTACCTGACCACCTTCAAATACCACCGGACTGAGCCAGGATCGATCCTACCACGTTGGGACAAGGCCAGCGCCTCAACTGTCTGAGCCACTCAGCCCGGCGCCAGTTGTTTAACGCAGCACAAACAGGCATAGATTTTCGGTGCCGCTGGCATGTGATGAACTAGGACTGGAAGGACGACAGTGGTGAGATTTATTAAGGTAAAGCCCAGCATTTGTTTGGTATGAACATGGGAAAATTACGGAAAACATCAGGGCTGCTGACGATACGGCTCGAACCCACCATCTCCCGAATGCTAGTTAACAGCTACACGACCTATACAGCGCATCAAACTAGTTCAATATGACTGCGAAGAATCTCAGCCCGCGCAGAACTTTCGAGAGTAAGGCTCATATTCACCAACGTCAGTGTCCGACTCGTTGGCTGAATGGTCAGCGTACTGGCCTTCGGTTCAGAGGGTCCCGGGTTCGATTCCCGGCCGGGTCGGGGATTTTAATCTTCATTGGTTAATTCCAATGGCCCGGGGGCTGGGTGTTTGTGCTGTACCCAACATCCCTGCAACTCACACACCACACATAACACTATCCTCCACCACAATAACACGCAGTTACTACACATGGCAGATGCCGCCCACCCCCATCGGAGGGTCTGCCTAACAAGGGCTGCACTCGGCTAGAAATAGCCGCACGAAATTATATATTACCAACGCCAGTTACTTTTGCTATTTATTTGTATTTCCGAAACTTTTATTTGTGTGACAAAATTAAGGGAACCATGACATTATCTCAATGTTAATATCAGCAGAAAATACATTTCACTGCAGCGTCTCAGCTGATAACCAAACAGAACAGGCTTGGCAATTCAAGAGTGTCGAACCAGCCTCAGCAACAGTCACAACAATTTGAGTCGAACAGTGAGTATTTTAATAAAAATCACATTATTACCGTTCACTTCAGTTTAAAACTTACACATGCACATCGATATAATTTAATAATAATAATAATAATAATAATAATAATAATAATAATAATAATAATAATAATAATAAAGTTCACATTTCCAATTGCTGAATAGTTTTGTTCGAACTATATTCGATATAAAATTTTGGACGCATGGCCTGGACTGGGTGGTCATCTGGCCATGGCTCGGTTCTGTCGGGCTAGACCTAACAATCTCGGCCCGTGCAAACCTCTCGACAGCAACGCTCGTATTCACCAACGTCAGTTGCTTTTACTGTCATGTTAGATTTCCAACACTCGGATAATTTCATGGCCTCGGATAACGCTCACTTCTGTATTCACAATTTATTATCTTGGTTTACCAAAACTAAGTTTTCTTTCAATCTGAATTTGAAAATTACAATTTTCATACTGACGCACGGAAAACAAATGACTACGTGCAGCCGCCATTACCAAAACGAAGTAAGTTTTTCGTAGGTTCGGTGTTTCCAAATAGGTTATTATAAATTTTGTCTGCTATTGATTAGAAACTAAGAAAGAAATTTAATATGGTATTCCAAGAGAAGGAATTGTTATTGAAGTTGGTGTCAGGAAAGATTACCATCATTACAGAGATTATGAAAACATTATAGTTTATACATTGTATAATTCACCTCAAAAAATAAGTCAATATTCCTCAGTTCATTGAAAAAAGTCCTAGGCCAAACGTATACTCAACCCATAATCCTACAGATTCAAAAGAACCGCCGTGGGAGTCATAGTATCGCGCGCGGGAAGTGAGCCTCCATTACAGAGGGGCAAGAAATGGATAATTTGGATCCATTTCTGTTCTCTTCCCTACGCGTCCCGTGACGTGAACCACGATGAAAGCGGGAGATTCAGAACATATTCGGATGGTACGTACATATAAATCATTAATAACTGATGACGTCCGCCTCTGCGGTGTAGTGGTTAGTGTGATTAGCTGCCACCCCCGGAGGCCCGGGTTCGATTCCCGGCTCTGCCACGAAATTGGAAAAGTGGTACGAGGGCTGGAACGGGGTCCACTAAGCCTCAGGAGATCAACTGAGTAGAGGTGGGTTCGATTCCCACCTCGGCCATCCTGGAAGTGGTTTTCCGTGGTTTCTCACTTCTTCTCCAGGCAAATGCCAGGATGGTCCCTTACTTAAGGCCACGGACGTTTCCTTCCCTCTTGCTTGTCTATCCCTTCCAATCTTCCCATCCCCACGCAAGGCCCCTGTTCAGCATAGCAGGTGAGGCCGCCTGGACGAGGTACTGGTCATCCTCCCAAGTTGTATCCACCTACCCAGAGTTTGGAACTCCAGGACACTGTCATTGAGGCGGTAGAGGTGGGATCTCTCGCCGAGTCAGAGGGAAAAATAGACCCTGGAGGGTAAGCAGATAAAGAAGAATAACTGATAACCTGGAGACATTTCGATATACCTTAAAAAGAAATTATTAGGAATTTACTGGAAAGGTTTAACAAAATGCCATCTCATTGGGAGATATATTAATTAATATGTACATGAAAGAAGTTCATCGGTCAAGCGCCAGGGGAGAAACCACACGTGCCAGGATTGCATGAGCAAGCCGCGAGAAAATCAGTAAAGAACGCTTTGTAATTACGTTCGCAGGAAGAATGAGGAAAAAAATCTGAATATCAATATCACAATGAATACAATTCAAAGAATCCCTGGTGTAAAACTTGAAAAAGAGGTCCAACGGTATGAAAGATGGCCTACTGAAATGAAATGGCGTAGGCCCTAATGGCTTTTAGTGCCGGGAGTGTCCGAGAACAAGTTTGGCTCGCCCGGTGCCGGTCTTCTGATTTGACTCCCATAGGCGACCTGCGCGTCGTGATGACTATGAAATGAGGATGACGACGACACACACACCCAGCCTCCGTGTCAGCGAAATTAACCAATAATGGTTAAAATTTCCGACCCCGCCGGGAATGGAGCCCGGGACTCCTGTGACCAAATGCCAGCACGCTAATCACTTAGCCATGGAGCCGGACAGATGGCCTACTATATAGACGCGTTGTATAGCGTCATTGGCAATGTATAAATACCCTTATCCTTTAGGACATAATCATTCTGTCGGGATCAGCCCAAGAGGTCGAATCTACGCCGGTTAGCACCATGATTGGAAAGAACTTGTATAATTTTCATACATGTGAGGTGATTAGCTTTACAATATGCAGTATGATAAATTTAAAATCGGAAGATTTTAAATTACCGAGTGTTGTCTGGTCGACGTGATTCATGAAGACTGATATTATTTCTCAACAACGTAGTGCTGAAATTTATATTGTGTATAATTATGAACTCTTGTAGGAAAATAATCTCTTTTTATCCGGTCGGGTCAGTAAACAGTTGACTGTATTTTGCTATCTGGATTCTATCAAACTGTTTTAATTTGTCAGTTAGGGAAGAAGAGAATCACCAGTTCCCACACTAAAAACATCTGGGGCCGGGCTGAGTGGCTCAGACGGTTGAGGCGTTGGCCTTCCGAACCCAACTTGGCAGGTTCGATCCTGGCTCACTCCGGTGGTATTTGAAGGTGCTCAAATACGCCAGTCTCGTGTCGATAGATTTACTGGCACGTAAAAAAAATAGTGCAGAACTACATTCCGGCACCTCGGCATCTCCGAAAACCGTAAGATAAGTAGTTAGTGGGACGTAAAGCAAATAACATTTTTTATTAAGAACGCCTGGTTATTCGAGTGGCGTTGCTAATTCAGGTGCGCGCGCGTGCATAATCTAATATTTATCGGCTGCGATGTGTAGCCTATGTCGTGTTGTGGTGCCTGTAACAACGTGTACTGAAAGCACATGTAGAGTGAGTGTATTTTATATTTGTAAATTCTGTGTAGGACTGAAATAGTCTATAAGAAGAATTACAAACCCATCATAAATTAAGTGTGCGTAAAAATGTTTACGTCATCAGCATATTGACTTCAGTCAGATCAAGGCAGCTGTTTTAAAATATAGTCAGCTGGCACAAACAATAGTCAGGATGGCTTCACATCACCATACAGCTAGACAGGTCTGTGCTCTTACGTCTATTTGTAATTAGAATGTAAGTGCTTGTCTTCTTAATATGTGATGACACGGCGTCAGTTTTGCGCGTTATTGCGTTCGAGTTTACCATGGGATAAAACTTTACCGACTAGTGATGATTAAGCCTGCAAGGTAATGTTAGGGTAACTTTCCATCTGCGTGTGAATTATTTTTAAGTGTTACAGTAGGATTCGGTTCAGGTCATTTATGTCCATGTCTTGCACAAATTAAATGTACCCCTAAATAGCCATGGTAAAGTCAAGTCATTGGTTTGTGCTAGCTAAATTATTATTATTATTATTAATAATAATAATAATAATAATAATAATAATAATAATAATAATAATCGTGAGTGCAATTATATTATTAATAATCACACTTGAGAGGTATTTCAGGAGGTCAAGGAATACGAATATCGATAAGTAAATTTGGAAGTTATAATCAGTTTGTTATAGAACAGCGTGTATCGGAGAGTTAGAGCTATGGCATTTTTCTTGAGGTCTAGAATAATGTTATTTTTATGCTTGTCATGGACGATTTGTTGGGTTACGCCGTTACGGGATCACTTGTAGTCAAAATACATTAGCTCTGAGATGCCAGGTGGAAATAGACTGCCCTATGAATGGATGTTGATAAGGATGCCGAAGTTTTGAGACAGGCTATGCGGGAGAAGCCCCCCTTGTAGTCGTGGTTGACGAGATATTTTTGGGACAGGCTGTGTGGAAACAACACCTATGTACCGTGAGAGATTTATGAAGTACAGAGCGAAATTAAGAAGGAAGAAATGTCCGTATTTAAAGAGTGTCTTGTAGTGCCAGTTTCAATACAAGTGATTTCGGTCCTATATTAATGTTCATGTGTAAACCCGTAAATTCATGTCAAGTAACGTCCATGTAATGTATTCTTGCACGGTGCTCGAGAGGAGGCTTATTATCTGACCTGAAGAGTGAATAGCGTCTTCGGTGCATTAAAGTAGCTGACCGCATTTGATGTACTGTATATTCCGTTCGCTTTAACTTCACGTTGATGATACAGTAAGTTCCATGGTAGGAAACACTACATTTCGCATGGCAGGTTTGGTTGATTTGAGATAGGACAAGGTTATTGCGTTTGAGTTTAACATGCGATAAAACTTTACCGACTAGTGATGATTAAGTTTATCACGTATCAGGCCATGGAACTTCACTTTGCGTTTGGGCACAGAATTTTAGTCAGACTGAACCGTCCGTCTTGTTTTTATTTGTTATTTACGTCTGATAGTTAGAGACGTTGTGAATAGTGAGTGTAGGCTTAATGGTAGGTCCGGGGTGTTGTAAATATTTGTATTATAGGTTTTTTTGTATCTATATTCTGGGACGATGGTAGAGTTTGGATTGGTGGACTAGATTACAGAAATAGTTAATAGGACTCAGTTCAGTTCTTATCAGCTGTGAAGTGATTCCGTAAGAGTGCTGCACTAGTCAGCGTAAATGTTAGAGTTATGTCACATAAAAGCCTAGCTGACGGAGCCTAGTCCCTACAACTAAGCCACGCGTTCTTTGTTGGTTCTTTTACGTTTTACATTCCTTTTTTCTTTCTATAGGTTTAATACAGGATGGATGATAGGTTATGCAGTGATTGATACTTGGTCTTGAGTTCCATTTGCTGGGACGTTACGAATGTGGGTTCGATTCATCAGCTGTTGCTGATTATTTTTATTGTTCCGCATGTCTGCGTTAATTTTGTTTTTAATTTGGACGCTGATTTAGTAGATTTAACTGCAGACTAAGGAGACAAGCGTAGGTAGACAGATCTGTAGTTGTGGTTTTAAATGGAAAGAGGTTCACGTTTTATTCTTTTCGAGAAGCCGTGTGCTTGTGATTAAGTTTCAATGATTTAATTTTTTATAACCTGAAATTTGATTTATTAAGAGTACTTCATTGTCACTTTTCTTTAAGTTATTTATTTCGGAGTTTCTTCTGAACGCGTGATTAATTAAATATTTATTCACTTTCATTTTCCTTCTTTCTGAACATGTAAAGCAAGATCATCCTTGATCAATATTGTTGGTTCCTTCCAAGCATATTTTGTGGTAAAGCGTATTTGAGCATTAGAATAACAGTAAATTTAAGGGTATCCTGTGGTTGCATTAGATGGCGCGATTTTATGTTATATTTCTCAGTTATTGAAACTTAACTTGTATAAGTACCATGATTTGTAATGCATATTTTGTAGTTGACCCAAAGCAACTAGAAGTTGATTTTGTTCAATTAAAAGACCATTCGGGAGCTGTTTTGTTATCCTACGATCGGATATATAACTAGTGGACAACCTTAATTAAATATAAATTTGGAATTCAGTTGTGAAAACCAGAGTTTCCACGGATCGTGTGGATTAACTCACAGTTTTAGTTTGGAGTCAGAGTTTCTGATTTTCAGTGGTTTTTTTTTTAGTGGTTTGCTGTTCAAGAAAGATTGTAAGAATTTAATGTATTTGTTTTAACTAATTTTAATTTTTTCATAAAAATGGGAATGTTTATTTCGTGTCAAATGTCCATGTATACAGTTTTTTTGTTTTAACAAACTTTAGTTGAACCTTCAGTTTAATAAATTTCAATAAGTACATTTTGCCTCTCATTTGAAGTAGTTATGCCTCCCTCTGAACCCTGTCAACTGGTCGGCAAAGTGACAGGAAAAGACCCGTAACGCCCTAGGATTTTAAGAGTTAAATTTACTACCGGAGGTGAAACTGCATGGAACCACTGACGGTGTATGTATATTTCCAGAAGTGTGGTAGAAGGTGGTTGAGATGAGAGGGATAGTACACTGAAGTAATGTAACTGGTATTTCCTCTGTCAAAGTCAGGTACGAATGGTAGCAGCGTTACGATTACTTTTTATCCACACAGCTCGATAACTGCTGTTGCTTAAGTACGGCCAGTATTCGGGAGATAGTGGATTCAAACCCCACTGTCGCCAGCCCTGAAGATGGTTTTCTGTGGTTTACCACTTTCATACCAGGAAAATGCTTGGGCTGTACCTTAATTGAGGCCACGGCCGCTTCCTTCCCACTCCTAGTCCTTTCCTGTCCCATCGTCGCAATAAGACCTGTGTGTCAGTGCGACGCAAAGCAACTTGTAAAAAAATTATATATTATCCACTCTATGTACATTGATCACTCAGCAAAATTAAATGGGAATGTTATATGTATTTATCGACTGAAAAGCCAAAGTTACATTAACTCAAACTAGAGAGCACTACAAATTGCGACTTCTAAACAAACCTTGTCCGCCAGAGACTATTCTGAACCCTACGTCACGATGCAGACCGGCCAGGTATGAGTGGAATAAAACACTATAGTAATACCCGGAAGAATTAATACGCTCATCTCCGTGCCCTGTAATGAAGACTCACTCCTGCACTGTTTTGCTTTCCGAAGCAGATTCTGAGAACATCATAATTGGCGCTGATGCAGATAGGCCCCATAGAGGTGAAATGAAGCGGTAAGGGCTTTCAGCCCATTCAAATTGTAATAATTGGCCGTGTAGCTGCCATATCTCTTTCTGAAAGAAGAAAGCTCTCAGAGCGTTCAACCAACCGTACAATGAAATTCGAAGTTCGGAGAAGTTATCTTCATTAGCTTGTCGAAATGAAGGTGGGATGAGGTGGCGACGAACAGATTTACTCGTTATCTGCACGAGCGGGATTTTAATTCCTTCTCGCGGTCACCTCCTCATCACCTGAATTTTCGTAATCACAGGCCATATTGCTATAGAAGATATCGAAAAAATACAGGTATTATTTCGGTTAATACCCGTATTATGCCTTAAGAAGACGTGCATACCGGTAGACGTATTTATTTATTTATTTATTTATTTATTTATTTATTTATTTTATTTATTTAAATATTAAGTGGCGAGGTTAGGGCTCTTGGCCCTCTCTTACACTTAACCATCAACGATACACTGGAATAACACCGGTAAAAGCATACAAGATTAAAATGTTCTAGAGCAGAGGTGCTCACGCTGGGCATTTCGTCCCGCGGGCGCACAGCACTCTAAGGAGTAGTGATGGGACATTCGATTCATTTTACTGAATCGATTCATTTGATTCAGTTCACGTTACTGAATCGATACAGTGATCCGATTCACGGCACATCAAAGTCACTGCTCCTACTGCATCTATGTAGTATGTACTGATAAGACAGCAGCAACAGCATTCAGTGCTCGCTGCTGCTATCTGGTCTTCATACTATGAACTCCTTTCTTAGAAAAAATGCTAGTCACTCTAATACTGTACATCGAAGGTTTCCGGCGACGCAGGATGGGAAAGGTCTGGGATTAGGAAGGTAGCAGCTATGGCCTTAATTAAGGTACAGTCCCAGCATTTCCTGGTGTGAAAATGGGGAATCTACGGAAAACCATCTTAACAGCTACCGACGGTGGGATTCGAACCCACCTTCCCCCGAATGCAAGCGCATAGCTACGCGATACTAACCGCACGTCCAACTCGCTCAGTCATTTTTGAAAGTATGTATTTTTCTAACAGCAGAGGATTTTTTAAATCGACATATTTTGTATAGGCTACACGAGATGTACAGTAGCCCACTGGTTTTCTGATTCAACGTACTGTTGCTTAAGTTATTGCTTCAGTCGGCTCACTTACTGTCCACATATGATTGAAGTCTTGTGCAACGATGTGACATATGAACTGAGACAATACTGAATCGTTCTTCCCAATATAAAACAGGTACTAACTGAGCGGTCATGAGCATGGCTCATAGTCATACGGCAGGCTAGAGTCGAGTTTAATTAATTGTCAAATGTCAACTGAGTTATAATACTAAGATTCATTAAACTAATAAATAGTATAACCTAATAGCCTACCTACTTACTAGCTACTTTAGAATTACGTTTTGACTACCTTTTTAACACTGCAAATAAATCCACCTATTTCAACTTCCCTGTAAGAAGAGGAGAACGAATGCAAGTGCGCATTATTTCCAAAAAAAGCTGAGCTCGAGAGTCCATTAACATATGATTCCTTCAGTGTACCATGGCTCTGTATGTATTGCTTCAGAGGAAGTTCGGCTCCCCGCCAATGTCCAGTATACCGTTAATGAACCGTGTGTGTGTTGTGTCCCACCGATCCGTGACTGCGTACGATTCTTTCGTTGTGCCATGGCTCACTGTATGACTCGCTGCAGCGGAAGCTCGGCTCCCCGCCGACGTCCAATGTCCCGCTAGTGAGCCGTGAGTGCGCCACTCAGCACTGCCCGCTGGGAGTAAGCTGAGTCGTGTGCCGTGAGCTCGCCGTTCCTGTGAATCGATTCACTCGGACACTTGAATGAATCGATACACTGCTTCGAATCATGCATTCAGTAACCAACACTAGTAAGGAGGCGGGCGGGCGGGCGATGAGCGTATGCTATTCAGCCTTGTGGTTACGTCACAGGTTATGAAAGTTGGGCGTAGTTGTCGCCGTCACTCTCGATCACTGCGGCGATACCCGAGTTTGAAATGGAGGCAGGAAATAATGAAAGAAAGAAGGCAGAAATTCACGCTATTTTCAATTTACGTTGTAAGAAGTAAGTTATTTCTGTTCATCGCTGTTTATGTATTTTGACCGGATACAATAAAGAGTTAGGCCAGAAACCTCACATGTTTGTGTACTTTACGTAATGAGTTACAATCTTCACTGTAATATTTTAAGAGGTGTTTAGGAAACATTTCTAATATAATACGGAGTTTAGGTGGATAAGCTGTGGCTTGTGGTTGCTTGGGTTTTAAATTACCAGATAAACTTACCAGCAATCCAATCACGTTCACCGGAAATAACATCAGTTAGGCAATTTATTTGAAGATATCTATTTGGTAGATGCATTTAAAGTGTTGTACTTTAATATCAAAAAGTAAATATCTATGGGCTCACTCGTGGTGAAACTCCTTCGCCATTTACAGGCTAGCTATTATCGTCGGACGCCTGATGAGTTTTAAATACTATTTCCAGAAATTCAGTGAACAGGGAAAGTCGCATAACTCTACAACAGTGCAAAATCAAGCAGTAAACTTGCTGAATTATGTAAATATATTACGTAATGCTGATTACTTTTTAATAAGGAAATACTGCCATTTCCATCCAAGGAATTGTAAATCATAACTCTTACGCTTAAGCCAAGTATCTTCGTAAATTGTAACATAAAAATCATAATGTGCCAGTTTTCTTTGAATGTATAAATATAAAAAAAGAAAGTGACTTTATATAGAGCGCAGTATAAAGCAAACAGAAATATCTTGTAAAGTTCTTTTTTTGTTGTGATTACAGCGTCTTTAAAAAAATACTGTAGTCAAACATTTCGCTGAGTAGTGGAACAGAGCTTCGTATTCACAATCGAACGTCACTACTCCACTTCCCTGCAGAGTGTGTTCGCTCTCTCGTATAGCTGTGAATTATGCTTGCTACTGTACCGGTTACGACCTGTACATAAGTATTTTTTGAGCATAAGTTACGTTTATTTACCACGCGTAATGTTCCGAGCGCGCCTGGTTTGTTTACCAGCAGCGAGGACCAACTAGCGAGTGTGTGACGACTGTGAGCTGTGACGTAGCCACAGGGGCTATCTAGACCGCCCGCTCGTCTCAACACGTGTTACCAGCCTTGACTGGTATTTTCTGGATTCCACGTCACTTGTTCTAGTGAGTTCGATGGAGAAAATTTTGAAATTTCTATAATAATTGTGCTAGCGAGTCGAGCGATATGTCATCTTGTTTGGGATCACCTAAACGTCCCAATGCTCGAGTTTCAAGCAAATCCATCGAGGGATTCGGGAGATATTCAATCAAACCGTATTATGACGTAGACGTCCCGAATCGAATAAAAGGAGGACCTACTATAGCCTATTCACACAGTCTCAGCTGAGTAGTCAGCGGGGACACTCTTGCTGCTACTATCATCGTGGAACTCTGTCATTATACAAGTGTGGGAGGACGATTCTTCCAAGTTTTATAAAGTGGACTCATAAGACTTCGAGTGTTGTAGAAATTTTTCTATGTCTTCGTAATTGAACTTAGAATATTTACAAGTGTTAATTGAATGGACTTGTATTATTTACGTGCCGTCGAGACTGAAACTTTTCTAAGTGTTCACTGAATGGACCTGTATTATTTACGCGTCTTCGAAGCTGGAATTTTTCTAAGTGTTCACTGAATGGACTTGTATTATTTACGAGTATTCGAGATTTTCTAAGTGTTCGTAAAATGGACTTGTGTTATTTACGTGGAATATTTGCAACTGTTGAGGAACTCATTCTTCTAATAGACAGTGATTGATTAACATTGCTAGTGATGAACTTTAACTTTCCAACGGCTTTGAACAAAGTTAGGATTTCATTTGCATTTACTCAAAGACTTGTACATTTGCCAGTGTTGGTTTAAAAGACTTATAAATTTCGTGAATGGACTTGTGTTTTTTTCGTTCGAGTTTAGGCAAAGACTTGCACCTTCGCCAGTAATGAACTTTGAGTTTAACTATAATTTCACAAGAAGGGACTTGTATTTTTCGTTGCCAAACGTTATTCAGAGACGAAGATTTTCCTAGTGATGAACTCTAAAATTATTAATACCACTCATATCATTTTAGGAGTGTTGGAAGTCTTGATGTACAATTATCAAGATCTCTGCTTATAAGCTGATCATCCAAGGTTTTCGTGGACTCAGTGCTACTAGTGACCTTGGGAACATCAATCCTCTCAGTCTCATTGGGCTGAGGCAGTACATGACTATCTACAACATCGCCTGGATCATCGGGGTTCAACCCGGGCCTCAGAGTTCGAGACATCTCTACTTGCCGTCAATCCAGACAGTCCAGCTGCCTCTGTCTGGAGTATCTGGAGTCCCTGGAATCCCTGGAGTCTTCTGGAACGTGCTTCAACCAGCTTGGCTTGGTGAGCTGGAGAACCCCAGCCATACTATTGGAATACGAGGAAGACAGTCCATTTCTACTTAGAGGTGATGTGCAAATTCATGACTTATTTGAATAAACTCTTATACAATCAGAGTCAAAGTTTTTCTGTAGATAGGACCCTACCTCCTGTACCGAGCCCTAGCTACAATTAATCCAGTTTTTCGCCCTGAGAACTCTATTTCATGCTACTTTAAAATTTAATCTGAGAGTCGGGCTCTTTTACTGGTACACTACGTAAGCTGCCCGCATTTATGTCAGGCCAGACCAGCGCACTTGCCTAGCCTCAACGGGCGCCCAGCTGAGCATCTCTGGTCTAGAGGTTGTAAATGTTCGCTCTCCTCATCAAGACACTTGGGGAGATGAAAGTTATTACCTTGGGACACATGAATATCAAATAAACTATATGTGGCTTGCCCGCAAATTGCCACGCAAATAGAAACAATTAACATTCCATGGTTTCCCATTTCTGTATGTGATGTTTGGGCGCCAGGGTTACAGTTTTAAACAAAACTGTAAACCAAAATTTGTATTTACTAGCATAGAGACTTATACTTAAATCACAGGGGTAGGATTTTAAATAATTAACCATTAAGTATCGCTTAAGAAAGAAAATTAACGCAATATAAAATACAAATGAATTTATTATACAAAAAATGAGATGAATCGGAAAAGTTCCTTAAAGCGTGGAGGGATTTAGAATTTACTTTACTGAATTTACTAATTGCTTGCTTCATCTAATTGAAGCTCACCAATTGCAGCTTTCGTTGAAATCATTGGGTTTCCGTGGTTACTCGTTCTCTTCTTCTCGATGTAGAATTTGCTCCATGGGCATCCTTCCTTCCTTCTCTGAAATACGGGCTAACTGGACTAGCACTCCCTAATTGCCTAGTCTTTAAATTAGACATTGGCCCTATACTTGTAAAAACTGATCAAAAAATTCAGAGATATGAATTTTTCCATATTAGTAGAAATCTCAATCCAACTGAGCTATACTATTTATACGGTACAGACTTGTACCAAATTCCGTGGACTTGAACTAAACATAGTTCTTCGTCCAGAAGATTTACTGAATATAACACAAGCCGTAAGCTTGTTTCGTCACACGCAAATCCGATAACATAACCGCAACTAAGTACTGTATCGAAGCGAGCACATACCGTCTCAAAATAACTATGTCTCGGAGAGACCACATACTGTCTCAAAATAATAACGTCGTTCAAAGTAGATGTTCACAGCAGAAGTTGTAGTTAGGTTCACAGCAGAAGTAGCGATGTGAGGTGTCGTTCTCGTGGTGAGAATCTCTATATATCCGGGCTCACCCCCACTCTTGGTAACAGTTCAATCTCAAAACTCATATACAACGAAGTATCTGATTCGATAGATCGAATTATCAACTCCCCTTCTCTTCTTTCTTGACAAGTCCAGTAGGCGTGGCGATGATGTAGCTGACCAGCTTGCAAGCCTCGCGCGCGGGTCGCTGTTTACTAGCCTTGGCTCATGAGTTAAACCCATGAGTCATGTAATTTTCCACGCTCAAGAATAACCGTTTTCGTATACACAAATATGAGATGAAATGACAACTATATTGCAACATATTAACCAAATCCAATACATAATAAATTCCTATCTTTCATAATATAATAATAAATAATAAATGATGTTATAATATATACAATATGATTGCAAAAACCTTATTCACAAATGCTTGACGTAGAATAAATATGTTATTACGAATAATTGCCGATGGCGGATAAACTTGATATCAAATGATATCGCGTAAAATGATATTATATTAAATTAGTAGGGCTGGAGAAGCCTGGACGGTTACAAGGTTGGCATACTGATATTTCAAGAACATTTTTTTTAAAGGAATATATTTCCTTCAGTGCTGACACAGTTAATAGAGCATTTTAGTCCGTCGGAACGGGAAGTGTAACACTTACAACTCTATAACGTGCCTGTAAAAAATATGGACGATTATAGGTGGAATGACATGTTTCGTTCTGAATCTGAGCAAGTCCTTTTAGAGTGAAACATGTCATTCCACTTACAACTGTCCATCTTTTACTGGTATATTATAGTGTTCTAAGTCTTATATTTAGTGTTTCAACAGGCTGAAATCCTTATATCAATAACTTTCATAAATGACATTAGCACTTCTCTTCCATTCTCACCCATATTTTAAATTATTACCTCACGGAACTCGATACCTGCAGTCGCTTAAGTGCGGCAAGTATTCAGTATCTGGGGGACGATGGATTCGAACTCCACTGTCGGCAGCCCTGAAAATGGTTTCCGTGATTTCCCATTTTCATACCAGGCACATGCTGGGGCTGTACCTTAATTAAGGCCACGGCTGCTTCCCTCCCACTCCTGCCCCATCGTCGCCGTAAGACCTATCTGTGTAGGTGCGACGTAAAGTAACTTGTAAAAAAAATATTACCTCAAGAATGATACAAACAATTCGGAAGTAAGGTAATTGTAATTCCCCATCCTAAGAAGCCAGGTTCGAAAATCCAATACGATTACCGTCCCATTTCCATTCTCCCTGCTGTTTCCAAAGCGCCAGAAAGGTTGATACAAGCTCAAAGAGGGGAACACAGTACCTGCGCGCCAACTCTTCTGAACCCACTGCGGTCGAGCTTTAAGAAGGGCCATAGCACAGCAACTGCCTTTTTCAAAGTGACAGAGGACATCAGACAAGCAAAGAACGGGTAACAAGTGACATACCCACACTCCTTGAATTCAGTAGTACCTTTATTTTCCATATTTCTATTCATATTTACAGTAGTGCACGAGTTTCATTTTGACTCACTTTGACCCTTTGCAGACGTTTTGTAGACCTTATGTCAACAATTCCTTCTTATATACTTGGACCCTATATATTTGACAGGTTTCGACGGGGTAAGCAAAGAAAGCACTCGGATGGCCGTTTCTGATTCTTCCTCTGAAATCCCCACTGCTCGGCTCCTCTGCCATAGATTAATATTTCATATAACCATGCCGTCCTGGATAAATACAATGGGAAACACTAGATCAAAATCTGTTCGAGAAATTAGACCTCATCTAACAGATACAGGTATCGGGGATATTCATCATAATCACTGAGTAGGATCCACAAATAAAAGTTTTATAGATCCAGTCTCCAATATACTTTTTCTCTGCTTACATTTATGTTATTTATGCTGCCTTTAATTATTCGTGGAAAGCGGTTCATTAGTAGCAAGGTAGAAAACATGTAACGTACTCTTCATACGTTTCCATCAACGTGATTAAGTCTTCCAGTAAAGTACGGCGAGCAGCAAAACTAAGAAATACGACAGTGCCCCATTTACATTCATGTGGGCCAATCTTCTAATCCAGCACGACAAGGGAAGAGGAGCTTGTCAACAGCGTAACCAAAGAGAGGCGGGGGATATCCTTGTAGTATGTTATTGCCGTAGGAACATATTCTGCGCACAGTATGGCCCTCTCCAATATTAAAATCAGCCGGCAATAACGGTAGTAAATCTTCAATCAACTGTCATCGGCTCAATCACTGGAAATATAATTACCCTTCTCTTTTTTTGCTATTTGCTTTACGTCGCACCGACACAGATAGGTCTTATGGCGACGATGGGACAGGAAAGGCCTAGGAATGGGAAGGAAGCGGCCGTGGCCTTAATTAAGGTACAGCCCCCGCATTTGCCTGGCGTGAAAATGGAAAACCACGGAAAACCATTATCAGGGCTGCCGACAGTGGGGTTCGAACCCACTATCTCCCGGATGCGAGCTCCAAACCGCACGGCCAACTCGCCTGGTATTACCCTTCTTAGCTGCAAGACCAGTCGGATCCGCGACGTATGCGATAACAGGATTGGAAGTAATCTGACTGTTCACGATACGTAAGACCTCAGAGAACCTGCGGCTCCGAAGATTAAAAAATTCGGGAGTTGCGCCCTGGTGGTAAGGATAAGTAAGTACCAAGTCTAAAAAGTGAGCAATATAACAAATATATGCGCAAGGAAAAGGGATATCAGTAAACTTTGAAAAGCAAAACGTGCTGGGAATGTTGAGTAAAGCCAGTCTCGTGGTGAAGAAATAGCGTGGCTGTCTCTTACACCGAGGCCCCGGGTTTGATTGTTGTCCAAGCCAATGATTTAAATTCTTCAATGAGGGCTGAACTGGTTTCCAACGGAGGCAACGGACTCCGTCGCGAAAGCCAAACAATACAGCTGACACGTGTGGCACGTATGAATGGGCGTCATTTTGCATTAGTAAATAAGGAAGAAGCAACATTGCACATGAACCACGTGACAATTCAATATCTGCAGGCCATCTGGCTAATCAATCAATGATCTGCATTTAGGGCTGTCGCGTGTGCAGATTCTGTATCTATTGTTTACCTAGCATTTTCTTAAACATTTTCAAAGAACTTTGACATTTATCGAACATATCCCTTGATAATAATTGCACGTGGCTTAAAACCAGCTTGAGAGCACCAATGGGAGAAGTCCCGCGTTGCAATGCGGGTCAAAATCCACTGTACGCATGCCACATGGCTGGTAAAAAACATTTTCGTTATCACCGATCGCCTAGCAGCCTCCGATGCCGAAAAAACAGCATCAAACACAAACGCACCGTGGATTTCATCCGGTGTCACCGTAGGGTAGTCCGCCTCCGTAGCTGAACGGTTAGCAATACTAGCTGCCGTTGCGGTGTGCCTGAAAAGAGCTGTGCCATCTCGGGATGAGGACACGAGTTTCCTTTTTACCGCAGGGTACTTGCTACGTACACACGAAATCTTTAGTATCTCGCGACCAGAAATATTAATTTCAGGAAAGAAATCAGTACAGTCCTCAGAACCACCCAGTAACAACTTACACACTCTATACCATTGGTCACATCCATCAGACGCGTTAACACATGCACACATCTGAAGAGTGAGGGGAGGGGGAGAAAACGGAAGTACGATGATATATAGCATCAACGAGACACACGCGGAGGGGAAGGTACTTGCTTCCCCGCCTGCCCACACGTCCCACTGGCTCGACAATGAAGGGAGAGGGGAATGAAGGGAGGAACGACACGCCTCCTTCAAGGCAACAGACGTAATGTGTATGTCAACTCATTGAGGGGCAAATTTTCCAGTTTCTTTGTAATTCTTGTGTGCGAGGTCTGGTTGAAATGTTAGCGGTCTCGGCTATGACTTCATTATCAAATGGCATCGCGCTCAACCACTAAGAAAGAATGACTCTTATTTTCGTCAATATAGGCCCTGTTAAATACTACTACTACTGATGATAATAATAATAATTGTTATCCTCAAAAACCGAAGCAAAGATAACCTGGCATTAAATAATTATGATTATCAGAGAGGCAAGGGCGTTTGGAAAACCGTTCCTATGAAGTCATTGTCAGCGCTGATCAAACAAATGCCATATATTGGGGTGGGATTACATCGTGCACACTTCATCGCAATTAAATTACAGTTAATTAAATGTTTTCCTTGATTAGGAATAGCTAGTATAGCCAGAATGTTTAACCATCGACACATCTTTATCAATTCCCCCAAAAAATTGAGTTGGGAATGGCCTCGCTTGCTCCGTAGCGCTCCAAATCCAAGCCGAGTTGTACCGAGCTTAGCCGAGTGGCCCAGAGACGAAGCGTTGGTCCGAGCCTAGCGGAGTGGAACCGATGCACAGTGCACGTCGTAAGTCACACCTCCTGGAAGACGAACACATGTGACGTTGTCTTGGTTACTTCTCCTTCATCCTCAGGGCTGGCCAAAATCTTCGCTCAAAAGTTACCTGTTTCCTTTTCCACCCGGAATTCTTGTGTTCGCGATTCTACCTGTCAGGTCAGAGGTCCGTGTGCAAGTCCCTCTCATACCGAGGTATTTTTCTTCGATTGCTACCGTCAAGCCAGTCTTAAGCTACCTGCAAATTTAGAAACATCGCGTCGCAAAGCACATCTGAACTCGCCCGCGAAGCGATCTGATGGACTAACTTCAGCAGCTGATAAAGTTACAACGGCGCGAGATATCGATTTTTTCAAATTATTCATCATCAGTATGATCAACCCTCTAACGCTCATATACAGTGTTCAGGTTGTTTCCGACCACTCTGTATATTCCTCCACATAGGGTTGGCGTCAGGAAGGGCTTTCGGCTAAAAAACAGAATAAAAAAACAAAACAGGGACAAAATGTTATTTGCAGCAGTGCGCACTCTGACCCAACCAGAGTGTGGGAAAAGCGGAAGAGAAGAAGAAACGACGCACCAATTCCGCAAATCTTCGGATCCTACCTTGCAGACGATAAAGAGAACAGGTCTATGTCCGAACGGAAAAGCAAGTGCTATACACAAGACAACCTTCTTACAGGTATGTAGTTGAAAACTCAATTTGAGCACTCTGATATTATCAACTTCTAGTTCTAAGGAATGGCCTGACAGTTCATGAACGTATATTTTACAGTAAGAGTTATCCTATCGAGCAAGTGGCTGTGCGGTTTGGTCGCGTAGCATTTGGGAGATGGTGGGTTAGAACCCCACTGTCGGCAGCCCTGAATTATGTTTTCCGTGGTTTTCATTTTCACACCAAGCAAATGCTGGGGTTGTACTTTAATTAAGGCCACGGTCGGTTCCATCCCTTTCCTAGCCCATGGTCACCATAAGACCTATCTGTGTCCGTGCGACGTAAAGCAGAGTGTAAAAAAATCAAGTTCTTCTGTTTGGTGACAAAAGGGAGATGATAGACAAATTTAGTGGATACTATGTAACACTGTAGTCCATTAAGGAAGTAATAATTTCGTGTAACTATTTCTAGCCGGGTGCAACCCTTGTAAGGCAGACCCTCCGATGAGGGTGGGCGGCATCTGCCATGTGTAGGTAACTGCGTGTTATTGTGTTGGACGATAGTGTTGTGTGGTGAGTGAGTTGTAGGGATGTTGGGGACAGCACAAACACGCAGTCCCCAAGACAAGGGAGTTAACCATTTAAGGTTAAATTCTCCGACCCGGCCGGGAATCGAACCAGGGGCCCTCTGGACCAAAGGCCAGCACGATAACAATTTAGCAACGGAGCCGGATATTAAGGAAGTAATCTGATTCATCATGATTTGCGACAATGATATTTACTTTCTGGTACTGGAATATCATAACCGTAGAACTACGGACGTATAAGTTAACATGCAGTGTTACTGCTATGACGTCGCATCAAGGCAGGAGAGAAAATGCACACTTAACCTCTTAAATTAACTTTTTTTAAATAAAAATAACGCGTATAAGTGTGTAAAAATTGGAACGGGTTGATTTCTGAGAATTCAATACAAGTTTCAATTTAATAATTTACGAATCAGACGAAAACATGTTAAACTCCTTTCCCATTTTGTTAATGTTATGACTGACAGTACCCTTTGACATCTGATTAATGAAACTAGTTCTCTGCAATGGTCTCCTGAAATTAACACTACATAATAGCTGACGACATGCCCCGTTTCACCCTTCTTTCTTTCTTTCTTTCTTTCTTTCTTTCTTTCTTTGAGCGTATTTGGCCGGTACTTAGGAATGTTTAAATGCACGAGACCCGTGCCAGTAGATGTACTAGTGGATAAAAGAATCTATCATGGCAAAGTTCCGGACGTCCGACGTATCCTACGACCTTAAGTAACAACGGTACGTTTTGAAGGCGTGATGGTATAGTAATTATTGCCATTACTACCGTTATTTTCCTGTGCAAAGGGCGTGATAGCGAAGTGTGATTGTCACTGCTCTTTCACCAAGGCAGTCACGATTCGATCCCCGGCTAACGCAAGTAGAGTTTTTGAAATAGGAAGTCACATCCCTTAGGTCAGGGCCTCTCAGGGTGCATGCACCTGGTGCATGCACTGTGCACGGTGCAAGAGAGTGCAGACCCCCACTCCTCGATTTGGAGCAATAGCGCTGTATCTCTCTTTCCCCACGCCTGTATCGCTCGCTCCACCTGTCTCCCTCTTCCTCGCTTGCTCCGTAGCGCTCCAAATCCAAGCCGAGTTGTACCGAGCTTAGCCGAGTGGCCCAGAGACGAAGCGTTGGTCCGAGCCTAGCGGAGTGGAACCGATGCACAGTGCACGGAGCTCTTGCGCCTCGATTTACACGCGTGAGATTTTGGGCGTTTGAGAGGCCCTGCCTTGTGTTGAAATTCCGCATTTAAATGGAGGTTCCCTGGCTATGATCACGATATCAACAATCACGTGAAACTACAAGCCTGACTTCTCTGTAAAAGAAATGAGAAGGGACGAGATGCGAAGAGTTAGGTTGAATATGTCGGCAAATAACGTCGTAACTAATGGAAGACAGAGTGAGTAGCCTGCGCGGTTCGCGTCACCTAGGCTGAAGCTTGCATTCGGGAAGTGGTAGGTTCGAACCCAAATTGTCAGCAGCCCTGAAGGCAGGTTTTCTTGGTTTCCGATTTTTGTAGAAGGCTAATGGTGGGGTTGGCCCTGCCTTGTCTTATCGTCGTCATATGACCTGTCTGAATCGGTTCGACGAAAAGAATAGATAGAAAATAGATGATTCGCTATTGTTTCTATGATGAGGGGCAACGTTCCTGATTTTCTAGTATGATCTGGTTCTTTATGAGCAGATGGTCACGAGGAAGCTGACGTAATAAAATGTTCCAGTTTTTTCAGTGTGTTTTGTTCTACACTGTAACATGCAGTTGTCAGTCATTCGCTCGACCATTAATTCTATGCGAACATGTCGAGCAGGCCGCTGGTTAAGTGGGACGTCAACAACAGTGAAACAATCAGCGGCGTAGCAGACACTCCCATTACCTCTGTAGTGCAGAAGAAACGATGACGGGGGAGGAAATTTGCTGTCAAAACCAGAACTTTCAGAGACAAGGGACAATTTAAGGAACGTGTTATATTATAGGCAGTCTGCTTTGGAATGCTCCGAAAGTCTAATGATCTGCGGTTGTACAATGAGCCAGGATTTACGCATGGTAGGGTGGCACAGTTCCTTTTCGCTCCCTGCCAGACGGTTCTAAAATTATTCTCAGGCAACTTTGTGCAAGATCATAATGAGATTTCATTCTTTGATCTATTTCTCTCCCAGCGAGGGATGTAGCATTTTAATGAACTCTAGCCACTAGCAGCACATTTTGAAATACATTTCTGGTCACAGGCCTGTAAATTGATACACAGGTTACTTAAATTACAGTACTTCAGAAGGTCTGCAACTCTGTAAGTAGTAGTAAAGGATAAGGATGTATTCTGCCCGAAAGCAGGACCGAACCTCGGCAAGGGTGTGCCTCAGCCGGAGTTTACGTACTGTAGAGTGGCCAGTTCCTTTCCGCTCCTCCATTACCTTACCTCCCACCCCCCACCAACAGCGCGTGGCAACCCATCCAAATCTACTACTATTTCTACTTCTACGGCTTCCAGATACATTTTTACTACCTGCTATACGTCACACCGGTACAGAAAGGTTTGATGACGACGAAGGGATAGGAAAGTGCTAAGAGTGGAAAGAAAATGACCGTGGCCTTAATTAAGGTACAGCACCAGCATTTGCCTGGTGTGAAAATGGAGAACCACGGAAAGCCATCTTCAGGGCTGCCGAAAGTGGGGTTCGAACACACTATCTCCCGAATGCAAGCTCACAGCTGCGCGCCCCTAACTCGCTCGGTGCTTCAGGAGACACCGAGGTGTCGGAACATCTTCAAGCACCACACGATCGAGTCGGGATAGAATCCAGCAACCTGGGCTCAGGTCAGCACTACCGTCTGAGCCACTAAGCTCAGCTAACGATATTACAAAATACCTGCGTACTGTATGTACGAGGGCAGATCAGAAAATAAGTTGCACTTCCCACTTATGGCCATTTATTACACCACCTATACGACAGCAACTTGTCGATGCCGGATGCATAGAAATTTCCTCCAGCGTTCTGCAACCATTCGGAGACAGCGGCCTTCACCTCCTCATCGGTCTGGCAACGTCGACCACCGAGCTCCGTTTTGAGCTTACCGAACAGATGAAAGTCACATGGCGCTAGGTCGGGACTGTAGGGTGGATGTTGTCAGACCTCCCACTTGAAACGCTGCAGTAGTTCTCTCGTTTGGCGGACCTTGTGAGGTGTTGCGTTATCGTGCAACAAAATCACACCGGCGCTCAATTTCCCCCGGCGCTTCTCTTTAATCGCTTTACGCAACCGGTGCAACGTTTGACAATACGACGCCGCGTTGATCGTCGTTCCTTTCGGCATGAATTCCACGTGCAGCAAACACTCCATGTCAAAGAACACTGTCGCCAAAACATTACCGGCTGAAGGTTGAACCTTGGCCTTCTTTCGTTGTGGCGATGAGGGGTGCACCCATTCCATTGATGTTCGCTTCGTTTCGGGGGTGAAGTGGTGGACCCGCGTTTCGTCGCCTGTGACGATTCGACGCAGAAACCCGTTGCCGTCTGCGGCATAGCGTTGCAAAAATGCCAGGGAGGATTGGAAACGTTGTCCCTTGTGCTCATCGGTGAGAAGACGTGGGACCCACCTTTGACACAGCTTTACGATATCCAAGGTCCTCGTGAACAATGGCGAACACACTGCCATACGACATGTTCAGCTGCATCGCGATTTCTCTCAGTTTAATGCGCCGGTTCTGTCTAATGATCGCATTCACACTGTTGACCTTTGCACGGGTCCTGGATGTTGCGGGCCTGCCTTCGCGATGGTTGTCCGTGATATCCGTGCGTCCGGCTTCGAATTGCTGACACCACTTTACGATACCTTGCCGGGAAATGGCCCGCTCCCCATACATAGCACTAATTTCACGCTGTATGTCCGTGCAATCCTTCCTTTTGGCCCATAGGAATCTGAATGTTGCACTCACCTCATATTTGGAGTGAACGTCCAATTGACGCGCCATTGCATTTGGCCGCTATTCACACAATATTAGACGGGACACCACAGCCACCTGCCTAACAGACGTGTGGGCAGTGTCTGTCCCTTTCTCCGCTGTGCCCACGTTTACGACACACAGCGCGCTGGTGCGGCGCATTAGTGCAACTAACCTTTTTATCCACCTATAGTCCGCGCACCGTTTAGCGATATTTCTTTGTACGGGGGGTGGAGTAAGGAGGGACCTCTCAGGGTTCCGGTAATACTGCCAACTGAATGAAAATGAAATCTGAATTGAATCGATAATATGCTCGATCGATCGATATGAATTTTCTAAACCTTTATTACCTTAAGCCAACAACTGTGTCATACACAATTTATGTAACATTATATAACATTTCTCGATGCGAATCTTGTTCCCAGCATGAATTGTATAGTTTGGCTTTGCTGTGTAAACAACAGTACTAGTATGTACAGCGATGCATAAGCGATTCATAGTTTGTTTCAAAGGTCGCCAATACGAAACGCGAAGATGCCCGGGATCGACCTATTCAGCACTAGGGTGTCCATGTATTGCTAAAAGGTGCGCGTACGGTACGTACATCGTACTCTGCCATGCCTTTCAGCCATGCCTCGGCAACTGAGGGTGACGAACGATTAGCGGCTTAGGTAAGTACAGAAAAAATTATGAAGGTTACTTAAGTGTCAATAGAGGACTACTGCAATCATTATTTGCTCTTAGTTCTTAAAAAACAAACCAAACCCCATGGCGCAACAGCCCCGAAGGGCCTTGGCCTACCAAGCAACCGCTGCTCAGCCTGAAGGCCTGCATATTACGAGGTGTCATGTGGTCAGCACGACGAATCCTCACGGCCGTTATTCTTGGCTCTCTAGACCGGGTCTTAGTCGTTCATAAAGTCACCAATTCACAATCACTGACAAGTTTATGCAACTTAAATAACTTTGTACATAAGTACGCATAGAATCTGTTCATGTAGAATGAAAACATACCATTCTTTATTTAATAGTGTGCATTTCTGTTCACAGGTATATTATAGGCCTGATTAGTGTTCTCGACAGATGGAAAAGCTTTTAAAGTTTCATTAACTAAGTCAACATTGAAAAGCATGGCTTCCTACTTAACAATAAAAAGTTAGCTTTGCTAAATAATAATAATAATAATAATAATAATAATAATAATAATAATAATAATAATAATAATAATAATAATAATAATATTAATAATAATAATAATAATAATAATAATAATAATATTTATTCACTCATGTTTTTTACATATTTTTTTTCTAGGGGCTTTACGTCGCACCGACACAGATAGGTCTTATGGCGACGATGGGATAGGAAAGGGCTAGGAGTGGGAAGGAAGCGGCCGTGGCCTTAATTAAGGTACAGCCCCAGCATTTGCCTGGTGTGAAAATGGGAAACCACGGAAAACCATCTTCAGGGCTGCCGATAGTGGGATTCGAACCTACTATCTCCCGGATGCAAGCTCACAGCCGCGCGCCTCTACGCGCACAGCCAACTCGCCCGGTTTTACATATTTACAGGACTCTGTTACTTATATACATAACTCTTCTAATGACATTATTACTTGAGAAAAATTAATCTTGTAACTAAACCACGTATATTACAGAATTATTATTATTATTAATTTTATTATTATTATTATTATTATTATTATTATTATTATTATTATTATTATTATTATTATTATTCATAAAATCACACCAACCTCAACAGAGTCGAGTAGATATCAGTAAAATACCACGTAAGGTGAAACCTTGTGTGTGGTAATTTAGAATATTAATTACATAGAGAGAAATATATTTTTAAATGATGTCTGAAATACGAGTATGGGTATGAGTGAATGATGGATATGATCAACAGCACATGGCGGAGCATCGAATAGAAATTGAATATGGTGACGTGATATTCTCATTTAGTTATTTCTTTAATAAGTTTTATTATCCCTGACGAAGGATTTAAGACACTTCAGACTCATTTTCCGACTTAATGAAGTAGTTTATGGGAACCGGAAAGGACATTAAAGAATTTTGGAATGAAGTACAAGAAATTGCGCTTTGTTATGCTAAGTTTGGGTTTGTATAACATACAACGGTGGTACATCTTACTGCGTGTTGAATATTCATGTTTAATGTTCTGAATTATATTTTTGTTTTTGTTAATATATTTGTATATTTCAAGGGCATAGAGCTGTTTTATATTAAAAATATTTGCTTAAGCATATAATTGACTACTTGGGTATAATCTTCCTTTCTGGTACATTATTCGTAATATAAGGTTTTGAAAAACCTGCGTTTTATTGATTACATTTTTGTAGGCTCTTCCCCATGCTAATATTCCGTAGCTAAGAATAGACTGAACTAAAGCGTAATAAACATC
The DNA here is from genome assembly GCF_040414725.1 of Anabrus simplex. Taxonomy (NCBI): domain Eukaryota; kingdom Metazoa; phylum Arthropoda; class Insecta; order Orthoptera; family Tettigoniidae; genus Anabrus; species Anabrus simplex. Next base: position 710,851,909 of record NC_090266.1, read on the forward strand.
TCTAAACAATTTCATACTCGATATGTATTTTAAATTGTGAAATATATAAAATGTTCTACTGATTTTCTTTCTTAAATCGGTAATGTGACTTCTCCATTTCATGTTCGAATCAATTAATAATCCCAAATACTTAACATTACTTTATACATGTTGTAGCAGTTACAATTAAATTTACAGTTGATGATGTGTACAGTTAATTCATTAAAATCGTTCCGTGTATCTGTTACTGAAAAATTTAAAAATTTTGTCTTTTTTATGTTTAAAAATAATTCATTATTATCTAACCATGCTTTAACTTTAAGCAGTGCTCGAGTTGCCCTCTGTCTGACGAGATTCCAGCTATCACCCTCTACATAAATGACTATCATCTGCATATGTTACGATGTGCGTATGTTCGACATTGCTATTGTTTTCTCTAGATCATTAATAAATAGAATAAACAATAGTGGATCTAATACTGCGCCTTGTGGGACACCCTTTATTATCTTCATCGGTGTGCTTAGATGTTGATTAATTGTGACATACTGTACTCGATCTGTCAAGTAACTCTCAAGCAAATCCAGCACATTACCCCTAAAGCCGTATTTTTCCAATTTCTGGAGGAGCAAGCGGTGTGACACACTATCGAATGCCTTTTCAAGGTCGAGAAATATCCTGTGGAGAGCAGAGAAGAATTAAAATTTTCATATATTCTCTTTGTTATAAGGTGGATATATCATCAGTCGTTCCGAGATTTTTAATGAATCCAAACTGTCTGGGGGAAAGTATTTGGTGTTTTTCTAAAAATTGGTAAATATTGTTCTTTAAGCATTTCTCGAATATTTTTGATACTGTTGTAGTTATCGAAATGGGTCTGTAATTTCTAATGTCATAAATATTTCCAGACCTGTGAAGAGGTTTTACTATTGTTGTTTTAAGCTGCTTTGGAAAGTAACCTAAGGTGAAGGAATCATTGATAATATTCAGCAACGGTTCCTTCCGTTCCACCGAGCGAGTTGACCGCAAGTCCGCCTGGTGACCACGATCGTTAACGCATGACGTCTGTATGATCTGACACCGTTGTTAGGCGGTTCGAGTCCCGTTGGTCGAAAACCCTTTCACCAGCAGAATGTTGACCGACAGGGTAGGAGAGATGGTGGTATACAATTGTGTGCCAAAAGTCGGAATTCAATTCCAAACCTCTCTGTTATTCGTCAGGAGTAGTCTACGTGCCGGCACTGCGTTTCAACATCTTCCTTCTTACAATCATATACCAAAACATTAATTTCCACTAATTAACTCCTGTAACGAGTTTGCCGTCAGGAAGGGCATCCGGTCATAAAAACTCGCTACGAAGATTAATCTCATTTCATACCCAACCCTGTGCAGAAACGGGAGAAGGGGTGGACACACATAACGAGCGAGTTGGCCGCGTGGTTAGGGTCGCGTAGCTGTGAGGTTCCTCTCGGGAGATTGTGAGATTGAATCCCTATGTAGGAAGCCTGAAGATGGTTTTCCGTGGCGGTGAATTCGTCACCAGCTTGTCAGCCAATGTAGCCATGGTTCGAATCCTGTTCATGACAAGCGAGATTTCAAAATGGAATATCATATCCTAGTCGATTAGAATCCACGTTCGATTCTAGGCCGGGTCAGGGATTCTATCCGCGTCTGGTGAATTCTACTCATTCGGGAACCGTGCCTGTCAATACATTGCTCTTCGTACACACGCTACACTTCCAACACTACAGACACGCGCGATAGTGATAGGGCATTCGTCCGTAAAACAGGGTCAAATCCACATGTGCGACACAGTTCGTACCCAAGAACCTACTAAAGTGTGAGACAAGTGGTTAAATAATAATATGGCGTTTAATCTCCCTAAACCGCTAAAACAGTACTGGAATGTATCTTGAAGAGGTCTATTTTGCATGCGTTTCGCGCATTTATTAATTTTTAAATGCAAACCTGACTGCGATGACGTTTGGTTCTGGAACACACGAGCGTGAAGTGATGACTAGTAGGGCGCCTAACTTACACCAATGCCTAACTCTTCACTTTCACCCTTGCTATCTGACGTCTCTTGTTCAACATTTGCTCTCTTCCCACCCCGCCGGCATAATGTTTGCAAGGCCTAGGATATCTCGTTCTTCTAAATTCTCTTTCTTTTTTTTTTTTTTTTTTTTTTTTTTTTTTGCCAATACCTTCATTCTTAACAGAGAAAGACCTATTTTCCTATTATTAGAGTTTATCTCGAATTTTCCCTTTAAATAATTATCACCACGACCATTACTAACCAACTACTCCAAGCAGAACCCAAGAATTCACAATTTCGGTAAATGATGAAACGAGAGTAATACACATGCAAAAGAAAGTAAAAAAAGATCACTTTAATCATTATAATGAGAGCCTCCATAAAGAAGTCTGGCTCATCGATCTCACTCAGCACGGCAGTTCACACTGAGACCGCCGTGAAGCTGCGCACCCGCTATTGATTCTTTCCTCCCAGCATGTCCCTGTGACAACACGTCCAGTAAGTCTAGCAGGTCCCCTTCTTTAACATCAAATTGCCAGATCATTTATAGCCGCAATAACCGAGTGACTTCGTCGCAAGCTCCTCGGTCAAGGTGGCCGTGGTTCGAATCCTGATCACGACAAGCGAAATATCCGTAATGGAGTATCATGTCCCAGTAGTTGAGGTGTGCCGTGGCATCAGACAATCTTAATAGCAGTATAAAACTCCAGACTAGTTTCCTTTCCTTCTTGCCACATATTTTGATGCATTTACTGTAATAATAATAATAATAATAATAATAATAATAATAATAATAATAATAATAATAATAATAATTGTACCGGATGGTACACCTCCACGTCGTTAATTCGAACTTTGCGCCAGTTGAAACTCCTCTACTGGAGGAAGTCTGAACTTTATCTACTGTGTTAATTTTCTAGTTTCTCAGAAGATGTCACTACTTGTAAATTTTGAAGTTTCTGAACTGGGTCGTTTTCGATGTATTTTTGTCTTGCCTGTAGTAAGAAGTGTGGACATTCTCTTCCAGACGGCACTACTGAAGAAATACAATTATGCACCCTAGTGCGAAGTGAAAGAACTATGTTTTTGAAGAAATTTTGTGTTCATAAGTTTGTTCTTTGTTAAATTTCTTTCAGTTATTGTTTATGTTGGCAATATTAACCCCTTCCTTCCGTCAGGTTTGAATTTAGCCAATCCCGAATTTCTTTAATTAATTTATGACCTATCAGGTGTATCTTCTTGAACTTGGATATGTTGCTTAACCCTAGCCAATAAAATTCTTGTGTGAGGGTGTTCTCATTCCTGAAACGCCTCGAACTTTCCGCGACTGCTGATTTTCGGGTCTCCGTGCCACTTCAGTAACATCTTTCAGTGTGTAAAGTACGTAGCAGGGGGCGGGAAGCGCCTCTTTCTTCGGGCAGCAGTTCAACCACAAGGTAATGGCCGTTTAATAACTTCTTTTCTTGCTAGCTCAGCAGTTTAACTGTCGGGGCAGGTCCGAAGCCTTTTACCATGTAACTTTCCCTTAAAATGTAAAGACACTCGGTATCAATTCTATCTGTTTAAACTATAAATTGGGATAAAGAGTGCTTAACCCTCTCGAGCTCCCACTCATATTGCTTTGAGGTGAACTTATTTTCTCAACCGTTTCTTCCATTCTAGCGTAATGTAAATTGTCTTCTCATAAGTCACCTCTTTAGTATGGGATTAGCCCTTGCATTAACGGCCTAGTGCCAAGTAGGTTTTAAACAAAATGTATTAGGAGTGCAGCTTCGCCTCCTCTCATGTTGGTATTTTAGAGGCCAGGTAATTTTCCTGTTTTCTTTACTTAGTAGGCCTCAGTAGGTTGGGTATTTTACCCCTGTTTTCATGTCCTGGGAGGACAACTTGAAAGTGGAGTTTGGTGTGGCCTTTGATAGGCTGGAACTTAAGAGCGGGTTGCTCTTTCTAAAGTTGTGTTTTCTGCGCGCCTCGAGGAGGCTTTACTGTGTAATTGGGAGCAAGTGCTCCTGGGCATGATTGGGGTCTTCTGCCCCTTCGTTGAATTCTGTATATTGTAAGGTTGGGCTTATAGCTCAAGAATTAGGTGTCTGGCTCTCGGAGCCCAAATCCTGTAATCATTGTAATTGTACATTTTCGAATTGTGTTTCGGCTACTGAGTACCTGTCCTATTTGTTATTTCTTAATCTTTAAAAGAAAATATAACCTTGTTAAATTTTATCTTAACTTTAATTTCGTATTTTGGGACCTGTTCACCCCCGCACCTTATTTCACCTCTGCACATCCACGATACTCCGTAATAATAATAATAATAATAATAATAATAATAATAATAATAATAATAATAATAATAATAATATAGTTTTACGTCCTAACTACTTCTACGGTTTTCCGAGGCACCGATGTGCCAGAATTTTGTCCCGCTGGAGTCTTACGTGTTGCTAAATTTACCGACATGATACTGGCGTACCTGAGCACATTCAAATACCACTCGACCCAGCCAGGATCGAACCTGCCAAATTAAATTCAGAAGACCAGCATCCTATCGTGTGAGCTACTCAGCCAGACTGGATTTATTTAAGAGCTAGGGGTTTAAGTAGCACTGGAATGATGTGTGAAGAAGTAAGTACACGGACAGCCTTAATTGTTGAATGGCTGGGGCTGTGCCCTAATTAAGGCCACGGCCGCTTCTTTTCCGCTCCTAGACCTTTCAGCTCCCATCGTCGCCATGAGACCTACCTGTGTAAGTGCGACGTAAAGCCAGTTATATATATTTTAAATGATTAGTTAAGTACTGTCAGATAATTAAATTGAGAGCGCGAGATGAATAATATTAATGACAGTTTATTAGCATCAGGTAACACATACAAATAAGGTGCGGAAAATATTAAACATCGAAATGGGGCAGGCCTATTATTAGGGGGGAGAATTACGTAACGGAGAGAGGTTTTTGGAAGGTGGTGGTCCAAAGAGTAAATGAGACTAATTAAAAAAAGATAAGGGCCAAACGTGACAGTAAGAGGAGTCTACCACAAATCTGCAAATGAAACTTCAACTTATTGCAGGTATTCTTGGGGTCGCTGGTGTCACCCTAGGACGTTCCAGTTTAGGCCAGGGAATTGAGGTCGCTTGCCCTTCCTGTTGCCACGTGATTTGTGAAGTGAAAATTACTACTCGGGACCCACTGGGATTCGAACCTAGGCCGTCCGAGTAGAAATTCAGCAACTAAGCCAGTGCGCTAACCACACAGAATTATGTTTTATTCTTGGAAGGATGAAAAATAAGAACCGAAATACGAACTAAAAACAGAATAGAGACTGACAATATTAAATTAATAACAATAATAATAATAATAATAATAATAATAATAATAATAATAATAATAATAATAATTGTACCGGGCGGTACACCTCCACACCGTTTATTTAAAAGTTGCGCCAGTTAAAACTCCTCTTCTGGAGGAAGTCTGAACTTTATCTACGGTCTTAATTTCCAAATTTCTCAGAAGATGTCACTACCTGGAAATTTTTGAGTTTGTGAACTGTGTCATTTTCGACGTACTTTTGTTTTGCTTGTATTAAGAGGTGTGAACTTTCTCTTCTAGAGGACACTACTGAAGATCAACAATAGTGCAACCTAGTGCGGAGTCAAAGAACTATTTTGTTGGAGAAAATTTAATTTCAGGAGTTTGTTCTTTGTTAAATTTCTTTCTGTCATTGTTTAAGTTGGCAATATTTACCCCTTTCTTCCCCTTGTTTTGAATGTATCCAATCACGAATTTCTTCAATGAATTTCTGACCAATCTGGTGTATCTTTCCCCAACTTGAATCTGTTGCGGGGTCCTACCCAATAAAATCTTTGTGGGAGGGTGTTTTCTTTCCCCTAACGCCTAGAATTTTCTGCGAGAGTATTTAAACTGCTGATTTTAGGGTCTCCGGGCCACTTCTGTTCCATCTTTCAGTGTATTAAGTACATAGCAGGAGGCGGGAAGCGCCTCTTTCCTCGGCTGCGATCTACTACCAGGTAATGGCCTATTAATAACTTCTTTTCTTGCTAGGTCGGCAGTTTAACTCTCGCGGCGGGTTCGAAGCGTTTTCCATCATGTAACCTTTTCCTAAAATGTAACTACTCTTTTCTTCTATTCTCTTGTAAAGCTACATAATGGGATAGAGAGTGCTAACCCTCTCGAGCTCCCACTCATATTGTTTTGAGGTGAACTTATTTCTCACAACCTATTCTTCGATAACGTAAAATTATTGTTCCTTTCTTAAGTCACCTCTGTAGTATGGGATTAGCCCTTGCATCAGTGGCCTAAGAGCCAAAATAGGTCTTAAAAACAAAGTGTATTAGGAGTGCAAGTTCGCCTCCTCTCAAATTGTTATTTTAGAGGTCATTTAATTAACATTCTTTTCATTTAATAGACCTCAGTAGATTGGGTATTTTACCCCTGTGTTATGTCCGTTGAGGACAGCTTGAAGGTGGAGTTTAGTGTGGCCTGGGAGAGGCTTAAATTGGAGAGCGTGTCGCTCTTTTAAAAATTGTATGTTGTATGCCTCGAGGAGGTTTTTCAGTGTAATTTGGAGCAAGGGCTCCTAGGTATGAATGGGGTTTTCTGCCCCTCTGTTAAAATTGTGTTTGGGATAAAACTGAGCTGATTGCCCAAGCATTGTGAATTCGGGGCTCGAAGCCCAACTTCTGTAAATATTGTAACTACCTTTTTTGACTTGCTACTCTGTAACTGCCATGCTTGTTACTTATTTATTTTGAAAAAAAAAAATATAACCTTATTAAATTTTAAATTTTGTTTACATGCACTATATTTTCGTAGCTTGAGATCCATTCACGCCCGCACCTTCTTTCACCTCTACCTACCACCAAAACACGGTAACAAGTGGTAGCAGAGCGTGGTTGAATGGGTCTCAATTTTGCCCCTCTTGACGGTTAAACATTGCTTTAATTCAAACTCTAACCATTTTCTCAGTTGCTGGCATTTGTGAGTTTTTCAAAATCGTTCTGTCATCATGCCCGGCCCTCGCGATGTTCTCCTCCTTAACTATTTGCGCAAAGAGGAGTTGATATACGAGTTAACTATCAGAAACGTTCAATCTGGAGGCACGGTTGCAATAGACACTAACAAGCTTAGAGAGTCCCTTGATTTGCCCATTTCCATCCCCAATTTGGGAGAGAAAGAAATTGATGACTCTCTTTCCACGATCGTCGAGAATATTACTGGGCTAGCATCTGTAGTTAGTTTTTTTGATGAAAATGATCCGTCTCCTAATCAAATTAAGCGTGTGCAAGGCAGACTATATCACTTTTCAAATAGAGTTAATGATCTGTTGTCTCTAAAGGTGAATGACGTTCAGAGGAAGGAAGCTAATACGCTCCTTGAAACTATTTCTGAATTGTCTAGTAAAGTCACTATTGTTAACCGGGGAAATTCCTCCCAAATCTGATCTACCCACCATAGTGAATGTAGGTAGCGAGGAAGAGTCTCCTAAGGGAGAAGTAAATAGGAAAACCCCCACTGCTCAAACTATCTCTGCCCCATTGGACAACGAGTCTGAACGCCGTGCATCGTTGGGTAACATCCGTTCTGAATTAACTTCTTTGCCATTGAAACCTTTACCTACTATGTCACCCGGGTTTAGTAGCTTGCCTCATCCATTGGCAATGTTGCTAAGAGGTATCTCTAAGTTTTCTGTCAACACTACCAGTGAAGTTATTTCATTTTTAAGATTTTTAGTTGAATTTCAGGATCACGCCCTTGTGTTTTCTCTTTCCCCTTGTCAGATTTTGCAAATTATCTATCCGTATGCTATTGGTGTTTTCTCAGATAAAATAGTAAGAGCCATTGCTGAACAGTCATCTATTGAAGATTTTCACGCACACTTGCTTGCAAATTTCATTCCTGCCCGCGCGAGGTCATCTCTGATTCAGAAATACTATTATCGAGTACAGAGGTTGGATGAAAACTTGGCTGATTTCATACAGGACATTAAGTTTTATACTAGGGTGTTTGCCCTTCATTTTCCTGAAGATCAGATTGTACAGGCTATTGTAGAGGGAATTTCACCTCCCTATAGGTCATATTTGTGTTTTGCGGCGTGCCCGCAAACTTTCTCTGAACTTGAAGCATTGGCCGTTTCAGCGGAAGGAGTTAGATACGCCGATTCTTTGCGTGTCGCGAAAGAACCCCCGCCTTCCTTTAGTAATACTCGGCCTCCACCTCGCCGACCAGTCAATCCCCGTAAATGTTATGCTTGCGGGTCGCCTGACCATCTGCGCGACAAGTGTCCACTGATCAAGTCAAGTGGGACAAGGAATGGAGCCGGGTCATCACAAGGCTGTTTTAAGTGCGGGGCCTTCTCACATATCGCCAAGAATTGCCCAAACTCAAATAGCACCCCCTCCTGCTCAACTTCTGGTGCAAATTCCATCTATGCCAATAATAAAAAGTGACTAGTGGCTTCGGCTGAGTCGACTAATCCATCTTCCCGAGACTCAGCCCCTAGTAAACAGGTTGTAAATGCAGAGAACGATCAGCCTTCAAATTCATCTTTTGAATGCCCTAAAGAATGTCTTAGGATTGCGGCGGATACCCCCGCACCTGTTCCTTTTCTTAAGATTGAGTTAAATAACGAGCCTATAACAGCTCTATTAGATTCAGGCAGTGTTTGTTCCATTATTTCGGCTGAATGGTACTCGAAATTGAAATCTGTTTGTAAACTACCTGTCTATGACTCTTCTCCTATTCAATATGTTTCGGCTAATTCATCTCCATTAGAAATTCTAGGTTCCGTACTGGTCAAAATTCGTATTTTTAAGTTTACATGGAAAATTAAATTGTTTGTGGCCAAGCAATTGTCTTGCCCCATTATATTGGGAGCTGACTTTATTTCTCACACTGGTCTTGTGCTCGATCTCCAGTCTAGGTCGTGCACATTCAAATTTGCTTCTAGTTGTAAAATACCACTATTAAAGTGTAATTCTGTGTCATGCTCTTCTATTTCGCCTACCCAGGATGAGATGTTGTTAGACCTTAGACATCTACCTGAGGAGCAGGCTGATAGTATTCGCAAACTGTGTCAGTCATTTCCCGAGGTGTTCTCTGATACTCTTGGTGTTACTGACCTTATTGAATACAAAATTGAGGTCACGGATTCGATTCCTGTCCGTTTTCCACCTTATAGGCTATCTCCACCTAAAATGAAGGCTCTGAAAGAAATTATTGATCAGATGTTGAAGGATGGTATTATTAGGCCCTCTAAGTCGGCGTATTCATCGCCTATTTTTCTAGTCCCGAAACCCCAAGGAGGCTTCAGGCCTGTCATTGATTACAGGGCTCTCAATCGGAAGGTGGTGTTGCAATCTGTGCCCCTTCCTGACCTTCATTCTTGTTTTTCATGGTTTCGTGAGGCCAAGTTCTTCACCATCTTGGACTTAAATCAGGCCTATAATCAAATTCCCCTTGCCGAAGAGTCTAAACATCTTACAGCGTTTGCTACGGACTGGAATTTATACGAATACAACCGCGTGCCTTTCGGGCTCCCCACCGGAGCAGCTGTACTCACTAGGCTACTAGATAGGGTCTTCTCCGACATCAAATTTGAGTACTTATATCACTACTTGGATGATGTCGTCGTATTTTCAGAGACTTTTGAAGAACATCTAGATCATCTGCGCGAAGTTCTCGATCGCCTTCGTAAGGCTGGGTTAACTGTTAAGTTGTCCAAGGTTGCCTTTGCTAAGCCCTCTATGTCATTCCTAGGGCATATTGTGTCACCCGATGGTGTAGCAGTCGATCATTCTAGAACACAGGCCATTCGTGATTTTAAACCTCCCAAGGACATTAAAGGCATCGCCAGGTTTATTGGTATGGTGAATTTCTTCAGAAAGTTCATTCCTAACTTTGCTAATAGAGCGGCGCCCTTAAACCTTCTTCGTAGGAAAGGCATCAAATTCGAGTGGGGACCTTCTCAACAAGCCGCTTTCGAAGATCTTAAATTAGCTCTCTGTAATGCCCCTGTACTTGCTATGCCTGATTTCTCGAAGAAATTCATCGTCCAAACGGACGCGTCGTCGTCAGCTGTAGCTGCAGTCCTTCTTCAAGAGACTGAACTAGGGAGGCGACCCATCGCCTATGCATCTAGGACATTGTCAGCTCAAGAAGCCAAGTATTCCATCTATGAGCTCGAAGGTTTGGCAGTTTTATTTGCCTTAGAAAAGTTCCGTCTCTATCTGGAACATGTCAAATTCGACCTGGAGACAGATAACCAAGCCTTAAGCTGGGTCTTAGGTAGGCCGCGTCGTACTGGTCGTATAGCCCGTTGGGCCATCCGTATTTCTGCCTTCCAATTCAATGTCAGGCATATCAGAGGTACCGAAAATGTTATTGCTGATGGACTCAGCCGTATGTTTTCTAACGACGTCGAGACCTATGAACCGGTCGACAGTTCATCACCTTCCGAGTCCATACTATCCGAGGTTAATGCCATCTTAACCGATGCTCCCATGCTCTTTAGGGATATCGAGAAATACCAACGTGAAGATCCTACGCTGGCTCCGATAATGGAAACCCTTTCTTCTGGGGAACATGTCGTCCCTTATGTTCTGAGGAATGGTGTTTTATGTTGCCCTTCGAGGCATGACAAGATGATGAAAGTTGTCGTTCCAGCTGTTCTCGTGCCTATGATCTTCAAATACTATCATGAGACCCCATTGGGGGGGCATCTTGGAATCTTTAAAACCCGTGAAAAGATTCGTGAAAGGTTCATCTGGAAAGGTATGGACGGTGAAATTCGTGAACTTGTAAAAGCCTGTAAATCTTGTTTGCTTAGTAAACCAACCATGTCCACTAAGGTAGGCCTTTTGTCTTCTCATCAAGCGTCGCGCCCCAAGGAACGCCTGTATATTGATTATGTGGGACCCTTCCCCCAGTCAAAGGGGAATGCCAACAAGTTCATCTTTGTATGTGTAGATGGTTTTACTAGATTTTCCTGGTTATTTCCGACTAAGCTGGCTACCGCTCAGTCCACCATTACCTGCTTAAATTCTATTTTTGCTTCTTTTGGTCCGTGTCAATATATTGTATCTGATAATGCTAAGGCTTTTACATCTAATTTATTTCGTAAATTCTGTTTTGACTTATCAATATCTCATGTAACTACTTCTGCTTATTACCCGCAACCATCTCTGGCTGAACGGGTTAACCGTAATCTCAGGTCCGCTCTCATTGCTTATCATCATGAAGATCCTTCCAGGTGGGACACGTCCCTGCATTGGTTAGCTTTTGCTTTGAATTCGGCGGTTCATGAATCTCACAAGTTTACTCCAGCTTCTTTGATGTTCAAGTTTGTTCCCAACTCGCCGCTCTCTAACCTCTGGTCTCTGAGTGACATTCTGCCCGAGACAATAGATCCGGACAACATTAAAGATCTTTGGAAGAAGGCTAAAGCCAATCTTAAAGTGTCTCATGAAAAGGTTAGGGAAAGGTATGATCGTGGACGGAGACCCACCCCTTTGAAGGTAGGTGACCAGGTTATGGTCAAAAATTTTGTTCCCGCGGGCAAGCTTGCCCCCAGATTTCATGGGCCTTGTATCATTCTCGATTTTCTTACGCCGGTTACCTTATTGTTAAGTAATCCAGCCACTGAGAGGATATTTAGAGTTCACCTGTCCCAGGTGAAACCAGTGTAATTTCTGTGTTAACTTGCTTCATATTATTTTGAAAGGATATGAAGGTTATATTTTTTTTTTTGAGTTTCACTTTTAAGGCATTCTGCACTACCTATAATATTTTGTTTCAGATGTAAGCATTTTTGTAAAACCTGTCCCGACCCGTTAAACTGCCATTCTGTCCTTCCCACGGCCATTACCACGCTCCCGTCTCCTGCTCCACCTTACACTGTGGCTTCATAATATTTAATGCCATGGATATCTACACGCCGCTGGCCCCTCAACCTCTCCATAATGCCTGTACCCTCAATGAAGACGATGGTCCAACACAATTCTGCCGCCTAGCTTTAATGTTTCAGTGCCCCCGCAGCCGCGCAGCGCCGTGCAGCAACTGGGGAGGGGGATGGGCCCCCTCCTCTCCAGCGAGGCCGACATGTGCACGGCGAGCCGGAGCTCTCCTCCCGACCAAGGCGGATGTGCGGCGCACGACCTGCTACTGGCCCGCAGCCTGTATATGTTCACCGCGGGCGCGGCGTGTTTCAACACCTCTGCTCCCCTCATAGTGCGGGCGAGCGGTATCTCAGGGTACTTAAGGGGTCCGAGCGGCCTCCTTTTGGACGCAAGCTGCAACGGCCGGTCTGGCCATCCAACTTCATCAACATCAACTACATGGACAGTTACTATAAGAGATAACTACACTTGGGAATTCAACAGCAATATTTGGTGGACATTGCAAATTTTTCCTTCACTTTTAAGTATTAATAGCTTATCTTCAGAAATTCAACTTCTATAAACATAAAGACTTTACTTCACCTGCAACAACAAAATTTTGGAACCGAATTAAGAAATTTCTCAAATACTTCTGCAAGTTATCTTAATATCAACATCAAAACTTGGAACTTATTTTCAAACAAAAGTTTATGTTCTTCTGTGTTACCCCTTGGAGGAACTTTTGGGGGGGGAGGTCTGTACCGGGCGGTACACCTCCACACCGTTTATTTAAAAGTTGCGCCAGTTAAAACTCCTCTTCTGGAGGAAGTCTGAACTTTATCTACGGTCTTAATTTCCAAATTTCTCAGAAGATGTCACTACCTGGAAATTTTTGAGTTTGTGAACTGTGTCATTTTCGACGTACTTTTGTTTTGCTTGTATTAAGAGGTGTGAACTTTCTCTTCTAGAGGACACTACTGAAGATCAACAATAGTGCAACCTAGTGCGGAGTCAAAGAACTATTTTGTTGGAGAAAATTTAATTTCAGGGGTTTGTTCTTTGTTAAATTTCTTTCTGTCATTGTTTAAGTTGGCAATATTTACCCCTTTCTTCCCCTTGTTTTGAATGTATCCAATCACGAATTTCTTCAATGAATTTCTGACCAATCTGGTGTATCTTTCCCCAACTTGAATCTGTTGCGGGGTCCTACCCAATAAAATCTTTGTGGGAGGGTGTTTTCTTTCCCCTAACGCCTAGAATTTTCTGCGAGAGTATTTAAACTGCTGATTTTAGGGTCTCCGGGCCACTTCTGTTCCATCTTTCAGTGTATTAAGTACATAGCAGGAGGCGGGAAGCGCCTCTTTCCTCGGCTGCGATCTACTACCAGGTAATGGCCTATTAATAACTTCTTTTCTTGCTAGGTCGGCAGTTTAACTCTCGCGGCGGGTTCGAAGCGTTTTCCATCATGTAACCTTTTCCTAAAATGTAACTACTCTTTTCTTCTATTCTCTTGTAAAGCTACATAATGGGATAGAGAGTGCTAACCCTCTCGAGCTCCCACTCATATTGTTTTGAGGTGAACTTATTTCTCACAACCTATTCTTCGATAACGTAAAATTATTGTTCCTTTCTTAAGTCACCTCTGTAGTATGGGATTAGCCCTTGCATCAGTGGCCTAAGAGCCAAAATAGGTCTTAAAAACAAAGTGTATTAGGAGTGCAAGTTCGCCTCCTCTCAAATTGTTATTTTAGAGGTCATTTAATTAACATTCTTTTCGTTTAATAGACCTCAGTAGATTGGGTATTTTACCCCTGTGTTATGTCCGTTGAGGACAGCTTGAAGGTGGAGTTTAGTGTGGCCTGGGAGAGGCTTAAATTGGAGAGCGTGTCGCTCTTTTAAAAATTGTATGTTGTATGCCTCGAGGAGGTTTTTCAGTGTAATTTGGAGCAAGGGCTCCTAGGTATGAATGGGGTTTTCTGCCCCTCTGTTAAAATTGTGTTTGGGATAAAACTGAGCTGATTGCCCAAGCATTGTGAATTCGGGGCTCGAAGCCCAACTTCTGTAAATATTGTAACTACCTTTTTTGACTTGCTACTCTGTAACTGCCATGCTTGTTACTTATTTATTTTGAAAAAAAAAAATATAACCTTATTAAATTTTAAATTTTGTTTACATGCACTATATTTTCGTAGCTTGAGATCCATTCACGCCCGCACCTTCTTTCACCTCTACCTACCACCAAAACACGGTAACAATAATAATAATAATAATAATAATAATAATAATAATAACAACAACTTCGTGTGGCTATTGTTAGCCTAGTGCAGGCCTTGTAAGAAAGACTCTCCGACGAGGGTGGGTGGCATCTGCCGTGTATAAGAAACCGCGTGTTATTGTGGTGGTGGGGGATAGTGTAGTTTGCGAGTTGCAGAGATGTTTGGGAGAGTACAAACACCCAGTCCCCAAACCAGAGAAATTAAACATTTAAGGTTAAAATCTCGGACCCAGTCGGTAATCGAACTCGAGGCCCTCTGAACCGAAGGCGACTACGCTGACCGTTCAGCCAAGGAGCCGGACATCTTATACGATAAAGATACAGAAATGACGCAACGACTAAAAGACGGAGAAGACAAAAGAAAAAAGAAAGGGGAATTTAGTAATAAGAAACAGAGGTAGAATTGTTTACACTTTTGTTAAGTTATTAAACAGAGAATGGAACCTTTCTTTGGAAACACGAAAATTACGTAATATCATTGGAAATCTAAGGAAGATGCATGAGGTTGACTTAGTTAAAATCTGGGAAATACTTCGTGAAGTCTACGTATGATTAGTTACTACAAGGCATTTCCGATGTTTCATCGTATGTATCTGAATGAATTTCAAAAACATTTTGTTGTTTGCAATATCGTTAATATTTTGAATTAGAAATAACTAACCGCATATATCAGTAATTATTACAATTACAATGAATATTATCTTTCTCTTTCTCTCTCTCTCTCTCTTCAGCACCGAGCGAGCTGATCATACAGTTAGGGTCGCGCAGTTGTGAGCTTGCATTTGGGAGACAGTGGGTTTGGATCCCACTGTCGGCAGCTCTAAAGATGGTTTTTCGTAGTTTCACATTTTCACACCAGACAAATAATGGGGCTGTACATTCATTCAGGCCACGGTCACTTCCTTCACGTCCTTTCCTATCCCATCGTCGCCATAAGATCTATTGTATCGGTGCCGTGATTGGTAGAGAAGGGTAGGCTATTCTATTCTTTCCGCATGTGTCACCTTCCCAGGAACTGTACATTATGCAATAGCTGGACCTTTTTGCAATGCTATTGTCATTGTCTGGGACGTGGATTAGGAAAGGTGAAATGGAACTTGACTCACGATACCTACTATCAGATCATATGAGAAGTATCGTTGCAAAGCTATTATATCCAATGAACGAAATGTTACAAGATAAATAAAATATTTATATAGTCAAACAACGCAAGTAATCACCAAACAGCAAAATTGTAGTTCTACGTTATGCATTGTAACGTGCTACTGCCATAACCTCTCCATCGACGTTCTACGAGTTTCTGCAAACTTCGTCGCATGTACATCTCCACATACTCTACAATTTTATGTTTCTACAAGACTATAATGCTATTATTATTATCTGCTCTGGTTATCAATACTTCTTCCTATTATCGGAATTACCTTACTTTGCTCACCTGTCGTTACCCTCCGACATTTCTCGACACACTGACTGCTGTCTTTCTGTCTGCCTCGCACCTACTACGTCATCTGCCACGTCACATCATCTTTCTCGAATGAACTGGTCTTCGTTTCCGGGCGTGTATATATTGGACTGCTTGGCCCGTCTTGGGCAGACTGGCATCATCTTCTGTAAATAGTGTGTGTGTGTGTGTGTGTGTGTGTGTGTGTGTGTGTGTGTGTAGGGACTACGGACCTCGCACGGCTTGCCGTGTGCTGCGCCATTTTCTTCTCTACCAGCTGATGGAGTTATTCTGAAAGGACTTTGGTGAGCTAAACATATCATTTACTAAACTTGTTTTGGAAACTTTAAACTCGGCCTGTTTCGGCATTTTGAGTGATGGCATGCTATGAAAACTTTCAAGGCCTTGGTTTCGAGTCTAACTCCTTGGCACCTTCAAACTGATTAAGATTAATTGATTTTTAGTGCTGAACACTTGGTGATGTGGACCGAGCCTAAACATCGTCAAACAGAACTTTCACAACCTTAGACGATTCTGAAAAAAATCTATTGGCAGATCAAATATTCTCCAGCATTACGCATTCGGAGTTTCCTTTCTTTTCATCCTCACTTATCCTTATTGTACTGATCCTCCTTTTTACCCTACCCTTTTCTCTTTTATTAGGTGTATATGCTTTTTATATTAGGGCGCCCTGGAGGCGTATTTTTTTTTGTGTGTGTGCCCAATATTTCTTGATCTTCATGGTAAAAGTGTACTCGTTCCCTCCAAATTTGATCAGATAATAATATTAATAATTATCATTTGAGGTGATGTGTGTGTGTGTGTGTGTGTGTGTGTGTGACACCTCTTTTCAAAATAATAATAATAATAATAATAATTGAGAAAACTGGTTTTGTGATCTAGTTCCATTATATGTTCGAGATTCACGCTGACACAGTGTTCTATGTAACGATTTTTGTAATTTTGTCGAAACTTATCTGTGGGTTAGTCCCCTTTCGAAAACGTTTCCTCTAAAACGGGGACCCGAGCTATTTTGTCTTTGTAATCAATGCCTGGGATTTTTGCTCGGACTATATCTTCTTGGTTAACAAGGTGTATATTGTGATAAACTTTTTTCACCAATTTTATTGACAAAAAAAAAAAAAAGAGTTGTTCTTTCAAAGGTTTTGAAACTCTACATAAGAAATATATCATCTGAGATGATTATCTGTGTAACTTTGGAAAAACTGTTAAAGCACGGACCTTGCATGGCAGTTCCTTTTTAATCTCTTGTATATATTATTGGTCAATTTAATTCTGTAGGTTTAGCTTAATTATGCCTTTGATACTTTCCTAAAATGTCCAGGGTATACTTGAGGATCTATTTTCTCCAAAAATGTGAGTGTGTACTGTATTCTCGTTAAAGCTGCTGTTTCCAATACACTTGGTCATCAAACGTTTTTTTGTAACGTGGTGTTCTTTTTTGATGTTTGGTACCTACCACGGTAAACCTCTCCTATCCCCCCCCTCCCCCCCAGTACTGCTTCCGCTCACTCTGCCCCTTTCTTGTTTGATGTGATCGACTCCTCGGTGCAGTGTTGCCTATGCACAGACATCGTTTGGTAGGTTTTTTTTTCTTTCAACCGGGATGAAAAGATTAGTTTTGGAGAAAGCTCTCAAGATATCTTAACTATGTTGCACGATACGTCACAGCATGCACCCAAAAACCACGAAAAAGGAAATCTTTTCAGAATTTGATTTTGTGGAAATCTGAACACACTTCGGACATACGATTTGATCCGCACAGTAAGGTAATATGAATTTTTACAATTACACTGAATTACGTAAATTATGGAACTGTATTGTAACTGAGAGAAATTAAAGCTTTTACAGGAAACATTGCATATTACAGATAAAAAAGTGTGTGTAGATGGCAATTTTTCATGTTTAGCATTGAGATTTTGCTCCATCATACTGGAACTGAGCTACAGTAGATCTGTCCGATGTTGTAAGCGAATGACGCCTAATTTTCAGAATATCTAACATAGTAATGTAATGAACTTCCATTGCATCCAACGTAACAAAATATATCCGCGGACGTAACACTGTTTGCACTGGTCATTCCGGTGGAAAAATACGATTTAAAATGGCAGTAAATTTTCAAGCCTCATTTACACTAGAAAAAAATGCACGGTTTGATATAATTTAATGTCGCAGCATAAAAGAGCACGAGAGAAACTACACGATGCCACATCATGCTCTATTTTGTTTGTGTGTGTGGACATAGACATACTACGGTTCACAACGATACTTGTCTCTCAAGTGGGTTTGGGGGATGGACTCTGAAGCTACTCGTCGTGGCCTGGAAAAGAACCATAGAACTTTTGAATTCCTGGTATCCTAAGGAAACGACTGTCACTACTGTGGTAACTTTTTTTTTGCTAGTTGCTTTACGTCGCACCGACACAGATAGGTCTTATGGCGACGATGAGACAGGAAAGGGCTAGGAGTGGTAAGGAAGCGGCCGTGGCCTTAATTAAGGTACAGCCCCAGCATTTGCCTGGTGTGAAAATGAGAAACCACGGAAAACCATTTTCAGGGCTGCCGACAGTGGGATTCGAACCTACTATCTCCCGAATACTGGATACTGGCCGCACTTAAGCGACTGAAGCTATCGAGCTCGGTCTGTGGTAACTTTAAATGGTAATGAAGTCTACTTTAGTAAATCCCATTATAGACTCACAGTTTCCAGAAGCTTACAAAAACGAATGTTGAGAGACATGCTCAATGGTATCCTGACATTTTGTTTTCATTTCGGACTTTTTGCTGCTAGGTATTTAACATCACGCAGACACTGTTCTTCTTGACGATGGGATAGGAAAGACTGACATGGAAGGCAGAATCCCTCCTCTTGGCACCGACTTGAAAGCGCACCAATTTCACCAATATCGACTTTTGTGAAGTAATGAAAGCGCACAACACTTGTTGGTAATCGATCTTTGAGAACTGTAACGTACATATTTCAGATATTCCTACATGACACTATCAGTTGGTGAGCAATGAGTTTCTTTGTGAGGATGGTAACCAATAAAAGGCAACGAATGCACCGTATACTCAAATTATAAATATAGGACGTAAGTGAATGAATCAAGTTGTGTTTCAGTTTGCCTTCGACGGAAGAAGCATCTTGCGGGTGTTTGCGTTTCACTGCAAGTGACAGAGTTATCAATTTTTCGAACTATAATTTTGAAATTAAATCGCTGAAAATAGTTCCTTTCCTCCTGTAGTTTGGAATCATGACTTTACACACTCCTCGCGCCACTACTGGAGACTAATGCTACCACAAGCATCTCAAAGAGAATTATTATACCTCTAATCCATCAATCCAATCAGCCACTGATGTGCTATTCAAAGTTAGGTTGAAAAAATGTGAAATTTCAAGGTTCCAGCAGAAAGCGGGTTAGGAAGATGGCAGAAAGGAAATGCACAAATATTCGTAAATGTAATGAGTACGACAGAAAATAATGTCACAGGTTTTGACGTCCCACTAACTACTTTTACAGTTTCCGAAGGCACCAAAGTGCCGCAATTTATTCCCGCAGAAGTTATTTGACATGCCACTAAATTCACCGATAAAGGCTGGCTTATCTGAGCACCTTCAAATGCCATCCCTGCCAAGTTGAGGTCAGAAGGCCAACGCCTCAACCGTCTGAGCCACTCAGCCCGACGACAGAAAAAATAAAAATAAGATATCAGCCGATTAGAGTTTCTAATGGTCAGTTTACTGAAATTGCCCATAAAGTGGACTAATACCAACCGCACCTGGTGCTAACGCTATGCTCTGTTTAACAAGCTAACGTGGAGAATTCGTTACCAGAACTTTTCATTATTTGGTCTGCACCGAGTTCGATAGCTGCAGTCGCTTAAGTGCGGCCAGTATCCAGTATTCGGGAGATAGTGGGTTCGAACCCCACTGTCGGCAGACCTGAAGATGGTTTTCCGTGGTTTCCCATTTTCACACCAGGCACATGCTGGAGATGTACCTTAAGGCCACGGCCGCTTCATTCCTAATCCTAGGTCTTTCCTATCCTATCGTCGCCATAGGACCTATTTGTGTCGGTGCGACGTAAAACAAATAGCTATTTGGTCTGTGGTTAGCATAAGGCAGTCCTAAGTCTGGACAAATAGGAAAGAAAAATTGTGTGCGCTTTTCATGCTGTGTACGGTGCGTTTATTGAGATTTTGATTGAAAATTACAACTGTGTGCGCTCTTTCAATGCTCAGCAGTTGCCTTAGTGACAGAAATAAAATGTCTTTCAAATTATGAAAAGTATTTCGTAAATTAAAATTGTGTCCACTTCAGGCATCCAACAATTAAAAAACGACAAATATGTTCAAAATCATATCTGAATGAAAGCTTAATGAAACCACACATTCCTTGGTGCGGGTTGTAGAAAAGGTCGAGAACCCGTGCAGTTATAACAGCAATATGCAGTATAGTGGCTCAGACATTATCTGGCCGATCTTACGCCGACGATGAAGTTCAGGATCGTTACCTAGGGTGAAGACGTTGTCACCAGTAACACACCTATCGTCGATACTTCAGCTGAGACTTCTGAAAGTTATTGTAAAATTTGTGGCCATCAGTGGCGTGCGGTGAACATATTCGTTACCCCAGCTGCAAAAAAAGTTTTTTAAATATAAACAATCGTAGCTCCACTACACTCTCAAAAGTCGATATTACCATTTTATAAGGCTGCGTTCTTCGTGGAAAGGTCTACCTGAGAATGGTCTTTCAAAAATATTTTCAACCACACGCTCGCACATATTTCCAAATTGATATCCACGGCAGTGACGACACCATCATAATCTATAGTAGATTTTAAGCAATTTACAGTTTCATCCGGTGACGCTTCGTGATAGTACAGTAATGTTTTCACAAAAATAAACTGGGACTATGTTTTTTTTTTACTTAAGAAGCCTAATCTAAACTAATCAGAAAAATTTAACTGGTATTTTACCGTCGCCGAAGTTTTATAGTTTCACTCGCATACTGAGTATGTGCATCAACGACAAACGAGGGAAAATATCTGTCACGACGTAGAACACACGTTATATTCATGAAGAATGCCACAGAACTCGCGAAACCTTCACCTATAATCCAAGATGAACACTACAAAAATTCTCTATATACCACCGTCACAGACAACCATTCGCGCTTATGCCGCGCAACCTACTTTTTTTCTACAAGTTGCTTTACGTCGCACTGACACAAATAGGTCTTATTGCGACGATGGGAGAGGAAAGGGCTAGGAGTAGGAAGGAAGCGGTCGTGGCCTTAATTAAGGTACAGCCCCAGCATTTGCCTGGTGTGAAAATGGGAAACCACGGAAAACCATCTTCAGGGCTTACAACAATGGGGTTCGAACCCACTATCTCCCGAATACTGGATACTGGCCGCACTTAAACGAATGCAGCTATCGAGCTCGGTTAAATATTTTTCTGTGGCTAACGGAACATACTCTACACGTGCCATCAATGAATTGCTCGAAGAAACTGTATACATGCCGAAATCCAAGACTAAAATATATTCTTCTATATTACGATTGATTTCATATACTGGCTCTATTGTTATTAGCAAGACTATGTACAGGTGGCTAAACTGTTAAGATGTTCATATATTTCTTGCAGTCTCTAGTGTGTGGCGCTGAAAACTTCGAGTGTCAAGTATTAAAACTAACATTACCTTACCTAAGCTAGCTGGCCTGGGAGGACAAGGAGGCTTCAACTGTGTGTCACCCAAGCGACCTTAAATTTCGCTGGGGGTAGCTCTCTTTCGCGGCGGCAATGAAACTCAGCTCGCTGGAGAATCTGAACTGCGGTAGTGCGAGCGGACTGTCGAGACAGCTGTACTTGGCTTGGCTTAGATGTTCGCAATTTTTTAAACATTATAAAAAGCGTTCTAAGGAATAATTAGAAAATGTTAATACTAAGTTCTTTACCCCAGCAGCGCTGGGGTAGATGGGGTTCAGTGTACGCCACTGGTGGCCATAGTAGCATCGATTAAGCACAACTTTTCTACAGTATATTATTAGCATCACACGTCCCCAAACAAGTGCGGTACCCCCACCATGTTTACTTGCAAGAGATATTTTTTGTCTATTTCACAGTTTATTTTCCACCACACAAAATGTTGAATTTACTTTCATCGACCAGTATTCACAGCTATGGTAGACAAGTCACATTTATCTGTTCATTTCGCTGGTATAGGGTTTCCTTCGGGCTATTCGGCCAAAATACACAATTTCATGAAGCACATTTCGTTCAGTCTGTGCTGTAACATATTTTCGTATTTCCTCATCCACTTACTGTTTGCTGTAATCTTTGGAGCACTGTTTCACGTTTATTGTAACCTTTCAACTATGCTCCTTCGCAGTTCCGTTTGTGCTTTCATCGAGTAAACATCGCAGTACTTGCACTCCGTACAGTGTGGTGTATGCTGGGCCTGATGTGCTTGCGTAGTTATCAATGTTATAGGTGTGTAATAGGACGCTATATATATTTACAGTTGTAATTGTGCAAGCGAAGAAGGAGGTTGTGTAGTAAGCGAGCTGTGACAAGGGAATCACTCTTCAGCAGTACCAGGCGACGGTAGATCTTTGGCATAGGCGATGTAGGCTCTGTAGGCGTGCTACTGAATATTACTGGACCGGACACGAGGCAGTCATGTCACCTCCGTACAAGCCATGAAGGTCCTTGGAGGGGTGGAAGGTAAAGGTTTCCGCTATCCATAACCTCGGCCCTTCATGGGGTAGAGTGGTTAGCTCTACGCCCGGCCACCTTTGCTCGCAGGAATTAACCCGGTATTCATTTTTGATGTAGGCTGAGTGAACCTCAAGGCCACGTGCATCTTCGGAAGCAAAAATATCATCTTGACTGTCTGACGGGGAATTGGTTTACAGCAATTTTGATGACAGCGTCGGTAGTGGCGGTGCTGTTGGTGATGAGGTGTGGAAACGAAGCCTGGACTCGGTCCTACCGGTGCCGTTGAATGGGAAGATATCAAGATGAAGGAAATTGTTAAGGAGGCTTGCCAAGCAGAACAGACCACAGCTTCTGGGAGAGCAAGCCAAGGAATTAAGAGAATTGAAGGAATGCATAAAGAGCAACTAAAAAAGGTAACAGAGATGGTGAAACAGGACAACAAGGAAACAGAAGGTTTCAAAAACATTTTTAAGCCTGTCTAGGAATGTGAACTAAATAACGAGACATATGTTTTACTTGATATACCAGTTTCTGTAGTTTCATCCTGTTACGGCGTGAACCCTAACACTAATGTGGGTATATACTGTCAAACTGAAAAGAAGAGGATGTCAAGTCCCTCGTCCAGATTTGTTTGGCACGTACAAACGCTATTTGGGATCAACAGATTGAATGAACTGAAACGTGGATCTTTACAGGATTGTTATTAGACGCTAAAAGTGGCGGTGCATCTTCACCTGGCTGATCCATATCATGGTCCACAAAGCTTGGCGACTTGATAAAAATCCCAACAGTAATTCTACAAGGAAGTCATGACAACATACCTCACCTGTTATATGAACCTGCCTCGCTGAGGACGAAGATCACTACGGGGCTTTAATATCAGGCAAATTTAATTTTGTTTCAGAGTGCCTACCAGTGTAAGATTGGACGGTCATCATCACCTGATCCCCCGAAGAAGCCAGCGCTGAAGTATGTCACATTCAGCAAGTGTCACCATGGTCACCATCCCACGCCCCTGAGTTGAAAGCCAATGGCCAAGGAATAACGTGGATATACTTTTTACCCAACCCACAGAGGTTCCTCATGTGTTGATGTCCTTCTTTTACTTAATGTAAGAGACTTACGCCATCTTGACAATCAAGCTCCTGTACTTGTGTCTGATGAGTGGTGTCTCTAGTGGTGTGTGTATTTGTAATTGTGGTACGCTTGGGAAGGAAGTGGCCGAAGCATCATGCCAGATGCCATCCCGTCATTCATCTGCAGATGAAACAGGAAACTAAGGATATACCGGGTGGTCCACCAGCCACTATCTAGTTTTATGCATCCCTCCAGATCTACTACAGTTCTGAAAGACATCTGTCCCTCTCCCTAAACCGGGGTAATATAACGAAATGTGTGTTTACGGGCTAGAAGACAGCAGTATTCGTGAGCGCCACAATTAATTCATTATGAGTACCTCGAATGAACCCGGAAAACTAGTACAGATACGAAGAACACGAACTTTAGAACAGGTGGACGCACGGACCGGGAGCATGGTACTGTATAGGCTGAGAGGTGGGCGCCGTAGATGAAGTATCGCAGTATTTCACATGGCAAGCGGGCGGGGAGATATATGATAATGGGCAGTGCTCGAGGTAGAAGGTTCGAAGGCATATGATTTTTTTTAACAACCAGCTGCCTGGGATGTGGTAAGGTTGCATATTGATAGCTTCCAAGGACTGATTTGTTTATTTGACCCTGTAAAAGATCGTATGTATCGTTGTATTGGATATGGTGCTGGGTTAGACGAGGATGAGGAGATGGTCTGTGGCCAGTCAGCTACGTTGTACATGTTCCAAGCTTCGTAGAAAACAGGTAGGGCAAAGTATGCCCCACTGGAACGATAAAACTTGCGATGGCAGGTAAGTATGTAGCTGCGCGAATTCCATTCCTTTGAAGCAATTCACAACACAAAGTTTATTCACTACCTTGAGATGTATTCCAGCGACGAGTATGTGGATATGCTATTTATCTATGGAGAAGCTAGACATAATTCATACCAGGCACAAAGCTTGTACCAAGATCGGTATCCGGATAGATGACAACCGAGGGGCATGAAATTCCGTAGTGTGAAAAGACGCCTGCGGGATACTGCATCCCTGGGGAGTACACGGCCTCTTCGAGATCATCCAGTGACGTCTGCTGACAACGAAGAGGTCGTGTTTGGCGCTATCCGGCGAAACCCTCCTCGTATAACCCAGCACCATACCAAATGCGACGATACATACGGTCTTTTCAGGGTCAAACAGACAAATCAGTCCTTGGAAGGTATCAAGAATGCAGCCTTACCACATCCCAGGCAAAGGACTAAAAATTATTGTGTGGGATTCGAACCTCCTACCTAGAGCACTACCCACTATCACATATCTCCCCGCCCGCTCGCCATGTGAGCTACTGCGACACTTGACCTACGGAGCCCACTTCCCAGCCTATACAGTACCGTGCTCCCGGTCTGTGCGTCCACCTTCTGTTTGAAGTACGTGTTCTGCGTATCTGTTCTCGTTTTTCGGGTTCATTCGTGGTACCCATAACGAATTGATAGTGGCGCTCAGGATTCCTGCTGTCTTCTAGCCCGTAAATACAGATCTCGTTGTATTACCCCTGTTTACGGAGAAGGACCGATGTATTTCGGAATTGTAGTAAATGTGAAGGGTTGCATAAAACTGGATCGCATGCGGCTGGTGGACCACCCGGTATAGAGTAAGTGGCCAAAATTCACGGCAAGTGTATCCCATTATCGTGCCGTGTACGACCCCTGAGCGTTGCGGATAGCTGCGGCGTAGCTGAGCAATCTGTCACAGGCACCGGTGTCGTGAAGATGGCAACACGTCGCGAGTTAACCGACTCTGAATGCGGGATTATCATCGGCGCGCGGCGCATGGGACATAGCACTGCGGAGATTACACGCACATTCGGGTTTCCGTGGTCAACAGTGTCGAGGGTGGATCTTCAATATGTATGTACGTTTAGTCCTCAGCCCAAAGGCTGGTTGGATCCTCAACAGCTCCGCCATCAGCTGCCATAAATGGCCTAGGCATCACTGAAGAGGCGTACTAGGGAAATGAGGAGTGAGGCAGTTTCCCGTTGCTTTCCTCACTGAGCCAGAAGTTGCTATTACATATCAGTCTGCCAAGCCCACTGAATTGCATGCACCAACTGACCCCATGAGCAACATTTTCACACCATTCATAGCAGGGACTGGCTGCATAAGGAATGGCATTACTAGCACCACTCATACCTCAGTCACGTTCATCTTGTCAAAGCCAAGGATAAAGGTGAGACAGATCAATGAAAGTAACAATATTGCTGTAGCCTATACCAGAAGACATAGTGCATTGTAAACACTACGTCCTGCCAGCAAAGGCATATCTTCAATATAGCAGAAGGAATGTTACCACCCGCGTAAACCGCCGCACGGGAAGACCACATGTGTTTAAAACGAAAGGACATCACGTCGCCTCCGCAAAACCATACTGGACGCTCGATGGGCTACTTTGATTCAGATCACCGCCCAGTTGTATGTTGGGAATCAGGAACCCATCTCTGTCAGAACTGTAAGGAGGCAACTGCACCGCATAGGCTTCACCAGCCGACGACCAACTCGTGCCCCTTTGCTCACACCTCGATACAGATCTCAACGACGTGTATGTTCCCGCGAACTGCGGCAATGGACCATGGAACAGTGGCGGTGCGTTGTACGGTCCGATGAATCCCGGTTTCAGTTGTATCGAACTGATCGGCGCGTGAGAGTGTGACGTATGGCCCTTGAATCTATGACACTGCGTGTCAATAAGGTTGTGTCCAGGGGGATGGTGGGTCAGTTCTGGCCTGGGCTGCGTTCTCATGGCCGCAATTAGGCTACATTGTACGGTTGCAGAAAACTCTGACAGGTGCACGTTACGTGGACACTTTCAGACAATCTGCATCCCTTTCTGGCCATAGAGTACCCTGATGGAGATGGCATGTTTCAACAGGACAATGCGCCATGTCACCACTCTGTGGTGGTACGTAGGTGGTTGGAGGAGCACTCCAGTGAAATTAAGACCATGGATTGAACCTCCAGATACCCCGATCTTAATCCAAACGATCATTTATGGGATGTTGTCGATGCTGTCCATGAACCCCACACCAACTACACAAGACCAATATTGTGGGTAGCAGTGCAAGATGCGTGGATCCAGATCCCTCCAGAACGATTCCAACACGTTGTAGAGTCGATGCCTCGCCGTATTGCTAGCATTTTGAGGGCTCGCGGAGGAGCAACTAGTTATTAACATCATATTCAGTGTACTTCCAGGATGGACAAATGCGGGATTTTAAACCACTTTCTCTACTTAATTTTATTTCCTGAGGCTGAGTTCATCTTATTATAATCCTTCGAACTGCTCTTGAGCTCTTTCTCTACTTAATTATATTTCCTGAGGCTGAGTTCACCTTATTATAATCCTTCGAACTGCTCTTGAGCTCGTGGCAGAACTAGAATTCGAAGTCGGGTAGCAACTAGGCTAACTCCTAGATAACAGTCGGGACCCTCAAGGACGAACGTTGGGATGTAATATTCTATTTATTTGACTTGTTAGCCGGGTGCAATAGTTTCGTAATTTCTTATCGTAGAGGTCGTGGTTCAAATTCATGTAATATCATCTACTACACACAAATTAATGGTCCATCACATCCAGATCATTCAGAGATTTCGACAACTTTTAGGTCGCAATATTGAGGTACTCTTCCTCTGGATATCTAGCCATAGATGTATGCAGCGCAACGAATATATTGACCGGCTCGCTAGAGCAGCAACTCATTTGGGCCAACGCCTAGATTCACCAGCGCCAATTCGAGACTATGTGCCACGTATTAAGCAGCGTTCCCAAGCGCAAATCGAAGAAGATTGCAATATTACAAAAATGAATCGGGGAGAAGAATACGCTGTGGTACATCCATTCCCTCCTTATTCACCTTGGTTCTCCAAGTGTAATGCTTGTCGCCGTTAAATCACTTCTATTATTCGCATGAGATTCGATCACGGCAGTTTTGCCAACCATCTCGACAGATTTTCCATACTGTTCCTGATCGCTGATCTCAATCACATCTTCTCGTGCCAACTTCAACATGTACAGCGGGGGAAAAAAATCACTTTACTTGCACTCAATTTTCAACTACCACTTATAAAGTGCGTTTTTATCTTCCCTGCAACCAGAGGTGTATGAAGCAATTGCCAAGTTCTCAGAAGACCCAGATTTAAGAATATAAGGTCTGCAGAGCTACAAAATCGGAAAATATAACTGAAAAGTGTTGCGCTCTCTCTCTCTCTCTCTCTCTCTGTCTCTCTCTCTGTGTGTGTGTGTGTGTGTGTGTGTGTGTGTGTGTGTGTGTGTGTGATTTCTGTAAGGACTTAGAACTGTTAAAACTACGAAATCCAAGTACACTATTATAGAATACCTCATACGTGTGTAAGTGTAAATTTACTGCTCATTTTTTAAAATTTCGATGTATTTGTAGCTGGCTGTCTGGTCTGTCACCTAAAGCCAATATTTTTTTTTCAATCATGTGATGCACGGTTGCGTTTGGAAATGTAAACTCACATCCGTGAGATTCGAATTCCACAAACATTCTGTCTCGTGTCGTCTACCAAGACTGGTCACATAAAATGAAATGGGAAGTATAGTGACTTGCTAAAGATCGAAAAGTTTTTGTTATATGAGATAAAGTACAAATAATATTGAATTCCTGCCAACAGAAGAATATCTGATGCCACCGCACATCTATCACGAGAGCATCGAACAGGAAATCCGAAGGATGTGGATCGGGTTTCCACCGGTGTCCAGATGGCCAAATTTGTTCTCTTCGGCATGTACTCGACACGACCTAATATGCTGCAAGTCTATATAAAGCAGAAATCATTTCCATTTTAATTTGTTATGTCCTATACCATGAGAAACTGTGCCCTATTATTTTTCTACTACACTATTTAGTCGGTGGACTTAAGATTCACCTTTTACTACAACTCGTAGTAAGCATGTTAGCTTGCAGTTTAAGAAGACTATGCATCTTATCATAAACCATGCAGTGTACAGTTTTATATGGAATTTGAAAACGAGAGTGGTGATATTCTATATTAAATATTCCGCATACATTGGCCAAGGTGCAAAATGAGACCCCTTCGATGACAAGCTAGAGACAATGCTGCTGAGTTACCACGTCCTTGCAATATCTCTACCTGTCTAGAATCTTCCCTGTCTTGGAGTGTTCGTGGAGGAGGTAGGTCAAGGTTTCTACAACAATTAGCGATGTTTTCATGAGGTGCTCAGTGTAGGTACTACCTCGACTACACGCTCTTTGGACATCCAAACAGCTTGTCGAACACCTGTTCAGAATGGCTCGACGTCTAACTTCACTCTGAGGGCTGATACTGAGGTTGAAGTTTCTTTCAAGTTATTTTTACAATTTGCTTTACGTCGCACCGATACAGATAGGTCTTATGGCGACGATGTGATAGGAAGGGGCTAGGAGTGAGAAGAAATTGGTCGTGGCCTTGATTAAGGTACAATTCCAGTATTTTCCTGGTGTGAAATGGGAAAACACGGACAATCATCTTTAGGGCCGCTGACAGTGGGGCTCGAACCCACTATCTCCTAAATGCAAGCTCACAGCTGCGCGACCCTAACCTCACTATCAATTCCCTCATTCTCTCGAGTTTTACGCTTGGGACAAATGTTAAATATCGTGTGCCTCATTTCTATAAGGTTGTGTGTAGAAAACTATTTTAACAATCTGTATGAGCTCTTTCCTCATTATATTTTTTTTTCTCCACATCCTCTTGCATAGTTTCCCACTTGCGGTTGTCCAGCACCCATCCGAGAAGGTGCTCACTTCGGCATGGAGTTCAGTTCAGTATTACTTTCCGTACTTTTTCAACAAGCCAAGACTCGTGTACCTGCACTACTGTTGCGTCAGTTGGGGTAACATTTAGTTTTAGTAGTGTGCTGTTCACCTACACAACTTAAATACATTTAATGCATTTACCACTTTATACTACTACTACTAATAATAATAATAATAATAATAATAATAATAATAATGTGAAGATTTTTTACCGAAACGCAAAGTAAAGTGATATGATGTGACCGTTCACCATCATGTTATGGAGATGTTAGGAGGTCTGGCT
This sequence comes from Anabrus simplex, assembly GCF_040414725.1. Taxonomy (NCBI): domain Eukaryota; kingdom Metazoa; phylum Arthropoda; class Insecta; order Orthoptera; family Tettigoniidae; genus Anabrus; species Anabrus simplex. The sequence goes on from NC_090266.1 coordinate 710,881,472, forward strand.
AATTATATGTGCCGTTTTCCGTAACATCCTGTGACATATAACGCAGTAGTTAGCATTCTGTATGCTTAACCGGGGTATGATCCGCGACGCGCCAGTCCGGAAGGAGCATTTTTCCTACGCTGTGACGAGAAGAAGACAGCGCAGTATTGTTAACCTTGAAACCGCGCTCTCTTTCCGAGCGAGTGAGAAGAGATGATAACGCTACGCACGGAGATGGAGGTTTTTGGAGACCGGGCCGAATTAAGGTGTGTTAACCGTTGAAAAATAAATGCCCACTATAAATTCAACACCGCATTCATTAGTACCACTTCACCATAATTTACGAAAAGAGGAAGAAGAAGAATACTTCTATATGAGATAATTTTTCTAAATTTATAAATCAGGTCTCATTCGAGCAAATGTATTTTATGCTGACTGTCAATGCATATAAACACAATACTTTAAATATGGATCAGTAATGACGCCTATTATACAGTAGTACGCAGATCAAAGGCGACTACTGAAATCTGACAACATGTGGAAAAAAGTGGGAGATATTGCATGATGAAACATGACGCATGATTTTCCAAAGGGACGCTTTGGAAATTATGAATAACCTACTGATCGCTTTGGTTTCACAGATGTTCAGTAGAAAGTAGAGGTCATGAGCTTTAATTCGATTATTATCACGTCGTTCGAAAACTTCGATTACCGGACCGTCATTTCCAACAGGGGCATATTTCACTTCCCCCCTGACCATTTTTCCGGAGGTGATAAATATAGCCTGGACCGAGACACTGTATCTCATTCTCATCCGTGTAGCTGCAGTGGTAACACGTTACTTAATTGTCGTCTGTATAGTGGCAGCCCAACATATCAGAAGCGGACTTGGATATCAGTTACTTGGATATCAGTGTATTAAGTGTTGTGCCATTGAAGAAACACATCAATGCGATTTAATATTTTTACGGAATAAGCCGTGTGGTACAAGTTAATGTACATAATTGCCGAATAGAATCCTTAATTTGGCATTTCAACATCACAATCGTCGAAGATAGTTAATTATGACTGATGGTGCAGTCACCAACGGAGGGCAAACGCTTCAGGTTATTTAGCGTGGTGAGACAGTTAATTAATATATGCAGGGGCTAATTATCACCGCTCTTGAGCATTTAAGAACGAGTGACATTTAACGAAAATTAAATAACTGTTCTTGACAAAATTAATATTCGCATCCTCCAGGGACATTCGTTGTGATAGTCTGTGTGACGGTCAGGGAATGAACAGTGATTTTTACAAACGTATCACTACTTATGTTAATCTGTTTGAACTTAAGAGTGGATCTTGTTACAAGTAGGCCCCCTTTGAAAGTGCAAAAAAAAAAAAAAAAAAAACAGTATTTGATAACTCATTCTCCATTTTTCTCTATGTTCGTGAGTGGTCGTCGAACCCAAGACTCGGAGCCTACAAGAGTCGCGCCTCAGTGCCTGCAATCAGCTTTACAAGTATCGTCCCGAAATTCAACTGAGAAAACAGCAGTTCGAGTCATGGATCGTCGTATGAAGAAGAACCAAGGAGTACTAGGAACAATAATATTCATCATGTTCGTGTAAAGATCTAAGATGTACCCAAGATGACAGCAAGCCTTACTCACCAAATGTTAAGTACATACTTTAATATACCCTAAACACGAGAGATGCATGCCAGTAATAATAATAATATTTGTAAATATTATGTCATAATTAAATATTAAATATGTAGGGAACATTATGCGCGTATGATTGGGAAAGATTTATTACTATTAGTTAGGATCATCAAGTGATAAGATAATCATTGATATTTAACAAAAATTCATTTGCATGAATTATTATATAGACTTCAAAGTTCTTAGCTTATATGAACTATCTTTGGGAAGAACGGCAAGTTAGCTAGATTTATATTTCTTCGTCTGGTAAAGATCTTCAGAGTAGTTTGGATATAAATGATACTTTGAGATTCGGGTATTTGTAATCCCGGATAATATTAGATAATCATTGGAGTTGATCCAAATCGAGGTGTAATTAATTTATAATTATATATGAAATTGTGAGAATAAATAACCTGAAATAATGGGTTTTCTCTGTGAATTAAATGAACGGATTGAGATACGATGCCAAGACATGAGAGGGCGAAGCTGTAACATGTTTTGTTGTTGGAGTGATAAGGAAGAATAAATAATTATAGCTGTTGTGTGATATAAAATTGGGCTGAATATATAGCCAGATAACGAGTAATAAGAAATAATGGCTTTCAAGTGAGTGCATACTTGACAATGAGCCGAGATGATATGTAAGAGAAATGAAAGGGAGAGTGACGGGTGATTTATGGTATCCACAACCCAGGACTAGTCACAGCTGTTATTGTGGTGAACAGGTATATGCTGGTCGACCGTAGGCCGAGCAAACTTTGCAGTCTCTAGCAAAGCGATGTTAATGGGCCAAGCTCTTTTCATTTACCAAAGTAATCTCAATCCCATTCTAATTATACGTTGCAAGTAACACGGATAATTTCCGGATTTTGTGAAGGATAGATCCCTTCTCGTGCTAAGCATTAATTTAGCCTCTGATTGGAGTCCAAAAATTTTTACCTTGGAAGCCGAAGCCTGTTGGTTCGAATGATGCTGGAGCGAAGATTTAACCAGATATTATGGCTTGGTTAAGCCATATCTTCAAGATGTGTTATGTAAATACATTTGATATTTATATATATATATGTTTCTGTGTGTTTTATACATACATACATACATTATCATTATAGACTGTTATGCCTTTCAGCGTTCAGTCTGCAAGCCTCTGTGAATTTACTAAACGTCGCCACAATCCTCGATTTGCAACTAGTGTTGTGGCCTCATTTAGTTCTATACCTCTTATCTTTAAATCGTTAGAAACCGAGTCTAACCATCGCCGTCTTGGTCTACCTCTACTTCTCTTACCCTCCATAGCAGAGTCCATTATTCTCCTAGGTAACCTATCCTCCTCCATTCGCCTCACATGACCCCACCACCGAAGCCGGTTTATGCGTACAGCTTCATCCATCGAGTTCATTCCTAAATTAGCCTTTATTTCTTCATTCCGAGTGCCCTCCTGCCATTGTTCCCACCTGTTTGTACCAGCAATCATTCTTGCTACTTTCATGTCTGTTACTTCTAACTTACGAATAAGATATCTTGAGTCCACCCAGCTTTCGCTCCCGTAAAGCAAAGTTGGTCTGAAAACAGACCGATGTAAAGATAGTTTCGTCTGAGAGCTGACTTCCTTCTTACAGAATACAGTCGATCGCAGCTGCGAGCTCACTGCATTAGCTTTACGGCACCTTGATTCAATCTCACTTACTATATTACCATCCTGGGAGAACACACAACCTAAATACTTGAAATTATCGACCTGTTCTAGCTTTGTATCACCAATCTGATATTCAATTCTGTTGAATTTCTTACCTACTGACATCAATTTAGTCTTCGAGAGGCTAATTTTCATACCATACTCATTGCACCTATTTTCAAGTTCCACGATATTAGACTGTAGGCTTTCGGCACAATCTGCCATTAAGACCAAGTCGTCAGCATAGGCCAGACTGCTTACTACATTTCCACCTAATTGAATCCCTCCCTGCCATTTTATACCTTTCAGCAGATGATCCATGTAAACTACAAACAGCAAAGGTGAAAGATTACAGCCTTGTCTAACCCCTGTAAGTACCCTGAACCAAGAACTCATTCTGCCATCAATTCTCACTGAAGCCCAATTGTCAACATAAATGCCTTTGATTGCTTTTAATAATCTGCCTTTAATTCCATAGTCCCCCAGTATGGCGAACATCTTTTCCCTCGGTACCCTGTCATATGCTTTCTCTAGATCTACGAAACATAAACACAACTGCCTATTCCTCTCGTAGCACTTTTCAATTACCTGGCGCATACTGAAAATCTGATCCTGACAGCCTCTCTGTGGTCTGAAACCACACTGGTTTTCATCCAACTTCCTTTCAACGACTGATCGCACCCTCCCTTCCAAGATGCCAGTGAATACTTTGCCTGGTATACTAATCAGTGAGATACCTCGATAGTTGTTGCAATCCTTCCTGTTCCCTTGCTTATAGATAGGTGCAATTACTGCTTTTGCCCAATCTGAAGGTACCTTACCAACACTCCACGCTAATTTTACTACTCTATGAAGCCATTTCATCCCTGCCTTCCCACTATACTTCACCATTTCAGGTCTAATTTCATCTATTCCTGCTGCTTTATGACAATGGAGTTTATTTACCATCCTTTCCACTTCCTCAAGCATAATTTCACCAACATCATTTTCCTCCTCCCCTTGAGCTTCGCTGTTCACAACACCACCAGGATGATTTCCTTTTACATTGAGAAGATGTTCAAAATATTCCCTCCACCTCTCCAGTGATTCCCTGGGATCTATTATGAGTTCACCTGAATTACTCAAAACACTGTTCATTTCCTTTTTCCCTCCCTTCCTAAGATTCTTTATTACTGTCCAGAAAGGTTTCCCTGCTGCTTGACCTAGCCTTTCCAGGTTGTTACCAAAATCTTCCCATGACTTCTTTTTGGATTCAACAATTATTTGTTTCGCTCTGTTTCTTTCATCTACATACAACTCCCTATCTGCCTCGGCCCTTGTTTGGAGCCATTTCTTATAAGCCTTCTTTTTACGTTTACAAGCTGCTTTCACTTCATCATTCCACCAAGATGTTCGCCTTTTCCCGTCTTTACACACAGTTGTTCCAAGGCATTCCCTGGCTGTTTCTACTACAGCATCCCTATATGCCACCCATTCACTTTCTATATCCTGAACCTGCTTAATATCTACTGTTCGAAACTTCTCACTAATCATATCCATGTACTTCCGTCTAATTTCCTCGTCCTGGAGATTTTCTACCCTTATTCGTTTGCAGACAGATTTCACTTTCTCTACCTTAGGCCTAGAGATACTTAGTTCACTACAGATCAGATAGTGGTCTGTATCATCGAAAAATCCCCGGAAAACTCGTACATTCCTAACAGATTTCCTGAATTCGAAGTCTGTTAAGATATAGTCTATTATGGATCTGGTACCCCTAGCCTCCCACGTGTAGCGGTGAATAGCCTTATGCTTGAAGAATGTATTTGTAACAGCTAAACCCATACTAGCACAGAAGTCCAGTAAACGCTTCCCATTCCCATTAGCTTCCATATCTTCCCCACATTTACCAATCACCCTTTCGTATCCTTCAGTTCTATTCCCAACTCTCGCATTGAAATCGCCCATTAGCACTATTCTATCCTTGCTGTTTACCCTGACTACGATGTCACTCAATGCTTCATAAAACTTGTCAACTTCATCCTCATCTGCACCCTCACATGGTGAATACACGGACACAATTCTAGTCCTAATTCCTCCAACAGACAAATCTACCCACATCATTCGCTCATTTACGTGCCTAACAGAAACTATGTTCCGTGCAATGGTATTCCTGATAAAGAGCCCTACCCCAGACTCTGCCCTTCCCTTTCTAACACCCGTCAAGTACACTTTATAATCTCCTATCTCTTCCTCGTTATCTCCCCTTACCCGAATATCACTTACTCCTAGCACATCCAGATGCATCCTCTTTGCTGACTCAGCCAGTTCTACTTTCTTTCTTCCATAAGCCCCATTAATATTGATAGCTCCCCATCGAATTCCATTTCGTTCGCCAAGTTGTTTCCAAGGAGTCCCTCGCCTGTCAAATGGGAGTGGGACTCCGTTACTCCCATAGGTCCGAGGCTTGCTTAAAATGTTCTGAGCTCGGTCGATTCATGAAGCAGGATGCTGCCCTACTTGCACATAGTCCAAGTGAGGATCTCTCCTCTAACGGGTTATGGACCACCGGTGGATTGTATAGTCCTAGCCGCCTGAGCACAAGGAGGACCACGACTCAGAATATGTCCGAGATGCCCACTCCCATTCCATAGCAACTGGTATCCCGATTCTCAGGACCACTTACTAGGCCACTCAGCCGTTGCCCATGGTTCACGAACTAGGACGTGACTACAGTAACCCACAAACATGAACCATTGTGTGTTTTATTATTTCCCAAAATGATATGGTGATGGGTTTGATTCCAGGTTTGACTGACTTTCTTTAAATATTAACTTGTTAGGTAAACCCAGGATACGCACATATATGTTCAGAGTGTATGTTCATCGTAAGTGTTCAATGTAAATATACATTTGTCGTGGTCAAATGGATCACATGTTCGATACTCGGCAATGCAATCTCGTCTGTATATCAGATGTGCTTATATTGTGTTATAATTCTTCTCTTTTCTCGAAATCATGACCGGTAGACAAAGGACACTATTTAATATCCATTTATGACTAACACATGAAGGATATCTGGTTCTTACCCAGGAGTCTCGAGTTCGATCCTCGGTACCGGAACCATATTTAATATCCATTTGTGACGAGAGTTTAACAAATAAATTCAATATCCATTTTTTTAATATCATGTATCAGTGTATGTTGATCGAATGAATTGGTGTACATCAAGAATTAATTATGCCAAGACAATTTCAAGAAAAGAAGGCATATAATGTATATAATTGTATCAGTTGAATTGTTTCTTTTACTCATATGTTGAGATACAACATTATTTGTGTGGTTCATATCATTATAATAAATATGTTTAGAATATATACTTGAACGGAGATTCTTCTCATTTAGCAATATTAGCATATTCCTCTCATATTATAGAATCCTACTTTCATTATTTTAGATAGTGCCTATTTTATTTCTTTATCGGACATTCCATTACCCATATTGCTCTACGAATTCAGCCGGTGATCTTATGAAAGTAGGGAGGATGAGACTTCAAGCCTGGTAAGTGACTTCTGGCGGTTCTCATCGAAATGTTCCATCTGTACATTTGTTTGTGAAACCAAGTTAAATAATATTGCCCTAATTATACCCAGAGTAAGCCTCATTTGTTGCCCAACTAACGGGGCCAGTTTCATTTTGTCGCCCGATGTGCTCAGAGCTGGTTCATAATGTGGTGCGACGATAAAAGCCCTAACGGTTGCAATACCATTAAATAATTTATCCGTAAGCCACTTAGACATGAGACATTAGGTCAGACGTGTTAAACACTAGAAGAAATGTATAGGAGCTGGTTATATTTACTAATTAAATATCGAAGCGGAAGTTGAGAGTAATTACACATTTTAATTAATCAGTAAGAACTGTGGTACATGCAGCCGCTTGAGGGATCTTCGCCTACCTCAACAACTACTGAGCATCCAAATTGTCAGCAGATATGAGTGACGACTTATTCAGCTTATTACTTCATTTTCTTGACCGGGTCCGTTGCCTCTCATACTAACATCTCCTCAGTACAGGACAACAGCGAAAAGTTATATCTCGCAGCGTTAGTTGCATGGGGAAGAATCAAATTTCTTCCCTTCAGTGTTAAAGTTAACAAATGCGAATCGATGATCTCCATCAGAAAGAAACAAGCACAAATCAATTACTGTATAATAAACAGTACCAGCCTAAAGCGTATTATTGACGTTATAAGTAAGGCCTAAAGGAATTAAGGATTTTTAACGAGAGATGCTAATAAATTCAGATATACCGAAGCCATTATATTTAGTATATAATTCTCTACTTAGATCAGTAATAGAATGTGCATTTATAGTCTGGAATCGATCATTTAATAAATACAGTGAGTGTAAGAAGTATTCGAACATTAACGATATGTACTAAGAAGGCAATATACCTCCCGTCACATATCCGTAATTTTAGCCACTATGTAATATAATTATTCTTTAAATTTTCAGATGGATTTTTACTCATAACTAAGCAAGAATATTATGCTGGCCGCGCAACAACATATACAAGTTCATATCTGTACCATTATACAGGCGAAATACGTATTCGAACAGTAGAATTGTGAGCATGCTTCTCAACATTTCATTCCCTTCAGTGTGGGTATTGTGGACGCGTCAGTGTTACACATGTGCCCTTGTACCTGTCTGATGTTTCAGTTGCTGTGCTGTTAACGTGTTATAATGGGTCTGAAGGCAAAAGAAACGACTTTGAAAGAAACAAATGTATTTATTAGATTTCACAACCAATGAGAATCATTGCGAGATATTTCTAGAATAATTCATAGACTAAAATCCAACAGACTCGATAAATTAAAATTGTTACAAAATTTGCCACGAACTCGAAGGCCAAGAAAATTAGGTGACGCTGATGGTCGAGGTATTCTAAAAAAATTCTACCGATATCCGAAAAATCAGTGCACCACTATCGCAGTGGAGCTGAGACCAGATATGAATATACTGTGAACGTATGTCAGAGCAAAGTTCGTAATTTCCTTAGAAAGAACGACTACAATCGAAGAGGTGCCCATATAAAGTATTAGGTCATTGAGATCAGTAGGAAGAAGAGGTTGCAGTTCGCAAAATCATACAGTATGTAGACTCCTCCATAGACCTGTGGAATAGGGTTATGTTTACTGATAAGAGTAAACCAGGGACTTCTTGTATTAAAAGTCATCAATGATGATCACCATGCGCCTGAATGCACCTGCTGAACACGCCATCTCACTGATTGTCGAACACATTACAAAACTCCAGGCATTGCACGCACTCGATGGCAACCTTATTTCGCACGATGGGAAGTACAGTACTGCAATGTCCGCAATAGCATGCCTGACCCCAAGTTTAATCCTAAATATGAACTATGACCCTATTCAAGTTACGCACCCCCCCCCCATCCCCCAATTACTTCCAACATGTTTGGCAATAAGCTGTATATACAGAATTCCCAAAGGTAAACTCAGATAATCAAGAATTACTTCAGCAAATACGTCTATATGCATCTTCTGGAAGTAACAGTAATCTTCTCTTATTACAAGGTCCAACACTGGTTACTATTTGAACTCACCGTTAAATAGTATGTATTGCACCCATATCCTCCGCAGGTGAATAAAAACTGAATAAGTTTCCATATCTTTCATATACAGTATTCTGAATGTCTTTCAACACGGAAACAAGTACAAGACCACCTAGTAATCCAGAAAAAACACTTAAAGACACGGTTTGTTTGCTGTTGTTTATAATACGGATTTTCGCAGCAGTGAGGCCGATAAGCTGAAAACAAGCAGGGGGAATTTTCATTGAATTACGGTGCAGTAAGGATGACAGAGAAACGAAATTGTGTGAGGGAGAAAGACACGTCGAATCCCCTACGAAAGAATGAACTATCCCAGAAAATTCGAGTATTTATCAGAGGGAACTTTTATATAGGCCTATTCAATGGCAATAACAATTATCTATTTAGTATATTTTCAACTACAGGCAATAGTTAATAGTAATTTCGAGATCTCAAGTATCTCATCTAATTATGTGTATTTCTACACCACCCAGGAGGGTTATAAATAAGATGGTTTGATTTATTTCAGTAAGTACTTTAGTGCCATGACTATAGAATTTGTTTTACGTCGCACGGACACACATAGGTCTTATGGCAACAATAGGATAGGAAAGGATCAGAAGCGGGAAGGAAGCGGCCGTGGCCTTTAGGTACAGCCCCAGCATTTGCCTTGTGTGCAAATGGGAAACCACGGAAAACCATCTTCAGGGCTGCCGACAGTGGGATTCGAACCCACTATCTCCCTATTGCAAGCCGACAGCTACGTGCCCCAAACCACGCGGCTACTCGCTCAGTGTCATAGCCATGACCACGTGACTTGTGATGAGGCTATCATGGTGTGTCTCCGCCAGAAGACATATCACCAGGGACGCGCGTCAATTTTTAAATAGTAGTTGTGATCATAGTCCTCCTCTGTGGTGTAGTAATTAGTGTGATTAGCTGCCACCCCCTAAGGCCCGGGTTCCATTGCCGGCTCTGCCACGAAATTTTAAAAGTGGTACGAGGGCTGAAACGGGCTCCACTCAGCCTCGAGAGGTCAGCTGAGTAGAGATGGGATCGATTCCTACCTCAGCCACCCTGGAAGTGGTTTTCCGTGGTTTCCCATTTCTCCTCCAGGCAAATGCCGGGATGGTATCTAACTTAAGGCCACGGCCGCTTCTTTCCCTCTTCCTTGTCTATCCCTTCCAATCTTCCCATCCCCCACCAAGGCCCTTATTCAGCATAGCAGGTGAGGCCGCCTAAGCGAGGTACTGGTCAACCTCCCCAGTTGTTTCTCCCGACCCAAAGTCTTACGCTCCCGGACGCTGCCCTTGAGGCGGTAGAGGTGGGATCCGTCGCTGAGTCCGAGGGAAAAACCAACCCTGGACGGTAAGCAGATTAAGAAAGAAAGAAAGAAAGAAAGTTGTGATCATAAGTGGGAAATTGTAACCTGGGGTGTTTGTGTGGATATTTATGATGGGAAATACGCATGAGGTTCAGTTGCTGTTGATATGGCGTTAATCTATAAAATTCGGGTGCAGCAGTGGATGAATGATTTGCTGACCAAGAACCTCGTCATCAGTATGTAAGTCCATGCATTTAAGAATGATGTCAATGCGATTAAACATGGAAAATAACCGTAGCTAGACGTCATCTGTTGATGATGATGATGATAATAATGATAATGTTTCTTTGTACTAATATATTTAATATTTATATTATTTCACGTCCATTTGATTTTCTTTTTATTTATTCAAGCCCAAAGATGACTACAGAATTGAGTCAAAATGCACTGTGATTAATTTTTAATTAAATGGAGTTCCATTATTTATGTATTTATTTACTTTTTATTTTGTGTCAGTTTTAATTTCTTCGTTTCACGGTGAACAGTGATGTCAAGTATTCAGCGTCGTTACATATTCTGGGAATAATAATAATAATAATAATAATAATAATAATAATAATAATAATAATAATAATAGCAAGTTTTGCAGTAACCGGATAATAATGATTAATTTCCCGGACGTAAAGATGCTTATAATCTTTTAATTATAAAATGTGTTTACTAAAGGAAATGATACAGTAGCCTATACCGTTGATTTTAAATGGGACAAATAAGTGGAGAATATGACAGAGGAAATGTCGTTGTGATAAAATAAATGCTCTCCGCTACATTGAATTTGTGATGTATGCTGATCCCCACAACGTGTGTAAATTCCATTCGCAAGTCAATGATGTTTACTTGGCTCTGTTGACAATGTGTGCTCGTTAAGATACACAGTTCAAAAAAAATGAGGAGAACATGTTTTGTCACTGAGGCTCGCTGAAAAAAGTGATAATCACAATTAAGAAACAATCAATGTCTAAATCGTCCGACTCGTTGGCTGAATGGTCAGCGTACTGGCCTTCGGTTCAGAGGGGCCCGGGTTCGATTCCCGGCCGGGTCGGGGATTTTAACCTTAATTGGTTAATTCCAATGGCTCGGGGACGTATTCAACATTAGAAATCATCCTAGGTAGAGCCCTCATCTTCACAGACATGCAGGTCGCCTAATAGGCCGTCTACCAGAAAAAGACCTGCACCAGGCCTCTCCGGAGGCCATACGCCGTTATATCATAATGTCTAAATCCAGGATGTGCAAACTTAACCCTTGTACAGTCCTTATAATGAGCATTTCCATGCATTTTTCTTTTATTGATCTTCGCGGGTATTTCCTGTGATTTAAGGATTTTTCTTTTTCATGTGTGAGTGTTTAATTGTGTGTTGACATTTCTTTTTCGTTCCTTTGTTGCATCAAACCCACGTTCATACTGTACATAACTGATCCGCGATGCTAGTTGTACAGTGATAGAATAGGGATTAGGATGACCACTAGTACACAGTAAACAGCGTTGCTAAAACAACAGTTTTTTTTCCACCAGGTAACCACTTAACAGTTTATTATTTTATTAGGATTGTTGAATCATTATGACGATTTGATTATTGGTGATCATACTTTCAGGTATTTTAAACTCGTTGAGAAATGAATGAGGAAATTAATGTGATTGATGTTTAATTAATTAATCAACTGACACGTATGTCGTTAGCGTCTTCATTTGACAGCATTTCTTTCTAATAAAGCAAAGGAGTACGGCCTTAGAACAATCAGATATAAATATCACAATTACATTAAGTATAATGAATTATAAATGTGGGAAAACATACTCATGGCCAAAAGTAACTAGTGTAAAGTTTGTGTGAATAATTCCTGATTGAAGTTTTAAGTCATGCGAGTCCATAAAGGACAAATATAGTGGCAGGTCCAGATTTCGAGTTCCAGAGTGACGTAACGTTGTTCTTGTAAACCAGCTCGGATGCTGGTGAGCATACAAACTGTGGTAGCTTCATTGTGGTAGTTTAATATTTGACATTTTGGAATCTGATAACTATTGTGTGGATCAAGTGTGAAGTAGTGTCATTTAACGGAGTTAAATAAGCTTTAAATAATGAAATGTATTCGAATTAGTCAATTCCAGTGTAATTAATTTTAATTTAATCAATCAAAAATTTTGCGAATAACTAAACTAACTTTTCCAACAAGAATAATGCTGTATAAAATTTATTGACGGCCGGGGTGAGTTGCTCAGACGGTTAAGGCGCTGGCCTTCTGGCCCCAACTTGGCAGGTTCGATCCTGGCTCAGTCCGGTGGTATTTGAAGGCGCTCAAATACGTCAGCCTCGTGTCGGTAGATTTACTGGCACGTAAAAGAACTCCTGCGGGACTAAATTCCGGCACCTCGGCGTCTCCGAAAACCGTAAAAGAGTAGTTAGTGGGACGTAAAACAAATAACATTATTATTATTATTAATTTATTGACTTAAAGTCCAGAGTGAGGCTACATTGGTCTTATGGGACAAGTATTGTAAGCTAATGTTAATGTTTTGACTCAAATTTTATACAAATTTCATTCAATTTAACTTGTATTAGCTTATTACAAGATCATTTCTATTCAGTTTGCAGTTAATTTAATCTTATTTAATTTTTCATGAAATTTAATTAGTACAGTTTCATTTGATTTAATCCTGTTCTAATTAATCTTGATTTCCTTTGTTAAATTCATCATTCAAAATCAGTCTGGTTTTCTCATTTAGTGGCGTATCCCATAGGTTAGGATCCTTTGTGCACCCCAGACGAAGACAAAGTGACGGACGGTCTGCGCCCTGGGATCAGAAGGCATTTTAGCAGCGCGGAGCAAGTACACCCATGCTACAACAGGACGCTCGAAGGATACGGTATAGAATACCAAATGTGGACGTATTTTACTAGAAATTTTCTTACAGTCAAATCAGAAGGGAACTCTCACAAACAGCAGACCTAAATTAAATACTTTTTTCTTTTAAATCATATATATTCGTTTTTGTTCTCAGAGATTAAAAGAAAACAACTAGCAATACACTTACGTAGTTCATAAGTCTAGGTTTATTTGTTAGGTATAGTATTTTTAAATGAATATTAATTATAACGTTGGAAACAACTAATGGTAATGTTCCCTAAGTGATCAGGAATGCCTGTAGAACAAGAAATTAAGTTAATAAATAAATAATTTAACCACGAAGTTAAGAGCTGGTAGCCGGATAGTGGATACAGATTGTCAGTTATTTCCATAGTGGAAGCATATTGATATTTTAGTGTATGAAGAACATCCTCTGCCTAGACATTTCATTAATATGTGAGAGTTTCTGCGAGGAACCACACCAGGAAGTAAGGCTTGTTTACAAGGCGCGATAAATGAGTTATAAAATCACTTCAGAACATTAAAATAAAAGCAAAATGACAGTATTTATCAGGTCATATCTTGAATTGTACATAGATTAGTGCAATCTCAGCGTCAGTATACTGATAAGAAGCAGTCTGCATCTTTAACATTATCACTGCCGACCTCAGTGGTCGCGGAACTTCTGTTCCTAAGACTGTACTCGATATCGTATAAAATGTGTGTTATTTGATGGTGTTTGAATTAGACAACTCCCTGTTGTTGGTTTCCAGTCACCTTGATAAACTCCGGATGAGCAAAATTTCGGCAACTCTGCATCTTTTAAAATCTGTAAGAATTGAACGGGCGTTAATCAAGTATTATTATTATTATTATTATTATTATTATTATTATTATTATTATCATCATTATTATTATTATTATTATTGAGGTTTTTTCATGCGTTCAATACAAACAGGCAGTCCCCTCTCTGTAAGTAATTATGCATTTGCACTTTCGTTTTATTAATAGGGAAAAACGTTACAAGACGTTAACCAAACAGCGTTATGAAGCAAGAAAAACATATTTAAAACTCAAGCTCTTCACTCTTGAAATTAGACACACCATGTTCTCCAAGTTACATATTCATTTCAAAATAACGTATTTGTATCATAAATAGCACCTTCGCAACTTGTCATTTTGCGTTACTTTGTATTGTTCTGCATCGTATATGCAACCAATTCGTATTTGGATGTTTAGTGGAGTATATACCACAACTTGCTAAATAAGGCATTAGCCTAGCAGTTTCTGGAATGCGTATGGTAAATACAGCGACAATTCACTCACAAGGGCCGCTATCAGTCCCAGGTTTCAATCCATGAGGAACTGACCAGTGTATATCAAATTGCCTATGGACGAGTGTGGTGCCGGCCCCGTGGTGTAGGGGTAGCGTGCCCGGAGGCCCCGGGTTCGATTCCCGGCCAGGTCAGGGATTCTTACCTGGACCTGAGGGCTGGTTCGAGGTCCACTCAGCCTACGTGATTAGAATTGAGGAGCTATCTGACGGTGAGATAGCGGCCACGGTCTAACTGAACAGATTAGCACAGGATACGGTGACATGGAGGGCTGCATCAAACCAGCCTACGGCCTGATGCCTCAAATATTATTACTATTATTATTATTATTATTATTATTATTATTATTATTGCATGATTAGGACAATAAGCGTGAAGTAATAATCTATGCGAAATACCGGTATAATATCGATAGCAATCAATTGTGTGCACAAAAATGTAAGGTACAAATTCACCGTAACGTTGTGTAATATCGTCAACTCACCTCCACCACATTCGTCATTTTCCGCCACTTTCTTCCCGGCGTTCGACATCCCCATACTGTCACAGCTATAGCACTACTGTCAACCAATTACCTGCGACATCATCGATTCTACACTCTTCATGGATGTTCTCGGCGTTTCCAGTGCAGTGTGCTATGACTTTTTCCCGTACCTCCACTTTCCAACTTGCCTACATAACTAGCTCTCTTTCCTTCCTACTTTGAGGCATTCTTCAGCTGTTGGAGAGAGGGCAACATCTCTGTGTTACGCTGATGTAAGTTTTCACGTCAGTATGGGACTTATTCTTCGACCATGAGGTATTGTAAACTTCGCATGACTGTGTTCTCGGGTGGTTGTACTCGATTATGTATCCTCTGATTCCTCTGATTTATTATAGCTCTTTTTTCCTTGTCTTCTCTCATCTTCGCCTTTATATCTGTTAGATCCTTGGTTATGCTGTCCTTCATATCAGTGATTTGTTGGAACTGTGCTTCGAACATTTCTTTGATCTGGTCAACCTGAGAAGCATCGCGGAAAACTTCCTTGATTTTCTCCATGTCCTCCCATGTCAATGGGCCTGGGTTCACCTCGACGTCTCCGATGACTAATACAGTAACCACTATAGTTGCCGCCATCAATAGTTCCGTCAGTCCTACTTCTTTATTAACTCCTAATTTGCACTCCGTCTTGATCCACTTGACCCGGTTGTGCCATCGTCCTATCACACTCCTATACCGCTGCACTGTTACGCCCATACTGCTTTTCCTGCACTTCCGGAGTTACCACGCACGTCTGCTCACTAGTTCAACTCGACAAAGACTGATTATGTATCCATTAGGGAGCAGCTGAATGGCTAGTTCCTTTGTTTGGAACACTATTCGAATTTGATAAAGTGAATTTTCGGTGTGTCAATACTCTCGAAAACTTCTACTCTGTTGTTTTTACTATCTTCCCTACTGTTTCTTATTTCACGTTGTACAGTTGGTTGGGAAACATATGTTCTGTTTAACAGATGGACTGTAAATGTTATTCGGATGAAATACAAATTGTGGCTAATACCGAACTTCGTAATATTTCCTTCATGATTTGTTGTGAAAAGTGTTCTAATCTTTCGATAGCTGCCTCTGTGCATCAGCGGTAGAGTGTCGGCCTCCGGATCCCAAGATAGCGGGTTCAAACCCGGCAGAGGTAGTCGGATTTTTGAAGGGCGGAAAAAAGTCCATTCGACACTCCATGTCGTACGATGTCGGCATGTAAAAGATCTCTGGTGACACATTTGGTGTTTACCCGACAAAATTCATTAAATCTCAGCCACAGACGCCCAAGAGAGTTTCGGTTTACTCGGTCTGCCATCTAGTGGTGGCCTAGAGTAAAAAGGAACGTCGAAATTGACGAGCAGACAGCCAGATGGAGTCAAATTGAAATGTCTGCACACGGTAGCTGAGGCCATACGATTATTATTATTATTATTATTATTATTATTATTATTATTATTATTATTATTATTATTATTATCTTTCGATATTTTGGTGCTTTATGATTCCAAACTTCTTGTGTCTTGTGATTCAATCATAGCCGACTACAGTTACAAGCCGGAGTCATGTAAGTTTGGCAACGTCCAGTGGAGGCCAAGGTGAAAGCGTGGGATCTATTCGTGCATGCTGATGTCTATAGTGAACTGCAACTCGAGTTTAGTTTAATTTTTCACGAATAGGTTCGAGTATATATAACAAGTGATAGAATAAGCATACGTAGAGCCTAATATCGAAATAATGTGAAGGCTAAGCAGGGCTTAACAGCTTAGGACTGTAGAGCTGGCTTTCTAAGCCCAGCTCAATCTGGTGGTATTTGAAGGTGCTCAAATAGGTCAGCCTCGTGTCGGTAGATTTACTGGCACGTAAAAGAACTCCTGAGGGACTAAATTCCAGCACCTCGGCGTCTCCAAAAACGTTAAAGTAGTTAGTGAGACGTAAAGCAAATAATATTATAATTTTTTGCACTAAGAGGAAGAAGAGTTGGGCCCCATTCAAAAAGTTTCTTTTGGAACTGTGAAAGCAAATTATTTACTGTAAACAAAGTTTCAAGATTATAACTTAGAAAGAAGGTTTAGTCAGCACTTATAGCTTATTGGTTGTTACCGCACTTCAAGTCCTAGAAAGTGAGATGAAAATTAGGATTAAGTGTGTTCTAGGGTTGCGGTCGTGGTGTTGATGGTATGGAAAAGTGAGGTTTGGCTGTAGCCAATTAGAAACGTCTGATTCCATCAAGAGAGATGTTATTGGGCTCAATATGGAAGTAATAAACAAGTTAGACTCACTTTTATCATGTGGGTTTTTTGGTGGGCATTTTTACATGTCAGGGGTAATATGCTGTACATTTCTGGATATACACTAAGGACAATATCCAGAAGAATAAGCTGTGACACTTGTTTAGGTCTCCTGCAGTGTATGAAACAGGTGATCCCTATTTTGAAAAACTTCAGTGAGGTGGGTTAGTGGTGCCATCACATTGTGTTGTGTGTGTCTGCAGAATAGTGGTATACGAAGATTACTTGGGTTGTGAAAATTATAAAGAATTTCTATTCTCTGTATCCCGTGCTGCTTTAGGAAGAAATGATAATCAACAGTTCTGGTTTGAACGCCATCATTGTGGGCGTGACAATAATGGTGCGATAGATTGTTTATTGTCTACATTTTCCAATGTCGTGTTAAATAAGTGCCGAAAGCAGATGAAGAACACGAGTTATGTCGGCAGCGAGGATAAAAACACTAAGCGGAGGAAGCTGTCAACGCTGCACAATAATTGAGCTTATGAGTACTGTTCTTAAAGTGTTTTGTTTTTATTCATATAAAATGTGTATTTCTAACTTCAGCGAATGCATTTACTGAAGTGTGTGTTTCTTAGTACCATTTTACGAAGAGTATGCATTTATCATAATCGTCTTGGTCTAAATGTAGTGAATATAGGTGAAGTCATTCACAATCGGATACGCCCCCTTTTCTCTCGGCTTCCGATTGACAGATAGATACAGCGTTTTCAAGCGTACCTTCCGGCTTTAACTGTAGATGGCTCTGGTTTCAATACATGTGTTTTGTTCATCCGAAGTTGGCAATTCTTGTTCAACCCCTATTGTCCTTTTGTTTTCCTGACAGCTTGTACATTGCTATCTATATCTTCCCTGGGTAGCATCCACGGTATACCTCTCGTTGCCCAGCCCTTGATTATGTCTCTTCCACGATCCCTTTTTATCCTTCCTACTCGCCACGCTGGTAGCAGAGCTAATCCGAACACTTCAGCAGGATCTCTTCCGATCTAACACTCCAAGTTCTCCTTTAACATTCAACGTACACTGAGAACCAAGGTTTCAGATTCTACGAAATATCTTCCTTTCTTCCCGAAGGTCTCGCGTCAATAACATATATAAAACGTACAACGGAAAGAAAGCCTCAACGTATGGATATAGAAAACAGAGAAGCTCTAATTCAACTGCAAGCCAATCTTAGCACGGTTATCTACAATTCTGTGCTTCAATCAAAGCATATATTTTAACAGAGCGAGTTGGTCGTGCGGTTAGACACGCGTAGCTCTGAGCTTGCGTTTGGGAGATGGTGGGTTCGAATCTCAACGCCGGCAGCCCTGAAGAAGGTTTTCCGTGGCTTCACATTTTCATACCAGGCAAATGCTGGGTCTGTACCTTAATACCACAGCAACTACCTTCCCTTTCCCATCCTTGAGTCAACGGAAATCTTTGACGTGTTCGTGGAGCCTACTAGCGTATATTGCAGATATTCCTCTCCCAACAGTTAACATTTTGTTCGCCATTTCAGTCCCAGATAATAACATACCTGCACTAATATGGGCATCATCACGACGCATCTTAACACATTAACACGCTTCCCTATTCGATTCACGCTCGCAGAGAAGTGGTTATTTTGTTCTCAGATAGGACTGAAGCTTCATCGATCGGTAATCCAAAATTCGAATCCTGCAGCTAATAACGGCAATGCTAATTGTATTTCCTCGTTCTTAACGAGATTAATTTTACACAGATGCCAAGACCACCCTATCGGAAACACTGAGAACCTATCCCTAAGTAATCCTTAGACGGCTGCACACTTTAAAACACATGTTACAGTAGGTCCTGGATTTTTATGTAATGATGATGATGATGGTTGTTGTTTTAAGGGGCCTAACATCGAAGGTCATCGGCCCCTTTTTATGTAACAGGCCTATCAAAGTGTGAAGTATGTACATAAAATGTAAATACCAGTGAAATATATTACATAGCCCATGCAATATTCGTAAAATATATAATAGGCCTAGTACTAATGCACTAAATGTTCGTATATTTATTTTATTATGACGTATGGTTATCATAGACAATATAATTGTTTTAAATACCCGCATATTTTATGACCAAGTCATCCTTGTTGCTTTAGATAATTTGTAAGTAGTCTACTGCTTTCTAATTCGACAGCATGAAATATTGAAATTAAAGGCATTATCAAAATACTTTAAAAAATTAAAAATAATGTCATGCGCTGTATTTTGTAGCGAATTTCCTGTTACCCTCGTGCACTGGAAAGTAAATGTTACTGAACAAAGTTAATACAGAATCTGTTCTTAAACCCCTATTAAGTCGCCAAGTACTTCTTGTTTACCACTGTGATATTTTGGCGCTCATCCGATCAAATTCTCCAGTAGCCTGGAAAGGACCGTTCACATCGCAGGAAGTCACCAGTGCATATTGTAAACGATAAAACTAGCTCGGTGGAATACTTTCCAGGGGCCACTAACGATTCTTGCAAACCTAGATTTCATTTCAAAACTGTATGGAGTTTGTCAGAAACTTTGACCATTGAAAGGCACCTAGCCATCCCAGATTGCGAGAAAGGATTAGTGCTGCTGTATGCATTAGAGGCCCATAAAGAAAAGAAAAAGAAGAAGAATCTGTATGCAGTTGAGGCACTCGGACCAACTATATTTCACAGACAAAGGGATAGAAATCCTAATTTTCAAGGAATTTTAAAGTTAACTTCAGCAATTGAAATATATTCTATATGAGATGAAATTCGCCAAATATTTTACTAGTCTATGGTCTGAAAAAGAAACGAGCTGACAATTTTTTAAAGTAATTATCTGATATGTACAAAAATGTTACGTTTTTCACATAATATGTAAATATATGGCTGTAACAATATGGAATTGCTCGGGTGTGGGTGGTGCTGAGTAATGACATTCAGAATATAACCAATGTGTCAGTGTCATGAAAGGTGTTGCTCATAGGGTTAGTCGTGCTGCAATAGCACTGTCTGGCCCAGTGAAGAAAGCAGTGGCAAACTACCTCACTCCTCGTCTTGCCTAGTACGCCTCATTTTTGTACTGCCATTGGTTTTTGTGGTTTCCGTATAACTTCATAGCCTATGGTGGTGCTATTTGAGGATCCAACCAACCTCTGGGCTGATGACCTAACAGACAGACAGATGCAATATCACTAAAAATAAGTAAAATGAAACACAGATATGACCATATCAGAACCACAATTAGCAGACAGTTGGCTACAAGTAAAGGAATGGAACATGTAATTAGATAAGAATCCGGGCCGAATTTATCAGACATTAGCTACTCACTTAGGTGTAACGAGATGATGGCTAAATAAGCTCCAAGCCCCAGTATGAATATAAAATATTACCCGTTACGTCTTGTCATCAGTCTTGATTTCCGTGAGGTGAGGTAAAGGCGTACTCATGTCACCCAGAAGGACATGGGTTTGATTCCCCGCCACAAGGTCGAAAATTTAGAAGAGAATTGAGTTTCTGGAGTGTCACATGACCCTGAGGTTCACACAGCTTACACCAAAACTGAGTATCCGGTTAATTCTGGAGGGCAAAAGTGGCAGTTTAAAGAGCTAAAGACTCCGTCCTACTAAGTGTGGAGGTTATGGGAAGTGGAAGCCTTCAACTTCCATCACTCCAAGGACCAGCATGGCCTGCTCAGAGATGACTCTTCTATAATTACGACTAAGAACACCATGGCGAATATAATGCACTTCCTTACAGCAGCAGAACGCATTTGTACTTAGCCTCGTATACTGGAAATGTAGTCATCATTTTAGTCAAACATTCACGGATCGATTTCTAATCAGACTTGTTTGTTCCTTGTCCTAGAACGCATCTGGTGTCGTAGATTGGTAAGTGCTAATTGGATTAAAAATCTTATTTGCCACGGTAATGGCGGTCTGGCTGAGGCTGCCAGTAAATATAGGTGAAAGTGAGGTAACTTCCCACGAAATTAGATTCGTGGACGTTCCGTTCACTGCATACCCTCTGAAAAAAATCTTTACACGAAGTAATTTGCAAGGAATGTGAGGTAATAGAGCACGGCGGTCTTTCTAACGAAAGCCAGATGTGTGATAATACAGCGCATAACGCACTTGCCCCTTGTTCCCTATGAAAGCAGTTGATGGGCATTGCATGATCGATTGCAGTAAACATAATAGGACGATAAATAGTATTTTTCAGGGCAGAGTTTTAGAATCGCATGTATTAATATTACTTGCAGTTTAAGGGACATTAAACACGGATTATTTTCATCATGCTCGGATAGAGGTCTAACCCACTCGCTCTAAATTAGATAGTTCTGGGTTCAAATTCCGGCGATTTCGGGGGTATCTGCAAAACGATTAGCACAAGTGACAAGTAGGGCATCACACGTAACATTTCAGCAAAGCCTTAAACTATGTCCGGATGATCTATCACCTGTTGTGAAGATGAACTTCGCTACTTTCTTTTTTCACATCAGATAAATACCGGGAATGTACCTTAATTACAGCCAAGATCGCTTCCTGAAGATTGAGCTTTTTGCGATAATGGGATGGAAATAATGAGTAGGGATGGGAAAGAAGCGGTTTTGAAAGCCACCTTCAGAACTGTCAACTATGGTGTTCGAAACGACTATCTACCGAATGGAAGCTTGCTGCTACACGACCAATACCGTGTAGCCAACCCGCTTGGTATAATAATAATAATAATAATAATAATAATAATAATAATAATAATAATAATAATAATAATAATAATAGGCTCCTTGGTTGAATGGTCAGCGTACTGGTCTTCGGTTCAGTGGATCCCGGGTTCGATTCTCGGTCGGGTCGGTCTTTAAGCCGGGTCTGATTAATTCAACCAGCTTGGGGAACGGATGTGTGTTCATCTTAATAAACATCTTCATATACCTACAACACAATACACTACGAACCATCGCAGAAACGTACGATAGTGAACACATCCTTCTACAAAGGGACGGCGTGAGGAAAGGCATTCGGCCCTAAAAATGGGCTTAATCCACAAATAGTGCCAGTCCCATGCAGTTGCGAAAAGGCCAGGAAGAAGAATCATCTCTGCTACACAAGGTAAGTGAAGCACGGAGATACCAAGGAGGAATTGGTGAGATTCCGTTTTGAATTATTTCAGGTGGTGAGGTGAGGTGAGGTGAGGTGAGGTGAGGTGAGGTGAGGTGAGGAACTAAGAAACCACAGAGATAGTTGGAAACAGAGGATTGGTTAGTTGGTGATTCTTGCAACTGTGCAATCGTCCTCTAAATAGAGGACTGTAGAGGCGCTAAGTTCATTATAGAGGCTTGCAGACTGAACTCTGTAAAGATTAACATTCTATATTATTATCAGTGTAAGAATTTTTTTTTTTTTTTTTGCTATTGGCTTTACGTCGCACCGACACAGATATGTCTTATGGAGACGATGGGACAGGAAAGGGCTGGGAATGGGAAGGAAGCGGCCGTGGTCTTAATTAAGGTACAGCCCCAGCATTTGCCTGGTGTGAAAATGGGAAACCACGGAAAACCATCCTCAGGGCTGCCGACAGTGGGGTTCGAACCCAGTATCTCCCGAGTACTGGATACTGGCCGCACTTAAGCGACTGCAGCTATCGAGCTCGGTAATGTAAGAATAACTAGACCCGTGGACGAAATAATTTCTCATTTTTTCCTTGTGGTTTAACGTCGCACTAATACGTCGAGGGTTTTCTGTGACGCAACGATGAAAAGGGGGCTAGGATTGGGACGGTAGCGGCCGTGGCCTTAATTAAGGCAGAGCTCGGAAAACCATCTTCAGGGCTGCCGACAGTGCGATCCGAACCCACTATCTCCCGAATACAAGCTCACAGTCACGTGACCGTAACCGCACGGCCAACTCGCTCGGTCGCTCTGTCACCTTTCCAACGTGACACTAACACGTGCGTGGGTATCTTGCGAAACTGGGATGGGAAATAGCTGGGACTGCAACGGTGGAAGGATTAAGGAATAGCCCCGGCATTTGCCTGTTGTGTAAATAGGAAACCACGGAAGAGGAATTTCAGGACTGCCAACGGTGAGATTTGAACCTACTACCTCCGAATTACACAATCCATGTCGGGTAGCCAACGCGCTCAATGTGAACCTGTGGTGCGTACTAGCGAGCATATTCGTGAATAACTGGGGCTAAGACTGGGATAGAAGCGAATGTAACCTACATTCCATGGCAATCAATGCGGTTTCCAAATTGATCTGAGTCTGCGGATAGAGGTATGAAAGATGGAACTAGAATATCTACTCGAAGATTTAAACAAAAATTATCTAATTGCGTTCGATAGGAAATTCATCCCGCCTGTTGCCATTACCTGATGGATGCAGTATTTTTGTATCCGTCTCTTGGCACAGGCCAGAGCAAAGTGTAGCTTCCACCGAAGTCCCAGTCTCATCCATGGCTGTGACAATATGGAAGCTGCTGGGGTATGGGTGGTGCTGAGTAATGACATTTGGCGCACAACTAGTGTCTGAGTGTTATGAAAGGTGTTGCTCAAAGGATCAGTCGTGCTGCAGTGGCACCTTCTGGTCCAGTGAGGAAGGCAATGGCAAACTACCTCACTCCTCATCTTGCCTAGTACGCCTCATTTGGGCTCTGCCATTGGTTTTTGCAGTTTCCTTATAACTGCATAGCCTTTGGTGGTGCTATTTGAGGATCCAACCTGCCTCTGGGCTGATGACCTAACAGACACAGGAAATTCATGAACAAATAAATGAAATAATGTAAGAACAAAAATGCGCCGTTATAAAGCACGACGATTTTCTATGGTAAAAATTAATATTTCTACCTTACCATGTTCTTTAAAAGTAGAAACACTTATGTGCACTCCTCATTATGGTAAATTTTCTGTGATCTGCGGTGTACTGATATTACTCTAGAATTTCTGTTTTAAATAATTCCAATCTTAGCATGAAAAGATCAACGAAAAGGTATGATGATTATACAGAATGGAGCATGAAAGAGCCGCCTGCCTGGCTGCTGCTGTTGTTGTTGTTGTTGTTGTTGTTGAGAGGTTCATTCGTGGCTTGCCGCTAGCTAGGTAGGCGGCCTTTTCATGCTTTAATGTATAGCAAAAATTCAAGGAAGTTCTGTCTGATTTTCACAATGTTTAACTTCACGCTCTGCGTCAAATATATACAGGGTAAATAAAGTTGGCGCACACTGGGTAAACCATGAGATTCTGCTATCACCTGTAATACAAAGTTCATTTAGCATAATGCTGTCTGGCCCTTAAGTTGAATAGAACAGATGTTTACAAAAGGAGGCGCTGACAACAATATAACTGCGTATGGCGCGGCTAAGCACAGGTATCATGAACACTAGGTTGCAACGGACCTCTTATTACTGCAATGAGACGAAGGAGGATATGGAAAAAAATTATACATAAACGCCTGTGTTCCGAGTCTTGCTCTTTCTTTCTTTCTTTCTTTCTTTCTTTCTTTCTTTCTTTCTTTCTTTCTTTCTTTCTTTCGTGTATCGAATTTTATCTAATTTCATTTTGTACAATGCAGTATTTTTATTTGCATTTCTTACGTTTGCTGTTACCTTTATTTCAACATTGATACATAAGATTAACTTGTTACATACGTAAACTAACAACCTTTATAATCTTTAGCCCTCATAACACAAATAAGTCCAGTGGAGAATAATACGGGATACAACATTATCAGCTATTCGATATGAGGCACAAAAATTAAATACAGTAGGTAAGCTACAGTACAATGCACAAATGGGGACATACTGTACAACACAAATCCATTCTTCACTTTTGAAGTCCAGGTTTCTCTCCAGTGAGACAGTACCTACAGTTATGAGCAACGGTCACATTAGAGAAGATGTCAACAGCGACCACCCTTCATTTCCAAACATTTGACCACTCGCTGGATCATACTTTGCTGGATTCTGCTCAACACATCTTCATCCACCATTACCCAAGCAGCATGTAAATGAAATGTTAGGTCTTTTATATTCATAGGCGGAGTAGCATAAACTTGTTCTTTCAAGTGTCCCCCACATATAAAAATATAGTGGATTAAGTTCCGGAGAACGTGGAGACCAAAACACTGGACTTCCACGACCAACCAGTTTCCCTGAAAAGGCTTGATTTAAATATCTGTGTACATTCACTCCAAAGTATGGGAGTTGAAACCCTAGTTGTCACCGAACTTCAACTAACACGTTTTCTAGTGCGTCAGGCAAATTACTGCAAATATATGATAAAATGGCGCGGTCAACTTTTCCAGCGTATACGTTTATGCCAAAGAGTTTGAAAGCCACATTCTCGGGTGAAATGTGGGTTATGGTCAAACCAATGATGGCTGTAATGGAGGTTGAAAATACCCTCAAGAGTGAAGCTAGATTCGTCAGCCCATATCACATTATTTATGAAATATTCACCAGCTTCCACATTTTCCCGAAACCATTCACAAAACTGTATTCGTCGAATGCGGTCTTGTGGACGCTGGTGTTAATGGATAATGATATGGATGCAGTTCCTCGCCGTGCTACAGGTCAGAGCCAGTTTTTGAGATATCTGGAACTGGCTTGCAGTACCACGTGTACCTCGCTGAGGTTGTTTGTTAGTGAATACCTTCCTCCGTATGTAGAGAACGTCTAGTCCTTGGCCGACCTCTATCCACTAGTTGTGGATGAAAATTACCCGTGTCCAAAGGGAGACGCTCCAGACAACGAAACACATTCTTATCGGGATGACGTCTTTGAGGGTATCGTTCAGCATACTCACGAGCAACAACATCCCGGTAATGTGTTTTTAGTATTGGGTGTATCACATCTACGTACTCATCGTGTGTGTACTCCAACGAGAAGCCGCATTACGTGACCTGACAGAACCAATTATGGTACTGCACTGCGCGTTTCGTAACTAATGCCTGCAATTTAAAGGACCCCAATGCCATAGGGAACCAGGTTTCCACTGGCCTGTGATAGGCTATTATCATGTGACGAAGTAAAAAACGCTGAACTGCTTATAAATGGCATGTACTCTGAATTAAAGTGAAGAAGAAGAAGAAGAAGAAGAAGAATAAGAAAGCTACCGAACCAGGATTCAAGCCCAAGCTCCATGGTTCGCTTACCCAGGAGTGTACACGCTGAGCTACCACGGCTGTTGTATTACTACTCATATTCCGACCGCCGCACGTTCCGACAGTCTTACCAAATCACCTTTAGCGTACGCGTATTTTCAATTTCACCTGATTTTATTTTTCTGGTAAACTCTTATCCTAAAGTTGGATAAGGAATATCATGGAGTGCTGCAGGTGCGCCATTTTTTCCTTTATTTGTATATACAGCGTCATTCAGCTAGGTTGTCCACCTCATAACTCGTGAACGGTTAAAAATATTGGCATTCTGTTTCCACTTGCAGTAATGGTACCAAGGGGCTCATAGTCGGACTTCCAGTACTTTTTCTTGGCGTCAATATATCCTGAGATAATGGCACTAACTGTGCTTTCTTAAATAAAACTACAGTGTTTTCTGCACATAGTTTTAATCCTACAAACATTACAAATTCAGCACCGTGATTATTTTGAAAATTGGACAAGCACTCGAGAAAATGCTGTTGACATACGTGCAGAGTTGCTTGATCTTCTTCTGATATAGGCCTAAACGGACATGAACGTAAGTATTCGTACAGGGAAACATGTTACAGTAAATGACTTATACCTCGATTAATATGTCGTGTGCATACTCTATTCCCCTTGAGTAACATGTATGAGGTTTTCCGTAATACCACAGATCAACCACAAGTGTAAGGACGCGTGCACACCGAGCGCGCTTCGCATAGTGTGTCGCGTGTAGCGTGAAAGCATAGCGCAAGGCGTGCTTGCTGTTCACACGGATAACTCTATGCCGTGCTCTCAGCTTAGTTTGACGCGAGGCGTTTTAGGGTGGTCACAAATTAATGCCGTAATCCAAGTACACTAGAAACAGTTTACTGATGGATAACAGTTATCTAAAATTGAAAATTAGAAAGAAGAATCGAAAGTGGATTCATTAATTTAATGAAGAACGAATTAATTTCGGAGAATTCCATTGTTTGTACAGAGATGCAAGACTTTATCGCGATAAATTTTATGATTACTTAAGAATGACAAAAAATACATTTGACCTTCCAAACCCTGCAACTGCAATGTGGCGACAAGTAGCAGAGAAGTATTGGGAGAAATTCAATTTTCCCAATTGTCTAGGAGCACCGGGCAGCAAACACGTCGAAATTAAATTTCCGGCTAAATCGCGCTCTTTATATAATAATTACAAATAGCATTCAGCAATGTTATTACACTTAGCATACACAATTTACCGTCGTAACAAAAGTGGAGTAAATGTGTGACAAATATAATTCATAAACATAAATATTTACTTCCAAGCCCACTACTAGCCTGCAGAGTGATATTCTTCATGTCACCACCCTCCATTGGCAAAATTATAACCCGATGTTACAGAGTCTGGGAGATTCTACGCACTTTGTCACAAAGTGTTCGACTACATGGCTAAATGGTCACCGTACTGGCCTTTGGTCACAGGAGTCCCGGGTTCGATTCCCGACAGAGTAAACTCCATTGGCACGGGGGCTGGGTGTATGTGTGTATTCATGGTCATTTCATCCTCATCACGACGCAGGTCACCTGCTGGCGTCGATTCAAAAGACCTGCACCTGGCAAGCCGAACTTTTCCTCGGACACTTCCGACACTAAAATCCATATGCAATTTCATCCTGTCACAATGTTAAGCCCAGTAAAGTGTGACATTAGAAGTAATATTACTGTATATGTTTACTGTAGGAATGCGATAAAACTGTTGTAGATAATTAAGTCCACTTATTTTGCAAAACAGTTACATTTTTATGTATTTTTGGTGTCTTGGGTTCCATATTTCTTCTCTTTGAAACACTGCATGAATAATTTCTTCTTCCATAGCTTCAGAACCAGCTAGGTAACGCTAAGCAATTAACCAACACTGCGCGTTGTCTGGCGCTTCGCTTAGCTGTAAGGTAGGCGTTCAGCGCAGCAGAGCGCGGACGGTGTGCACACCTGGCTTAGGAACAAAGCACTGGTTATGCTTAGCGTGACGCTTAGCGTTGAGCAACACGCGACACACTATGCGAAGCGCGCTCGGTGTGCACGCGGCCTAAGACCACGGCCTCGTGTGAAAAAGACAAAAGTTTACGTCCGGACATAAATATTCGTACAGTTTGCTGTCAACGAAGAAATAACGGGCAAACTAACCCTCTGCCACACTCAGTCTCTCAGGTGCTGACTGCTTCAGTAACGAGCTGCACTGAGTGACTAGTGGTAATACAAGTGGTTGAAATGGGTCGAAACGGAAGGAAACTGCAGTGGAAGCGAGGCGGCTGATTCTCACATTAAGCAGTGAAGGGAAATCGTATTCCGGAATTGCAAACATCGTTGGGAGAAGACTTTCGCCTGTGCAGAGTATAAATAAGTGATTCCAAGAAACAAACCTGCTAATAAAGATAGGGTAGGTCGCGCCCAAAAACTGCCCACCAGGGAAACGAGGCATGTGATGCAAATGATCAAGAAGGACCCAAAACCTACATCTAGTGGGATAGATGCTTTAGTGGGAGCACGGTAGCTAGAAGAGAGACGGTGTCACGAGATGGATGCGCAGTAGACTACTGTACTCGTGACGTCACTAGACCGTCCCTCCCATTAAACTACGCATTATTTGGCCCGTTAATATCAGTCTATATACTCTTTGGTGTCGGTGTTTTCATTCTAAGCAGTGAAGTTCGGTGCATTGCTGTTCGTCTGCGGTCTGCACATTGTTTCTTTAATTGTTTAATTACCGTCGAGTCTTGCAAATGTTTTGAAAGTCGAACTTGTGCGTATCGTTCGTGAGTGAAGAGAATTCCAGGGTATATGTCGTGTTTGTTCTGTTAAAATGCCGTGCTCTGTACAAACCATACCAACAACGCAAAGAATCGTCAGTTGTCCTTTTACAGATTCCCAGAAGACCTACAAAATCTGCACAAATAATGGGTACATTTTTGTAGAAGAAAACATACGTGCGATTTTAGAGTTAATAACGTACGCTCGGAACATTTTCTGCCCTCTGAGTTTGAAAGAGATTTACAGTCTGAACTGTTAGGCCTTCCCCCTAAGTACTTGTTGTAAAAAGGAACAGTTCCTTCCCAAAACATCCCCACGTTTTATGCATCAGTAGACAATTCACACAGAAATACACGCAACGAAAGGCGGGATTGGAAAACGTTCTAGAATTGCTAATAAGCAAATCTGTAGAGAAATCAAGTGAGCTTGATCACCTTTCTCAGGAAAGACAAATTGACGAACAGTTACGCCAAAATAAAGACAACCTGCCCTTGAAGTGTGAATTAGCTGATGTGATGGTCAAAAATGAAGAATTAAAGGAAAATATCAAATTACTTACTGAAGATCTAAAAGAGCCCAAACCAAAATAGGAGGAAATTAAAAAAACTGAGGGTTTTTCTAAATGTCAAAAACAACCTTTACTAAAGGTAAAGTGTAAAAACTGGACACCTGAAAATGTAGCCAAAGCATTTATAATTCAGTGTATCCCCGAAAAAGCTCTATCACATGTTAGGAAAACTAAAATATCCCCCTCCTAGTGAAACAATAACACGGCTGAACTTCTCCCTGGCACTGTGGCAAGGTTATTTCATATATTTTTCCTGGGAATGAACAGTTTGTTGAAACTGTTAATGATGGATTTAATGTTCTTAATCAGAGAATCCCTCATCATCCAACAAACATGTTCAAAAGTGTTTACGGAACAAGTGTAAAGGAACAAGATATTAACCTGAATAAAATGTTCGACCTGTTTTCATCAGCAAGAGTTATTGGAAAGACTGACTGACTACCTTTTCAAATAGGCTGTATGGTTTCCACCCGTAGTTCGCATGGATTATTTGGAAACCTAACATCTGAAGGACAAATATCTGCTAGCATCGAAATGTAATAAAGATGTTTTAGAGTAACATTTTTCTATGATCAGTGGCATAGGTCGGTTTTATGACCAGCCCCTGCCCACAACAGTTACCCAGACAAAGTCCCTATTACTGAGCTAAATTTCATATGACATAATGAAAACTGGAAACTGTAATAGGGAAGAGTGTGAAACATTAACTGTAGATGTCCTCGACCAAGTAAACTGTGATGTTACTAATGACAATAGAATCAGTCGAAACCAACTTGGAAATCTTTGATTCAGAGTATGAAGACGTTAATTGTATAGTTAACTCAGTAATAGATCAGCTTAGTGAACAGCACAATCTCGAAGATTGCTTACATAATGAAAATGAGGAGTTACTGAAAATGTTGGCGGATATATTGCACACCGAGTTACGAAAAAATTATCACCACTAGGTAGATCTAGGGAGGAAAAACTGGAAAATGCGTCATTATTAGGAACTCTCACCGGATCTCGTCTTTGTCTAGGGGAGACCTAATGAATCCATCTCCCCAGTAGTTCGACACTATTTGCGAACTAGAAAAAAGTTCAAAGGTTCCACGGAAATGGTCTAAGGCAGTGCCCAAGTGTGATGAAGGAACTGATAGATATCATCAGAACTAAATATAGTGAAGCCGACGACTTCGCTGTTACGTGTTTTGTGAGAACTCGTTCATTTATTATAATGATATAAATGAATAAAGGAAAAGCACTCAAGAGGTTAGTGAATGAAAGCCAGACTACGGATGTCCATGCTGACACTTCACGGAAAAAGTCGAATAAGATGAATAAAATTAAGTCCTGAAAGGTAGGCCTGAATTGGCAATGTTATTTTTGTAAAGTAGATTTTTTATTATTAACACATTGAACTCTTTGATCTTTTGTTCTGAAATGGTTTGTGATTGTAGACTACAGTCTTAATATACTTCTGTAAAATAGGGCTCGATGCTGTACTGCATAATATTATTATTATTAGTATTATTATTATTATTATTGCCTCCGTGGCTCAGGCGGCAGCACGCCAGTCTTTCAACGCTGGGTTCCGTGGTTCAAATCCCGATCACTCCACGTGATATTTGTGCTGGACAAAGCGGAGGCAGGACACGTTTCTCTCCGGGTACTCTGGTTTTCCCCTGTCATCTTTCATTCCAGCAAGACTCTCCAATATCATTTCATTCCATCTGTCATTCATTAATCATTGCCCCAGACGAGTGCGACAGGCTTCGGCAGCCGGCACAATTCCTATCCTCGCCGCTAGACCGGGGCTTCATTCATTCCATTCTTGACCCGGTCGAATGACTCGAAACAGGCTGTGGATTTTCATTATTATTACTATTATTACTTATTTTTGTTAGTATGAAAATTAAAATCTACAACCTGTTTTCCAGTCATTGACCGGGTCAGGGATGGAATGAATGAAGCAGATATAGGCTATTAGTACGATGGGGTCGCCACTCCCAAAGTGATTTATTAATGACTGATAGATGCTATGAAATGAGAATGGAGAGTGTTGCTGGAATGAAATATGACAGGGAAAACAGGAGTACCCGGAGAAAAACCTGTCCCGCCTCCGCTTTGTCCAGCACAAACCTCAAATGGAACGACCGGGATTTGAACCACGGTATCCAGCGGTGAGAGGCCGACGCGCTGCCGTTTGAGCCACGGAGGCTCTTTTGTTAGTAATAAAAAGCAATAAGGTGACTTGTGATAGTACATATATCACATCCCCGAATTATATACAGAAGTGAGATATATTATTGTCAGTATTCGATTATTATTATTATTATTATTATTATTATTATTATTATTTCATTTGTATATTTTGCCATTTATATTTGTAAGCTGGAAGATATCCACATATGTAAGTATGAGTAATTTGTTTTGCACGAGTGGGAAAACATTGCTTTAATAACTCTGGTAATTTGGATGAGTCATGTGGCTACCCCAGTGCCTGATGAGATGTGTTTGTTGATGTTGTACTAGGGAAGTTCGGTGAGTCATGTAATAAACCCGAGTGTTTGTTATTGTCTTGAAACCAAGTATGAGTTCAGGGCATGGTACTGACTAGTAGAGATCACTCATGATTGGCGGGCAAGCACCAATCCAGACGTATCATCTGAGAGGAGGGGGATGTTGATGTCTATAAAGGTTAATCATACGGCGGCAACCGGCGACTTTGTAAAGGAATGAGAAGGAAGATAACTACAACCAGTGACACTGTATAAGAGAACTACAACTGAGGCACTGTAGGAGTAGGAAGTGGTGCTGATACATGGTACTGGAGTGACACGGCTGCAATGGATTGGACTTCAAACGTTCATGGAGCGTAGTCTTGTTATGTTCGTGGAAAGTAGCTGATCAACAAATTGTGGAGGGCGTACGCATTAAGTGTTGTAGTACTTGTGGAGGTCTGGCATTATATGTTGGTGAAAGCTATCTCAGACTTTCCATAATTTATGTTGAGGATCGACAGACGTGTGTATATATCTTTACAACAAGTGTTAAAATATGTGAACACAGTAGTACAAGGTACAGTATCTGTGTGATGTGTTAACTGCCGATTATGAGAATCGGTAAGTCGAATTGATATAGAGACAGTGAAGGGTATTTATCTTCATATATGTACATTGTTCATCGGACTATCTACAAATGGTACCTTAGTTCTCGCTTTCGTTTTCCCACGGTTTTCATTATTGTTGTTGTAAATATGGAGTCTTCCAGCAATATTTTGTGTGTGTATTATATGTATAATGTTGTATGTTGATGAGGTGCTCATGCACGTATTTTGTTAACAATATAGTTGGCTATTTTAGAATCAGTGGAGTTATTGATGAACCTAGGTGCAGTTCCTACCTTTTTAGTCGTTTTCAGGAGGTTGGGTAAGGCCTGCAGCAGATGTACCAGTACGCAGCATTATGTACACGCCCTGGGATATAAAGTTTATCATGCTCTTATCTAAATTCGAGGGATCCATTCTGGTGAACTCTGGCGCCCATACTACGGACAGTTCGGTTAACTTTTATTAAAGTAATTCATTTAAAGTATTCTATGAAGTTTTTGAGTAATTTTATTTATATATTTTTATTCATGATTTTATTTATTAGTATTCATCAAAAAGTCACAGGCTACAGTACTTACTGCTTTCAGGAAAAGTAACAACATGCAGTATTTAATATTGCGTATTTTATTTAGACTTTATCGGTTATTATTTCTTGACTGTTAAGGTTTGATTTATTTAATCTATACATGCATAGGGTAGAAAAAACCTACAACCTGTACAGGGCACTTATTTTAAATTCCTTCAAGTAGGCCTAATTGGAAACTGTAAATACTAAAATTTCCCGTATATTGGAACATTTAAATATTATTTCTGAACATACGCGTATTAGCAAAATGTCTTACTATTTTGGCTTTTAAAGTAGGTCTGCAATATTTACTAAAGCACACAAACAAAATAATAGACTTATGCACTATCTTAGTGATGTTCATGTAAAAATATTATATTGCAACATAAACGTGTTAGTGATGCTAATAAGGAAGATGAGCGGAGCGCTCGGCACACTGATTTGCAGTTACAGCCCCCGGCAGACTGGAGTCCGTTGACGTCACACGCTCCTGGACAGCTGCGCGTGACACCTACCGTCCCTCTTTAGCTACCGTGAGTGGGAGAACGGTTTGGAAAGCAAGTGGCACCACGAGGAATAAGGTGTCTCATCAATTGTGTAGAATATAGAGCAAGGGCACCTGGAAAGAAGCCCTACATGAGCAAGAAGAATCAGAAGAGCAGAATAGAGTTAGCAAAAGCTTATGTAGGAAAGGACCTCAATTTCTGGGACAGCATTGTTTTCTCGGATGAAAGTAAATTCAACCTGTTTCATAACTATGGCCATGTTTGTGTTTGGAGGAGGCCCAACACTGCTCTTGACATCCAGAATCTTCAAGCTACTATGCTAGTTGCTTTACGTCGCACTGACATAGATAGGTCTTATGGCGACGATGAGACAGGAAAGGGCTAGGAGTGGGAAGGAAGCGGCCGTGACCTTAAGGTACAGCCCCAGCATTTGCCTGGTGTGAAAATGGGAAACCACGGAAAACAATCTTCAGGGCTGCCGATAGTGGGGTTCGAACCTACTATCTCCCGAATACTGGATAATGCCCACACTTAAGCGACTGCAGCTATAGAGCTCGGTCAAGCTACTATGAAGCATGGTGGAGGTGGTGTTATGGTCTGGGGGTGTGTGTGACCGCGTCTGGTGTCGGGGAATTAGGTTTCATTGAGGGAACTATGGACAGATTTAATTATTTGAATGTTGTCAAAGAAAATTTACCGAGCTTGACAGCTGCAGTCGCTTAAGCGTGGCCAGTATTCAGTATTCGGGATATAATGTGTTCGAATCCCACTGTCGGCAGCCCTGAAGATGGTTTCTCGTGGTTTCCCATTTTCACACTAGGAAAATGCTGGGGCTGTACCTTAAGTAAGGACGCAGTCACTTCCTACCCACTCCTAGTTCCTGTCCACCGTCGCCGTAAGACCTATCTGTGTCGGTGCGACGTAAAGCAACATGTATTTTTTTTAAGAAGTGTGTACAGGAACTGGGTCTACTTCCAGCACGACAACGATCTCAAGCACACAGCAGAGCTTGTCAGATTATGGGTGCTTTATAATACGCCCCACGCTCTGAAAACCCCCGCAGAGTCTCCCGATCTCAATCCTATTGAGGACCTCTGGAGTGAACTGGAAAGAAGAGTACGAAAACACCACATCTCTAGTAAATCTCAGCTAAAAGAATTGCTTCCGAAGGAATGGCATAATGTTGGAGCAGAGACAACCGGAAATTTGGTGCACTGTATAAGCCAGAGACTGAGGGAAGCGATTCACAGACGAGGTAGACACAGAAAGTACTGAGGGACAGAATTTACCGCTGTTTCTCGTTCGAGAAAATTACAGTTACGCGAGTGTACGAATACTTTTGTCCGGCTTAAAACTCATATTGAGAGAAGAAAACATTTTTTTGTTTGAAGGATGTTAAAATTGTATCATAACGTGTCCATACTTTCAAGTGATAAGTTAACTTAATGCATATAAGAAGTAGTCATGCTTGTTTGTGCTGCGAGTTCCACAAATAAACACTTTGGTTGTTTTCTTAGGGCCTGTACGAATACTTAAGTCCATGTCTGTAGGTATTCTCTTTACTGTACTCATAAATAGGCCTACCCTATGATAAAATGTATTATTTAACACTTTTAATATCGCCGTAGGTAATAGGTAAACGAAAAACCGGATATGCGACGGGTTCTATGAGATTACATTATTATCCTGACTTGACATTAAACCACACAGAATCGAACGAGCTAGATGCGCAGTGTGGGTCGTATGGTAGGTTCGAACCCCATTATCGGCAGTCCTGAAGATGATGGTCCGTGGTTTGCGAACTTCACACCATTTTCAGTTTAATTAAGGCCATGACCACTGCCTTCCCTGCTTATCTCGAAGAGGAATCACGGAGCATTAACGTACGCTGTAAAAGAAAGGGCATTGCGCGCATGGGTGAAGTGACACGCCTCAAATATATTCGGTCAACCAGAAAGGCCAGGATTGCCGCTGTATTCGTTGACAGCGACAGGGCAAACAGCGTTGCCAAACGTTCAGTTCAGTAGTGCGTTGCCGC
Organism: Anabrus simplex; assembly: GCF_040414725.1. Lineage (NCBI taxonomy): Eukaryota > Metazoa > Arthropoda > Insecta > Orthoptera > Tettigoniidae > Anabrus > Anabrus simplex. The sequence goes on from NC_090266.1 coordinate 710,917,445, forward strand.
AAGACACGTCGTGCCGAAGTCATTTGCAGCTGTATTGCGAACCGCTATCGAATGGGGCGCAAAAGACAACACATTACCACGTTTGAAGAACGCCAGCTCGCAATACTTCATCATCCTCGAGATAAATAGCATATAAGGATATCGCAGATGCTCAACATAAGCAGAACAACAGTTGGAGATATAACAAGACGATTCAAAAGTGAAGACAGAATTTATTCAGTTCCCCAGACAGGCAGACCGAGAAGGCGGGCAGAACGAGAGGAGCGGTTTGTGCTTCGGAATGCGAAACGAAATCCGAAAATTAGTGCCCCGAAATTCGCAGCACCTGCTTTAGAGGAGTGAGGAAAGAAAGTGGGTACTGAAACCGTGTGATGAGCACTCCGAAGGAACGAGTTCATTGGGAGAAGAGCCAGAAGGAAACCATGCATTAGTGCGGTAAGTAAAAAGAAGCGACTAGAGTTCGTAAAAAACCAGTGCGTGGTGGGGGATGTGTTATTTGTTGAATCAAAGTTCAACGCCTTCGGGTCCAATGGAATGCAATTGATGAGGCGGAAACTTCACGAGGAACTGAAAACAAGCAATTTACAAGCAACGGTAAAACATGTTTGAGGAAGTGCAATGGTGTGGGGATGTGTTGAATCTAAAGGGGTTGGTGCACTGAGTTTCAAAGAAAATGCTTTGAGGAAAGAGGTTTAACAATTTGGTATACAGCTTACTTTCAAGTTCTACCAAGATAACGACCCCAAGCACAAGTCGTACTTCGTCAGGGAGTGGCTGCTGTACAACTGCCCGAAGGTCTTGGAGACTCCACCACAATCACCCGACCTGAATCCCATTGAGAGTGCGTGGAGACAAATGAAGGCAGCTCTGCAATTGCGGCCGCCAAGTTCCCTCTCAGAATTGAAGAAGAGACACTACAAGAATCGGCGGCATTAAGCCCTGATTATATCAAGAAATATATCGCCGGTATGCCGAATAGACTGGAAGAGGTCACAAAACATCAAGGTGGACCTACATAGTACTTGAATGTGTAACAGGGTTGTGAATCATGCGAGTTTATGTTGTTTTTTGTATAGTGGCCGAATATTTTTGAGGCGGCACTGGAATTATTGCTTTCATTTAACGTACGACAGATGGCGTACTAATGACTGTCGGAAGAGTTTGACTTACATCACCATGTTTGTAGAACCTGCTCTGTTTTCCTACATGGTTCGTTGTATTGTAAGTTATCATTATAGTGTAAGGATAACTACCCAAAGAAGTGTGTCAAAAATCAGAGTGACCGGATATTTATGGGAGTACAGTATTTGTATCGGTCAGAAGAAGCTGAAGCAACTCTGTACGTCAACAGCTACTCATGTGCTATACGTAGCGCGTATCAAACAGGGCAGTCCCCAGCAGGCAAATGAAGCATGTTTGAATACGTTACATTTTCTCGAGAAGTACTTGTCCAATTTTCAATATAATCACAGAGCTGAATTTGTAACGTTTGTAGAAAGCAGTATAATTCCATTAAAGAAGCTAAGTTCATTATCTCAGACTATTTTTCATGACATCTTCCAAGTCCTATTATGAACTTCTTGATGCCATTACTCAAAGTGAAAACAGATGTCGATATCTTGAACGGTTCACTTCACGAGTTATATGATGTGGTCATCTTAGCTGAATACCCCTATCTCTCTCTGCGTGCGCACAGAGAGAGAGAGGGAGAGAGAGAGAGAGAGAAAAGAGATATTTATTAGTTGCAGAAGGTTTCCCACTCTAGCCAGGAGCAAGTAATATTTATTAGTCTGTCACTGGCCATCTGTTTCCAACACAGCAGTTTAAGTCGCGGTAAGGTAATTTGCATTTGAGTGTGCTGAAATGCGACAACTCAGTATAGTTTTTTAGACTCATTAAATAACATTTGCGAGGCCAAATTAAAATATCTCGTCTGTTAAAACCGCTACTAGTTACAACGAACAAAAAACCAAGGACTATGATCATCCTCATCCTAATTCGGGGTTAAAATTCGTTACGAGTAATCAAGTTATTAACTCCCTGGTTCCATTACTCAAAGTGAAAACAGAATATTCCTGTCGATTTATTGAAGATAAAGTTATGCAGCATCACATTATTCATAAATGCCCAAGTCGGTATATTATCAGTAATGTCCGACTCGTTGGCTGAACGGTCAGCGTACTGGCCTTCGGTTCAGAGGGTCCCGGGTTCGATTTCCGGCCGGGCCGGGGATTTTAACCTTCATTTGGTTAATTCCAATGGCCCGGGGGCTGGGTGTTTGTGCTGTCCCCAACATCCCTGCAACTTTCACACCACACACAACACTATCCTCCACCACAATAACACGCAGTTACCTAACCATGGCAGATGCCGCCCACCCTCATCGGAGGGTCTGCCTTACAAGGGCTGCACTCGGCTAGACATAGCCACGCGAAATTATTATTATCAGTAATTAACAATAACTCAACCCAAAACAGCAGAAATTTAGCCTTGATGATGCCTACCACAGACGTACGTGAAAAGTTTGCGTCCGTAAAGGATAGCGTGGTGGTATAACGTCTGAAAAGTCTCGAAAATGAACGACATGAAAATTGTATTTCTGAATACCGGTATATTATTTCATGTTTATATTAAGGTGTAATATGAGAAGGGAGGAGTTTTGTAACTGGTGCTTTTTGATATAGGCACTGTCTGAACATATTTCCACCATGTCTTTGTTTGTACTGAATGTATTCATTCATTCATTCATTCATGCCTTTACTGTCGCACTCAAACAGATTTTCGACGACAATGGTACAGGAAGGGGCTAGGATTTGCAAGGTGGTATACATGGTCTTTTATTTTAGGTACAGCCCCGATATTTGTCAGGTATAAAAATAAGAAACATGGAGTACCCTTCTTCAGGGCTGTCGATGAAGGGATTCGCAATCTCCCTCTCCCGAGAAGAAACTTACAGCCACATGGTACATACAGCGTAGCCAGCTCGCCGGGTTTCTTTAAAGGGGAACTACAAATACTAAGGAGTCCTAGATATACAGAAACTGGTCGAACATTCTTGTGCTCAGCAGTTCTGATGTCAACATATCATAAGAATAACTCTCCCGTAAAATGTAACATCAGTGTGTGTTTCATTCGCGAATTTGGTTGTCAATGAACGCAGCTATTAACCAAAGAACTAACCAACTCAAACGACAGTTACTATATTGATAACTTCTCTTGATACTTTCTGTACCGTTATTGAATATTGGAGTTATTTCAGACCTTCTAAAGTTTCATCTCAAAATATTTGAAATGTCGGAATTTTATGAGTTCTATCATGGTTGTAATTTTCTCCTGAGTAAAATAATTTCACAAGTGAAATTGCACGAAGACTCATCGAATGTGATGCTAAGAATTATGGGAGCGGGAGGTATTCTACCTAGCGCCTTGAACAACAGTTGAAGACTGCATCTCTGACCATCTACCTTCATCAGTGGTACAGCCTCAAGCAAGAAGAATCTAAATTGTCCCATTTCTGAATGAGGCACTGAATTTCGAAGGTTTTCAGGTTAATTTAAACATTGACAAATTGCAATATCATTGCTGGGAATAGTAAAGTGTTCTAAACTGTTTATGAATTTTCTAAATGTACTAGCTGTCGGGTTCCATCCCGGTTTAGTCCAGTGGTGTCTGAAGGTAACCTGTGTCAGTGGACTCCTGCACCTCAGCATGTACAAAAACTGCAAAAGTAATTAATGAAATTATTATTATTATTATTATTATTATTATTATTATTATTATTATTATTATTATTATTAAAGAAGCCGGTTCCTGAGTTGTGTACTCAATGTTAATGACTTTACGTCCCACTAACTGTTTTTTCAGAGACTCTGAGGTGCCGGAATATAATCCCGCAAAAGTTCTTTTACGTATCAGTAAATCTACCGACATGAGGCTCACGTATTTGATCATCTTCAAATACCATCGGACTGAGCCAGTATCGAACTTACCTAGTTGGGGTCAGAAGGCCAGCGCCACATTCCTCTGAGCCACTCAGCCCGGCAGTTGTGTACTCAGCGGATTGAATTGTGTCTAGATTGCTTCCTATTTTGCCACTATGTATGGACGTATTAATTTAATCGCTTCGTGACGTCATTCGGAAATCTAGCCCTTCTTTTTTCTTTTCCCTTTTCGGCGTGCTTACAGCCAGTCGCCGTTGAACAGTTAATAATAAAATGCCGGTTCGTGCTTAGTAATGGAGTTTTGGATGTTGTTTATTGTGAAAATTAGGCATCTATTACTGGTATGTCATAAATTCTGTTTTCATAAGCTGCATGCTGATAACCGATCTAGAAGGCCGAGAATTACGGCCGAGAGATTCCGTCGTGTTGACCACACGACACCCCATAATCTGCAGGTTTTCGGGATGAGCAACGGTCACTTGGTAGGCCATGGCCCTTCGGGTCTGTTTCGTCATGGTGTTTGGTTTGGTTTGGCATGCTGATAGCGTTGAAAGATACAAGAATACGAATAAGAACATGCAAATGCTTTCACCGAGCAGAGTAGGATTCGCCTTAACGGGGGCTAGTCTTACTGCCTTTACAGCTTTACATTCGGGAATCAGAGGCTCTGGTCCCCAACGTCGGCTGTCCTGAGAATGGTTTCCTGCACTAAGGCGAATGCCGGGATAGTTTACACTTCAGGCCACTGCCGCACCTTACCTTCTCCGCAAATCTTATCACCGATAAATATCTCACTGGCCTGAGAGTCTGCGTGACCGTCTACGTAAACACCCCCACCCCCACTCCAACACTTTGTTAATTAAATGACAGATCAATACAATGAAAAACATTACTCAGGAACACCAAATCTTCAAGAGTGTCAGCATCTCTAAAAAGGGAAAAGCTCACGCGAATTAACAGCAGACACATTTACAGCACTTGATGTGAACCAAATGAGGAACTAGACAACTTCTAAAGTTGCCCAGAAGTTGACGAAGTACGTGACTACAAGCAGTGGGGTTGGTAAAATAGTGCGGGATTATGCAGTTATAGGAAAACCACAAAAACCAATGGCAGAGCCCAAATGAGGCGTACCAGGCAAGATGAGGAGTGAGGTAGTTTGCCATTGCTTTCCTCACTGGACCAGAAGGTGTCACTGCAGCACGACTGATCCTATGAGCAACACCTTTCATAACACTCGGACACTATTTGTGCTCCAAATGTCATTACTCAGAACCACTCATACCCCAGCAGCTTCCATATTGTCACAGCCATGGATGAGACTGGGACTTCGGTGGAAGCTACACTTTGCTCTGGCCTGTGCCAAGAGACGGATACAAAAACACTGCATCCATCAAGAAATGGCAACAAGCACATGGACGCCCCTTCATATTTTAAAAAATGATGGCGCGTTAAAATCTTGCCTTAAAATGTACAAGCTAAGTTTAGAAATCACTGTGCGAAGAAGCAGCGTTGTGTTCCATTTAGCATCAGACTTCCCTACCACTAGTAAGTTTACACTTACTGAGATGTGTGTCTCCTTTCATGTTAATTAACGCTCATTAACAAGCGCAATATCTCTTCATAGATCAATTAAAGTCATTGCTATATCTAGCTTTACAACTTCTCCAGCGGCAGCACTGATAGCAACCCCAAATGACCGCTTTCATCATTTTTCTTATGGTAGAAGGAATCTTCCTTATTTGGCCATTCTTTCCACAGGGAAAGGGATCCTTATCTAAGTCTACCATCGAATCTCTTACAATCACGTAACCCCTAGACTTACAGCTGTTTAATTGTTTTGAATAATTTAGTTGAAAGCATTCTGCTGTAGACCTGAGAACACTTCACAAAAATGCATGAATTCCACTTAGCTTACTGAAGTTATCATCCCGGTCGGTACGATAGTACTTTCTTAAGGAATTTATCCTAAGAAGTTTGATTCCATTTCATTTAATGTTATAAATGACGTTCCCTAACCTATCATCTGCTTTATTGAAGTCGTTGCTTTGAGTATCCAGTGTACTACCGTAATTTAAATTCTAGCCAAACATGTCCTCGGACACTCCGGCACTAAAAGCCATACGCCATTTCGTTTTTCATTCGGAAATCGAAGTGATTGTGAGGCCACCTTCCTTTTTATTCTCCACTAAAAGAAAGCGCCTGCTTTCGATCTTCGACACTGAACAGTCTTTTGTCTATTCCCTTCTTACTTACAGGGAAAGCTTCAAGATACATCCACACCTGGACGTACTTAAAAGTTTGTGGAGTCTTATCACGTGCGTTGAACAAGATACGTAGGAATCAAGTGAAGTACACTCAGAGTTCTCTTATATTTCACCTGCAGTATTTAATTCAAATTAAAACTTAATTACAACTCATTCTTTCTGCATATATGAATAATAATGTTATTGGCTTTACGTCCCACTAACTACTTTTACGGTTTTTAGAGACACCGAGGTGCCGGAATTTAGTCCCGGAGGAGTTGTTTAACGTGCCATTAAATCTACCGACACCAGGCTGACGTATCTGAGAACCTTCAAATACCACTGGACTGAGCCAGGATCAAACCTCCCAAGTTGGGGTCGGAACGCCAGCGCCTCCACTGTCTGAGCCACTCAGTCCGGCAGCAAGAAACCAAGGGTGAGCCTGGGCTTGTTCGCTTCTTTGCCCGACAGGCAGTATTCTCCAGGTTAAACATGTTATTCCACAGCCTCTACTTAATGTATTCAGACAAAATAAAGTACAAGGAAATCCAGGAATTCCCTACTTTGATACTGGCAAGTTTCCCAACCCCTGTGTGTTTATTTAATCCGAATCGAGTGACAGGCAGACTACACCCGCAAAAATGGTTATTGTCCGAGCATCATGTATGCTATCAATCCTCTCAAAATTGCGACAAGAAGCGAATTTACGGACAGACATGGCATTCTTACTATGTCAGTAAAATTATGAAATGGCAGCCTGCTATTCTTTGAAGAAAGTTTTGGCGATCTTACCGTCTTGCTCGTCCTTCAGCTCACCTGTCGCCATAGCCATGTGCATCAAGGCTTTTAGTAGACATCTTCAGAGTTCATTCCTTACCCAGAGGCTTTCCTTCAGGTTATACGCATTACCTTAACATCCGCAAACACGATCTCCGTAAATAATGTATCAGGTAATGAATGTTTCCAGAGTTAGATGGGACATATCCGTCCGTCTGTCTGTGCTCTCGTCAGCATGTGTCAATAGAATTTGGTGCTAGGATTGGGAAGGAGGCGATCGAGGCATCTATTTTATGCACTATTGAAGCATTCGTCAGGAGTTTAAGCAAAGAAAATACATAAAATACTTGACAGTGGTAATTTAACTCACCTCCGTTAAGTCTTCCCCTGAAGTTCAGAACACTACGGCCCACACATTCTTAAATCTGTAGGAATGTAATCCGCGGCATTCAGTTGGAATGCTACAACTAAAACCGGAGAAATGAAGATCACGGAAACAAGTACTCTAAGTTAATGACCATGGCGCTCTTATTAACTGAACGAAAGCAGAGGCACCAGCGAGATCAGCTCTCTTCTCGTTCGTCCCACTCCTTCCTGACAGCAGTCAACCGTTCGTGGTGGATATCCGGCCAAAATAGCCGTTTTTCGTTCGCTTGATTGTAATCCACCTGTAATTTTACAGAGGAAGAAGAAGAGACAAGTGGTGTACGATTAACTTCTCTTCCTTACCAATTCAATTCCTGCCCCACCCTAGATTTTGAATCGTGGAAGAAAAGATTTAAGCGGTCCCAAGTATGGCCAATAAGGTATTTACTCCTCTACTTGATGGCGGCCAAGCTGTCCTCTTCACCGATACACCGCAGCACAGAGTTTCTCAGCCTATCAATTAGAAAGACCGCTGCTGAAAGAGGTCGAGGGACCTGCCCTGGTCATTCACTACCTTAATTTATTGTAACCTAAATTTTCGGAGGAGTATGTAAGCCTGAACTACTCGGAGGACCTACAGATACATTTTCAAACACAGTCAAAAAATGTTCGTCGTTGCTCGCGTTGGCTTGGAAAGTGTTTTCAACTTCGTGTACATCGTACTTGTGAAACACGTATGATCTGTTTCTTTAATACCGATTGATTAGATAGCACAGCTCTGTAAGTTGTCTGTTATAACCGGTACAGTTCCACTGTAACAGTGGCACAGTGTGGACTCTTGCTTGATTGTTTTATGTTATAAGCACCTAGCCACTTTGTAACCTAAACACTGCTTCCGTCCTCATCCGAGTATGGAGGTGAACCCTCAACGTTCATTACCTCGATACCGGTCGAGGTTTCGAAGGGGTAGAGGGCCACGAAAGGATTCCTACGAACTTTTCTGCGGCAGGGGGAGGTCCTTCAACGAGGGGAGCGCGTTAGTTTTGCAGAAGGTGCTTCTGCTGGCGATAGGAGGGTTGAGAGAGCGCTTAGGAAGGACTCCCATCTTCCCTGCCTTCTGTTAAGAGTTTAAATGGGCTGAGAGGATCATTTCCAACCCTAATGGACGAGGTCACCTCCGCCGGCTTGAGAGTGGCTATCGCCAATCTCTACTCCGCCGTGGCGACTTTCTCGGCTTCACCGCCACAGGCTTCTTTGTGGCAGAAAGGTAGATGGTCCCATCCTTCGGACTTTCTCTCTTTGCAGCGTTGCTCACTGGAGAAACTGCAACCTTGGGTGCATCTATCTTTACGGGTGTTACTGAAAGAAACGACGAACTTCATATTGTCAGTGCTATAAGGCTGAATTCTAGAGTCTTGGCAGATGCATTCAAGGAATGAAACTTACGGCGCACTTCCTGGTATGAAAGACTATCCAGGGCCTTATTCTCCTGGATGTTGTTCTTAGTGAGACAGGGTAGTTTGTGCACCGGTTTGAAGGTGTGCGCTGCTCAGAACCATGAGTTTCATTTCCACGTGCCCCACACACACCGATTCGATCGACGGGATACAATTTGTCCACGAAGCTTTTGCAATTACAGCACAGCATGGGCGGTGGGATATACGGCCTCACATCACATTGCTATGCTGTTACCTTGAATTTCTCTGGTAACTGACAACTTTAAGGAGAATGAAAACTCCGATGACAACGTCTTTACCGTTGACTTTGCACGTAATGCACCTGACGTGTGTCACACAACTGTTCTTCATGACTTCCATCAGCTCATCCTGAGTGTTCAAGATCAGGTCGCGGTGGAAGATTACTCCGCGAACCTGATTCAGAGATTTGTGCTCTTCCACTCTGACAGGAATTTCGCTAAAGAGCTACCGATCAGCCTGAGCCGCGATGTGCATCTTGAGCTACGAACTACCATTGCGCATTGTTTCAGATCTTTAAATTCGCCGCAGACACCTTTGATGTGTCCACTGAAAAGGATAGTTTTAACCTGCTTGAAATTATACCTATCGCTTCTGATAAGGATCAGGGACCTACGGAAGCTGCATCCCATCTTTTCACGCAACGCACGTTTCCACGGGGTTGAATCCCGTATGGAATCAAATGTTAATTATTTGTGTGGCGAACCACCTTGGGTGGGCTTGATATTTAAGCAGATATGCCCGAAAATATCCTTCTCAAATGCCACCAACTCCGATCATGGGCAGACTCTGTTGCGACCACGCAGCGAAGGCAATACCCGCCTGGCTTGGGAGATATTCCAGAGTCCGAGGTTAAACAATACCCTATAAGCATGTACCCATAGCGTATACAGAGCTTTCCTGATCAGAAATTCGGCTATGCGGGGACCGAAGTTATCAAGATACTAGAGCAAGGTACATGACACACTCACCCGACGAGTTGTGGATACCGTACGGGTTTTCTGATGTAGTCGCACACGTAAGAGGCCCTGCCCCAAGCAGCACACACATTCAATATCACTCAGAAGAGAACCGATGGCCACATGATCCTTTTCGTCGCCTTCTACGACAGGCAGGCATTAATTGTGCCGGGCTGAGTGGCTCAGGCGGTTGAGACGCTGGCCTTCTGACCCCAACGTGGCATGTTCGATCCTGGCTCACCCGGTGGTATGTGAAGGTGCTCAAATACGCCAGCCTTGTGTCTGTAGATTTACTGGCACGTAAATGAACTCATGCGGGATTAAATTCCGGCACTTCGGCGTCTCCGAAAACCGTAAAAGTAATGGTACGTAAAGGCATTATTATTATTATTATTATTATTATTATTATTTACTTGTAGATGTATTCATACCGCCACATCCACAGGGACTCCAATTCACAATTCCAATGGCGTACTCAAGTTCCGTGCCTAGGTCGCCCCTTTATTCGTTTCGTACAAAACGCAGGGGATACCGTGGGTGTAATCTATTCCCCACCAACAGGCGGATATTTGTATCATCATGCAGCTCCTACCATCGTCTGTTATGATTAAGACTACCTTTCCCTGTAAAAAAAAAAGTAAAAAAAAGTTGAACAAAATGTCTTATGATCTTGAGACTTTCGTAATGGAAAAGAAGCCCATATCACATGTGTCGCTACCCTTCTCATTGCCCGATATGATTGAAGTAAGTCAATCAGAATGGAAATTCTTCGATCATGTAATTTCAGTGTAATGCCTCACTTTTACATAATACAGAGAAACTATTCCTTCCTGTAAACTCACAGTTTTGTGGCATATGCTTCTTTTCCACTAGGCCCCTCAATTGTGGCAATCGAGTAAGCATGAACCCCATGTGAGCTGTAACAAAATGTGGCATGAAGCACACATGATATGTAGCCAATAATTAGAGTTATTCAAAAAGAGTTGTAAACAGCCATCGAGATTTTGTCTCAAGGCTACTAGATACAATACATAACAAGACTAGCTATTCTAAGGACGTTTCTTCTATTAGGCAGTTTGTTAACATAATGAGTAGCAGAGTGGTTTACTTATGCATTAACCGATACTACTGGTGGGACCGACTACACGATATCCAGTCCCTTCTCAAGTAAGGTAAATGTCGTTTGGAAGGACAGGGTCCTATTGCCTGTAGTACTATGGGATTTGGAGAGGTTCCAAAACCACTATTCGACATAGAATTTTCTTGATGTATTTTTGTAAATAACTCACCTGAATACATAATGGGACGTTACCTATTTCCTTTCCAAGCAAATTAACCTGCCAGAAGTCCTGTTCAAACCCATTCGGAGACTTGTGAGCCTCCTATTTTAGGATGAGCTGTTCACCAGCAGAGAGAAAAAGATTATGCCTTGTTAATCTATATGGGTGATGGCCTAAAATGAAAGAGATACACCCAACTTCAAATCTTGCGATCGTAAGCTACAGGACCTACTTCGAAAGTTAAGTAATGTAAATCTTACCTCATACTACTTGTAGAAGAGTGATCACAGGTTTTCGGCAACGATGGTATATGAGAGAGCTAGGACTGGGAAGGTAGAGGCCGTGGCCTTAATTAAGGCACAGCCCCTGCATTTGCCTGGTGTGGAAAATGGGAAACCATGAAAAATCATCTTCAGGTCTGCGGAGAGTAGGGTTCAAACTCACTATCTCCCGAATGCAAGCTAACAGCTGCACGACCATAACATCCGCATGGCCAGTGCGGGAGTTTGACAACAATTCCTTCCAGGTTGCACGGTGCAGACGCTTCAGCGGTCATCTAACCGAGTGTGTAGACTGTCGGCATTTAAGAAGTAACAAGGGAGACCCTTGCCGCAATAGTTTTTTTTTTTTTTACAACTAGATTTACATCGCACCGACACAGATAGTTCCTACGCCGATGATGGGATAGGAAAGACCTAGGAGTGGAAAGGAAGTGGCCGTGGCCTTAATTAAGGTACAGCCCCAGCATTTGCCTGGTGTGAAAATGGGAAACCACGCAAAACCATCTTCAGGGCTGCCGACAGTGCGGTTCGAACCCACCATCTCCTGGATGCAAGATCACAGCTGTGCACCCCTAACTGCACGGCCAACTCGCCCGGTGTCACAATCGTTAGTGCCGCGTTAAAAGACTCAGACAACTACATCCTAGCGTCTCTTAAGATCACATCTGAAATAAAAGACAAGTTGAAGATTAAACTTGCGCACTTCTTTGTTACTTTACGTAAGCCTAGCATAAAAATTACCTTCATTGTAAACAAATCTCTGCTGCAACGTATACACACACCATCTGTTGTCATAAATCTAGTAGTAGTTTAATTGCTGGATTGATGTTGTAATCTTTTTAGCCTATGGCGTATGTAGTAGCTAATCTGAACCATAAACTGACTACAATGCATTCAAACACAAGTTTTCTGTCGGCTCTTTATCGTTACACAGGCATAACCTCACGGGATGATTTAGAATACAAAGGACACAGCCAAAATCAATGTCATTTCACTACGGGTTATGAAGGCCCTTGGAGGAGTGGTACTCGTTTTAGGTGGAGACTAAGCGAGCCCCAGGCCCATACACCGCTCCAGAAGTAGAAGTCTCGTTTCTAAATACGCGACTTCCGGACGGGGAATCTAATCCACGACATTTCATGGTAAACCTAGCACGTCTTTACTGCCTCGGCTGGTCAGTCCCTAGAGTACAAATGACAGAATTCACAATATACCTGAAAATGAAGAAAAATGAGTGATACACCAAGAAGTTCAAACGAGCCTTTTTTTAACAATCTGCTTTACGTCGCACCGATACCGAAAGGTATCATGGCGACAATGGGACAGGAAAGGGCTACGAGTGGGAAGAAAGAGTTACGGTACACCCCCAGCATTTGCCTGGTCTGAAAATGGAAAACCACGGAAAACCATCTTCAGGGCTGCAAGCTCAGAGCTCCGCGTCCATAACCGCACGGCCAACTCGCTCGGTCGTAATAATATATTTCTTACCTTACTCTTTAATATATATTTGTACGATATACACGTTGCAAAGGAACTTCTATAGTTCCACAATGTTAGGTAAGTTACGAGCAGTGCAGCAAATATTACCATTTAAACTCGTTCTAGAAGTATGGGGAAGTACATTATTTTATTGGAAAAATGGAGGCATACCACCAGGTATTATCTACTCTAGCCAAGACAATATGCTCCGTCCTTATGGTCGAACGTGTACACGTATGCACAGAAATGGTGCCCCGATATAAACAAAGCATGGCCTTCCCCCACCTCTTCGCTTCATGTATTGCTGCAGGCAGACAGCCTCTACAAGACTGCTGAGACTGAAACAGGCACAGTGGTGGATGTATTGCAATACACACACTGTGCCTTCACCACTAACCGTTCACTTCCTTCCCATCCTTTTCGGTACTGGAGTGGCCTTCAACACCACCCCTTCACTCCCTCTCCTCCTCTTCAGTACTGGAGTGGGGCAGGGTTGATTGTTTATGTCGGGACACCATTTCTGTGCATGCGTGTACAACGGCACTTGCAAATTTTGTGTCAGGAAGTGTACAATGAAATCCCAAGAATCCACAGATAAAATCCCCTGACGTAATCCTTTGTCTAAATGTCAACTACTGCAAACTGCGCCTCAATTACACGACCCCTCTTCAGATTATATTTAGCCGTATTAATCACCGTGATGAATACATGGCTCACATGTGAAATATGCCATCAAATGTCAACCAAATAGCTCTACTAAGTGGCCAACACGGTTATTCAATCTACTAACACGGTCCAAAGTCCACATACCTCGATATAAAGGATTGCAGAGTCAACAACTATAAGGTCGTAGCTTTCATATCTCCTGCGATACTTGTGTTCGTATGATACTGTGTGTTACGAAAGTGAATACACATCCTCCAATCCTGAACATGGTCATATCTGTAAATAGCTGAACACTTCGGAGAAAGAAATGACTTTGGGCTAATGACGACAGATTAAAACATCGCCTTAACAAATTAATAACCAATAGGTCTACAATGTGCCTTTGCTGGCGAGATGTAGTGTTTACAGCGCAGTATGTCTTGTGTTGGGCTAGAATAAATTTGTTACTTTTGTTGACCTGTCTCAGTCTCGTCCTTGGCTTTGACAACATGAAAGTGACCGAGGTATGAGCGATGCTAGTAATACCATTCCTTATGCAGCCAGTCCCTGTTATGTTGTGAAAATATCGCTCATGGTCATGGCAGACTGATATGTAAAAGCAACTTCTGGCTCGGTGAGGAAAGCAACGGGTAACTACCTATATCTACATTTCCCTAGTATGCCTCTTCAGTGATGCCTAGGCTATCTATGACGGCTGTTGGCGGGGCTGTGGAGGATCAAACCAGCCTTTGGGCTGAATACCAAACATACATACAGGTCTACAATAACACGTCTAATTGGCCCAACCGTTTTTTAGTAATGCTTACATGTGGATATGGTAGATGTGTATTTACTTTTATGATTGGTAGCAATAATAATAATAATAATAACAAGAGAAGTTAATTTTGTCCTGTACGAGTTATTTTAGGTTCCAGTAAAACCTTCGATACGAGGCTGGCTTATTTGAGAACCATCAAATATTATCGTACTAAGCCGGGGTCGAACCCGTCAACCTGAGCTCAGAAGGCCAGCGTTCAACCGTCTAGACTCAGCCCGGCGAAAATAAGAACACTGGTCCCGTATCGGCTACCTGAACGATTTCTAGATCTCTGTTTAAAGCAGTAAATGTGTTGCCGAATTCTGTCATATATTCCCCCATTGCTGAGAATCTTATGTTAAACAACTTGCATGTTCATTTCGACAAGAGAAAAAATCTTAACTCCAATCTTAACGAAATTTCGGAATGCCCCAATAGTTTGAGTGACGGAGCAATAATAATCAAGTCTTAATTAAAAACAAATAATTTGCCTTCAACGCCTTCTAAGCGTAACGTCCCAACCAATGTCACACCTCCCTTCCGCGAAGGCTGCCTCGCACTCATATGTCAACAACACTTGAGTACACGCTAGCGAATGAATGAGCAGTTTAATTATTCAACTCTCCTCCTTAACTTCATATTACATTCCTTCTTTCTTTTTCTTTCCTTTCTTTTCAGATGGTTATTAAAATGTGTTTGTATTTTCCAAGCAATGATCTTCACAATATTCTATTCCTTATTCAACACCCTATGGAATGACTTCACCATAACAAGGGAACACTTTTGTTCTTCACTAACTTACTGTCGAGCTGAGTGGCTCAGATGGTAGAGGCGCTGGCCTTCTGACCCCAACTTGACTGGTTCAGTTCAGTGGTATTTGAAGGTGCTCAAGTACATCAGCCTCGTGACGGTAGATTTACTAGCACGTAACTACAGAACTAATTCGGGACTAAATTCCGGCACCTCGGTGTCTGATAAAACTGTAAAGATAGTTAATGGGACGTAAAGCCAATATTATTATTAACCATTGAATCTATTACCTTTTTAGAGAACATCATCAAAAGTCAAATTTTTAATCATTTTAGGCGAAAAAAGGAAGATTTTAATAGAAGTTTTAATTATGTCTGTGTGTTTTATATCTATTTTAAATGTCTTTGTAGTCTGTTGATTTTAACTCGTATTCTTGATGACATGTTAGCTGAAGATGATCCAGACAACGATTGAAACCTGTACTAATTTAAAAAAAGGCAATTTATTAATTCAGTTCTACTTTGTCTGCGTAAGCTTCAATTCTGTAATTTCAAATAGCCGGTTTTCTTTTGACCTCAAAAATGAATTCTTCAGTATTTATTCCACTTTTTATTTTCAATCTGCTTTACGTCGCACCGACACAGATAGGTCTTATGATGACGGTGGGATAGGAAAGGGCGATGAGTGGGAAGCAAGCGACCGTCGCTTTAAGGTACAGCCCTAGCATTTGCATGGCGTGAAAATGAGAAACCACGGAAAACCATCTTCAGGGCTGCCGAAAGTGGAGTTCGAACTCACTACTTCCCGAATCTAAGCGGATAGCTACGCGACTCAAACCGCATAGGCACTTGCTCGGTAAGTATTCGACTTTCAGATAGTTTTGTCACCTCCTGCATTTGTTGTTCTAGTTTATCTCATGTTTCCATTGTTCATTTAAAGAACTATTACAATATGGCAATGCACATGAAGAAGTAAAATATTCACTCTACACAGCATGAAACCAACAAGCTATATGTGGGTGGGGAGCACATGAAGCTCAAATGATGTTTCTGTATGCGCGCGCAGCTACATCGGGAGACTAAAGTAGTTTAGTTCCGGCACTAGTCGCCCACGGCTAATAGGTTACGTTTACTGCAATGCCTTGAGCAACTACGAGTCGCCAGAGCAGTTGCCGGCTCGGATGACGGTCCGCAACTAGTCGCTGTTGTTGCGCCATTATACTTGCGCTCGGCAAATAGGTCCCATTTTGATCCATTGGTTCGAGACTCGCCGAAGGAACTAGTTGCGCCACTGGCCGCCCTGTACTAACAGCGGCCCAATTAAAGCTACGGCCGCTTCCTTCCCACTCCTAGCCCTTTCCTGTCCTATCGTCCCCAAAAGACATCTGTATCGGTGCGACGTAGAGCAGCTTGTAAAAATTCTTCAAATGGCTGACTCCGGTCCGGATCCGGACCTCGATACCTTTCTTTCCCGTCTTGCATGGTTTATAAGATGTCAAGAGGAAAGAAAAAGGAAAAATTGCAGTTGAAATCTGTAAGAAAAGTACTTTTAATGTACGACTTATACGTCCCCCATCCTGGAACAATCCTTGCTCCACAGTTGGCAGTGTCTTATTATGAAGATTTCAGAGTGAACTGGTATTCTGTTTCCTCTAGAACTGGCAAACCCGAAGGCTGGTTTGATCCTTAACAGCTCCGCCAATAACTCATAGGTGGCCCAGGCATCACTGAAGAGGCATACTAGAGAAACGAGGAGCGAGCTAGTTTTCCGTTGCTTTCCTCGCCGAACCAGAAGTTGCTATTACGTATCATTCTGCCAAGCCTACGGAAATGTACGCATGAACCAATCCTATGAGAGACATTTCCACGCCAGTCATAACAGGGACTGGCTGTATAGGGAATTGTATTACTAGCATCGCACATACCTCAGGCACTTCCATATCGTCAGATCCAAGGACGAGGCTGAGACAGCACAATGAACGTTGATTTGTTCTAGCCCATACCAGAAGACATAGTGCACTATAAACATTAGGCCACCGAGCTCGATAGCTGCAGTCGCTTAATTGCGGCCAGTATCCAGTATTTGGGAGATAGTGGGTTCGAATCCCACTGTCGGCAGCCCTGAAGATGGTTTTCCGTGGTTTCCTATTTTCACACCAGGCAAATGCTGGGGCTGTACTTTAAGGCCACGGCCGCTTCCTTCCCACTCCTAGACCTTTCCTGTCCATCGTCGCCGTAAGACCTATCTGTGTCGGTGCGACGTAAAGCAACTTGCAAAGAAAAACATTAGGCCTCACACGCAAAGGCATCTCCGCGCACAAATTCAAAAACAACGCGTGGTTTACACATCAGTGTAATTATTAAAATTATAAAATCCTTTTAATAACAACCACCTACTCAATACATTATATTACTCATTGAATTATAAAATAATCATGAGGTGTCTTAAATAAAGGAACATGTTTCGTTCGACATAGCGAACATCATCAGCCTTAATTTACAAAGATTAGGTCAGGGCCCTGAGCTGAATGATAAAAATTGTTAAATGAGTGACAATGCCATAATAAAAAGTAAAATGATAACATTAGACATGAAATTATAACAATATGTACAGATTAACAGCAAGTATGTAGAGGAATACTTTGAACGATGGTAGTCTATAAAGTTAAAACAAACATGAGGTTGTTAAAGTAAAAAGATATAGATATAGTGGATCTTAAAATATATGTCAATGCGTGAAGCGTGGATTAATTATTGACTATGGAGTTCTTAAATTGAGCAAAACAAAAGTTGAAATAGAGTTTATTGAATAGTACGAGTCAAACTGAGTCAGTTAAAAGGCGCATGGCGACGAAACTAAGGTTGAAATGACATGAACTTCAGTAGTTAGGAATTCTGTAGGAGAGCCAACACAATGCCAGAAGGAAATATAAGTTGAACTAGTCCGTATTTACACGCTAGCAGTAGAATTAATCTTATACAACGTAGGACACCAATGTGGACTCGTTAAGTAACTATAACTTGAAAGTAGGGAGAGTTCCAGCAAACCAGAGATGGATGGAGCAGATTATGGCACAATTGGAGTTAGAAATCTGGAAAGAAAGAAAAGGGAGGAAAAATAAAGTTATGTTATAATGAAAAATAAATAAATAAATAAAAGAAGGAGGCTTACCCTTGGGACTAGTGTGAGGTGTTCGCTAACGTTGGCTGCGCGAATCAAACTGGCGAGTAACCTTATTGCTGCTTCTAGTATTGTATGTATGTATGTATGTATGTATACGTAGAGGCGGGGAGTGAGTCATGTGAGTCATGTAGTAGGAAAATGATTTAAGTCGGCGGAAGGGAGGTTAGTTTTTCTGTTGACACTACTCTGTTTATTCTTAGTGTTTTGCAATTGTATCAGTTGATTGTCTAATGTTGTTTGTTTCTTCTTCACTATGTCATGTACCTTTTCGTTGACAAACGGAGTATGAACTCCATTCTAATGGGGACATACTAGAGGATATTTCAAGATGCGTCTTATAAAGCTGTAGGTTTAGGAACGATTTCTTTTTGTAATGCGCCTTGATTTCGTTTTTTAACCAAAATTCATTAACTTTCGTTTGAGTTTTACGTAAATCAGAAGTCGAAAAGTTTTTTCTTTGAAGGTGTTTTAGAAATTTGGGAATTAGTCCATGACTAATTCTTTTAAAAATTGAATATCTCTAGATATTTTGCTGACCTTGACTTTGAGGAGGAGGAGGGGTGACCGATTCCTTAGGCGGGTCGGGTATTCGTGGAGGGGGTGTCGCATGAGAGGGCAGTAGAGTAGTAGTTGTATTATTAACAGTTGTATAATTAAAGATTCTCGTAAAGTTATTATTATTTATATTGAAAAGAGAGAGTAGTTCTGGAATTTTCTCGATTATTGGACTTTTAATTTCTAAAGTATCTCTACAAAACGTGAAGAGTTTCACCTTGTTTTTGTTGACACGGCATAAGGCCAAAAACATACAAGAGTCTATCACGTCTACAAGTACGGCCCGTGAAAGCATCAATGTTAACATCAAAAACATAGGATGTTTTCCGCATTTTCCTAATCATTCGGATTTTCGTTTTGAATAGAAGAGCAAGGAAAAGTAATTCATCACAGTACACTATTCTCCCTCTAGAAACTATAACCCCCCCCCCCCCAATCGGTGTGAACTGAGCAATTATTTACCAAGTTCCCCCATCGATCGCCCGGTAGTTAAATCCTCTGGCGACTAGTTTCGCCACTAGTCGGGGCTAATAGAACCCGAGCATTTGTCTGGTGTGAAAACAGGACGCCACGGAAAACCATATTCAGGGCTGTCGTCAGTGAAGTTCGAACCCGCCATCTCCCGAATATTGGATACTGGTCGCACTTAAGCGACTGCAGCTAACGAGTTCGGTGCCATTTGAAGACCCCTGCTTTAGAGTACGCTCCATTGATGGGCCGGCACTTCGCGATGTTACCGACTTCATTCTCAACAGTTACATGTCCTGGTTCGAGACAGCGATCGGTACTGGTATTTTAGTGTTTTAAATTATTTCAGGGACTCCCTTCCTAATTCTTAGTTTTGTTTTCACGAGCATATACATAAATCTTGTCACTACTGCTCGCCTCGAGAAGGCAACATATACATAGGTTGATTTTTTATAGTGGCAACTATTTATTTTCTAGATGCATAGCAAACATACTGTACAAGGTTCTAGGTTTGACAGGCCTTCGATGTAGCCTCCAGCGTTGCGTACTTCGTGTTCCCTGTGTAATGGACGCATCTGGATACCGTCAACACTGCCTAATCTCTGGGTGGTGCGGAGAGGGAGAGAGAGATTGCCTGCAGAACGTCTTCAGCTATTTGGAAGCGAATCCCACGCATTGGTTTTTTTCATCGAAGGAACTTATATCCGGAGAATATGGGGGAAGGCAGAACACTTCCCAGTCCCAGCGACTGAACAAATCAGACACTGCTCCTGCTGCATGCGTCCATGCACTGTCGTGCAGAATGACGGGTGGGTTATGCAAAAAAGTGCCATAGTTTTCTTCTCAGCATTGCTCGTAAATTGTTTTGCAGAAGCAAACAGTAGAACTCAGCATTAATGATCTCCTTAGAATCATAGTTTTCATATTGGTGGTGGTCTTCAGAACTGGAGGCCTACTTCGCGGTAACCCGTAATGACGACACTCGGCCCATTGGAGTTTCAGTTTTAGTTTACAAGATCTGGCCTACGTCTCACCAATGGTAATGCAGTCCTTTATGATACTGTCGTGCAGTGCGACCTCTATCAACTTCAGTTTTTATCCAACTCCTCTCTGCTGTTGCTTCGAAATCACTGGCAATGTATTCCGTGACCGCTCGTTCACAGCTGTTCCGTTTCCGTTATCACAGCCCATACGCATGGACGGCGAAGGGCGTGTTCATTTCCTCGGAGGGAGGATGGACGCTTAACCTACCTGTGGTATAAACGATATTGCCTGGCTCCGTTTGACGCCGACGCTATAGCATTGTTGACTAATACTAAACAAAACGAAAACCTTATCGAAATGGCTGTGAGAAAAGCAGTGAGTACGCACATGAACGCCAGCAGTTTTCAGTCTTTGAGATTCGCTTACTCCCATCGCGTAGCAGATCATGACTGGTAAGTGTAGACAGGAGTAATTCGTCTGCATAACGGACACCAGTAAATAAATATCAGCCAATGATGGATTATTTCAACTACTGAAATTTGTGATGTATAGATAGCCTCATTCATGATATCGGGGCAACTCCGAATTTCTAAAATGATCATTAATTTTTTTCAATAATTAATGCTATTTGTTCCTGGCGTCGACCTATAGAGATCTTTTGCCCCTATTTGCACCATGTGATATGAACCTGCGTGTAAGGTGTTGAATGTGAGGAAAGGAACGTTAAGGACAACACAAACACCCAGTCCTCAGGCCAGGGATATTAATCATTTACAATGAAAAAACCCTGACCCAGCCGGGAATCGAACCCGAGCCGCCGGGTGACAGGCGGCCGCGTTGCCCTCTACACCGCCGGCCCAGACTACCAAGATCATACAATGAAAATGATGATGATGATTATTATTATTATTATTATTATTATTATTATTATTATTATTATTGTTGTTTAAAGGAGCCTAACATGTAGGTCATCGGCCCCCTGTCCGACTCGTTGGCTGAATGGTCAGCGTACTGGCTTTCGGTTCAGAGAGTC
The DNA here is from genome assembly GCF_040414725.1 of Anabrus simplex. Taxonomy (NCBI): domain Eukaryota; kingdom Metazoa; phylum Arthropoda; class Insecta; order Orthoptera; family Tettigoniidae; genus Anabrus; species Anabrus simplex. The sequence goes on from NC_090266.1 coordinate 710,938,684, forward strand.
TCGGGTTCGATTCCCGGCCGGATCGGGGATTTTAACCTTTATTAATTCCAGTGGCCCGGGGATGGGTGTTTGTGCTGTCCCAAACATCCCTGCAACTCACACACCACATATTACACTATCCTCCACCACATTAACACGCAGGTACCTACACATGGCAGATGCCGCCCACCCTCATCGGACGGTCTGCTTTACAAGGGCTGCACTCTGCTAGAAATAGCCACACGAAATTTAAAAAATCGGCCCCCTCCCCGTACATTGAAGAAAAGTTGCTTACAATTACATATGAAGCACATTAATTCTCCACCATTTCTTTTGAAACCTAATATTAGTGGAGATTTCTTTCTTTAATTATACATATATGTAAGAACATAATGTACCTTAATAAAAGAAACTTCTCTAGTCTGCAGTCTGGTTGGTGCACATAAAACAAATCTGATGATGATGATGATGCTGCTTGTTTAAAGGGGCCTAACATTTAGGTCATCAGCCCCTAATGGTACGAAATTAGACGAAATGTAGTGACAATTTAAAAGTTCAAAATCATCCACTGACCAGAATAAAAAACGTGATGATGAAGAATGAATGGATGGATATGAATTTAAAACAATCAGTGGATCCGACCCAAAAACTATCACAAAAATAGTATTACTGACCAAGGGACCACTTTTAAAGCACAATCCTGAATCGAGTATGCTGTTGTCCATAAGGGTCCAAAATCCAGGTCAACGGCCCCTCATAATGGTACTTATCGCTAGAACCATGGTATTTGTCATGTTGGGGTACTAATCAAAAGCAGCGTAGACTCACATGATGGCGCTACTCACAAGTATTGTACGTCGCACAGGTAACGCAGGCCTATGGTGTTTCTCACACAGTGGCGCCACTCATAGGCAACGCAAACCCATGGTGTTCCTCGCCTAGGTGTACTAATCACTAGTGATGGGACATTTGATTCATTTTACTGAATCGATTCATTTGATTCCGTCCACGTTACTGAATCGATACAATGATCCGATTCACGGCTCATTGGTCACAGCTCCTACTGCATCTGTGTAGTATGTGCTGGTAAGACAGCAGCAACAGCATTCAGTGCTCGCAGCTGCCATCTGGTCTTCATACTATGAACTCCTTTCTTAGAAAAAATGCTAGTTACTCTAATACATCGAAGGTTTCCGGCGACGCAGGGTGGGAAAGGTTAGGATTAGAAAGGTAGCAGCCATGGCCTGAATTAAGGTACAGTCCCAGCATTTCCTGGTGTGAAAATGGGGAAACTACGGAAAACCATCTTAACGGCTGCCGACGGTGGGATTCGAACCCACCATCCCCCGAATGCAAGCGCATAGCCACGCGATATTAACCGCACGACAACTCGCTCAGTCATTTTTGAAAATATGTATTTTTCTATCAGCTGAGGATTTTTAAATCGTCAGATTTTGTATAGGCTACCCGAGATGTACAGTAGCCCGCTGGTTTTCTGATTCAACATACTGTTATTGCGTCTGTCCACATATGATTGAAGTCTTGTGCAACGATGTGACATATGAACTGAGAGAATACTGAGCCGTTCTTCCCAATTAAAACAGGTACCTTTGAATGGTCATGAGCATGACTCATAGTCATAGGGCAGGCTAGAGTAGAGTTTAATTGTCAAAAGTCAACTAAGTCATAATACTAAGATTCATTAAACTAATAAATAGTATAACCTAATAGCCTACCTACTTACTAGCTACTTCAGAATTATGTTGTGACTACCCCTTTAACACTGCAAATAAATCCAGCTATTATTTAAACCTCCCTGTAAGAAGAGGGCAGTGAATACAAATGGGTATTATTTTCAAATGCGCTGAGCTCGAGAGTCCATTATAGCACACGATTCTTTCAGTGTAGCATGCCTCACTGTGTCTCTCGCTGCAGTGAGCCGATAAGGAGCCGTGCGTATCTTGTGTCTCACTGAGCCGGCTCGTTCACGATTCTATCGGTGTGCCATGATTCACTGTCTCGCTGCAGCGGAAGCTCGGCTCCCCTCAACGTCCAGTGAGTGCGCCACTCAGCACTGTCCGCTGGGAGTAAGCTGAATCGTGTGCCGTGAGCTCGCCGTTCCTGTGAATCGATTCACTCGGACACTTGAATGAATCGATACACTGCTTCGAATCATGCATTCAGTAGCCAACACTACTAATCACGGGCGCCGGTATTCCCGTGTTGTTCCTCACATAGTTGGTACTAATCACAGGCAACGCAGACCCACGGTGTCGCTGATATAGTGGTACTAATCGCAGGCAACCCCCAGACCCGTGATGTTTCTCACGATAGTACTAATCACAAGTAGTTTCATGGTTCTAATGCAATCATCACTTGGTCGCCCCTTTTAGTCGCCTCTTACAACAGGCAAGGGTACCGTGGGTGTATTCTTCGTCTATGTCCCTCACCCACCGGGGGTGTATAACAAATATGGCACACGTGTACAGTCGTCCGAGGGTATTACTTTCTATGTGGTTCTGCAACGGTATTTTAAAGTACTCATGGTAAGGACATCTTGGATTCTACCTCGTATGTCCTGCGAAAGAGGTTCTGTTAGACACACTTTCATAAAAACTGAAGTAACACTCAGTGTCTGCGTGGTTTGGGTCACGAAGCTGTCAGCTTACATTCGGGAGATGGTGGGTTAGAATACAACTGTCGCCAGCCCTGAATATGGTTTTTTCGTGGTTTCTTATTTTCACAGCAGACAAATACCGGGTCTCTACCATAATTAAGGCCATAACCGCTTCCTTCCCAGGCCTAGCCCTTTCCTATCCCATTGTTCCCATAAGCCCTATCTCTGTCGATGCGATGTAAAGCAAATTGTAATTTTAAAAAAAAGCAATGCTAGTCAACGCAATCGTTCGCATGGCTTCAAAGCTGAGCATAATTACTTTCATTCTTTATCAAAATTTCCAATAAATAAGTATCTACTCCGCAAATCAATTTGGATCAATGAATATTCAATGAGACTCCTTCACCAAGCGAATCCATTAACGTAAAAGGGAAATCTGCATGAAAAGAAAACCCAGTTTCAAGATTCACTACCCTGCATTTTTTCTGGAAGTCTCCGATATGCCTTAAACTTGATCTAATGTATAGTATTACCACATTTTGTTCAAATTCAGAAACACGTTAAGCTTGAAGATGCACGTATCTATTCATTGTAATCTGTAAGCCACAGGATCTTCCCATTTCGAAGACCTCTCTTGAGCTGACCCTGATTCCAATCACGACCACTCGGCTCTTATGCCCCCTTCGAACGAACGTAAGATGCACTTTTACCCAAGAACATTCCAAATGAATGACTACAATTACATGGTTATTAGAATGAAGCCTTACTGTGTACCGTCTGGTCCCCGGCAGCGAGAGAGAAGGGATGACTCTTGAAAGGACATACAGAAAGAGCGGTGGGGGGTTGAAATAGTAGAGGGTCGCAATGATAATCACTGGGGAAAATGTTTTGCTTAACTCACGACAGTAAATCTCGTCCATACCAATTCTGAACCTTTCAGGATATTCTAAGAAAAAACTGTAAACCTTGAGATATCTACTGAAAAATACACTTGCATTCTAATGTTTCGATAAGTAAAGGAATCTGTTATTGTGATAGACACTGAAAGCCTCAAAAATACAAACCTTCTTTACAAATGTGACATTACGGAGTATTTTATTGCAACAGAAACATTTTGAGTAGTTTCAGTAGTAATGCCCGTCTTCCACTTGCACGTTCTACTCAAGCTGATCACCAACTTTCCTGGCCAGCACCATCTACAGAACTTTTTCACCCCACTACTGTACAATTCTCGTCGGAATTCACATGAAACATGATTACGCAACGACTGACTTGGAATAATGAGAGACCTAACTATAAACACCACGTGTATGAGTCTCATGCGATTGTACAGACCTGTGTTGACATTCATAGAGAACAAAGAGTGCATTATATCCCACCCACACTGCGAAAATTCCGTATGTTGGAGGATTAACGGCTTACCTTCATGGCGGAGCATCCTAAGAAAACTCCCTTTCTCTGCTGCTTTTCCCACACGCTAGAGGGGTCATGAGTGCGTTCTCTGACCCAGTTCTTAGACTTGATTACCCCTTTGATGCCAACCCAATGTGAAGAGATACATTCAGCTACTATGTGTGTGGTGGTTCACCGTGTGATGTGTTGTGAGTAATTAAAGGTGTGTGTATTAAGACGATCATTAATAGTCACTTTTCTAGTCAAAGGATGTGGCTAAAATATCTGGCCAGGTCGGGAATCGACCTCAGGATCTTGTGAACCGAAAGCCGACCATTAGACAAGGAGAACTCCGGCACAGCACTTGGTATCCAAACTTGAACGCTTTCAGCGGCTACCACGCGTAGAGTTTCGCCACGTGATTTCACTCACCTGCCTAGGTTCTTGCTAGGATAGAATAATAATTCTAAACACGGGATATTTTCACGAATTCTAGACCCCAAAAATTTCAGGTACGCAAATGAACATATACTGTTAGATCGAACAGACGAGATCGATAAGCAAATACGTCCCTAAGAACGACTCCACTGAAAGCACTAACCAAGAATTCAGTAAAAATATTCGGAATAAGAAGACTTGTACCTGCTAACAATCTGACCTATTACAAACCAAACCAAACCAAACCCCATGGCACTACAGCCCTTGAAGTGCCTTGGCCTACCAAGCGACCGCTGCTCAGCCCGAAGGCCTGCAGATTACGAGGTGTCGTGTGGTCAGCACGACGAATCCTCTCGGCCGTTATTCTTGGCTTTCTAGACCGGGGCCGCTATCTCACCGTCAGATAGCTCCTCAATTCTAATCACGTAGGCTGAGTGGACCTCGAACCAGCCCTCAGGTCTAGGTAAAAATCCCTGACCTGGCCGGGAATCGAACCCGGGGCCTCCGGGTGAGAGGCAGGCACGCTACCCCTACACCACGGGGCCGGCAATCTGACCTATTACAGAAACAAATTCGTGATAATAATATTACTAATAATAATAATAATAATAATAATAATAATAATAATAATAATAATAATAATAATAAACATTTTCTATTTAGGCCTACGTCCCATAAACACCGAAATACCGGGATTTTGTCCCGCAGGAGTTCTTGTACATGCCGGTAAATCTACCGACACGAGGCTGGCGAATTTGAGCAGCTTGAAATACCACCACACTGAGCCGGAGTCTAATCTACCTACTTAGATTCAGAAAGCCAGCGTTCTATTGCGTGAGCCACTCAATCCGGTGAACAATCGTGGACCGTGACGCTGAATGACTGAAGGAGTCTTTGATGTCAGAGTAAATTTTGATCATCATTCACGCGTACTTGTATTCTTAGTAGTTCAGTTAACTTGATCTTCTGGGGCATGTGCAGCAGTGTTGAAAACTACGGCGAAAATAGTCTACCTGACACAGACAGTAATTAGTATATAACTTGCGCATAACACTTACGTTTTATTTGTAATCTAGTGCAATACAGGGAAACAAAGATACCTGTGTCTAGTACATCGTGTTACCTATGGCGCAACATTGTTGACAGATCTAGTAAAAGCTGAGTCAGTAAGATGCCAGATGTCTGTCTCCCAATGAAATATTTCCTCAGACGACACCAGAGTAATGAAATGATAGATGACAATATATTGTGATGATCTACATAGTGTATCTGAAATATAATAATATTCTTGACTTTACATGGCTTTCAGAAACACCGATGTGTCGGACAGTTTGTCCTGCAGGAGTTCTTTTACGTGCCTCTATATCTTCCGACACGAGGCTCGCGTATATGAGCACGAGTCATCTCTGAGATATGATTTAGAATAAACAGAGATCTAAAGTAAAAATGCTATAATTCCTCTTCCCAATCGGAAATTTTAAGACATTCGCATTTTTTTACCAACAAAATACGTATTAATTAGTTCGTTGATTCCATTCCTGGAAACCGTTGACAGGGCAGATTTGTTGAAGTTCATTCAAAAAGAGGAATAACAAATGCATACCTAGAAATGTCGGAGTGGAGTATCCACCGTGCACGTCAATGAATTTGGTAACAGTACTGGATAGTTACTTTTAATTATAAAATAATTTTACCACAGTTGGCAAATTCCCCCACAGTAGCGTATCTGTGAGTTCTGCAGCCGCCTGACTCTTCACAGGGGTACCAACTAACTTTTTCGATTCTTCGGACAGGGGTACCAACCTTTACGTTTTTGGTTTATTAACCTAACCTGAAGAGGTACGGGTCGGAGATGGGCCATGGATTAATGCACAAGATGACTGTCAAGCGCAACGTAACTCCTGGGTTCCCACTGAATGCCCTCCCCTACCCTGATCTAAAATGTTCTGTTTTTCAAAATTTCATTTTCGATTTTTTATTTTTTTAAAGATGGCAGCTTCTCTTCCAGGAACATCGCTGAAAGTTAGGGATTTTTCACTATGGATTGGTAGCCTTGTCGAGCGCGTCCGGCACTAGGGCTAGCACGCAAGGATCCTAGCGGTGTAGGTGGTGCTTGCGGCGGAGGGCTGGATTAAGCTGGTGCACGATCTCTGTTCAAGTTAACTCTCCGGGCCTCATGCTCTATAGTTGTGGTTAGATTAAATCTAAGATTAGTTGACACATTATCTCTTTTCTTAAATATATAATTTTGAAGTAGTAGCTAAACCAGGTCTAACTTATTAATCCAATAATTAAAAGTAAAATTGAAGCATAACCATTTGACGTCAAGTTTACTGAACAACATATACAGTAGAGACTTCTTTTATGGTTTTCAGAAACGTCGAGGTGTCAGAAATGTCTCGCAGGAGTTCTTTAAAACCCCTTATTACAAACCCAAATACCATAATCAAGAGATTTAAATAATAGGGCTAATGATCAGAGAATCATACTCTACTATTTCGCCGACACATGGAAGCGTTTTCACCTACACGTTCACGGAATATGATAGCTATCCGAGGTTCCATCAGGCTCCTGAGGCACCACATATCCAGTGCATAATGTCGTTATTTAAATTTATGTTTTAATTTCTAAATTACGCCATTTACGTGTTTATTCCTTTGTAACTTCTCAATTTATCATTTGCGATCTGTATTACCTTGTTATTCACGGCAGCCTGTTAATACACGAGGTTGATTTTTAAAATAAAAATCCTTTGTATACAGTATATGCAGCATGTAATTATACCTCGGAGATTGAGTGATGCGTCTGTTTTCGTTGTTAAACTTCCCGTTTATTTCTGTGCTGTTATTCTTCTAATTACTAAGGAATTATAGTTACTTTACATTTTTGCGTTTTCAATTATCTCTTTAATTGAAAATAGTGCCTTTGCTGGCAGGACGTAGTGTTTACAGTGCACTATGTCTTCTGGCATGGGCTAGAGCAATATTGTTACTTTCATTGATCTATCTCTGTCTTATCCTTGGCTTTGACAAAATGAAAGTGACTGAGGTATTAGTGATGCTAGTAATGCCATTCCTTCTGCAGCCAGTCCCTGCTATGAATGGTGTGAAAATATTGCTCATACGGCTGGTTGGTGCATGCATTTCAGTAGGCTCGGTAGACTGATATGTAATAGCAACTTCTGGATCTGTGAGGAAAGCAACGGGAAACTACCTTACTCCTCATTTCCCTAGTACGCCTCTTCAGTGATGTCTAGGCCATCTATGACAGATGATGGCGGAGCTGTTGAGGATCCAACGAGCCTTCGGGCTGAGGACTAAACATACAATTGAAAATAACTTTGTGTAAGTAGTAGTAGTAATAGTAGTAGTAGTAGTAGTAGTAGTAGTAGTAGTAGTCATTATTAGAATGAATGTTTTGTTACGGAATTGTTAATTCTGAAAAATGAAATTGAATCTGTTTTGCGGACGATATGGAAGACAAATGTCGTAGAAATTTACAATTAGAGCTCTACATAATTAGTTTCTATAACGAAGGGTAAGAAAAATTAACTATATCACTGAACGTTTTTCTTTAGGTGATATTACCGGGCGAGTTCACCGTGCGGTAAGGGCCGCGCGGCTATAAGCTTGGATCAGGGAGATAGTGGGTTCGGACCCCACTGCCGGCAGCCCTCAAGATGGTTTTCCGTGGTTTCCTATTTTCATACCAGGCAAATGCCGGGGCTGTGCCTTAAGGTCACGGTCGCTTCATTCCCACTCTTTGGCCTTTCCTACACCATCGTCACCATTAGACCTATGTGTCGGTCCGACGTAAATTAACTTGTAAAAGAAAAATAATTACGTGATATTATTAATCATCATCAGGGATGAATGCGTATCAGTTTCAAGCAAATCAAGCTTGTAATTGTACACAATTGCTGTTAACGTTATTATACCCGCGCGACCTGCAGTTATGTGGAATCTGAAACACCGATATTTCTCATTTCATAAATTCTATATGTATTGGCAGGGATTCGAGACGTGGCCGCTAAGGTGAGAAGCCAGTGGGTATTAATTTATTTGTTGTATTTTACTCCACCAGATAAGAGAAACCGGAGCGCTACTGGGCGACTTACCACGTAATTTTTAATATCTATTTTGGGTAAACATGAAATGTGTGATGAAGGAGGATATTGTGCATGCATACATTCAACAATGAGACTTTTTTGCGACCCTTTGAAATTCCGACTACCTTCAGCCAGTTGGTACCCGCATATTGGGATACTCAGGCTAACTTTAAAACTGATCCACAGAGAGATCTAGCATAATTATAAAATACTAATATAAATGAGTAATTCACCTATCGTAACAACAGCAAGTGAAGGAGAAAATATTTGTTTGCGGCGGAGGGCTTAACTAGGCCTGGTGCACAATCTCTGTTCAAGCGAGGCGGTTTTGCTAAAGCTTCACGTGGTTTAGAACCTAAACGAGCGCCAACTGAAAAGAAAACTTCGCCATGTGAGGGATTTGAACACAGACCTGAGAACAGACCGAATCGCATATAGCAAGTATGCTGCGGTAACACTCACGGTGTGTCGTGTTTGATCCTGGTTTCTCCGCACCGGTAGCAATCGGTCATTCAAGGAAATGTTCGTTAGGCAGCCATGTGGCATGCGTACAGCGGACTTGGACTCACGTTGCAACCCATATCTTCTTCGATTGGTGTTATCAGGCCGGCCTTAAGCCACATACAGATTCAGCAACACCTCATTTGAATTCGCCCGCGAAGTGAATTGGTTGCCTAACTTTAGCAGCTGATGAAATGACACCGGCGCGAGATATCGAATTATTTCTTTCCAATTATTTATCAGCATGACGAACCGTGTAACGCTCATACACCCAGTTCAGGTTGTTTCCGACCACATCGTATTAAAAAAAAAAAAAAAATCATGCTTTCAGGACTGCGGTATCAAGATATAATTAATCTCAGCTAAAAAAAATTACAAAATGTTGTAATAAACTCTCTAGTAGCGTCTTTATTGGACTAATGCGATGTGTGTCCGGCTCCATGGCTAAATGGTTACCATGCTGGCCTTTGGTTCAAAGGGCCCCGGGTTCGATTTCCGGCAGGGTAGGAGATTTTAACCTTAATTGGTTAATTCCGATGGCTCGGGGGCTGGGTGTGTGTGTAGTCTTAAGCATTAGAAATCATCCTAGGTAGGGCCCCATCCTCACAGATGTGCAGGTCGCTTATACGGCGTCAACTCCAAAGAACTGCACCACGCCTCTCTGGAGGCCACACGCCATTATTATTATTATTATTATTATTATTATTATTATTATTATTATTATTATTATTATTATTATTATTACTGTGGTGTGTACAACGATCTCATCTCCATTTTTAAAATAAAAAATGCCATTTGTTCGGGGCGTCGACGTAGAAAGATTTTTTGCCCCCTACTTGCACCATATGTGAGGAACCTGCGTGTATTTTGTAAATGGCGGAAGTGTAAAGTGTTAAATGTGAGGAAAGGAACATTAAGGACACAAACACCCAGTCCCCAGGCCAGGGATATTAATCATTTAAAATTAAAAACACCTGACCCGGCCGGGAATCGAACCCGGGGCCGCCGCGTGACAGGCGGACGCGTTTCCCCCTACACAGCGAGGCCGAACTCTCATCTCCATTACTTCGTAAGCTGCACAAAATTCACGACACAGTCATTCGTTTGATTCAGTGTAAAATCGTGTCAACGTACATTAAGTTACTGGAACCACTGTTAATATTAAACTTGACTTGTTAACGAGATGCTCGGAGTCCAGTACACTCGACGTTAAGTGTACGCCCCATTACCTAGAATCCAAGTTTACCAAGCCGTCAACTGAACAGCCGCTCCTACAAAAACACCAACTTGAATTCATCACCCATCTCCCACATTTTTCAGCATTCAGTAATTAATACCAGAGGAGATCCAGAACCAATAAAGCAAGCTCGTCACTCAAAACCGAATTTAGAAATCGTTTTATTTCTTCATCACTCATCGTCCGACTCGTTGGCTGAACGGTCAGCGTACTGGCCTTCGGTTCTGAGGGTCCCGGGTTCGATTCCCGGCCGGGTCGGGGATTTTAACCTTAATTAGTTAATTCCAATGGCACGGGGGCTGTCTTCATCATCATTTCATCCTCATCACGACGCGCAGGTCACCTACGGGTGTCAAATAGAAAGACCTGCACTTGGCGAGCCGAACCCGTCCTGGGATATCCCGGCACTAAAAGCCATACGACATTTCACATTTCATCACTCATCGATTTTTCGACATACTCGTGTAAGTTATTCAAGCATTTGCCATTATGTAAAATTAGTGTTTCCTTTCCTTGACGACAGGAAGTGGCCTACTGTTTGTTGAACACCTAACTGATTCAGTGTGACACATCTGCTCTCCTGCACTATTTTAACATCAGACACATTTGTTAATGCCATTTATAGTGGACAGCCTCTGCAAGTTGACGCCACCATTCTGCATTTCTTTCTCAGTGCGCTGCAGTCCTCGTGTGCATGCTGACGGGTTCCGTGTGTGCCCGCAGAAAACTGACATGCTCATTTGACCACTCATCCAGTAACCGCAACTGTCACGGCATCAAGGTTTTGGTTTGCCGTCTTTTTATGTACTTGTGCAACACTTATTAGTATGGTTACAAACTATCCGGATACGTAAGCTGGAGCGAGCTCCGTTCCTTCGTTTATGAGCATGGAAACTTACTTTTCCATCTAGCCTCGCATTTAGGGAAATACCGTTTCTCCTTTTTCACAATTTGTTTTACGTCGCACCGACAGAGATAGGTCTTATGGCAACTATGGGATAAGAAAGGGCTATGAGTGGGAAGGAAGCGGCCGTGGCCTTAATTAGGGTACAGCCCCAGCATTTGCCTGGTGTGAAAATGGGAAACCACGGAAAACCATCTTTAGGCCTTTAGAATCCCCTTTAAAAATAAAGAAATATATTTTTGTTTTAGGAAAATCCCAATAGGAGGGGTGAAAAAGGGTGAAAAAGGGGTTGAATGCCTTAAATGAGGATACTTATATATCAGAAACAGAAGATATTACAGACCTGAAAATTGGTATTTGGGATCTCCTTTTAAAATTAAGAATCACGTATTTTTTGTTTTTGGAAAATCTAATTAATGGGGGTTAAACAGGAGTGACAAATTGGGGTGAATTTTTAGAAAGACTATATCTAAAGTATATCTCAGAAACGTAAAATGTTACAGACATAAAAATTGGTATTTGGAATCTCCTGTAAAGGTAAAGAAACATAGGTGATTTGTTTTTGGAAACTCCACTTAAGGGGAAACTAAAACGGGGGGGTACATTTTAAAATGAGCATTTCTACATTATATCTCAAAAACTTAACATGTTACCGAAGTGAAAAATAGTATTTTTATCAGTATTGAAAATAACGAAACATGAATTTTTTGTTTTCTAATAAAAACTAAAGTTGTTACAGACGTGAGAACTGGTATTTGGATCTCCTTTATAAACAAAAAAGCGTCTTTGAGGGGAAATCATCTTGGGGGGCGGGGGTGAAAAGAGTTGAATTCTTCTTATGAGGACACATATCTCAAAAACTGAAGATGTTAGAGTCGTGATAATTGGTATTTATAAGATACTTTACTATTAAAGAGACAAGTATTTTAACAGGAAATTCACTTAAGGGAGGGGGAGTGTGAAAGGAAGTAAAAAAATTAATTCCTTTTTTTGAGATACCTATATCTCAGAACTGAAGGTAACAGACGTGAACGTTGGTACTTGGAATCTCCTTTAAACATAAGGAAACACGCCTTCCTCTTTTTTTTTGCGGGGGGGGGGGGTAAATCAACTTAACGGCAGTTGAGTGAAAAAGGAGTTGAGACCAATTGATTTTACAGTTTATAATGTACTTATTCTGATAATAAACTGATCATTTTTAATCTTTCCTGGGTTCGTTTTCAAGAACCATCTTTTCCTCTGGAGTACATAAAGTTAGATTACAGTAGATTCTCCTGGCATATAAATAAAAATGTAAACACATTTGAAATAAACGATATGAATGATATTGACCGTGCAATTGTTCACTTCTATAATAAGGTCAATAATTCAAGGAAGAATATCATTCGTGTTGCCAGAAATCTCGCGCACTTGCCTACGCGCGACGATGGTGCTGGTCCGATTGTCAGCAATGACAATGGCAGAGGATGTAATTTACCGCCAAGTAGTGGTCTTGCATCGTGCTGTGGGTTGCAGACCATCAATAATAATAATAATAATAATAATAATAATAATAATAATAATAATAATAATAATAATATTCTGGGCCGTCGTCAAAATGTGCGGACCGCGCTGGAAACGGGTCCTGGCCGGGTTATGACTACGACTGCAGTCCGGCCGCGGGTTCAGTACCGCCAAGGCACCCAAGACCAGTCCGACTCGTTGGCTGAATGGTCAGGGTACTAGCCTTCGGTTCAGAGGGTCCCGGGTTCGATTCCCGGCCGGGTCGGGGATTTTAACCTTCATTGGTTAATTCCAATGGCCCGGGAACTGGGTGTTTGTGCCGTCCCCAACATCCCTGCAACTCACACATCACACATAACACTATCCTCCACCACAATAACACGCAGTTACCTACACATGGCAGACGCCGCCCACCCTCATCGGAGGGTCTGCCTTAGAAAGGCTGCACTCGGCTAGAAATAGAAACACGAAATTAATTACCCAAGACCACACCACGCCGGATCTCCAAGGATTTGACCCATATTAAAATGTTTATAGGAAAAGATGGCTAAGATTGAGGGACCCAACGGGCCGGGTGGAATACCTGGACCTAGTCCGAGAAGTACGAAATCGATTGCTGGAAAGAAATATTGAAAAAATGGGAGGAACTTTGCCGTAATCTCTCAGAAAACGAGTCAGATCACGAATTTTGGGGGATTCTCTCAGAAAATGATTTAGGTCGCGAATTTCGGCGGATAATATATAAAACGTTAAGCATTCAATTATAAATTTCATTATAATACCGTAGCGAAGCACGGGTATCTTGCTAGTCACCAATATAAGTCTTACACTCTACTTCGAAGTAGACCTACCAACGAGAGAAAAACATTTTCAAGGAAGTACGAAGGTAAGATTCCCTCCACTGCGCCACTAAACACGACCATAATGCTAACCCGACAGCGATACAGTCCACAAGACTGGAACTAGACAAATATTACATCACATAAGTAGAGTAATCGTTCTTCACGTCTTTCCATGCTAATTACACAAGAGGCTCGACCACTTATCTGCAATGCCATCAACTTACAACTGAAGGACAGATGTTCGTGACACAGAGGTTATAGAATGAAGTATGATTACATATTGCGGAAGAATTCATGTGGCTGAATCATCCACGCAGTATTGGAGTTACGAGTTTCATCGCACAATTCCAATAAATCACGGGACTACAATGCTATCGTTAGTGTCTTCATGAACTGAACAAATTTGTGCTGTGAACGAGCGTTGTATGTAGAAAACAATGATGTATGCATCTGAACTACAGTACGGTTGTAACAGCACATTCCATTCAAAAACCTGTGATTAAACGTTCCGCACATTTACAGAACATGACAAGTGGATTAGAATTAATATAGGATGAAACAATTACGTGGAGATGACAAAATTAAAACAGGAGGGGGTGGCATGGAAAGCAGTACCCAACCAGTCCTGTTCTTTTAAAATTTGTTTTACATCGCGCCGACATAGATAGGTCTTATGCCGATGATGGGATAGGAAAGGCCTAGAGATGGGAAGGAAGCAGCCGTGGCCTTAAGGTACAGCCCCAGCATTTTCCTGGTGTGAAAATAAGAAAGCACGGAAAACCATCTTCAGGGCTGCCGAGAATGGGTTTCGAATCCACTATCTCCCGGATGCAAGCTCACAGCTGCTCGCCCCTAACCGCACGGACAACTCGCCTATCGACTGATGACTCGTACAATAACAGGAACTCTACTGATGTGAGGTTCACTTTCTGCTGGCCAACCGGGTGGAACTCCTCTTCTGAAGACCGGGGGATTCAATTCTACTACATAAATACATATAATGTTATTAAACATGTAATTTACTTTACTTCCCACTAACTACTTTTACTGTTTTCGGGGACACCGAGATGCCGGAATTTTGTCACACAAGAGCTCTTTTCACGCCGATAGATCTACCGACGTGAGACTGGCGTATTTGAGGACCTGCAGGTAACACCGGACTAGGCCAGGTTCGAGCGCGTCAACTTGGGCTGGGAAGGCCAGCGCTTCTACCGTCTGAGCCCATGAAATAAGAATCCTTCATCTACAGTGTTTCCCGCCTAACGTTTAAGGCAGTCTAGGGGTTGGGGTTGAGTATGAACGACATTTAAGACACCCTTTTCAACTGCAAAAGTTGAACAAATGCCTGCCCTACCCGCTTTGGATCCTGGGCCTTCCCAGCACCTTCTTATACAACTATGCTGACCAGGCCAGAAAGCAGACCTAGCATCATTCGAGACGTGTTAACATTTACCAAATGTTCCCTTCACCTCTCTCGTCACGTGATAACCGTTCAAAAAGAAGTGCGGAAAAGGAGTCTTCTCCCCCAACACACTACACTAATATTTGGATTGATGCTTTCGCGCCGCGTATTAATAGATATGATTTTGTGGGTTTTACCATGTGAAAGAAGTAAACTGACGGAATCCTTGACGTTTCGTGAAGACTTGCTCAAGTTCAGTCATTTTTAGAACAGTCGAAGCCGAGGTTGGATTTGTTTCTCTTCTGAGGACGCACCAACATTTCGAAACGAAAAGAACTTCTTTCTTTCACACGACAAAATCCCGAAAGATTATCATGTCTATTAACACTATACTTACGTTTCGTTTCATTCAAGAGTTTGTTGAAAGCTCTTGTGATCAGGAACATTAAGAAGTTTCCATGCTCTTCTAATTCCAACTTGTTCCTTGATGTGGAACCACACACGTCTGAATTTAAAATGCAAGATGGATTGAGACTGCAATATAAGCCAATTTGTGACAGACCTTCTCAGTGGTAAAAACAAGGAATTCGTCGAGAAGACAAAAGAATGTTAATCATTATTATTGTTGTTTTTGAGAAAAGAAACGAAAAGGAAAACAACATTCAGGAAATACATTCGAAATTAGAAAAATTTCTGTGTAACCATTTTGTCCAGGACCTAGGTTCTGCCACTTCTTCCAATCTATTGCCCTTGTGCACTGAATAATAATAATAATAATAATAATAATAATAATATTAATAATAATACATGTGTTTAACGTCCCTTTAAATACTACTGATTGTAACGAGCACTAAAGGAAAGCGTCGGAATTTCACCCTGAACATCTATTGACACGGGTTTCTCACAGTTAAGTACGCCTACACCAAAATGCACATAACCTTTAGCATAGTAAGCCAGCCACTTACTAATTACGCTTCGTAGCTAGTACGTAGACCGTTCATACTGATCCTTACCCAGTTCAGTGATCCAGATAAATCAAATCACGCTAACCAAGTCATTCAAAATATTGTGGTAGTGTATGTTATTTCACTGGTTAAGTAATCCCACGCATTTCCACTAATGAAATCATGTGTTCCATAACGTAAGATTCAGAATGGCACTTTATTCATGATTCAACCAAGAGGTAATGTATCTTGATGACAATACGGTTTTCGGTGACGCCGAGGTGCCGGAATTTAGTCCTGCAGGAGTTCTTTTGCGTGCCAATAAATCTACCGACACGAGACTGACGTATTTGAGTCCCTTGAAATACCACTGGACTGAGCCAGGATCGAAACAGACAAGTTGGGGTCAGAAGACCAGCGCCTCAACCGTCTGAGCCACTCAGCCCGGCCTAAGCGGAAGTACTGAGGTACAACAGTATAGTACAGGACGGGGCACGACATGTCAGGAATCGATCCGCACTAATGTCGCATTAATGAGGGTATTCTGGCATGCGAGCAGGGATGTGGAAAAGAATGAGCTCGTCAAGGATCGGGAAGGGAGTATCAGGATCTAAGAAACGATTCCCTTTCCATATTTTATTATACGATGCCAAACTCAGCATTTGCCATCGTGCGATAGTGCTCGATGCTCTGATGAGGAAATAATGCCCCTTCTATTCATAAAACATCATTAGCTAAGTGTGCTTATTGCTCATGTGCCCATCAGAGTCTCTCACGTGAATCCATGGGCTCCCGGACAGACGCGAGTTTCAAAACTCTTGAAATAGGGTTTCACTGTTTACCGATTCAAACCCCAGACAAGTACTGAGATGGTACCTTTCTTCAGGTCGCAGCTACTTCCCAGCATATCTCAGCCCCGTTTGATGAGTGTCCGCATCACCATAACGTAAACAAAACTGCCGAACGCAGCAATCACTCTGAGCTGTTTATTACGATGACTGAAACCACTAAAACAAAACTACATTAACTATCTCTGTAACATTCGTCCGATAACACGTACTATTATGATGTCTGTACTCGTGTGTTTGTAACAGAGGCTAAGACTGGAATGCAAGAGGCAATTACTTCTTCTTGCTAGGGGCTTTACGTCGCACCGACACAGATAGGTCTTATGGCGACGATGGGATAGGAAAGGCCTAGGAGTTGGAAGGAAGCGGCCGTGGCCTTAATTAAGGTACAGCCCCAGCATTTGCCTGGTGTGAAAATGAGAAACCACGGAAAACCATTTTCAGGGCTGCCGATAGTGGGATTCGAACCTACTATCTCCCGGATGCAAGCTCACAACCGCGCGCCTCTACGCGCACGGCCAACTCAGAGGCAATTACTAATGAAAACTGTATACTCCCAGAATTCCCCCCAGAACTAAACTTGAAAACCACGAACAAACATTTTAAGAATGATGGACAGCGGGATTCTATCGATGTGGCCATCGCTGCACTGGACACTCGCATTTCACCCGTTTATATTTTACTGCAGTAGCTTTATAAGCAGAGGATTCAACATTTTCAGCTCGCAACAGTAGCATCAAAAGTAACTAGAAAGGTAGCATTCTGGACTATTGTGTAGTCCATCAACAGCTTCAAACACCTGTCCCACTATGTTCCTAGAGACTGTGATATCATCACCATATTGAGAAATACGATCCCAGTGCTGAAGGTAAAAGACCAAAGACCAAGTTCTTAAATATGCTACGACAAGAATCAACAACCAGTTTGAAGCACAAACTAAACTGTGAAGATAGTAGTAGCCTATCTCATCCAGCGTTTAGCACATCTCCTTCAATAACTGTAGCTTACCAGAAAATCTTCAAAGCGTAAGGAGTATCATTTTACATCTCTCAAAAGGTGGTATAATTTCAGAGTTCAAGGACATCGTCGTCAACAGATCCATGAATGTACTGAGGGTAGCAGATATGCTGTGTTATTGCACTGTTTACCCTGGTATGATCCTTGTAATTAATTGTAATTAGAAAAGCTGTACTTTCTGAAATTTGATTGAGAAATCACAAAAGACGATTCCAAGGATGAATAAAGATGAGAATGAAATTAGAATTATTTTCATTATTATTATTATTATTATTATTATTATTATTATTATTATTACTAATAAACACAATTGCAATTTTACAGCTAGTACTTCAGGGAAGTGTTTAACGCTCCTTCAATAACTGTAGCTTTCAGACATGTTTGAGTGTCTTACATTTTCCCTGAAATGTGGTTCGTTAGCATGGCAGTAAATCTACTAACATGTGTCTCTTATTTAATGGCTGGGCTGAGTGGCTCAGACGGTTGAGGCGCTGGCCTTCTGACCTCAACTTGGCAGGTTTGATCCTGGCTCAGTCCGGTGGTATTTGAAGGTGCTCAAATACGTCAGCCTCGTGTCGGTTGATCTACTGGCACGTAAAATAACTCCTGCGGGACAAAATTCCGGCACCTCGGCGTCTCTGAAAACCGTAAAAGTAGTTAGTGGGACGTAAATCCAATAACATTATTTATCCTTATGTCTCTTATTTAATGACTCTTTCATTAAAAACGACTGCGGCGAAATTCGATTCCCTCAACCTTCATTATGAATGGCGACTACCTAACGAAGTACGCTACGTAGCTAGTCTGGAATTCGATTTCGTCTATTCACCCGAACCAAAGGATACTAGTCTAACTGGCTACCGCTTTATTTTTATTGCTATGACGATTGTCTGGGAGATATTTAGTCATAATCGTCGTGCAAAGGAAAAAATATAACTACACAAACACACACACAATTATGCAAAACTTAAAAGAAAACTGTTCATCCCCCGTAATAATTTGAAGATTCCAGTACGGGAAAGACGCACACAATAATAATAATAATAATAATAATAATAATAATAATAATAATAATAAACAGTAGTAGCAGTAGGAATAACACCAAATTATTTACACACCGCGCTGAATTACACAAATTAGTATATTTTAATATGTTAATTTCGCTTTTCTTGAGAAATGACGTAATATTCTAACATATTTGAACTTCACCTGTGGATTATATGGAATGAATTTCATTTTATTGGTTCGTATTGATGATTGCCTACTTTCAACAGGATGGGCAGGTCCACCTATTCAATACCATATGTTTTGCTATTATTATTATTATTATTATTATTATTATTATTATTATTATTATTATTATTAGGTCGAAACTAGTCCCGATATATAGTAATCCTATTGAAAGTATCTCCTGTGGATAACAATACTCGGACGCTCGTACGCTGTAGAAATCCGGGCTACACAAGGGATTTAATGAAGACTGATCGTTGATATTTAGTCTTTCAGTATACGAAAAAGTTGTCATATATTCCGAAGTATTTGCTTCATCACAGGAACAGTTTAGTACTGGCTAATACTTTAGGATCTTCAAAAGGCAGAAGTATTCAGTCAGCAGTATGCAAAGGTTACAAGGATAATGTCCAGATAAAGTATTCAAATTTACCTATGATAATGACATTTACAACAAGATACAAAAAGGTGAAAACTAGAAAAGCGGCTGGAATTGATAAGATTTCTGGGGATATACTAAAGACAATCGGTTGGGATATAATACCACATCTGAAGTACTTACTTGCATGAAGGAGCTGTACCAAAGGAATGGAGAGTTGCTATAGTAGCCCCTGTGTACAAAGGAAAGGGTGAGAGCCAAAGCTGAAAATTACAGGCCAGTCAGTTTGACACGCATTGCATGTAAGCTTTGGGAAAGCATTATTTCTGATTATATTAGACATGTTTGCGAAATTAATAACTGGTTCGATAGAAGGCAGTTCGGATTTAGGAAAGGTTATTCCACTGAAGCTCAACTGTATGATTCGAGCAAGATATAGCATATATCTTGGATTCAGGAGGTCAAATGGACTGTATCGCGATTGACCTGTTTAAGGCATTTGATAGGATAGATCATGGGAGACTACTGGCAAAAATGAATGCAATTGGACTAGACAAAAAGAGTGAATGGGTTGCTATGCTTCTAGAAAATAGACCTCAGAGAATTAGATTAGGCGAAGCTTTATATGACCCTGTAAAACTTACGAGGGGAATTACTCAAGGTAGTATTATTGGACCGTTATATTTTCTTATATATATTGTATACAAATGATACGAGGAGAGAAATGGAATCAGAGGTAAGACTTATTGCGGGTGATGTTATTCTGCATAGAGTAATAAATAAGTTACAAGATTGTGAGCAACTGCAAAATTACTTTGATAATGCTAGATGAACAGGCATAGTATGGTGATAAACGGGGTTAAAAGTCAGGTTGTGAGTTTCATAAATAGGAAAAGTCCTTTCAGTTTTAATTACTACGTTAAGGGGGTGAAAGTTCCTTATGGGGATCATAATAAATACCTAGGTGTTAATATAAGGAAAGATCTTCACTGGGGTAATCACATAAATGGGACTGTTAATAAAGGGTACATATCTCTGCACATGGTTATGAAGGTGTTTAGGGGTTATAGTAAGGATGTACAGGAGAGGGCATACAAAGCTCTGGTAAGACCCTAAATAGAGTATGGTTCCAGTGTTTGGGACCCTTACCAGGATTAATTGATTCAAGAAGTGGAAAAAATCCAAAGAGAAGCAACTATATTTGTTCTACCTGTAGGTAATTTCAGGCGCAAGAGTAGCGTCACAAAAATGTTGCAACTTTTAGGCTGGGAAGACTTGGGAGAAAAAAGACGAGCTGCTCAATTAAGTGGTATGTTCCGAGCTGTCAGAGAGATGGCGTGGAATGACATTAGTAGACGAATAAGTGAGTGGTGTCTTTAAAAGTAGGAAATATCACAATATGAAGATAAAATTGGAATTCAATAAGAAAAATTGGAGAAACTATTCGTTTATAGGAAGGGGAGTTAGGGATTGGAATAACTTACCGAGAGAGATGTTCAATAAATTTCCGATTTCTTTGAAATCATACAAGAAAAGGCTAGGAATACAACAGATGGGGAATCTGCCACCTGGGCGACTGCTCTGAATCCAGATCAGTAGTGACTGATTGATTGATCGATCGATCGATCGATTGATTGATACTTTAAAACCTTCAGCTTTTGTGTGTACATAAAGATAACTCGTTGCAATGTGGTCTGTAAATATTGTATGAATGATTGTAATGAAAGTCCCAGGATATTAGGTATCTTAATACCCACATTTTTCTTGATCTTTATATCGCACCAGCAGTTACCCGCGGCTTCATTCGCGAGGATTTCGTAATTTGATAAAAGTAATCATTGCTCGGTACTGTACTAAGACATCACCTGAAAATCCCTAACGTATAAAAAATTCACCGAAAAATTGAGTTTCATTTACCCCAGAAACTCTTCGTAAACCACATTTGTGGTATTACCTTTTGGGGCTATGATGACCATGTGACATAGAACTGTACATCTGAGAAGCAGTCATCTCTCAAGTCGGAAAAACATGTTTATTTTTAAAAGAGGTTCCATATACCTATTGTCACGTCTGCAACATCTTCAGTTTTTGAGATATCAGTATCCTAATAAAAATTATTAAACCCCATTTTCAGTCCGTTTTACCCCCGCCCTTAAGTGATTTTCCCGAAAACAAAAAATACATGTTTCTTTATATTTTAAGATTAAAAATACCACTGTTCACGTCTGTAACATGTTAAGTTCTTGAGATATCCTGTAGATACGCTCACTTTTAAAATTCGCCCCCCCTCTTCAGTTCCTCTTAAATGGGGTTTCAAGAACAAATTATCTCTGATTCTCTACCTCTAAAAGAGATTCCAAATACCAACTTTTATGTCTGTACACTTTCGAGTTTTGAGATATAGACATACGCATTTGAACAATTCACTCCCCTTTTCACCCCCTTAGCGACGGAATATCCAAAAATCTTCCCTTAGTCCACCTACACTCTAATATCAATGTATCCGAAAAATTTCATTCCTTTATGTCCAATAGTTTTGGCTCGGCGATGATGAATCAGTCAGTCAGTCAGTCAGTCAGTCAGTCAGTCAGTCAGGACATGTTATGTTATATACGACAGACTCTTTTTCATTCGTTGGGGGCGGAGCCCCCAAACCCCATTTCCTCTACATTAGAAGTGGTCATTTGAAAATTACTGTGACGAACTGGTACGTCGTTACGAAAAACTGATTGAGCACATTTATTCGCGTACATATTTGGTCCTATATTTTCTCGCACAGTACATTCACGATTTATAGCAAAGATAGAGGTACACTTTTCAATCTGGTGCAAATTACGTACGATTCTCACAAGACGAGAAATTATTTTCCTAACCCAATGGGCAGCTATAGTCTTGAAACTTGGTAGGTGCATCGGGTACACCGTAGATTGGTTTAGAATCTTAGATTAGGAGTACAGGGTCCACATATTTCTTGCGTTCTTCCATTCTTGCACGGTGCTAGAATCATGCATTTTGCTCACATACGACCCACAGACGTTCCAATTAGCCTGCCGAATTTCACGATTCTATCGGTCTTGTAAGTGTGTAAAACAGTAAAATTAATTATGAAAAATGTACAAAACTGACGTAAGATCTGAAAATGCAGATCTATCTAAGGCATAAAGGATCAAGGTAGACTAAAAGTCACGAGACCGAAGTTGTGTATCTCTTCATGATGGGTTCCGAATGTCTTGTCCATTTGGCAATACGACTTACCGTTTAGCCACAAAAAACCTCGAAACGATGGTCTGCACTGTCATGAAAATTACCTCCACTTTTCGATAACTTCTGGAGGTAAAATGTTGAACATTGGAACTTTTTGGAATTTCTCCGTCGGTTGCATATCAAGAGCTATAACTGTGCCAAATTTTAATTTGCTGACTCACTGCAACATATCGTCCACCATTTAGTTTAAGGGAAGGGAAGTAAAAATAACAAGAACTGATTATATGGAACTTTTCCATATGTTACAGCCTAATTGCTATCACACTGACAAATCTCAAGTTTCTACTTCATTTTAAAGTGGTCAATCTTTAATGTCAGTCAGTCAGCCGTACGGTTTTATATATGTTAGTGAGAGCTATGGAGTGCTGTATTTCAGTCTTTCCATAATTTATGTTCTGGAACAACCGTGTGTTTCTCGAGTGAGTATCCTTAAACCAAGTGTTGGAGTCAGTGAACACGGTATTATAAAGGTACAGTGTCTGTGTGATAACCTGTGCCAATAATGAGAATATGCAAGTTGTGTTCATACACAGAGACAGAGAAGGGTATTTATCCACATAGGCCTATATATGCTTTGTAATGAACTTTCATCGGGCTGACTGCAAATGGTAGCTTTGTCCTCGGTTTTCGTTTCCCACTGTTGTTGTTCTCGTGGGATTTTTATGTAAATATGGAGTTTTCCAGCAGTATTTTGTGAGTGCATTTTATGTATCTTTTAGTATGTTGATGAGGTGCTCATGCACGGATATTAATCAGAATGAAAAAATGAAAACCTACAATCTGTTTTCCAGTCAACGACCGGGTCAGGGATGAAATGAATGAAGACCCCATCTTGTGGCGAGGATGGGAACTGTGCCGGCTGCCGAAGCCTGTCACACTCCTCTGGAGCAATGATTAACGACTGACAGATGAAATGAAATGATAGTGGAGAGTGTTGCTGGAATGAAAGATGACAGGGAAAACCGGAGTACCCGGAGAAAAACCTGTACCGCCTCCGCTTTGTCCAGCACAAATCTCACATGGAGTGACTGGGATGTGAACCTGGGAACCCAGCGGTGAGAAGCCGACGCGCTGCCGTCTGAGGCATGGAGGCTTCATATTAATCAGAATATAGTAATTTTAGAATTAGTGGAGTTACTGATGAACCTAGGTACCTATTTAGTCGTTTTCACGAAGTTAGGTAAGGCATGAAGCAGATGTACCAACACGCAGCTTTATGTACACGCCCTGGGAGACAGAATTATCATGCTTTTTCAAAATTCGTGGGATCCTTTCTGGTGAACTCTGGCGCTCATAGTACGGACATTTCGGTTAATTATTTTTATTAATTTAATATATTTTAGTAATTTATTAAGTTATTTATTCATGTATTTTCAATTAGATTACAATTTACGCAAGCGCGTGAGGCGTTTATTTTATTTAATTCATATTTCTTTATTTTAATTTAATTGCTATGGTTATGAATTATTATTATTATTATTATTATTATTATTATTATTATTATTACATAGATTTCATTCGGTACCGAACAGTGGGGCACTGGTTATTAATGGCTATTAATTATTATTGTTATTTAGACAGATTACAAAATTCAAACTTTACCTATTCCGAAACCGGGAGAAGAACGATTTAAGACTCCGTTTGAATGAGTCAAAAAGCCTAGTTTTCAGTAGTACGCGACTTTCAATATTGCGATTACAAAAGCACGAGTCATTGTATTTTACGTGGACTTCGAATGACACCAATATGCAATGACCGGCAATCGAACCTAGTCCGCCCTTGTGAGGAGGCAGCGATTACGTCACTGAGTTAACACGCTCTCTCAAACAGTCAATTTCAGTCAATTAATTTATCAATATTTTTTTTGACAACGGGGCGAATTCTTAATTCGATTATTCCTAAGAATCTGTTCATTCAAATGTCGAATGCAGTTTCGAATTAATAATCGAGAAATTAATCGAATGGAAAAAATATTCACTATTCGGTTGCCACATTCATTCGAATGAATAATCAAAAAGTAACCTAATACAATGAAATAGTCGAATAACCGATTATTTTGTATTCGATTATCCCATCACTACCTCAGAGTCCATTAGCGTAGTTTTCGGGTTGTGTGACTAGTTACCCTTGGCAACACCGCTAACAAATTTGATAATACATAATAAAATAATGTTATTGGCTTTATGCCCCACTAACTACTACGGTTTTCGAAGACGCCGAGGTGCCAGAATTTACTCCGACAGTTCTTTTACGTGCCAGTAAATCTACCGACAAGAGGCTGACATATTTGAGCACCTTCAAATACTACCAGACTGTGCCAGGATCGAACCTGCCAAGATGGGGTCAGAAGGCCAGCGCCTGAACCGTCTGAGCCACTCAGCCCGGCAAGAAATTTCAAAAGCCTTACTTCATGCAGTTAGGCTCAGTTAGCTCGTTTTGCAAGTTAGCCTTGGATTGTTTTCTTGTTATCATCCGTCAAACTTCAAGAGACGTGTAGAATCTTTTTAACCTACCCACCGAGATAATTCGCTCGTTAGGTTCCAGTCCCAGTGCTAACAGCGCTCTTCGCGGTTCCCTCTCTCCAAACACTCCCTCGAAACGAGATGTTAAGAGGCAACGTAATTATCGCCACCGAGCACTTTTTAATTCCCTCTGCTGGATCAGTACAAGACATAACAAACCTGATCACATGGCAAGCAGATTGTTCGGGACGTCGACCTATTAAGATCTTTCGCCCCTACTTGCACAATACGTGAGGAACCTGCCTGTATTATGTAAATGGCGGAAGTGTAAAGTGTTGAATGTGAGGAAAGGAACGTTAAGGACGTCACAAACGCCCAGTCCCCAGGCCAGGGATATTAATCATTTGCAATTAAAAAACCCCTGACCCGGCCGAGAATCGAACCAGGGGCCGCCGGGTGATGGACGCACGCATTGCCCCCTACACCGCGGGGCGGGACTGGCAAGCAGATACATTAATCTAAAACATTCCGCAAATCCTGTAAGTGATGCTTTTTGCTGGAGGTTTAATGTCGTACTGACAGATCGAAGGATTTCGGCGATGCAGGGAAGGGAAAACGCTATGATTGGGAAGGTAGCAACCGTGGTCTTAGTTAAGGTACAGCCCCAGCATTTTCCTGGTGTGAAAATTGGAGAACATCGAAAACAATATTCGAACAGGATTCGAACCCACCATCTCCCGAATGCAAGTGAAAATGCTTAAAATCTACCATGTACGGTGTTACACTCACGGTCGTCTAGGTTGTTGTATATAATAATGAGTAGGGCTCGGATGTTTAAGGCCTAATAATAGCCTAAATAAGCAAGCAAATATGACCTCAAAAGCGACAAAATATGACCCGAAAATGATTAATATAAATATGGCCATTTTGAAATAAGTTATAAATCGAAACGCCAATTCCTTTGATACATATTTGTTAACTAAATTGTTTATTCTTACTTTCATATTAATTTTCTGAATATACATGTTTAGCAGTTATTCACAGTCTATTGTCCTCGATTTACTTATCAAACATTTGGGAATACATACCTATAAAGTACTAAGTTCGCTAAGATTATCAGGTCACACAACATTTTAAAAGTCAAAACATGTTTTCACCCTTCATTATTGATTTGAAATACGAGAACACTAGAAATCAACCTATTTTTTAAAAATATTTTGGAACGTTTAAGCCCAGATTACATTAATATTACTCAAATGCATTAAGGTTTAAACTGAACACCACGAAACGAATTAAGTAGATGTCTTTCGATACATTATTGTATGGCGGCAGGGTAAATTGTGCAAACCCACGTAACTTTTTCATTCATCTCCGCGGGTGGTAATGAAGTGTGACAAGATTCATCTTCAAATCATCAGGCGTGAAAGACCTCCGATTATCACTTAACACATTCTTGTAAGAGGAGAAGCTTCTTTCTACGTTACAAGACGTTATTGGTGCATATTGAAATAATATCAAATCACTGCTGTCGAGTATGCACTCATCTTGAATTGTTCTGATATCTTCTCCTCTAAGAACATAATTTATCTTTCACACACAGCGAAAAGCGTCACTTCGATTATGCACATTTTAAAGTTTCCATTTTACACTGACGCCAACTATCCCATGTGATTGTTGTGATGAAAGTTCAACACTTCCCATATTTTCAATACTAGCATGAATTTCTAAGCTAACAGTTTCTAAACGAGTAATTGCACTCGATAAAATTCCAAAGTTGGACTTAATATATGCCAGACTTTTTGACAAACTGTTGGAAAACAATTCCTGCGCAATATTGATAGAAGGGCAGAGTATTCCACTTGTATTAACTACAGATGTGACACAGGAAAGCAGTTTTGTGAATACTAGTTCTCATTTGGAAAGTTGACGACGATTTTGCACAGCTACAACTGTCGCCAAACCGCCGAAATATGACCCAAATATGACGTTCCTACGAAAATAGTTTCATTTAATATGGTTGGGATATGCCGTTGAATTCACTCTTAATCTTGTAGATAGAATTTATAAGTTTACTAAAGATGTAGATGCGAGTAGTATCGAGATTGGGAGAAAATAAAGCATAGTTCATGAATGGAAATAATGAAACTGAAAATTGTTCACGCATTTGGCACAGTTCGTGGTGATTTTCCACTAATTAAATTAGCACTTTACGTTGAAAGAAATGTATGGCAGCTCTAGAGTTTATCAAAGACACTGCTGTCAGTCACACAATTTCCACACTGTTCAGAAGATATAATACACAACTTTGTTTGAATTGGATAAAGAACACGGTTTGAGTTCGGAGTGAAACACACGATTACGGTAATCACTTGCATTGACATTCATGTGAAAGTTCCAACACTTTCATACACCCTTGTTTATTAAACAAGTTATGCTGACTGAGATTTTAAGAAATATCACAGTACCTAGTATATCGCAGCAGTGTCACATTTAAATTAATATTGATTCAGAGGCTAAGTTTCACACAGGTAACGTGGTAATAAACTCAGTTCTACAAGAACGAAAGTAAGTTACATCGAGAAGTTTCTACAAGCGCACAGAATATAAGTTCAGCTCAACTGTTGTCACGTAAGTCCAATACATGACTTGTCATCATGAGAGTTCCAACGCACGCAAAATTTATATGTTCAACTTCATGGATATAATCCAAGTCTAATACATAAAGACTCTGAATAATTTGATCTTTTTTTGCTAGTTGCTTTACGTTGCACCGACACAGATAGGTCTTATGGCGACGATGGGACAGGGAAGGGCTGGGAGTGGGAAGGCAGCGGCCGTGGCCTTAAGGTACAGCCCCAGCATTTGCCTGGTGTGAAAATGGGAAATCACGGAAAACCATCTTGTGGGGTTCGAACCTACTATCTCCCGAATACTGGATACTGGCCGCACTTCAGCGACTGCAGCTATCGAGCTCGGTGATTTGATCTTGATCACGCGCAAAAATTACAAGTTCAACTTGACTGATAGACTCAATGTCCATTATAAAGACTGTTATACATTAGAGTTCACACGCGCACAATTTATAATTTCAACTCGACTGTCAGATTTTAAGTCCCACACGAAGACAATCATTCGAAGTTAGAGTGTCAGCACTTCGACGAAGACTGCAGCGTGGAGAGTCAGGCTGAACACCCAACTATGACTGTCTGGTCGGGTCTAGTGAGCTCAGCTTATATTCAGTTTGGGGCTCCTACGTCATCAGATAACGTGATCCCTTTGAAGCAGATTATCTCGTGAATCCCTCGACGGATTTTCTTGAGATTCACAATTTGAGACGTTTATGTTATCCTCTTCAGAATGACGTATCTCTCCAAGTTGCTGTGATTACTATTACAGAAGTTATAAATTTTTTCACATCTAATGTTCGCGAAAGCGTAACGTTCATATCCAGAACATACCAGGCCATGCAGGCTACACGTAGCGTCAGGCGGGTAGTCTATATTGTCCCTGCGGCTACGTCACACAACTGTCGCTGGCTCGCCCGTTCGCTCCTCCGAACGTAAACCAAGTTCGCTCAGAACGTCTTGCGTGATGATGAAGTACGACTAATAGTCAAAAAATACGGCATGTACAGGTCGTAACCGGTAAAGTACGTTATGTAAACATGTAAATATTATTCCACAATTAATTTCATATATTTTAATGTACATATCTGGATTATTATTAAGTCGAGCATTTGAAGTATTTATGTGTTAACATTATATAATTATACATTTTGGTGGTAGGAATCAGACAGCGTTTTCTGGGATATTTCGACTTAGCCCACATGCGTAACCTTGGGTAAAACCATGGACATGAACATCCAGGTAAACTGGGTTATGTGGTAAATGAAATGAAATGGCGTATGGCTTTTAGTGCCGGGAGTGTCCGAGGACATGTTCGGTTCGCCAGGTGCAGGTCTTTTGATTTGACTCCCGCAGGCGACCTGCCCGTCATGATGAGGATGAAATGATGAAGACGACACATACACCCAGCCCCCGTGGCAGCGAAATTAACCAATTATGGTTAAAATTCCCGACCCTGCCCGGAATTTAACCCGGGACCCCTGTGACCAAAGGCCAGCACGCTAACCACTTAGCCATGGAGCCGGACACTGTAAATGATTTATACAGAACGGAGAACTTGGCAGGCTGGGTTTATCCAAGCACCTGATTATGAAAACGTGGAGTGATGGAACGAAAGAGATTCCGTTTTGAATGAAGTAGAAAAGGTGTATGATGATAATGATGATGACGACGATGATGCGTGTTGTTTAAAGGGGCCTAACATCGAGGTCATCGGCCCCTAATGGTACGAAATGAAACGAAATGGAACGACAAATTAAAGGTACAAAATCCTCCACTGATCAGAATTCAAAACGTGAGGACGAAGATGGATGGACGGACGGACGAACGGACGGATATGAATTTAAAACGATCAGTGGAACCGACCCACAGTACCCCACATCCACAGAAGCTGGCGTAAAACAATAGTATCACTGACCAATGGACTGCTTCTATAGCACAATACTGAATCGATGATGCTTGTAGTCGGAAGGAGTCCAAAATCCAAGTCAGCGGCCCTTCATAGTAGTACTTATCGCTAGAAAAGTAGAAGCATGGTATTTGTCATGTTGCGGTACTAATCAAAAGTAGCGTAGACTCGCGGTATTCCACACATATGGTTCTACTCACATGTAATGAAATTAGCACATGTATTACAGACCTATGTTTTCGCACAATGCAGCGCCACTTGCGGGCAATGCAATCCTATGGTGTTCATCACGTAAGTGTACTAACCACAGGGACTCCTACTATCCCGTGGTGTTCCACATATAGTGGGTACTAATCATAGGCAAGCTAGAACCATGGGTTCCCCTCATTCCATGGTGTCGCTCATATAGTGCTACTAATCACAGGTAGGCCTACTGTAAAAGCCGTCGCGCTCTCGTTTGCTACTAATCACATACCTATTTGGTACCTAACATAGTGGTACTACGCGCAAGTAAAAGCGACCTAGGGTGTTCCCCGGGTGGTGGTACTAATCACAAGTAGTTTCATGGTTCTAATATAATCATCCTTTGGTCGCCCCTTTTAATCGGCTCTTACGACAGGCAGGGTATACCGTGGGTGTATTCTTCGTCCGCGACTCCCACCCACAGGGTTTGTGTGTATGGTCCGCGAGAGGTATTTTATTTCCCAAGGCCGCCGGTAAGCCGGTTAGGACCCCCCTATCCGCCGGGGTTAAGGTGTATAGCGAGATGACAAATACGTAGGGAGGGTAACTCCGTAGAGGATTGTTATTCGGATTCAAAGGACACGTGACCATACTCATATTGTCTGGTTAACACATGTTTTGTGGTGACTGTCAGTCCGTACTCATTGCTAGTGGACCGTGACTGTTGTCAGTATATTTCGCTGCCAGTTTGATAGTTATAAAGTTTGAGCGAGTGTATTTGTGTGCCAGTGTTTTAAAGTGAGGGACAGACTGGACTGCCGCAATTCGGTCGCACACGAACTATCGTCAGTCTATCGGGCTATGTGGGAGTAACTAGATAACTTTCATCAAATGCATCCAGTTGGGTGACACTTGCCGTCAACGTTAGAAATTGGTAGGAGCATGTTTACAAGGCTACCACAAATAAATGTAATTACTGCATTACTCTCATACGTCTATATATTCAAATGAGACAAAGCTCACGTAAAATTTACAGGGGGCAGCAAGGTACGTAGAATACAAGGTAGGGATCACGAGAGAGGTGCGCAGTAGCAAGCAGAGCTGTGACGTCACGCAGGACCCTCGCGTTGAATCTGCTCTGAATGAGGTAGAGGTAGTTCGAATAAGAATCGCTGTACACGCAGAAGCTAGGTGCTAATTATACACGATAGTAA
Organism: Anabrus simplex; assembly: GCF_040414725.1. Classification (NCBI taxonomy): domain Eukaryota; kingdom Metazoa; phylum Arthropoda; class Insecta; order Orthoptera; family Tettigoniidae; genus Anabrus; species Anabrus simplex. Next base: position 710,969,681 of record NC_090266.1, read on the forward strand.
CATATCTGTGGTGTATAAGAAACCGTGTGTGTTTATTTTATGTGATAAAACTTAAAAAAAAGCAGTAATAGGGTGCACTTTTCAATATGCTTTGTCATGCCATTGCAGGCTGCATAAATCATAACAGGCACGCGAAGGAACGAAACATACACTTTCATGCATTCCCTAAAGCCACTGACCTAAATGAATGGTGACAGAAGTAAGCAAGACATTAGCGAAACCTATCTTTCTCAGCTTCGAGGGTTCGGAAGGCTTTATGACCATCCTCTTCCGACAGCTGCGACGCGAAAGGTGAGATCATTGCTTCTTAGCCTCAATGCTTCCGAGGCGACAAGAAATTCCATCTGTTCTTCGAAAGATTATGGAACATTACGCCCAAATATGTTACATGCTGCTGATGAACTCGATCAAAACTCGGATATCGTGTGCCAGTCTAAGGCCAGCGTTGAGCCCACAACATCCAATTATTTACCGGAGGATGAGCAAGGGTTCGTTAAAGCCCTTGAAGAGCTAGTAAAACAGCTCGAGGACAGTCGTGAAACCAACGATCGTGATGAGCTGCTTGAAAACTTCACAGGCTATATTGTAGCTTTTAGGGTAAAGAAGAACCTCGATATAGAAAACAATTACGGAGAGAAAACAGGTCAAACTACAAGGGGTGGAAATTAGATTTCAAAAAGAGGTCCATTTTTTTTTGCAAGATGCTTTACGTCGCACCGACAAAGATAGGTCTTATGGCGACGATTGGACAGGAAAGGGCTAGGAGTGGGAAGGAAGCGTCCGTGGCCTTAAGGTACAGCCCCAGCATTTGCTTGGTGTGAAAATGGGAAACCACGGAAAACCATCTTCAGGGCTGCCGACAGTGGGGTTCGAACCCACTATCTCCCGAATACTGAATACTGGCCGCACTTAAGCGACTGCAGTTATCAAGCTCGGTAGTTTCAATTTTACCACGGGAAAGAACTGAAAGAGAGTTCTAACATCATCACAAACCTTACGGATATCCTGAAGAAGGAATTCCCCGAAATTTATGAGTTTGCAAGTTGCTTCGTGAGAAGCCGTTATTCGAATGGGCGCTTTAAACAAAAGTAAGACATTCAAGAGACCGGCTTTCAGTTAATGAAATACCGATATAGAAAGAAGAAAAGCAAAGAAATTCCATTGATGCTAGGGATAAGTGTGTTTGATATTCTTTTTTTTTAATATCAGCATTACACTTTGTGTACAAAGTACCTGCTATTTTGTATGAAAGGCATTTTATTATGTTGTATATGAAACAATTGCTAAGAATGTTGATATACAGGCTTATTAATTTATATGGCCTATATAATGTCAACGTGGAATTTGTCAGTGCCTGGCACTTTGAGAACATTTACTGTACTGCTTGTGTTGTGGACAGTTTCCTAACATTTGCTGTTTGTATTGTTGATAGTGTATATAGTTTCCCAATATTGCTTGTAACAACGGACATATTTCTTGCAGTCATCAAGCTTTAATGCTCGCGTCTGTAACTGTAACAATTAGAGCCCCTTGTTATTTTTATCATAGGTGTTGGGAACATGAACATATGGAATGGTCATTCCACTGCGATCACAGTCTTAGCATTGTTACAGCCTTTTATACAGATCGAAATTCTTCAGAAATGCCGCTGGATTCACACTGTATTTTTTTCATCTCCTATTATTACTCTGCCCTAATAGTGAAGTGCAATGCCTTTTGTGAGGTGATGTTAAAATATCAATGAAGTTCTCTTATCTCTAACTTGTGGCTAAAACAGAATAGCTTACAGCTGTGTATTAGCCTACCTCGTGCAGAACACAAGGCGCTGAGGGTTCACGTGACGTCATCGACGGCCAAGCGTGGTGGGGAGACCTGCGCGTGATCCCCTGTGTAGAGATGAGAAGAATGCAAGAATGAGGAATGTGGCCTGCAAGCACGAACTTCCTGTTCTTCCCAGACAGATCGGCTCTTATCTTCTTGTATCTGCTACACGAAAACATTGACTAACAATTTGCAGTTTGCTGGACTACAACTGACAAGAGCGAAGAGCTGCCAGTAGAAGATAATATAAAGTTGCCTGGATGGTAGCGGAGTTGCTATGGTAACCATTGCGTCACTGGCTCTGCTGGTGAAAACCCCTTCGTCCCGTGCCTCACCGGGCATGTGCATTCTTCTGATCTCCCAACAGTACCTCTTACTCTAACTACCTTGAGGGGGCAGGAGGTCAGGCCCAATCATCAGCGTACCAGTTTTGCAGCCCTATTAACACGAACCGAGTAGAATCTAATGCTCTACCATTTATTATTATTATTTTTATTTTTATTATTTTTTATTATTATTTTTATTATTATTTTTATTATTATTATCATTATTATTATCATTATTATTATCATCATCATCATCATAATCATTATTAATCTAAAGGAGGGATCCTGTGGTGACGTTTGACGCCCACTTACCTACAAATTCGGCAAATTTTAAATTATCGTTATCGTAATTTATTTATTCATTTTAAATTTTATTTCATTGGAAGTCGCCAAGTGATTACATTCAGTTATGGTACGAGAATTCATGTTTTTATTAACATATATATTCTGTGTTACAATTAACGCCCAAGCATGAGGCAAAGTATTCAAGTAGATAACAATATTGTCACAGAATAGTGGGGCAGTGGTTAGTGGTCTATTACAATTAGCACCCAACAGTAGGGTGTATTTTATTTATATATTTATTTATTGTTTATATTACATTACATATGACATTAAAAAGAGAAATGCATGGGGAGGATTTACACCGAGTGGTAAGTAAATCATGATCACCTTAGTGATAAGTTCTGCTGTTACTTGTCATATAACAGCACTGTGGTGTTAGAGGAGCAGTCTCAGAAGTTTTATCTAAAACCTGTACATAACAAAAGTTAAAGGAAAGGTCATTCCCGATCATTTACTGTAAGTCTGATTCATTTTCACCGTATGAGATATTATGATTGATATATTCTCGAATTCAAACTTTTATGGCTAGTCATCTCTTACAGGACGTGGCTATAAGTGCCACCAAGCATCAATTTGAGTTTTCCCATACATTATGATAATAGACTCTCTGGTTGAATGGTCAGCGTACTGCCCTTCGGTTCTGAGTGTCCCAGGTTCGATTCCCGGCCAGATGGGATATTTTAATAGCTCGGGCTTGGGCACTGGGTACTTGTGGTTGTCCCAACACTCTCCTCTTCATTTTCAGACAACATATATCGCTACAAATCACCAAAGAAACACGCAATAGTGATTACATCCCTCTATATATAATTTGCGTCAGCAAGGGCATCCGGCCGTTAAACAGAACCAAATCAACATGTGTGACGCAGTACCCACCCACAACCCCACAGTTGTGAGAAGAACTGTAGAAAAAGAAGAAAGTAATGATAACAGTAATAACAATGTATTAGCAAAACTGACAGTAGCAAAGAGAATGTTTAAGATACAGCGGATATCTACCAGTACTAACCGAACCGGGGCACAAAATTAGTCGCACATCACGGGGATCGAACCGCGGTGGGGGTGTCGATAATTGAGTCCTGAATACAAGTACTCCGGGACCAAGATAACTGCTCGTTTTCACCGAACAACAAGTAGCATTTTCTCAAACTATAGGCCTGTTGTATAGTGATACTAATATTAAATTCCTCATTACGGGGATCAAACCGTAGCCATCATTAAAGGAGCACTATACACAACCCAGGGACCATGGCAGTTGCTTGTTTTCACCACTATAGAGTAGCAGGTTTTCGTTATTTCTATTAGTACCAGGACTGAAATGATACAGTATATTATGTTAACATAAATATGCAGCTAGGTAACAATTTAATCTGCCCATCGGTTAACTAATATCATTTTCTATCTTCTGCGTGTTTTAAGATTATATACATACCGATAAGTCATATATAAAAAGGAAATTTCTATGCATAGTTTGATGATACTGCGTTGTATTTTCTGATACGTAAAACCATGCAACCTGGAACATGGTAATGTTAATTATTTTAATTTTAAATGTAGGCTAACATTACAGTCATCACATACATTATTCAAGACAATGACTATACTATTTTATGCCACATGTTTTATAATATAAATGTTGTTAAAGGCTAGGCTAGCAACACAGAATTTCTAACCTCTTCAATAATTGTGACTTGTAGGCCTATACCACGTGCGTCTAAAAATTCAAGCAAATTACGAGTTCTAACTAACGACTAACTAATGACAGAAACGCAAAAATCAAATTAACTTCGATTTATTACAACGAAATATATCGATAATTTTACATGAAAACCCTTAAGAGGTTAAAACGTAAAGAAAATCCTGATTCATTAAATTCATTGATCACAATGAACGAAGAAGAACAATTATTAATCTAATTAAATAAAAAATCCACCAAAAATGAACTTGAAACAGTCCTACATTATCTAAATTTTGTTTTAAACTTTCTCAAATTTTGTCTTGAATCATGGAAGGAATTCTTGTTTTAATATATCGCTTAATAATTCGAGTCAAAGGCGCACGTGAATCTGAATTTAAAAATAAATACGAAAGCTCTCCTAGTAATTTACAATTCCTCAACAACCTTGAATTAAAATAAAATCAGTTTAGAATTTAAATTGTAAGCTACTATTGTAAGCATTTCTACTAAATTCCCCTTATTTATACAAGACAAACTCACGATCAATCTTTTAAAATATGAACATAAATTAAGCTCCTTCAAGTTAATCTGCAAGCATATTACAACATAGTCCCATAGTTAATACTCGTTGTCAAGTAAACAAACAATATTTCCAAACAGGTTGCCATATAAGTGCCAAAAGATCACATATCACCAAAGATTAAAATTTACGGCAGATATTTCCGCTTATTAATGATCCGTACAACCCTGACAATTAATAACCAATACAAACATAATACAAGTGAAATATCACACCACATTCACACAATTTATGTATTTCCAAAATGTAACTTATCTAACCTACCTTGAAGTTCTTTCGTCATCTAGTATTACCTAATTATGTACTTCGACTACCACGCAGACTGTGTACCCATTTTAACAAACGCCATAGCATATCTGAATAAATGCCATTTTTCCTTTCCGTATCCTATAATAATGTTAACCTATGTTCACTCCAACATTCTGTCACCAAACCAATAGAAAGGTTTATTTTTTAACAATTCATTACACTACAGTACACCATACCGCGATATTTAACGTCTAAAAATATTATTCACCTCCGATGAGTACATTAGTATCACGATCTAGTTATATGGAATTCAAAGTTTAAGATTACCATGCAATCAAATTATTTCTGTCATCCCTCCGTGCTACAAACATACATCTTACTGCATTAACTGCACAAACTGTCCCCGTTATATAAAACTGAACACACAAGGCCATTTTCTATCAGTATACACCACTTCAATATTGTATTCAACAACTCCAATATCATTTCTAATTACTATACCTTTCATAATAAAGCAGCACGCTTTCTCTACGAAGTGCAGTACACCGATTACGACAACCACATGCAGTAACGTTATTTCTCGTGTATTAACAATCCCAGACAAACTTTACATTTCATTATTATTAATATTATTATTATTATTATTATTATTATTATTATGATAAGTACCTAAACATGGCATGCTAGCGTTTCATAGCATTAAATAAAGATGATAAATTATAGCAATAAATGATTCATCCTAGAAATTAAGCATTCACTTAATTAGGCTGTAGAAACTTCTATATGTAATAGCATGGAAATTATTCAAGGTAAGTAAACATTAAACAGTGTAAAATACACAGATAACTCGAACAAGATTGTCACTTCGCTTCAACTTGGAAAGAATGTTTGTTCCTAAGATTCATTACTAAGAATTCGTTAAGTTGAAAATAAATCAATGCGAATGATTAGCGTTTAAGACTCCATAACAACGACGATGATGCCATGTAAAGTTTACTAGAATCTTGACCAAAGAAATTTGGTTGAATACTTATCAATCTGTTGAGATGACAAGCTCAAGTTTCCTCTAAGTTACTTGAGCCGTATGGATTGAATGCCTCGATCTACATTTCATTACTCTTCCATGATGCAAAGCAAATTACAGTCTGACATTTTCATATTTACGTACCTGAAACAAACAAACAAACAAACAAACTTCATTAGCAGACAATATTACAACACTCAACCTAGTTAAATTATCAATAGTTTATGGAATATTACAGACCTTAACGAACTCAGGCCTGAGTACTAATAATTGCTGTAAAGGTTACTTCACTCCAATATCACATGGCTACGAATTACAAAATTCTTCTTGGTCTCTTTTCCTGGGTATTACCGTAAATGTTAAATAATTCCTATTTGGACCGCCAATATTCCTTCAATATTACAAATAATTTCTGTCTCCTTCACGAATGTTTTTTTAATCCGTCCTTGATTGACTGGTTATTTGTATTATACAACAATCTGGAGGAAACTACAGACTTCTCACTCGAGTATTTAAACGGCTATTTGAAAAGTACCCATTTGTCCGTTGACCTCTGACGACTTTCTTCAATTTTACTTCAATTTGGTTTGTCTAATAAATTTAGAGAAACTATTCTTAAAAATGATTATAAACCACTTTATTTTTACTTTTCATTCATCATGGAAGAGATATGCACTCTACCATCGATACATTTTATGTCCATTGGTTTCGTGTAAAGAGTTTGCGTTAGTTCATCACCGCCTAACACGTAATTGTGTCAGCCGCCATTTTGTTGACAGTATAGAATACCACGTGCGTAATACTTCTTAGTGTTCAATTCGCTACTGTGACTGAAGTGGAACAATATACAGGGTGATCGGAAACCACGTAAATAGGATGTATGGGAGTTATAAGGTTTGTCATGCTGATAGACAATTTGAAAAAATAATTCGATATCCTGCATCGTTGTCAATTTATCAGCTGCTGAAGTTAGCCGTAAGATAATTTCGCGGACAAATTCAAATGCCAAAAAATAAGGTTCCCGGAAGGAAACCATAATTTAATTTCATCGATTGCGAATATTAAAAGCATTTAAGCTTTTAGTCTTAAGGCTTTTTCAACCGTCAACTTACCGGCGTTTCGCCCCAGTGTAGCAGTGGGCTCATCAGTTTAAATGATATAGGCCAAAGACAGGCATTTATACAACTAGAGGCACACGCTTCCCCTAGTGCACCGTCACTGCATTGTCCTACATAGGAGGCTTGCAGTGGTGTCTCAACGGCGCACTAGCACCAGCGTCTTAGAAAGGTGTAGCATTGAAACTGATGAGCCCACTGCTACACTGGGACGAAACGCTGGTAATTTCACTGTTGAAAAAGACTTAAAGAGCTTAAATTCAAATGTGTTTTGGACGGCAGTGTTGCTAAATCAGCAGGTGACATAAGAACGGTTAGAGTGCCATGCTGAGAAATCAGCATCAGACACAAACACACCGTTGGTTTCAACCAGTGTCACCGTAGCGAACTCGGTTTGACGTGATCCTGTCCGCTCGGAGGTCTGTATTCAAACTCCTCCTCCGGCGAAGTTTTATTCTTCAACTCGTGCTCTCACGCCGGTTCTAAGCCATGTACAGATTTAGCAACCCCGCCTCTCAAAGCCCATTTTGAATTCGCCCGCGAAATGATCTGATTGGCTATCTTCAGAAATTGATAAAATGACAACGGTGCGAGATATCGAATTATTTCTTTCAAATTATTTATCAGCATGACCAACCTTCAAATGATTATATACCCAGGTCACGTTGTTTCGGACCACACTGTATACAAAAGCTGACTGACACCAAGTAGAGTAGAGCACCGGATTTCTGAGCGGAAGTTACCAGGTACATTCCAGCTTAGACTGACGATTTATTTATTTATTTATTTATTTATTTATTTATTTATTTATTTATTTATCTATTTATTTATTTATCTATTTATTTATTTATCTATTTATTTGCCTTAGATCTCAATTCGAAGGCTGGTCAGATACCCAATAGCCCCACTACCAGCAGTCATAGATAGGAGTCACCTAGCCAAAAAGGGCTATTACATATCAGTCTGCCAAGCTCACTGAAATGTGCACATTAAGCAACCCTATGAGTAATGTTTTCACGCTGTTCACCACAAGAACCGGCTGCAACACGAATGGGATTACTGTACTACTAATAGCATTGCTCATACCTCAGCGACTTCCATAAGGCGAAGCTAAGTATGAGACAGACAGTTCAATGAAAGCAAGATTTATTCTAGCGTGTGCCAGATGACATAGTGCAGTGTAAACAGCATGTTTCACCGAAAACCTATGTCGGCTTGGTGGTATTTGAAAGTGTTCAAATACATCAGCCTCGGATCTGTAGATTAACCGGCACGTCAACGAACTCTCGCGGGAAAAAATATTCCGGCACATCGGCGTCTTCGCAAACTGTAGAAGTAGTTACTAGGACGTAAAAAAACAGCATTGATACTGTATCAATCACTGTTACATTATTTATTACAGTTATGTATGTCCACGTTTATGATCCCAGTCAATTGCTCGTGACTGACGCTAAGTTAGGGGAGATTACACTGCAACAGAGACCTCCACTAAATTGAAAACAATACTGACTGAATGTTTCCTAGTTCGGAACGTCCAAAAGTATCAGGGGACAGAGCGAAACATTTGTAAGATTTAGAAGATCCAATAGATCCCGCAGCAGCAGCATCAGCAGCGGCAGCATTGATCACATGCTTCGAAACTCGAAATTATCTTCTTCCACTCTTAACAGTCAACCAGCAGACTTGGGACACACGGGCAGCAGCAATTGCAATCTTCGTAACCTGAACTATTACATAGCCCGCATAAAAATAAAACTCTGTACCTTCATTGATACGATCTGTACTCATGTTAGCTAGAGTGAAATATCATTCTAGGTGCATGGCTACTCATCAGTACGTCTGTTACCCCGTTCTTGGTTATACCGGAAAGTGCTGCAAGTCTTCAGAGAGGAGGGAGCTTATGTAACCTGTGAGACATCTAACGCAAGTTATAGTTTCCGTAGCTTACTTCCTACTCCTCCAGTCTCTCTATGTTCTCAACGGGAATCACAGGGGATTTTATTTGAGTGGGTAACGTCTTTTCCTGGAAAAGCAAAATTTCAGAAATTCGGCTACATGCATAAGTAGATCAGATAACCATGTAAATAAAAATCCACAGCCTGTTTCCAGTCATTCCACCGGGTCAGGAATGGAGTAAATGAAGTCTCCACCTTGCGGCAAGGATAGACGTTGTGCCGGCTGCCAAAGCATGTCGCACACCTCTCGGGCAAATCATAACCATCACTTAAGATAATCCGACTAACGACGTTATTCATTCAATGTATGTTGAGTGCTCAGCCCGGAGGCTGGTTTGGACCTCGATAGCTCCACCATCAGCCGTCATAGGTGTCCCAGGCGTCACTGAAAAGGCGTACTAGAATTTCTTTTGGCTAGTGGCTTTACGTCGCACCGACACAGATAGGTCTTATGGCGACGATGGGACAGGGAAGGGCTAGGAGTTGGAAGGAAGTGGCCATGGCCTTAAGGTACAGCCCCAGCATTTGCCTGGTGTGAAAATGGGAAACCACGGAAAGCCATCTTCAGGGTTGCCGACAGTGGGATTCGAACCCAGTATGTCCCGGGTGCAAGTTCACAGCCGCGTGCCTCTAACTCCATGGCCAACTCGCCAGGTCTAGGAAAATTAGGAGTGATGTAGTTTCACGTTGCTTTCCTCAATGGGCCAAAAGTTGCTATTACATTTCAATTTGCCAAGCCCACTGAAAAGCCCACACCAACCGACCCTATGAGCAACATTTCCACACCATTCATAACCGGGACTGACTAAATAATAATAATAATAATAATAATAATAATAATAATAATAATAATAATAATAATAATAATAATAATAATAATAATAATAGCCAATCAACCTGTTTGGCTCCATTTGGATATTATGGTCATAAATTCTCTCAATTCCTTCTGCTGAACTTTGGCGAAGACATGCTAGTGGGACGGTCGTCCTTCGATCGTTCACTTGCCGGCAGGTCTTAATATTGTAGGTCTAAAAAGAAGTTGTTGTAGACCATAATCAGGAGGTTTGTGGCCAATGGCTGGCGGCATTCATAACACTAAAGAGCCCAAAAATTCTTGAATCTAAAGAAAGACACTACTCTAATTTTTTCATCATCATCATTATTATTACGTCCCTCTAAGTACTTTTTTTTACCGCTTTCGGAGACGCCAAGGTGCCGGAACTGTGTCCCGGAAGAGTTGTTCTACGTGCCAGCAAATCTATCGTCATCATATATCACCAGACTGATCCAGGAGAGAACATCTTAACCTGGGATCAGAAGGCCAGCGCTTGTATAGTCCCTGCCACTCAGCTCGTGATGTAGCTTTTTCTTCTTACTACATTTCTTAAATATGTGAAAAGTGACCGGTAGATAAGTTGTTATATGAAGTAAACTCACTGCTATCATCTTGACGGGACTTAGCCATGTGCAGGCGCGTATATTCTGAAATAATATATTGTTCTTTGCTTTCGAACTAGAGGCTATTTAGTTAGAACTAAGGAATGTGTCCACGATGATTCTACTGTTCAGCAAAAAAATCATTGTTTTAACAGACCATCACTGTACATTTGCCTAAGCTTTATTTCTAAAATGAGATTTAATTCTACATGCTTTAACCGGTTTCGCACCATCACAAGTTGACAATCGGCGATCGAGAAGGCAGTTATTTTTATTTCGTGTGGCTATTACTAGCCGAGTGCAGCCCTTGTAAGGCAGACCCTCCGATGAGGGTGGGCGGCATCTGCCATGTGTAGGTAACTGCGTGTTATTGTGGTGGAGGATAGTGTTATGTGTGGTATGTGTCTTGCAGGGATGTTGGGGACAGCAGGAACACCCAGCCCCCGGGCCATTGGAATTAACCAATGAAGGTTAAAATCCCCGACCCGGCCGGGAATCGAACCCGGGACCCTCTGAACCGAAGGCCAGTACGCTGACCATTCAGCCAACGAGTCGGACGAGAAGGCAGTGACTGATGATGATCGCGAGTAATTATCTTGCTCATGTTTTGCTTATATAAGAGGTTCGTAATCGTTACATTAGCTTAAGAGTGATCAGAAGTAAATATTTAGATCACCTACTACATTCTTGTAAGTAAGATACCTGACATTATATCCGTGGTCTTTGTGAGAAGTGAAGAACTATACAGATAACCTAAAACCCTTTGTTGACCTACTCAAAATGGCCACCTCTGTTGATAGAGGTCGGCATCTATCGAATTCAATGAATGAAAATATCAATGATATTTTTCCTCAACAGACACCAAGTAAGCCAACAAATAATAACAACACCGTAAATAACCCTCCACATCCTAACAGTGCATCAGGTAACCAAATGACAACCGTCACAAGTAGGCCTAGTAACGAACGCAATTCAAGGTTAAGCTATTCTGCTGCAATACACTCGTACCCCTCCACAGAACAAGCTATTGTAATCGAATCTCATCATGGGATCAGTATCAAGGATTATGTGCTAGCTATAGGGAAACTTACAACCCCTAGCAACATTCGGTTTGTTTCACGTATATCGAACGGAAGGATATGCATCTTTCTCTCTAGTAAGAAAATTGTTTAAGATCTGATATTGACAAACCCTAAGATCTTAATAAACAATGTATCACTGGAAATACGACCCCTTCTAACAAAAAAACAAGCGTATTATATTATTCAACGTCTGTCCTGTGATCCCAAACTATGTTATTGAAGAGGAATTGTTAAAACTCGGTGTGAAAATCATGTCTAGGATTACCCCAATTAGAGCAGGTTTGTCAATTCCAGGATTCTCCTACATTTTAAGCTTTCGAAGACAAATGTACATTCAAAATGAATACTTTGATAAACTCCCCGAATCCCTTCATCTTGAATACGATGGTACAAACTACTGGATTTACATATCATCCGACTCACCCACTTGTTTTCTTTGCCATACCGAAGGACATCTGGCTAAATATTGTCCTAACAACGTATCACTTCCAAAAGATGAATCCTCTTCGAATCATTTTCCTCAACTCCAAGAGATTTCACAAAAGTCAGAGGTCGAAAACCCCAAAACAGAAATCGGTACTTCTAGCTCTCTCAAAAGATAGGCCTATTTAAGAAGCCACTTCAATGACCAACCCTGACTTAGTACTTAGCCAAGTCTGTAATGATCCTCCCTCCTCCAGAATTCAAATTGAGAGAGAAATTGAAGCACCTATGGAAACACACGCCACCCCTACAACAGTGAATTTTCCTGGATGTAAAAGGCCAATTTCACTAGCTAGTAGTGAAACAACTAATTCAAATCCTCCTGATAGCAACAAATCCATACTGGCCTCTCCTGAACAAATCGAAAACCGCAAGACAAATCACACTTCCAAGAAACCCAAGACAAGCACGCAAAAATCAGTAAGTGATATGCTCCTGCCAGTAAAACAAGTTCTGGAAGCCGACCCTTCACTATTCCCCCTCAGCTACCTACAGCTCCAATCCTTTGAAAATACAGTTGGTACCAAGGACATATCAGCAATTGCTTCAAACTACACACAAGACATAGGTCTTGCTAAAGCCCTTCAAAAACTCTATCCTTACTATACCGATAAAAGCATAAAAAACAAAAGCATTCGAATAGTAAAAATACTACTGAAATCAGCTAGTCAAAGTGAAGACCCAACGCATATCAATGTAACGCCAGACTATTCCAGTGACGACAATTCCTTCCCAGTATAATAATGGAGATAAAACTCGTTCTGCTTTTGATCATTATTATGACAACATTACTCCAATGTAATCTTAACAGTTATCAATCACAGAATATCTACAACTCCTAATAAATAAACATCAACCATCTGTTATCTGTCTCCAAGAAACAAACTTTTAGAACGACTTTGCTGCCAATCTAAGACTCTACAGTGTCTACCACAAAAATAGAACTAATGTGAATCATGCGAGTGGAGGAGTAGCTACTTATATCAAAAAACAATATCTATGCCAAAGAAATTACTGTTAACACTAATTTGGAAGCTGTAGCAATATCAGTCCATCTACCACATTCTATATGTATCTGCAATGTTTATATTCCAAGCAGTTATTTGTTTCAAGGTGGCGATCTACGAAACCTTATCCACCAACTACCTAAACCATTCATCCTAGTAGGTGACTTCAACAGCCACAATACGTTATAGGGTAGCCATAGTTCTGATGCAAGAGGAAAAGAGATAGAAAAGATACTTGATGAATTTGCTTTAATTATAATGAACTCTACTGCTCCAACTCGCTTTGGCATAGCCCACGGCACCTGTAGTAGTATAGACCTAACCATCTGCACACCGGACATAGCAACCCTTTTCAACTGGCCTGTTAATTCAACACTCCAAGGAAATAGTGACCACTTCCCGATACTAATCAATAATGAAAATTCTTCTGTCAACTCCTCATTTATTAACAACTCTAAATGGAACGTAAATAAGGCAGATTGGACGAAATTTAGGCAGACATCAATAATCACTTAAAAGACTTAACCCCTCCAAATGATTTCCCTTCTAAGCACATAAATACCATTGTTCAAGATTTCACAGAAGTTCTTGTTAAATCTGCGGACATGATTGTTCCAAAACTAATGTCAAATTCCTCTAAGAAAACATTACCTTGGTGGAATGACAATTGTAACGAGGTTATTAAGAATAAGAATCACGCTTTCTACCTCTACAAAAGAAAACCCACACCTGAAAATAAAGCCCAATTTAAGAAATGTAGAGCAATCGCTCGAAAAGAAATTAAACTCAGCAAAAAGAATTCATGGCTATAATTTGTCTCCTCGCTAAGTTCCCAAACCCCACAAAAGGAAATGTGGAATAAACTTCAAAGAATAAATAGCAAATATAATCACTTCTACATTTCATATTCACACAACACACTACACTAATAACCACCACAGAAACACGCAATAGTGATTACATCCCTTCATATAGGGTTGGCGTCAGGAAGGGCATCCGGCCGTAAAACAGGGCCAAATCCACATGTGCGACACAGTTCGCACCCGCGACCCCACAGGTGTGGGAAAAGCGGTAGAAAAAGAAAAAAGAAAGAATCACTTCTACATTACTTCCCTCAGAAACTCTGTTGAAGGAACCTTCATAAACAAACCTCAAAACATCGCTGATAAATTAGCTGACACATTTGCCGAGATCTCCAGTGACAAAAATTATGATCCCGAATTTCTCCATACGAAGAAATCCAGTGAATCCGTTGATCTAAGGAAAGCCATCTCTGACCTCAACTATAATCTAAACGATGCTTTTCAACTACAGGAAATAATTATAGAACTTGACAAATGTGGCAAATCTAGTCCTGGCCCAGATACGGTCCCTTATGAATTTCTAAAACAGCTTCCACTAAATGCAATAAATTATCTTCTGGCCATTTTCAACCACATATGGAGCTCTAAGACTTTTCCTGATCAATGGCGAAATGCCATTGTAGTTCCAATACTCAAACCAGGAAAAGACAACTCAATTGAAGAAAATTATCGCCCTATTCCTTTAATGTGATGTGTAAACTCATGGAGAAAATAGTCAACAAAAGATTACGCTGGTATCTCGAGCACATACATTTCTTCAGTAATGTGCAAAACGGGTTCCGTAAAGGACACTCCGCAACAGACACTTTGATAAGTCTGGAATCTGAAATACAGGAAGCGTTCCTCAATAACCAACACCTAATAGCAGTCAGTTTAGATATTAATAAGGCATATGACATGGTATGGAAGTACTATGTAATCAAAGTACTAATATCTGGAAATATCCTATATTTCATTTGTAATTTTCTCCAAATGCGCCGAATTCAAGTTATAGTAAATGGAATGCTGTCAAAGGAAGTAGTAATCAACAATGGAGTCCCACAAGGATCAGTTATCAGTATAACACTGTTTCTTGTGGCAATTAATGATATAGTCTCTAACATCAACTCACCAGTTAAGTGTTACCTTTTTGCTGACGATTTGATAATCTTCTGCCCAGGGAAATACATTACGACGACTCAACTCCTATTACAAGAATCAATTGTAAATATTCAAAACTGGACTAAAACCACAGGGTTCAAATTTTCTAAAACTAAAACCAAATGTATTCTCTTCTCCAAAAATAAACATACCATCCCTAACCCTGAATTATATATGGAAGACCATAAAATTGAATCAGTTAAAACTATTAAAATTCTAGGACTTCTATTTGATAACAAGCTCACATGGACCCCATACCTTAAAAATCTTAAAGACGAGTGTCAAAGAAGAATGAATAATCACGAAAATTCTCTCAGCAAAAAACTGGGGAGCAGACTACCATGTCCTAATGAATACATACAGAGCCACAATCAGAGGCAAACTGGATTATGGCAGTATAGTATATTGTTCTGCCAGACCATCTACTCTTAAGATCCTTGATTCCATCCAATCTTCAGCTCTTCGAATTGCCGTAAGAGCCCATCGCACCAGCCCCATAGCTAGTATAGAGATTGAAGCCAGCGAACCACCACTTGAAATCAGACGTAAACAGCTGAGTTTGACATACGCACTCAAGATAGCTGGCACAAGTAACCAATACTTTAAAAAACACTTACTTTCAAAGAGACAAAGGAAAACTAACTGGATCTCAACCCCAACCCTTTAACATCAGAATATACAATCTTCTCAAAGAACTAAACCTCAGCCTTCCACCCATTTTATTTCCACACAACTCACTAGATACCCCTCCATGGAAATCTCATTTGCCTCCAATCAACTGGGAACTGAACAACAATCTTAAAGCTTAAAGTGACACAGCGAAATCCCAACAGTTATTTAACGAAATTTGTAATAGATACTCATCATATAGTGCAATTTATACTGATGGATCGAACTTCAATGAGGGAAATGGTTGTGCAGTGAAATATACATACTATAGTAAGCTATACAGATTACCAGATCTTTGCACAGTTTTTACAAGTGAACTGTATGCTCTTAAACAGGTCATGATCCATATTTCAAAAGCAAGCTACAATAACTCATTCATAATATTCTCTGATTCCAAAAGTGCATTAACTGCAATACAAAATCCATCAACAACACACCTTGTTAAAGAAATTCAAATGCTGTACCACAATATCAAGATTGCAGGGAAAAAATGTTATTTTTATGTGGATACCATCTCACAGAGGAATACCAGGCAACGAATCAGCTGATCAAGCAGAAAAAGAGGCTACTAGTCTTCCAATCAACGACCGTCAAATTGCCACGCCACATTCTGATATCATCGCTTATATCAAAATCAAACTACACGAACAATGGAAAATGAACTGGCTTAAAACTTCCACTAGCAACCTCCAAAAAATGAAAATGATATCTACGAGAGCATATCCTCTCCAAAACCTCACCAGACATGAACAAGTCTTAATCTCCCGACTAAGGATAGGACTCACGAAGATCACCCACAAATATCTCCTAGAAAAGAAACAACCTCCCACCTGCAGTAACTGCTCTCTCACTGTCAAGCATATCATCTCAGAATGTCAACTGTATGACCATTGGCGCCAACACCACAACATACCTAAGGAAATGGAACTGACACTGGCTTCTCCAGCACTGAGTCATCAAGTCATCAACTTCCTGAAAGACACTGGCTTGCACTCCAAAATCTAATTACATTATACTTATTTATTTTCCTTTACATTTTTATAATTACAATATTATTATTATTACTACCATTCTGTAATCATATGTAAGAGTCGCGATAAGATCTTGGAGTTAAAGAAAGTATAAACAACCCTAATAAAAAAAAATTGACAATGTTTTTACTGTACTGCCAAGTGAATTACTAACAGGAGACAAAGCTACAGCCAATTTTCACACCAGACGAATTCTGGGGCTGTACCTTAATTAAAGCGACGCTTCATTCCTGCTCCTAGCTATTTCCTATCCGATCGTCGTCATAAAAACGACCTGTATCGGTGCGATGTATGCCTCGACGTAAAGCAAGTCCTCAAGGAATGCGCTGGGAAAACCGGACTACAAATCTCACTCGAGAAGACCAAGTTGATTTGCACTAAATTCGACATTCAGGAATTACAAACAAAATATGGGCAGATCAAAAGAGTTCCATACATTAAATATCTCGGCGAGATCCTAGAACCAACAGGGTTGGAAAAGGAAGCACAGAAAGTTCGATTACAAAAACTCAAAAGAGCATATTGGAGAACCCGTGACATCTACAACAAGAAATGCATGTCCGTACATACAAAAAACAAACATTATAATACGGTGATTAAACCTGAAGTGCTGTATGCAAGAGAAGTCTTGGTACTTAATAATAAAGGTGATCTAGAAGAGGAGGAAAGGAAGATCTTGAGAAAAATTCTAGGCTCACAGAAAAAAGAAGGGTATAGACTGAAATCACGCAAAGCTACGGAAAGACTGTCCAGCCTTGTCGCAGACGTCAGGAAACGAACATTGAAATTCTATGGACACGTTCACAGATTATCGTCTTCAAGGCTAACCCACAAGATTTTGACATATACTGAAAAACTGAAGAAGGAACCATGGGTACAATGTTAAAAATTATCTGTAAAAGGCCCAGATAGAAACATCAGAAATACTGGACAGAAACATTTACCGTCACAAGATAAATAGTTAGGTAGTAAAGCCAGAGAATGAAGTCCCCAAAAGATCGGGGACTAAATGGTGAGAAATCAAGCACACAGTGAAAGAATGAAAGCAATATGGTCTGTTAGAAAGGCGAATCATAAATGTAATGCGTGATCCAGCAGGGTCCATACGCAAATAATAATAATAATAATAATAATAATAATAATAATAATAATAATAATAATAATAATACGCTACAGGACAGCAATACACCGTTCGTGGCGAGTGTTCGTCAGTCAACCTGTTTGCCTACATTTGGATATTATGGTCATAAATTCTCTCTATTCCTTCTTCTGAACTTTGTCAAAAGACGCGCTAGTGGGGTGGTCGTCCTTGGATCGCTCACTTGCCTGCCCTACAGGTCTAAAAAGAAGCTGTTGCAGATCATAGTCAGGAGGTTTGTGGACACTGGCTGGAGGAATTCTTAACACTAAGGAGCTCAAAAATTCTTAAACCCCCCAAAAAGGAAAAATCTCTAAATTCATTATTGATCATTTTAAATAATATGAATTGTAATCTATATATAAAGTAACTTGGACTGACTGACTCATCATCGCCAAGCCAAAACTACTGGACTACTACCATGTAGGTGCTCGTTAAGGGAGGATTTTTGGGTATTCCGTTGCTAAGGGGGTGAAGACGGGGGTTAATTTTAAAATGGGGATATATATATATCTCATAAACTTATAAGTTTACAGACGTAAAAATTGTTATTTGGAATCTCCTTTAAAAATAAAGAAACACGTATTTTTTGTTTTCGGAAAATCCCATTAAGGAGGGGGGTGAAAAAGTGGGGAAAATTGAACACTTTTTATATGAGTAGACATATCTCAAACTGAAGATGTTACAGACATGAAAATTGATATTTGGAATCTCCTTTGAAAATAAACACATTTTTGTGCTATTGGATAATCCGATAAATAGGGGGTGAACAGGAGTCACAAACAGGGTGCATTTTTAAAAAGGCTATGTCTGCAAATTATCCCAGACACGTAACATATTACAGATTTCAAAACTGGTAGTTGGAATTTTCTGTACAAGTAAAGAAACATAAATATTGTTTTTCGGAAAATCCACTTAAGGGGAACTGAAAAAGGGGGTGAATTTTTAAAATTAGCATATCTACAGTATATCTCAAAAATGTAACATGTTGCAGATGTGAAAATTGGTACTTGGACTCTCCTTTAAAAATAAGGAAGCATGTATTCTTTCGTTTACGGAAAAACCCTTAAGGGGGGTGAATGAATTGAAAAATGAGTTGAATAATTTGTATGAATATATATACTAAAAAATTCTAAAGATGTTACAAACGTGAAAACTGGTATTTGGAATCTCCTTTAAAAATAAAGAAACACGCATTTCGGATAGAGTGGAATCAACTTGGTAAGGGGGGGGGGGTTGAAAACTGAGATGAATTCCTTTTACGAGGATACATATATCTCAAAAACTGAAGAAGTTACAGTCGTGATGATTCGTATTTGGAAGCGCTTTTAAAGAAACGGGTACTATTAATTTTTGAAAAATTCACTTAAGTGGGGAGTGTAAAAGGAAGTGGAAAAATTGAATTCGTTTTTGGAGCGACTTGTATCTCAAAACTGAAGGTTACAGACGTGGAAATTGGTATTTGGAATCTCTTTGAAAAATAAAGAAACACGCATTTTTTGGGTGGGGTGAAATCAAATTTTTCGGGCGGGGGTGGAGTGAAAAAGAAGTTGAATTATTTTCATGAGGATACCTATATCTCAAAAACTGAAGATGTTAGAGGCATGAAGATTTGAATTTGGGATCTTCGTTATAGAAAAGAAACACGTGCTTTTTTGTCTTCGGAAAATCAACTTAAGGGTGGTGAATTAATTGAAAATTAGTTCAATTCTTTATATGAAGATACTTATATCTCAAAACCTAAAGATATTACAGAAGTAAAAATTGGTATTTTGAATCTCCTTTAAAAATAAAGAAACACACATTTTTCGGGAGGGGGGAATCAACTTAACGGGTAGGAACGGTTGGGGGTGAAAAATGAGTTGAATTACTTTTATGATGATATTTATATCTCAAAGCTGAATATGTTACGGAAGTGAAAGTTAGTATTTGGAATCTCCTTTAAAAATAAAGAAACACGCATTTGTTTTTTCGGAAAATAGACGTAAGGTGTGTGGGGTTGAAAATAAGTAAATAAAGAGTTGAAATATGTTTATGAGGATAATTTATCTTATAAACTGAAGCCTTTACAGACGTGAAAGTTGGTATTTCGAATTTCCTTTCAAAATAAAGAAACACGTATTTTTTGTTTTCGTAAAGTCCGCTTAAGGCGGGAAAGGAGTTGAAAGAAGAAGAAGTTGAATTATTTTTATGAGTATACATTTATCTAAAAAAGTGAAGGTGTTACAGACGTATAGACATGAAAACGGGTATTTGGAATCTCCTTAAAAGTAATGAAACACGTATTTTTTGTTTCCGGAAAATCCAGTTAAGGGGCTGGAATGAATTGGAAAAGCGTGGGGCCGACATAATATTAGGAACCTCATTTTTCAATAGTTATGCAACAAGCTTGGTATAATTCAGTTTTCCGTATCGTTAATTTAATAGTAGACGTGGTCATTATATGGGCAATTTGTTTTAATTAGTTGGTGTGGTGCGTTATTTCAATTACCGACTGGAACTTCTACAATTGTACTTAAGCTTTAACTGCTGTGACCTGGTTCACACATAGAAAGCACTCTCGTTCGACGACTCTAGGAGGGAAGTTTAAAACAAACACACATCGCTTCACTGAATTGTCGTGAGCACGAAGTTTATCACAGCTCGTAAGTACATCTTTCTTCTATGAAAGTTCTGGGAATGATGAACGACATACAGTATTCTAGTTCCCTAGCTGGGGAAAGAAATACACTACAATACCTTTCAACCGAATTATAGGGGAATGTATCCGTTTCGGATAATCCACAATCTATTTTATTAAGCATTTCTATTTGTTGAGTAAATCAGTCCAGAGTCTGGTTGTTTGAATTCTCAAATAGCACAACCTTGCAGCAACTATCGGGGAATCGCAAAAGCAATGGTGACGATATAATGAGGCATATTAAGCAAAATGAGGAGTGAGGTAGTTTGCCACTGGTTTCCTTACCGAGCCAGAAATTGCTATTGCAGCACGACTGACCCCCAAGAGTAACACATTTCATAGAACCCAGACGCACTGGTCGTACTCTGAATATCAGTACGCAGGACTGCAGCTTCCATACTGTCGCAGCCATGAATGAGACTTGAGTTTAATACAAGCTACATTTTTGCTCTAGCCTGTGCATCGTAGTGTAGGGGTAACGTACCAGGCTGTTACCCCAAGTCCTGGACGTGATACCCGGCCAGTTCAGGGATTTGTGTCTGGATCGGGGGCTCGATTTACTCAGCCTCGTAAAACCAACTGAGGTGGTGTTGATACCAGAGACAGCGGACCCCTTTAAAAGAGCTAAGCAATAGGACAGAGGATAACATTACGCTGAGCCGGTGGCAGTCCAGTACCTGAAGGCCATCTCTCTGAGCAGCAGTCGCCTTGGCAAGCCAAGGCTCTAATGGGCTGTTGCGCCACGGTTCTTTTTTATTGCTGTGCCAAGAGACAGACGCATGAACCGTACGGTATCCGATACGAGGTGGCAACAGGCATAAATAACAATAATTACAATTATGAATGCTAAAATAGGACACCAGTTAAATCGCAAATGATACATAGGCCTACAACCCCTTGGGCATATTTAATGCCTGTTCGTATTTCTTGATGTACGCAGCATTTTTGCATCAATCTTCAGGCATAGGTCAGAGCAAACTGCATCCACCACTGCAATTTCCGTCTCATTTACGACTCTGACAATAATGTTACTGGTTTTACGAAACATTAAGTACATTTACGGTTTTCGTAGAGTGTGAGGTGCCGGAATTGTGTAGGCCCTACCGTAATTTATTTTACGTGTTAGAAAATCGACCGATACGGACCGAACCAGAATCGACCCCGCCAACTCGGGCTCAGAAGCATTCGTTCACTTTACGTACCTACTCAGCACTGGCTGACTTCTTGTTTCGCTAACACGTTCCTCCAGTGACGCCGGAAATGTTGAGAACCCAATCAGTGTTCCTTCAGATCAGTGAAATAATCTCTCTCCACCGAGTGAGTTGGCTCTCAGTACGGATTGCGCCTCTGCCAGCTTACATTCGGGAGAGTGAGAGGGAAAGTTCACTCCAGCCATGAAGATTAATTTCGTGGTTTCTCATTTTCACACCAGGAAAATGTCGAGGCTTCGCCTCTCTCTTCAGTCTAAACACACTCCCATCCCAGCCAGCATCGCCGAAAACCTATCTGTGTGGCAGAGTCATTACACAGCCAAGAAACATATTTTACATCTTTTCGTATTTCCCTCGCAAGTCTTAGTGTTACACTTCCTTATCACCAGAAGGACTATCGAGCAAAACTACTAGAAATTTAAAATTTCAATGAGATTTCAGTAGATTCTTTAAATGCGGTTCTTATATCCATGGACATAACTGGGTTTTAACATTATTACAAACCTTAAGCAAAGTAATTTATATATATACATACTTCCACACTACAGGAGGAAGTGTCAGACACTGAATAAATTACTATGCATCTCACTACAGTCATTTCCTTCAACTCTGCACCGGGCATACACCTATAGGGTAACCATATCTCCTGTAAAGCGTTTTAAAAGCTGGCAAATTTGTACTGTATTGTTATTGTGTGTTAAAATAACACAGAAAATTGTGAAGAGATAATAAATAATAATAATAATAATAATAATCATAATAATAGCTTTACGTCCGACTAACTACTTTTACGGTTTTCGGAGACGTCGAGATGCCGGAATTTAGTCCCGCAGGAGTTCTTTTACGTGCCAGTAAATCTACGACACGAGGCTGACATATTTGAGCACCTTCAAATAGCCTACCACCTGACAACCTGCAGCGTTGGGGTCAGAAGACCAGCGCCTCAACCGTCTGATCCACTCACCCCGGCGATTTAAAATCAAGACAAAGGAGTAACCATCATGTGAAATTTTAACTTCTTAATCAAAAGGTTTTAGAGAAATGAATGTTTTTTGTCATCAGCACCCCTCCCACCCCCATCTACGCGCGAAGTCAAAACCCCTTAGGGGTGTATTGTTTTAGCACCACTTCCTATTTAAAATCCATGGCATATAGGATAAACTATCATCTGAAATTTCAACCTCAAATGGCTTCAGATGAATGAGTATTTTTGGCATGAGCCTCACCCCCACTCCATTCAAAAACCTCTCAGGCGTGAATAGTTTTAAGGCCATGATGAAATACGTGTTTCACTGTTTGTGTTGGCGAGTATTTATGATCAGTTAGCTGCCTCTGTGGATCAATGGTAGAGTGTCGGCCTCCGGATCCCAAGATAGCGGGTTCAAACCCGGCCGAGGTACTCGGATTTTTTAAGGGCGGAAAAAAGTCCATTCGACACTCCATGTCGTACGATGTCGGCATGTAAAAGATCTCTGGTGACACATTTGGTGTTTACCCGACAAAATTGATTGAATCTCAGCCATAGACGCCCAAGAGAGTTTCGGTTTACTTGGTCTGCCATCTAGTGGACCTAGAGTAAAACGGAACGTCGAAAATGACGAGCAGACAGCCAGATGGCGTCAAATTGAAATGTCTGCACACGGTAGCTGAGGCCATACGATTATTGATGATGATGATGATGCTTCTTGTTTTAAGGGGCCTAACATCGAAGGTCATCGGCCCCTAATGGTACGAAATGAAAGAACAAAAATTGCAAAGGCATCCACTGACCAAAATAAAAATAAAATATGGCATGAAAAATGAATGGATGGACAGGAACTCAACAAAACACAAAACAAACAAACAAAAGCCAGTGGATCGGACTCAATACAGATCGAAAATAACATTATTACCGACCAAGGAACCACTTATAAAGCACAATGATGCTTGGTGTCTAAAGGGGGTGCAAAATCCACGTCTAAGGCCCCACAGAATGGTACATGTCGCGAGTAAAATAGAACCATGGTATGTGTCATGTTGGGGTATTAATCAGAAGTAGCGAAGACTCACGGTGTTCCACAAAATATGGTACTACTCGCAAGTATTGCAATACGTACAAGTAACGCAGACCTATGGTGTGTCTCACACAATGGCCCAACTCAGAGTCAACGCAAACCGAGAAGGTTCCCCACTTAGGTGTACTAAACACGGGCGCCGGTATTCCCGTGGCGTTCCTCACATAGTGGGTACTAATCACAGGCAACGCAGACCCACGGTGCTGCTCATATAGTGGTACAACTCACAGGCTACGCCCAGACCCGCGGTGTTGCACACATGGGTACGACGCACGGGTACTGGAATCCACCAGGCCAGGCTTTAACTGCTACTAATCACAAACCTATTTCGTACCGAATTTAGTGGTACTACTCGCAAGTACAGGCAACCTATGGTGTTCCCCGCGTGATGGTACGATTCAAAATTAGTTTCATGGTTCTAATTCAGTCAGCCCTTGGTCGCCCCTTTTAGTCGCCTCGTACGACAGGCAGGGGATACCGCGGGTGTATTCTACATGTGCGTCCCCCACCCGCAGGGGGTAGTGTGTTTGGTCCGCGAGAGGTATTTTATTTCCCTCAAGTCCGCCGGCAAGCCGGTTGGGACCCCCCTATCCGCCACCTGGGACGCGCCACGTGGGAGTATCACCTCTCCCCCTGCTACGCCTGCGTAGCAGGTTCGTGGCATACGATTATTATTATTATTATTATTATTATTATTATTATTATTATTATTATTATTATTATTATCATCAGTTTCAAGAAAATCAGCCCAAAAACCTGTTTTCCAAAATAAACTTGTATACCACATTTTTACCGCTTTAGGGGTTGATTTTAAAAGGAGTTTTAATTATTTACGTTCTGGAGCATTTTTACCAAGATTTAAATCAACACACCCTTTTATAACGTTTCTGCATATAAACATTTAACCCCTTTATTGCCCCTTTGGGGGTTGAATTTTGAGAATTCCGTTCTTAGTGATTCTCTACATTGTCAGAAGAAACCAGTGACGAAATTTCATATTTATACCTTCAGTGGTTTCGCCTCGATGGTGAGGAATCTGTCAAGACATGTATCTCAGAGTATATAGAGCCTCCCTTCGGATATCTACTTATTTCATAAGGTACGAGGTTTAGGAAAGTGAAACGAAGGCGAGACATTTTGTATAAAGTCAATCAAGAGGAATGGCTGGGCTATATTTTCATGTCTGGGTCAGTTTTGATGAACTGCGCTAAAATTAATCGGTCTAAAAATGTCACTATACGGCGTAAATTGAGGTAAGTTGGTTGTTCTGACAACTGATTTTCACAAAGCCTCATTGCATAAGTTACGCTCACATCTGAGAAAGCTACTGTCAGGATACTCCAAGTAAGCTTAGAAGCGCTTAAGATCAGATAAACTACTCTGTGATTGTGTGGAAAGTAGGAGTACATTGAGAAATGGGTTCTATGGAATGTTACTGGCAGCCTTATCTGATTCTGTTCATGTCAATGATATCTTAATTCTACAGAACATGAAATACTTGCATTCATGATAATTTCAAATCTTTAATTTCAAGCGTAATTAGATTTTAAAATGTTATATAGACATAATTGAATTGAAAATCAGACCTGGCCAACAGCTGGAAAATGCAGATTATTATTATTATTATTATTATTATTATTGAAATATCCAGAAGAAATACAGCCTCAACCTTTGTGCCATGGAAACATTGTAATAAAGCATCAAATTTCCTCACTAGGAAGCGTGCCAGCAGAGGACAGAGCTCACTAAACAGAACATATTCATGCTGATAAAGGACAGCTTTGCATCTGTGATGGGGAGCGGATAACATTAATTATTCTTTGAACTACAATACACAGCATTCCTGGAAACGACTAATTCGAATTTATATCAAACGTTGTGAATTGTGAATGCGTAGTAGTTTTAGAAGGTTTTGCTGATAACAGCTTTTTGATAGCAAGTGGAACAAACCTATTCCACGCAAGGAAGTATGTGCGACTCGGAATCATGTTGTTAAGCAATATTACAGGTTCTATGTCCTAGAAATAATATAATAAATGAAAGTCTAAGTGAGATATAAGTGTAGGTATACAAATTTAAAATGATAGGAAGAGTGCACACAGCCTATCTTTCTGAATATAATGTATTGTGGTCTCTGAATCTGGAGGATGCTTTGGACCTGGTCAACTCATTAATACTGGTATATAACACGGTCCTTTCCATTGTTGATATGCAAGATAAGTAATGGGGTAGTTTGCCATTGCTTTCTTCACATATGCATTTTAAAAGGAGTTAAAAGCGCTAACAAATTTGTGGTAGAGAACATATTCATGTTGATAAAGAGCACTTTTTATCTGTGATTTGGGAGCGGATAACGTTAATTATCGTTAATTACTCTTAATATTATAAATACCTCATAGGATCCAAATTATATGATATATTATAATAGCGTAACTATGAAAACTCGCGAAGTACCTACAGTTGCATAAATGAAATATAATTTTCTCTCATTCATCTGTGATTATATTACATTACACCCGCCTCCTCTTATTTACATTATCTTCCATTATTACTTTAAATGGCCGCAAGATGCTTGTCGTACGTCAGAATCAAAATTTCAAAAGATATATGAATTTATGTTTTGATCTGTTCTACTCACACTACATTTGTTCCACTGACAGAAATTGTTACGTATTTGTATACCATCATCCATTATTTGGTCGAAAGTAAAAACTATTTCATGTACAATAAACTGAATTCGTGAAATTGTGCATCCAGACCGACACCCGTCAGGGACGCGGTCCATGAGCCGATAACTAGTTGTATAATTTGTTGACGTGGAGATGATCTTGACAAAGTTTAAAGGTTTCGATCATCTGCCTGTACTCTTTGAATATCAACCTGATTCTTGGCTTTTATACTGAAAATTTTGCGACTCTTGTGAAAGGGAAGAATGGCAGAGATGAATATCTAAACATAAGGAGAACGAAATTAGCGATTATCACCGTTCATAATATCACTACACTTGGTGCTGAATCGCCAAAAAAATTCGACAAATACACATTTCCGAGGGACGTTTAACACTTACAGTGAATTTAATGTCTAGAAGCGTACTGTGGTCATCAGATGGAAATATGATTACGCATTTCGAAGACATCAGGATATAAATACTGCAGCTATCATACATAGTAATTAAGTAGCATAAGATAAATAGATACGTATCATATAGACTATTTTTGTTGGAATTTGAATTAATTTCGTTCTGTGCAGAATGCTCAATAAATGGTCGACAGCGACGGGTATAAAATAATGTCTAATCTGGGCCAAATGGTCGTGAAGTTATTAAGCTAAACCCCAGATCACGCCAGCAGACTAAAGATCAGACCCACGCACACACAATATGTGGTAATTACTCCACCCTCCTTGTTGTAAGAAAGAATTGCTCCCAGGAAAGCTGTTATATTTCGATTTCTGGTGGAGATAAACCCAGTAAATTGCGACGTTTGTATCTAGAAAGTTATTGCTAACTTCAACGACGTGAGAACTGATCAAGTAGATAGCGTGCACTGCCTAACAACCGAGGGAATGAGTCGAGATAGTAACAAGTCATTTATCGATAAATATCTAAGAGCTTTTAATGCATTGTATGCCTGAGAAAGAGAAGGGGCACGGAGAACCATCACAGTGGAGGAAAAGGTGTGTGACAAGGATCCCGTACTTCAGCTCTCGAAACTCCGACAAAACGCCAGTCAATGCGTGGTTTACCAAGATGACAGGTAGTGGTGATTAATTATTTAAATGGTGAGTGATAGCTGCGTGACGTGGTCACCGATTTATCATCAAGATGAGTGCGGGTACATATACCAGCCAATGCATGTGGGATTTTAAAATGAAAAGAGGCAGAGCTGTGGTTAAGATTCCACGTTTGTACTTTATTTTTTAATGGTTGCCTTACGTCGCACTGACACAGATAGGTCTCACGACGACGATGGATAAGGAAAGGGCTAGGAGTGGGAAGGATGTGGTCGTGGCCTTAATTAAGGTACAGCCTCAACATTTGCCTGGTGTGAAAATGGTAAACAATGGAAAACCATCTCTAGGGCTGCCGACAGTGAGGTTCGAACCCACTCTCCCGCAAATGTAAGCTCACAGCTGCGTGTCCCTAACCGCAGATTCCATGTAAAGCTGGAGGTCTTGTGGCTATGATCACGGTATCAGCAGCCACGTGAAACTTCAAGCCTGCTTATGTTTTTAATAGGTCACTTAGAAATCATTGGCCCAGGCTTTAGCGAATTAGAGTACTGAACTATACGCATTTCTCAACAAAATTCCGATGTATTTTCTCCAGTGCCGTTATTAGTAACCTACTTTCGATGAAAGCAATTGTTTAGACAATGAGAGCGTGTGCGCTTTCTTATTTCGTCCGTCCTGAGGATATATGAACGACTAAATAAATTTATATCAAACCACTTCAGTGGTACAGGGTTTGCCTTACTTTTCAAATCACTAAACTAAATAAATGACCATTCAGAAACATGTTTTATTGATACGTACTAATGTGTGTTTAACAGCTTATCAACTGTTTAGATCAGGGCCTCTCAGGGTGCATGCACTGTGCACGGTGCAAAAGACGACTTCGCTTGGTTGACCGGAGTGCAGACCCCCACTCCTCGATTTGGAGCAATACTGCTGTCTCTCTCTCTCTCTCTCTCTCTCTCTCTCTCTCTCTCTCTTTCCCCACGTCTGTCTCGCTCGCTCCGCATGTCTCAGTCTTCCTCACTTGCTCCATAGGGCTCCAAATCCGAGCCGAGTTGAGCCGAGCTTAGCCGAGTAGCCCAGAGACGAAGCGTTGGTCCGTGCCGAGCCGAGTGGGACCGATGCACCGTGCACAGGAACTGTGCGCCTCAGATTGCACGCGTGAGATTTTGGGCGTTTGAGAGGCCCTGGTTTAGGTTAAGAGACACCGAAGCGCTGCACTTAAACCTTGGAAATAGGTTCTTTACTGTACCAGTAAATATATTCTCGCATTTAAATACTCAAATGCCCACCGACTTCACCAGGATTTAGATTCCCCAACCTTCAGCCAGGAAGGCGAGCATCAAGTCAGCTACGTTACGCAGTTGGTCAGTATCAGACAATTTTCTTTACGTCGCACCGAATGCGACGATGGGATTGGAAAGTGCTAGAAGTGGGAAAGAATCGACCGTGACCTTAAGGTACACCTCCAGCATTTACATGGTGTGAAAACTGGAAACCCACACCACGCAGCCACTTGTTCAGTGTACCAGTATCAGAACATGAGTAGATTGTATTACTTGCGGCCGGTAACAAGAGGTAAGTGTAACAGTAGACAATTTGAAGAAAAGTCAACTCTGTGGTATGGGGGTAATATCTCGTTCACTGTTTTAGCCTACCTTGCTTTTCTCACAGTGTCCTAAAACCTCACGCACGTAAAGAAACACAGACAGAAAATTAATTTACTTAAAACCTATAAAAATCATTCGAAAAAACGATTCCAATAAAGTTCCGTAAAATTGTCAGAATATATATTTTCAAACCTGCTTGCCCAGTAAATTTTAGTTTATCGGGGACGAAAACAGAATTTACAAATTAGGGGAATTTACTGTAATGTGAAGTCCCGGCATCACCACCCCTTGCCAGTAAAACAATATTGAAAATACCACTGTCGTCCTTATCACGATTTATATTTTCGTCATCACTAAGTTGACTTGCCCTCTCACTTTCACTACATAAATCGTCATAGTCATTTAGCAAAGAACACGAAGCAGTGGGCGATTTGGAAGCCATAATGTAAAGAAACAGCGGCTAGCGTTACTCTTTTGTCTCAAGCTCGGCAATACAAGGAGGATAAATACCTAGAGCAGCGTTCCTGCAAAGAGAATGTCTTCGAGATCGGTGTGTATCATATGGCGTTTGCATTAATTTTCAGGTACAATTAAAGCAAGTAAGACAAAGCTGTACAAGTCCGAGTACGCATTCGGGCTGCCACCATGCGGTGGTGGTGGGGAGCCCTAGTTCGTACTCAAACAGCGAAAGAGATGTGACTGCCTCTTGTTGGTTCGATTCCCGGCCAGTCCAAGGAATTCGATCCTAGACTGAGGGCTGGAAAAGGGTTCGCAATGCCTCGAGAGTTCAAATGAGGAGCTATTTAAAAAAAATGGATCTCACTGACATTTTCCAATGTTCATTTTGTAATGTATGAGGGGAAGAAAATCCAATTTTCTACCAGAATCGCTCAAATAAAGGTAGAAAAACCTGTATTCTTACGTGAATGACCACACCGTGAGCATTGCC
Organism: Anabrus simplex; assembly: GCF_040414725.1. Classification (NCBI taxonomy): domain Eukaryota; kingdom Metazoa; phylum Arthropoda; class Insecta; order Orthoptera; family Tettigoniidae; genus Anabrus; species Anabrus simplex. The sequence continues at coordinate 710,999,863 of NC_090266.1, forward strand.
ACGGACCTCCAGTTTTATACGGAAATCGAACCAAAAGAATGTGCTTTTTTCACTTGTAACATTCCACGTGCACTGGCGGTATTCAACTTGGTGCGAACCCACTATCAAAATCACTCTGCTATCAGCCCCCAAACAGTAAAAATGGCATCTAGAAGTGCGCGTATTCGAGGAAGAACAATTGATGAAGAGTATTTGCTTACTTTATTTCAGTGTTTAATATCTCAGCAGTACTTTGAACATTGTACTATTGAAGAAGTTACATAACAAAATGCGAAAGACCATTTTTTCTCGAGACATTTCGATAAAGACCCTACTATAGTATTCTAACGTCTGTAAAATGAAAGTGATCAATTGCAGTAAAGTAATTTTTACGTGAAACTGTCTATTAATGTAGTCCTTTGCCGAGCTCGAAAATGATATGAACTCCAGTTACAGAGTTAAACATGTATGACTCTCCTAGAGAAAGAAGTTCTAACCAAGCAAGTTGGCTACACGGGTTGGGTCACGTAAGCTTTGAGCTTGAATTCGGGAGATGATTGTGGGTTCGAATCCCACTGGCGGCACCCATGAAGATTTTTCCATGATTTCCCATTTTCACTGTACTTTAATTAAGGCCACGGTCTTTTCCTTTCCAATTCTCACACTTACCTATCCCCTGGTCGCCGTACGACCTGTCTATGTCGGCGCGACGTAAAACAAATAGCAAAAAGTACGAGTAAGTCTCTGCGGAAAGATTTTCATGAAATATACTGAGTTGTGTTTACAAATAATGCATACCACAAACGGCGCAGGTCACGATAAATTACAATTTTATGTGCACGACAAAGCTACCCTTGACTTAATGATTCCTTTCAGTATAAGCTCGTGAATGTAGGTGTACAAGTTATTTTCGGAACTCTGTTTCTAAAGGTCTTAAAAGGTACGCTAACGGAAGAGAACTTATCCCCTTACACTACACTACACTACACTACACTACACTACACACGTTTAGTCACATTCAAGTTTTGTAGCGTCCATCGGTACTACTCATAGCTAGGCATTTAGCAAAGATTATGGATACACAGGAACGTAATTAAGGCGATAAGTTCCCCACAATAAAGACAGTCAGTTCGCTACAACTTCTGCACCCACTAAATGTAAAATCCCACAGTCAGGCAGCGAAGAACAGCTACTTGAGGGCAGTGCTATGGAACCTACCAGCAGTGGCAACAAAAAATGCCAAGGTGCGGAATGAGAGGTCAAAGGAGAGTGCACTCAGTCATTCAATGATTGTGGTCAGAAAACACGAGGCCTGGAAACATCTATTACTAGAGTGTCAGCTCATGAAGCTGACGTGATGTCTGTCCAACAAGCGTGGAAACAGTCATGTAAATCTGTTGATAGTGGAAAGAGTAGCGAAGGCGAAGCGATTGGAGGTCGACTGCCAAGTGCTCGACATTGCTATGACACATTGTACTGTTCCTCACACAAAAAGTGATCGGTTGAAAATTTCGAAGTTCCCGAGTGTTACCTTGGCCAGAAGCAAAGAGCACACCACCGTAGAGTGTGCTTGTTAATACACAGATATTTCTATGTTGAATGAGGTTAAATGATAACATTAGTTGCATATTTTTCTAAACGCTGTTTGCACCTTCCTGATATAATACAACTACACGAATTTATGGGAAACATGTATATTTAACAGTAACACGAGACGAAGTATACCTAGTTTGACGCTGATTCTCCGGTACAAGAGTCTGCTCAGTGTTTGGAAGTGTACAGAGCTCGAACCGCCCATTGCAGTTATGAATGTTGTGACTTGTATCTTAGCATATAGTCTAATAATAATAATAATAATAATAATAATAATAATAATAATAATAATAATAATATAGGGTTTAACAATAATGTATGGCCAAACTTCAAGGACAAATTCACCGAGCGAGTTGACCGTGCGGTTAGAGGCGCGCGGCTATGAGCATGCATCCGGGAAATAGTCTGTTCGAATCCTACTCTCCGCAGCCCTGACGATGGTTTTCCGTGGTTTCCCATTTTCACACCAGGCAAATGTCCGGCTCCATGGCTGAATGGTTAGCGTGCTGGCATTTGGTCACAGGGGTCACAGGTTCGATTCCCGGCAGGGTCGGGAAATTTAACCGTCATTGGTTAATTTTGCTGGCACGGGGGCTGGGTGTATGTGTCGTCTTCATCATTTCATCCTCATCACGACGCGCAGGTCGCCTACGGGAATCAAAAGACCTGCACCTGCCGAGTCGAACATGTCCTCGGACACTCCCGGCACTAAAAGCCATTTCATTTTTAGCAGGCAAATGCTGGGGCTGTATATTAAGGCCACGGCCGCTTCCTTCCAACTCCTAGGCCTTTCCTATCCCATCGTCGCCATAAGACCTAGACCAATCTGTGCCGGTGCTACTTAAGCCAATAGCAGGGACAAATTCCTTACACGTAGTAGAAAAGTGTGGTATCTGGACATGGGTCCAGAAGCTTATTTCCAAGTCATTTTCTACAACTCAACACAGCACATTAATCATGGGAAACGCATGAGAACAGAACGTACCAGCATAGCACACGAAACTATTACATGAAATGTTCAAAATGCCCTCCGTTAGCTTTGATAAATTCATTGAATAGGTACCGGATGCGCCGATGCAGCGGTTTGATGCTTGTATCAAAGCTAACGGAGGGCATGTTGAACATTTCATATAATAGTTTCACGTTGTATGCTGGTTGCTGTGTGTTTCCCATGATTAATGTACTGCATAGAATTGTAAAAAATTAGTTGTAATATGGAAATAAAGTGTTTCCGGACCATATCCATACAAGATATTTTCTTCTTCTACGTGTTAGGGATGTGTCCTGAGAGTTTGGCCGTACCTTATTACATCGTGATTTGTTCAACGTCCTTTCAATCGCTACGCGTTTTAAGGGACGCTAAGGGTCAGAATTTAGTCCCGCAGAAATTATTTAACGTACCCGAATAGCGAAATGAGATTGTTTCACAAACATGCTCAAATGCCATCGGCCTCAGCCAAGATCGAACCCGATATCTTGGGAACGGAAGGACGACTAACAGATTGTGCCTCGGAGGTCGGTGCATACATTGTGGTCTATATGAATCATAACGAGAACTGTTAGTCAAACCTTTGATCCTCTTATGTTAAGTTACAATTTTGTGAACCGTGAAAGAATTTTGAACAAAGCCATGCACGAATCATCTTCAATATATTGGTCAAAATTTCAATTAAAACTGGCAGATAGTAATAATTTCTTCTAGCATTATAGGACATCTACGTTTGGTGAAATTGTCACCTCTTGGTTTAGAAGGCATTCCGGGGACTTGGTAGTTACCAATCAATGGCAATAATAGATTCTGCTCGGAAACTAAGTAATGTGAGAACACTACCCCGTTTATGACAGACGAGAAATATTTTCCGAAACCAGGCACCGACTTATTTAATGTGCATACGATTTGGAGAAAGGAGTTATCCACATACCAAGACCATTTATTTACACGGACGGCGTCAGCATATTAACAACAGGTAAGTTTCAATCCTTCCCCGTTGATCCTGGTAGGGTAGCCACGAGGTAATAACTAGGGAGAAGATACCTACATTACCTCTAAAACCAATCATCAAGAACGAGAGACTTGAATTATTCCACGGGAGAACTGGGAATTCTCTGGCTGCCTGCCTCCTACGCTTCTCTCTCAACCCCCGGTTATTTTATCGATTCCTTCCCCCTGCCATATCAGTGTGCCCCTCCACACTCCTCCTCACCCAGTTCCGCGAACCAGCAACAAGATTTTAACAAATTAACGACTCAAATTACTTCAATTTCTATTTAACACCTTACCTGTTCTTACTTCCCACTAAAAAACACCCGTGAAATAAACAACCACATTTGAGGAACAGGCTCTATACAATACAATTTATATGTACTAATTTTAAATCTTATGAAATGTTGTAACCACTTTATTTTAACAGGCATTTAAACCACATCAATACAAACCACATATCAAATTAATTGACAAAACCAAGCCATCCATCATGACACGACATGGCACAGTGACTGACGAGATAGCTGGTGAAATAGTAGACCTATATCCAACGGCGAAAGTAATGGTTCTTTATTTTTCGACCAAAGAAAATGTGAAAATAAATTATCGATTAGCCCTGATAAAAATGAGTTATTGGAGTACAGAACTTCTCGCTGAATTAAGTCAATTGCGTATACTCCCAAATAGAGCATCTACCAGAACGTTTTCTTTGGTATAAAAGAAGTCAATTTTATATGTACGAATAATCAGTCATCAATTTATACTCGTTCTTTCCATGGTATTAATCTGACTGACATATCTAGAGTTCCGGTCGGGTTGAAATGAGTTGGGTACAAGATGAAGTCTATACTCCAATAACTCATTTTTATCAGGGCTAATCGATAATTTATTTTCATATTTTCTTTGGTCGAAAAATAAAGAACCATTACTTTCGCCGTTGGATATCGTTGAAAAAGCCAAGTAGGTACTTTGCTGTTCAAAGGATTCTGCAGACACTACAAGTCTGTGTCAGATGCAGTATCCGGTAATATGACTGGAGCAGTAAAATGTTCGGGTCAATCATGCACTAATTTCTGAGACCGGTAACTACATACCAAGCCTCGCGTTGTGTTGATGGAAAATTTCGTCTTTTTACTGGTTCTGGCATCTTATGTTGCAATGTTGGTGTAATTTCACCAGGTGGTTGCAATATACATCTGTATGCATCATCTTATAGTGCAAGAGTAATTTGCAGTGATGACTCCATTTGCATAACCTGACTACACAAAACAAGTTTTGCATCACTTTGGATCAAAGACTTTCAGACTGTTAAAAAAAGAACGAAAGAGGTACAAACAGAGCTACCATATCAGCGTTATGCATTGCCTAACAAGACGGCATAAGAACTTCCACAACAATGCAGCTTTGTTCCTCAATCTGATTTATTGAATATAGCACACACCAGTACATTTAATAGCGGGTAATACGCCCCCTTGCATTGATGAATTCCTGAATTCATTTTGGCATCAAGGTAATGTTGGTCCAAATAGTCCCACTCTTCAAAGGTGATTCGGCATAGATGTCGCAGAGTGGTTAGTGGGTCGTAGGGTCCATCAACGGCCTTTATTTTATCCCAGACTTGATCGATTATCTTCCAAATGCTTCAAACTGCTGGCGATACGGAGTCATTATGGGTCGCAGATAGCATGAGATGTGAATTCTCACTAGATAGCCTCCAGAACACGTTGCGCCAACGATCGTCAGGATCCGGCTTATACAATACTCACCGGTGGAAAGGAATTTATGGCAATTCTGCATTCAGCAGAATGTTGGACCCATGCTGTGTAGGTTTGCGAGCTGGACGTCGCCATGAGCATGGAGAGTGAAGTTGTGCCTTGTGCAACCTGTATCTCACAGTTTGAGTTGAAACCCGATGACCTGTAACTGCCCGAAGTTCATAATTCAGCATGGTGGCATTGCGTTCAGTGTTCCTCGAGACGAAATTCGAATATAACGGTTATTGACTACCGTCGTAACCCTCGGAAGACCTGTGCGAGGCAAGTCAAACAGTTCCCGTCTCCCTGTACCGCTTCCATGTTCGAACCACATCACTTTGAGTACTGACCCCACGTCGAGCAACTGCCCTTGTCGACCATCCTTCTTGACGCAATGCAATTATGCGAGCATTTTCACATGTCAACATTGCACGTAGTGCCGTCCTAGACACTCACTACACTGGTAAAAACACACCTTTTGATGCTTCCACACTAATGCTACAACTTCAACTGCAATACTACCTTCTATTTGAGTGTGGCGTTCTGCTTGTGGATTGGGATACGTGCAGTTATATGTTTAAGAACATCCTAAGGGTCGTTTTTCCTGCCTGCATAGGACAGGCCAAGATATTTTTCCTTGCAATCCAACTACGTGTGAGGTCGTCGTGAGGTCGATATTTCTCTGTTAGAATCATATGTGGTACAAATGCACTGTACGCACAACCTGCAAACTATTCTGAACACTATTATCGTTCCTAGCATCTATATATATAAAATAACTTGTCCTGACTGACAGACTGACTGATTCATCATCGCCGAGCCGAAACTACTGGACATGGAGAAATGAAATTTTGGGGATACATTCATATTAACATGTAGGTGCTCGCTAAGGGAGGATTTTGGGATATTCCGTCGCCAAGGGGGTGAAAACGAGGGTTAATTTTTAAAATGAGAATATCTATATCTCAAAAACTTGAAGGTTTAGAGTAATAAAAATTGGCATTTGGAATCTCCTTTAAAAATAAAGAAACAAGTATTTTTTGTTTCCGGAAAATCCCATGAAGGGGGTGAAAAGAGGGAGGAAAAGGTTGAACACCTTTTATGAGGAGACATATCTCAACTGAAGATGTTATAGTCATAAAAATTTAAATTTGGAACCTCTTTTAAAAATAACGAAAAAAGTATTTTTTGTTTTTGGAAAATATAAATAATGGGGGTGAAAAGGGGGGTGAATTTTTAAAATTAGTGTATATCTCGAAACTGTAAAAGTTTTCAGACGTAGAAATTGGTATTTAGAATCTCTTTTCAAAATAAAGAAACACATTTTCTTGTTTTCGGAAAATCCCAATAGGAGGGGTGAAAAGGAGTGAAAAATGGGTTGAATGCCTTTAATGAGGATACTTATATCTCAGAAACTGAAGATATTACAGACCAGACAGTTAGTATATGGAATCTCCTTTAAAAATACAGAAATATTTATTTTTTGTTTTTGGAAAATCTAATTAATTTTTAGAAAGACTATATCTACAGTATAATCTCAGAAACGTAAAATGTTACAGACGTAAAAACTGGTATTTAGAATCTCCTGTTAAAGTAAAGAAACAGGTATTCTCGGAAAATCCAATGAAGGGAAGGGGGGGATTGAAAAATTGATTGAATTAATTTTACGAGGATACTTACATCTAATAAAAACTAAAGTTGTTACAGACGTGAAAATTGGTATTTAGATCATCTTTAAAAATAAAACGACGAATTTTCTGGGGGGGGGGGGGAAATCATCTTTGAGGGCGGGTGTGAAAAGGAGTTGAATTCGTTTTATGAGGACACATATCTCAAAAACTGAAGATAATCGGCATTTAGAAGATCCTTTACTATTTTTCTTTTTTTTGCTAGGGGCTTTACGTCGCACCGACACATATAGGTCTTATGGCGACGATACCTTTACTATTAAAGAAATATTTTTTGCCGAAAAATTCACTTAAAGGAGGGTGGGAGGGAAGAGTGTGAAAGTAAGTGAAAAAAAGAAGTGAATTGTTTTTATGGGAATACTTACACCTCAAAACTGAAGGTAACACGCGTGAACATTGGTATTTGGAATTTCCTTTAAACGTAAAGAAACACGCCTTTTTTGGGGGCGAGGGGTAAATCAACTTAACCGCGGTGGGGTGAAAACGGTGGTGAGACCAATTGATTTTACTGTTCCTAATGTACTTATAAGGAGCCTCCGTGGCTCAGGCGGCAGCGCGCTGGCCTCTCACCGCAGGGTTTCGTGGTTCAAATCCCGGTCACCCCATGTAAGATTTGTGCTGGACAAAGCGGAGGCGGGACAGGTTTTTCTCCGGGTACTCCGGTTTTCCCCGTCATCATTCATTCCAGCAGCACTCTCCAATATCATTTCATTTCATTTGTCATTCATTAATCATGGCCCCAGAGGAGTGCGACAGGCTTCGGCAGCCGGCACAATTCCTATCCTCACCGCTAGCTGGGGGCTTATTCATTCCATTCCTGACCCGGTTGAATGACTGGAAACAGGCTGTGGATTTTCAATGTACTTATTCTGATCATAAACCGATCATTTCTAATCTTTCCTGGGTTCGTTTTCAAGAGCCATCTTTTCCTTCGGAGAACCTTATTAGATTACAGTAGATTCTTCTGGCATATAAATGAAAATTTAAACACATTTGAAACAAACGATAGGTATAAGATTGACAGTGCAATTGTTCACTTCTATAATAAGGTCAATAATACACGGAAGTATGTCATTCGTATCGCCAGAAGTCCTGCGCACTTGCTTACGGGCGACAATGGTGCTGGTCATACTGTCATCAATGACAATGGCAGCAGATTAAAATTTACCGCCAAGTAGAGGTCTTGCATCTTGCTGTGGGGTCCAGAACATTAATAATAATAATAATGTTCTGGACCGTCGTCAAAATGTGCGGACCGTGCTGGAAACGGGTCCTGGGCGGGTAATGACTACGATTGCAGTCCGGCCGCCGGTTCAGTATCGCCAAGGCACCCAAGACGACACCACGCCGGATCTCCTCAAGGATTTTATCCACATTTAAAATGCTTATAGCAGAACATGGCAACGATTTAGGGACTTAACTGTCCGGGTGGAATACCTGGACGTAGCTGGGGAAGTACGAAATCGATTGCTGGAAAAAAGATTGAAAAATGGGAGGAACGTTGCCGTAATCTCTCAGAAAACGAGTCAGATCACGAATTTTGGCGGGATCTCTCAGAAAACGAGTCAGATCGCGAATATCGGCGGGTTATATATAAAACGATAAGCATTCAATTATAAATTTCAGTATAATACCGTAGGGAAGCACGGGTATCTTGCTAGTTTAACTATATACCGCTTAAAAATATGAAATTCTTTCGGTAATTTACCGTACGTCAAAATCTACCATGTAACTATATTCAGATGTCCTGAGAAGTTACAGGGTATAGCAAAACGCCTCAGTAAATCTACGATTCGGTGACACGGAAAGCGTACGGAACAGCGAACTGGAGGAATGCAAGTCCTACTCACAGCTGTGGTGCAGCGAATGTGGTGAAAACCTACCAAGTAACGATACTTGTTTAAAGGGGCTTAAGTAACGGAACGTGGTACTAATACCTCGAATACTAATTCGTACAAACAGTTTTACATCGATATCGAGATTTAATGCTTTAAAACATGCCAGTGTGCAGCACGCCAGCAGTAAAACGGCGCTAACATTGTTTTTGTGCGCAGCGCACACTGCACTGCTATGCAGCCAGAATGAAGTCACTTCAGTCATTCGCCATGTATTCCTTTTTTTTTTTTTTTTTGCTATTTGCTTTACGTCGCACCGACACAGATATGTCTTACGGCGACGATGGGATAGGAAAGGCCTAGGAATTGGAAGGGAGCGGCCGTGGCCTTAAGGTACAGCCCCGGCATTTGCCTGATGTGAAAATGGGAAACCACGGGAAACAGTCTTCAGGGCTGCCGACAGTGGGATCCGAACCCACTATCTCCCGATTACTGCACTTACCATGTATTCCATTGACTAATAAATCGACATCTCCGTGTCTACGGAGAAGCAAGAAAGAATTCGTTGCAGCCACCATGTATCAGGAAAGGTGTCTGGACAGGCTATATCCGACTGCAAGACCTCCCCCAGTGATGAAAGATGTTTCCGAACAACAGGGGTACTTCAGATGATACCACCAATCCGAGAGAAGACTAACGCCTGGTGAGAATGATAAGGCTGTCCTGGGCACAGCTCACATTAACCCACACGAGTACACGGGCAAGTGCACAGCATGTGAACATCAGCCAGGCTTCTTACTACGAATATAGCATGCAAATGAATATCACCCCTGCCATCTACAGCTAATCCAGGAGCTATACGGAAGGGATTTCGAAGCTGGAATGAATTTCTGTCAATGGCTGTTAAGAAATCTGGAAAATGATGCAGCAGTTGTGACGAAAATCCTGTTCCCGGACGAATCGCGATTCCACAATAATGGTACCGTCAACCGCCACGATATCCACTTTTGGAGTGCTAACAATCCCCACTGGGTGCGACAGGCAGCTCATGAAGTGCAATGGGGAGTGATTATTTATTTATTTATTTATTTATTTATTTATTTATTTATTTATTTATTTATTTATTTATGTATTTATTTATTTATTTATTTATTTATTTATTTATCTGAAAGTACACAGGTTTTACACCCAATTAAGTAGGTACCTTCTTGACATTCAGTAACATTCTGTACATTGAGTTAAAGTTTAACAAAAACAAAATTTAAAATGAACAAAAACAAAATGGAACAAAATTAACATTATATATGATACCATTTACAGTTGATAATAAATGAAAACTTCACTAAGAGTGGATGTGGAATCTTCGGTGATCACTTTATTGTACCGTAATTTTATGAGGGCCATTTGACAGGCGCACGCTACCTGAACAGTCTGCGCCAAGGACTCCTACTTCTGCTGGAGGATGAGCCACTTGGAGAACATTTAACGATGTGGTTTCAACAAGGAGCTCCAGCACATTGGAAGATAGCCCTCCATACCCATCTGAATGAGACACATCCAGGAAAACTGGTAGGAAGAGAGAGACTTTGCTCTTAGCCCGCCATGTCACAGGATTTAACGCCATTATACGGGCATTTGAAATGAACAGCATACACCCAGGAGCCGAAAACATCCCTAGCGCCTTCGAAAACTCATCGCCGCAACCTGCAGGTCAATAACACCGGGTATGCTACCCCGCACTATAATACGCATTCAGCGGCTTGCACAGATGTGCATATACAAAGCACGTTATCACGTCCGAGCACTAGATAACTAACAATTGTAATTTGGTTCTTCACACTACCAATCCATCTTCGTCAGATCCTAATGACATATCGGCCCTTCATAGGGCCATATACACTTTCATTCACTGAAAATGTGCATAAAAGAGGATATTTCACGAAGATTAAGAGACGATAAAATTAAACAAATAAAAAAATAAAGGAGTATCCCCGTCCCGGGCTCGAACCAATCACATGTAAGACTAGCGCACCGTAGCGTTTGGCTATTCCTTACCGTCTACGCTATACTGCACCGCGGCACCATGTGTATAGATTGTGGTGCATGAGATGATTTCAACACGGTCGCAATGTTCACTTCTTTCAGATATGTTTCATTTGCATTTCAGATCATTGAGAGAGCGCACTCTTGGTTTATATTATTTAATAATATTATGACATAGCAGCTTCCTATTTTTGTACGCCATAAATTCTACGATATCCCTCTTACTGCGTTCACTGTTCTTACAGGAAGGGCAGATGTTTTCTGGCCGTCCATAGAACTGCGGTCTGCAAAATACAATATTGGTAGGGGCAGCTGATTACCTGGTAAGTATTCATTTCATCCATATTAAAAGCTCTAAGAACACAGCCTGGACTGCTGAATATTAAAAAGAGAAAATACCTAAATGTCCGCAAGTGATATGTCAAGTGCTCTGAGATAGTAAAGAACTATCTAAAACGTTCAGAATGATCTGATCAATGCCACAGAAGAGTCGCCTGTAAATTATTACAGGGCGACTCAATGGTGGCAACGTTTCATTTGTTTGATGTGAATGATGCTAGTGATGCTAGAAATACTCATTCACCAACAACAAACTAATTGCATTTCGGTAATCTCGTTATACCAGTCTAGCCTAAGCAAGCAACGGGTGCGGACGTGCGAGTGCCGAGAAGTGTGGTGGGAGTAGAGCAATACCGGGCCGCGACTGGGAGGTGGCAGTGGAGAATGAAGTATACAACGAAACGAATGGAGTGTAAGAAATATCTGGGTAGGATGGGAGAGGCGGTTTTGGTAGCAGCAGTGATAACTCTGCTACTAGTTGTCGGGGGCGTGGAATTAAACCTCGGCCCAAATACCAGTGGCAACATCGGCTGGGATGACGTCGAAGTGATTAAGGAGGTGGTGAAGGAAGTAGTGAAAGAAGCCTGCCCATTTGACCAGATTAAAGAGATGATGATCGAAAATATGAAGAAATGGATAAAAGAAAAAACGGAAGAATCAATGACCAAGGTAGAAAGCAATGAGAAAGAAATTGTGATACTAAGAGAGAAAGTGACAAATCTGGAAGAGGTGTCGAAACTAAGGAAAGAAGCGGAAACCAGCAGTAAGGAACGTATAAAGAAATGCATATTTATATATGGTGTGCAGGAAGAAGCGAGAGAAAACAAAGTGGATAATCTACAAATTTGTGGACGTTATTCAGAATAAAATGAAAACTTAATTTCAGTGAAGTTGACATTGATGACGCGGAAAGGGTAGGTGAAGTGAGAGGTCACATACCAATTAAAATGAAGCCGTTATCTACCTTGATGGCGGAGATAGTGCTAAGAAACGCGGGAAATTTACAAGATGAAAAAATGTGGATTAAAGGAGACATGGGAAGAGAAGGGATTGAGAATTTGAAAATCTTAAAGAGACATTTAATGAGAGCACGTAAGGGGCCAACAGTTGGTGGTATCCAATGGCAGATGGGTACGAGTTTGGCCAGTGACGAAACTGCAAATAATGGAAGAGAAGCTCCAGAAGGAAGACGACATGATGACAAGGCATGATGGAAGGCAGGTCTCAGATCGAGCGGTGGGACGAGATGAGGTACGAGTCGAGCTCAGCGCAGAGGTCAGTGACCAGTGCAGTGCGGGAACAGAAACGAGGATTCGGGAGGTGGTGCTGGAGGGATATTCTGAAGAAACGCCAAGTACAGAGTGCAGTGGACACGTGCATAACAAAGGGGAAGGTTAGAGGGACGAAATGAAAGGAAGAAAAGCTATGAACAAAGAGAGAAGTGTGCGTTTAAGAGACATGTGGGGTAAGAAAGGTAAAGGTACGGAGGAAAAGGAGGACAAAGAGGGGCCGAAAGTGGCAAGAAAAGAGGGAATGGGGGTAGAAGGAGAGAGGGCCATAGTAACGAGAAGTAAAAATAAGGGGAGAAATGAAGAAGGACGGGAGGGCAAGTTATAACTAGATTGGAAGGTAGGGTTTGTAAATATTGAAGGCTTGTTTAGTAAATTATGTAATAAGGTCAAAAACGTAGTGGAAAGCTTTGACATTGTGGCACTCAGAGACGTGGTTAGAGGTAGGAAAGAAGATAACATGGGGAAGGGTTGTGGTTAAGTATAAGTCCGGAAGAAAAGAGCGCAATAAAGGGAGAACGCCGGGGGGTGGGGGGATATTAGTGTTAATAAAGGAAGAGGTTAGTGAACTTGGAGGATATTGAGAACGAGTTGGAAGAATTGGTCTGGCTTAGGTTTAATGTGGGGGGGGGGAGAAAGGGAGATTAAAGAATGTATGTTTGGCTTTTACATAATGTCACCCCAAGAACTCCTTATACGCTGATATATTTTTTGAGGATTTATTATTGGAAACTATTATCATAAGGGGGAAATTTGAAGATGGAACGTTGCTATTTGGTGACTGGAATGCTAGGATAGGTGAGCAGTGCCCAATGTTTAACAAAGAGGATGGGATTTAAATGAGGGGAGGAAGAGGAAGTGAAAACAAAGAAGTAGTTACGGAGCAAAACTCTTAAACTCGTATGCAGCAGGAAAATTCTACATTCAAAATGGTTTGTGGGACGGAGATAAGGAGGGGAAATTGACATATATTAAAGCTCAGGGAGGAAGCGTTATTGATGTTAGAGAAAATCGAAGGACGGAGGTAGGAGACTAGGTTGAAACCCACCATGTACCGGTCTGGGTGTTGCTAGAAAGAAGTGGGGGAGAAGTAAGGGATGGAGAGATAAAGAGGTATCGAGAAGAGTAGAAGCTATATTAAATATAAATGGACATATAATGCAAAACGGGAGTTGAATGCCCTTTTAGAAAACGAGCTACATTTAATTAGGTGTGGCTGGGAAGTTGCTTTGAGGGAAGACAATATTGACAGAGCGTTGGAATTAATTGAAGGGTGGTATAGCAAGGAGTGCGAGGAATTAAGGAAAGCAGTTATGAGGTCGCTAAAAGAATATGGAAAAACCGGGAGTGCAGAAAAAGAAGTTTTCTGTAAATTAAGGAAAGAATGCAAGCTTAAAATTGTTTAGAAGAATAAACTGTGGATGAAAGAAGAGTCAATAAGTAGGGAGTGTAGGATGAATCAACCCGAGAGGGTTTGGGATAGAATAAATAAAATTAATAAGGAAGGAAAAATGTTTGACAAACCAAACGTTGATCACGACCAGTGGGTGAATTACTTCCATGAATTATTAGGAGGGAAGGACAAATGGAATTATAGAAAGGGGGAGAAGATCTTATGGAGAGATATAGAGGTAACGATATATGAACTTTATAAAGAAATTGCAAAAGAGGAAGTACTTGAAGTGATAGGTAAACTTAAGGGTAGGTCAGCGGGGGAAGTAACGGTATCAACAACCTGTTTTGGAAATAAATAGGTAAATACCGGCAGATGATAGAGGGCATAGTAAAATTATTTGGATCGTCGCCATAAGACCTATCTGTGTCGGTGCGACGTAAAGCCCCTAGCAAAAAAAAAATAAAAAAATTATTTGACAGGATCTTGAACGGCGGTAAATTTCCAAAAGAGTGGAAAACCGGGTTTATATTCCCAATCTGTAAGAAGACGGGTAACAAAGGTAACAAAAATCTCCCGAGGGATAACTTTACTGGACTCATCAAGATTTACACAGTACCAGCAAATAGATTGAGGGATTGGGCAGAAGAGAATTCGGTACTGTCAATTTTTCAGGGTGGTTTTAGGAAGGGGAGAAGGACGTCAGATAATATAATGACAGTGAGGATGATCGTAGAAAAATGCCTGAGCAGGGAAAGAGGTAAATTATACTTAGCTGGCGTAGATTTTGAAAAAGCGTTCGATACGGTGAGTAGAAGAGCGTTAATAGAAAAATTAGGAAGGTTGGGGGTGTCAAGAAACATCCGAGCGATTGAGGCGATATACCAGAATGTTTATTGTTTCATTAAAATGGAAGAAAATATAATAAGTAGTCCGATATATTGCAAGATCGGATTAAACAGGGAGGTAAGTTATCACCGATTGCATTTCTATTATTCATAAATGACACGGAGCACGGAGGAAATAACTGGGCGGTGCCGGTAGTAAATCAGAGGTCCCAGGACTGATTTTTGCTGATGACGTGATTCTACTGACATTAACAGGGGTGGGGGATGCAGAGAAGTTTGAATGCGGTCTCGGAATGTGCTAGGAATCGGTCCCTGAAAATTAACGGAAATAAATCAAAGGTGATAGTAATGCGCAAGAACAGGGGGAGAAAGAACGAAATGAAATTGGTGGTTCAGAGGGAGAGGATTGAATAAGTAGATAAGTTAGAATATTTAGGAGTGATGATAAACAGAAGAGGTGGATAGGAAGATCAAATGAAGAGAGCAAACTGGAAGGGGGCGGCGGCCCTCTCATTTGTTAAAATTCTAGTGACAAAATTCCCTGGGATAAATTATATTAAGGTTAATGTTAAGGACGTTAGTGTTGCGTAAAGTACTGTATGGGGCTGAATTATGGGGTCTTGAGGAAAAAAGAGATATACTAAAACAAATTATTTGTAAATTTAGTAAGGTGGTAATGCGACTTCCACGGGGCACAGCGAACGCCGAGGCGATATTAATGTATGAGGAGTATATAGAAGTGGAATGTGTTAAGAGTACTGAACTACTGAATGCGTTTAAAAAGGGGAGGGGGTAAATGAAATGGCGTATGACTTTTAGTGCCGGGAGTGTCCGAGGACATGTTCGGCTCGCCAGGTGCAGGTCGTTTGATTTGACGTCCGCAGGCGACCTGCGCGTCGTGATGAGGATGAAATGATGAAGACGACACATACACCCAGCCCCCGTGTCAGCGAAATTAACCAATGGTGGTTAAAATTCCTGACCGTGCCGGGAATCGAACCCGGGACCCCTGTGACCAAAGGCCAGAACGTTAACCATTTAGCCATGGGGCCAGACGGGAGGGGGTGAAGAGCTGCAAGCGGCTTACCAACAACGGAAAAATATGTATGCTGGGAGCTAGCTATCAAAAATTTAGATGTATGTGGAGAGGGTGGCAAGAGGTCTGGAAAAGAAGGGGAAGCAGTAGCCAGGGAGCGATTATGAGGAGGATTAAGGATATACAGAGGCAAAGACAGGTAGAAGAAACTAGAAATAGAGCATCCCTTAGTGTATCTAATAAGATAATAAAAATTTAAGAGATAACTATTAGGAATGTGGATAGAACGATGAGAGGACGTCTATTGTGGTGGCTTATGGGACTGTACAAAAATAAGGGGTAGACTAAGAATAAAGATAATCTATGTATCATATGTGGGGAAATGAATGACCTACACTTGATAGTTCAATGCAAAGAAACGGAGAAGGTAATAGTGAAGCTTTTGAGTGCCAGTAATTAAGAGATATAAAGCAAGGGGATAAACACAAAATTTTAGCATGGGTGATTAAAGAGTAGTATAGGGGAGGAACTTGAATCTGTATTTGTGTGCGGTCAAAAAATTGTGTAAATAAATTAAAAGATGTGGGCACATAAATTAAAAAAGGATGTATCAAAAAGATAAACGGTTGTGTGGACTCAAGTGGATATGAATTTAAATGGTAACGTAGAACAGTGCATGCAGTTTTATAAACTGCGAAGACATGAAGCTGAAATGAATGAGGAATGGGGGCGTGCACTCAGCGGCTGAACGAACTGTGATGATTGAATCAGTAAGTTCTGGTATAGTGGGCAGGTCTTGAGTAAAAATTGTACGTATGTAACACTAGCTTTGCTGACTCAATCATGTCAGAAAGGCATGTTTGTTACCCTCTTTGCGGGTGATGTGTTAATTCTATTCGTGAGCAACCTCACGATCCCCTGCCTAACGCCAAGAATCTGGTTAACACCAGGCTGCATCTTCATCTCGCAGTTATCACTGGTTGGACTAACTACTACTCCTGTTATTCTTAATCCTATATTATTATGTGTAGCCGAGTTGCCTTCGTTCCTCTTTTCCATGTAGATGTAGTTTTTGTTAGTTTTCCTAGTTTTATTTGGTTTTATTTATTCATTTACATATAACATAATGTCTATCGAGTGGAGGAAACTCTGTATAGACTTACGACAGTAAATAAATAATATAAATAAATAATCTCGTTATACGGTAGTACACTATTAGCAGAGGAAAAGCATCAAATGCTGAAAATAAAATATTTGTTCATCCATATTGAAAACTCCGTAAAAGCACCCCAGTTCTACTGACTGCAACCGATATTTAATGACAGGTTGTACGCAACTACAACGTCAAACGATGTAAACGAGAGTGGAACGCTGAAGCAAGCAGCTGTCAGGAAGTGATCAGAACTTTTCCAACAACACAACAGGAAAGTAGATTGTAAATTATTTCTGAGACACTGAACCACCTCAAACCCTTATCATCATCATCATTATTATTATTATTAGTATTATTATTATTTAAACAATTAATAATGATTAATCAAGTGTTGTTGGACAAACGCATCGGAATATTTATATTGATAATAAATTCGGTACAAATGGAAAGAACAAATTTCTTCTTGTAGAGTTCATAATATCCGCCCCTTCCTCGGAAAGACATTTCCTCCTTTATGATATATAGTGTGATTCAGCAGCACCTTCCAATATCGTTTGCTGCAGCCCAACTAACGTGCACATGGTTATAGGGGTGCTATTCCCCTGCAGGCCTACTGTATGGTACTAATGATCAGTGAGCACATTTTGCACACGATTCTGAACCCTAGCGAAATGTTATATCATCCGTTCGCAAAACATGACTCCTTGAAATCATGTAGCAACGTCCTTTTACCGTGTAACTATGTTAATGTGTCGTGCCTCGTGACAGGGTGTAACGAAGAGGAGAATCAATGCATAAAACTAGGTAACAGTCCAGTAATTACTGTCTTAAACACCGAACCGGATGGCGTATGTATACGTACTCTGCTCTCGTCGTGCTGCCAGCATATTTCCAGCGGTGTAGTGTATCGGATGTGGTTAGACGTTCGCCTAGCAATCAACGGAATGTGCCAGCGGCGGTTCGAATCCTGCATCATTCAAATATTTTTGTATCGGTATGATGTTTGAATACGTAAACACAGGCCCACGTTTACCACATTCAAACAGTAGAATGACGCTGTTCTTCGTTCAGGACACAAGATGAATAACTGCCAGGGAAATGTATAGGACGAGGAGGCCCTGTTTCTTGGCCAGCCAGATCACTGGATTTAACGCCGTTAGAGTTCTTCTTGTGGGGACATTTGAAGAACACCGTTTATACTCAAGCGCCGGAAAACTCCGACCAGCTCCAGCAACTCATCACGGATGGCTTGCCGAGCAATTACACCTGGAATGATTCAGCGCGCAACACGATCTATTGGACACCGAGCCCGAATGTACAATGTACATAAACCAAAATGGTTATCACATCGAGCATTCGCTGCGATAAAACATTGTCAGGGCTGTTGTGTTCCTATTTCCGATCAGTATGTGTCCGTCCTGATAACTAATCGGCCCTTCTTAGGGCCACAAACACATTCATTCACACACAATTTACATGAAAGCAGGTACTGAACTTACATTGCGTGCGGTAGGTTTGAAACAAATATTTCAAAAATTTGTAATCGCCTCGGATTCGAACTTCCCAACTGACATGCAAGCCCGCTCCACCACACCTTTACCAATTACACTGCGGTTCCGTACGTCACAATGGGCTGCTTATAGCAGGTATTAGGTTTACTGCGGTCACAATATCAATTTAGTGTTTCGCCGGCGTGTCAAGTTCATATGATCTAGAAGGCACACACATGTCTTCCAGTGTTTAATACTAGTATAATATTACGGCGTCCTATCATGTTGAGGCGGTAAATACCAAGATATCCGATTGTGTTGTCTGAGCATACCGGCAGGGCAGATGTTCTCAGGACGGAATGCATATTGTGGGTTGCATAAAACTACATTGGAAGGGGCGGCTGAATCATGCTGTATATAATAATTTGCCTTGCGTCGCACTTACACAGATAAATCTTATGGCGACGATGAGATAGAAAAGGGCTAGGAGTGGGAAGGAATCGACCGTGACTTTAAGGTACAGCCCCACCTGGTGTGAAATTGGAGAAACCACGGAAAACCATCTTCAAGGCTGCTGACAGTGGGGTTCGAATCCACTATCCCTCGAATGCAAGCTGTTAGCCACGTAACTCCAACCGCGCAGCTACTTGCTCCGTAAAGATAGTATCGTACCGATATGTTTGCTATCGATGTTTGAATTTGTTCCGCCGGGGTGTAGTTTGATAAGCTCACAGCCGAGTGAATATGGCCACTGAAGCAGAAAGAACCTGAAGGTGATCACTAGCGCAATTTACACATGTTTCGCGGAGGGGGGCGGGGAGGAAATAGGGAGGCTGACCCTTCTACGTTCCTTTAACCACTGGTGCTGTTTACTGCCTCCGAGAAATATACACACCACCTCTATTAGAGAAATTCTCGTCAGATTTATGAAACTACTCACCTCAAGGATGAAGGTCTTATTGTAAGGATGAAGGTCTTATTGTGAGGTGCGTAACTCACAGTCTCTTAGATACACCAACATCACTCAGTTGCAAATCGGTTTCCAAGTTTCCACGTAGTCCTTTCACTACGTGCTACCCTAAAATGAATATGTTATACTTTATGATAACAGCAAACACGCGTGTTTATGGCACATTCTTCCCTTTTCTCCAGCTAGGTTGTGCCGATGACCAATGTTTGATCACTTAGAAAATGCCATCATCAAAATCATCATCATCATCATCATCATCATCCTCCTCCTCCAAGGATTGTATCACGAATGAAGAAAGGGGAGAGGAAGGCAGATCAGGAAAACTGATCTCATTTACGACAATGAAGCTAGACAGTATTATTGAAATCTAGGGCACTTCACCTGCAACGGTCACTTTGTGAAGTAGTTCGGTTAGTACAGCGTCGATTTGCTCCTAGGTGCCTATTCATATTTTCTTGTATATCGCTCTAACTCCATGGACCAGCGTCCCTTTTTCGAATAGTTCTCTCACGGCTGATTATTTACTGCGGAAATAGTTGAGAACATGCCATATGGTGGTTTGCTATCATCTTTCACCATCAGCGTACATGTATATTGATCGTAGATATGTGCACAATTAATAGAACAAGAATTTCAATGGAAACATCATTCCGAAAATAGATGTGACAACATGAATACCACGGCCCGAGCTCAAACGGTTATACTACCAGTTATCCATTCAATAGGGATCAAAAACTCTATTTCCAGCATTAATAAAAAATAACGTTAGTTTAAACACAGGTGAATGTTGGTACGATATTTTCCCCGTTTCGGTTCCTAATTACTTGCAAACGCACACATTGATGCAGAACCGCGTTAACCTCAAGTTAAAGCGCACGTGAGAGAGATGAATGTCGCAGACGCAGCAAATCTCACTATCAATCTTTAGATTTTCAGCAGCCTGTCGTATAAATTCCGGGCAAGTACAGAATGTCATCGCCACAATTCCTTCAAAAATATTGCCCCCCCCCCCCCACATTTAATTTAAACTCACCGCAACACATACCGAAATAATACAGACTTCTCTCTTCAACGTCATCTTCCCACCCTGCTCGTCGAGTCAATTTGGAACTCGGGCCGGGTATTAAGGCTAGATGCCCTGTCTGCTGCCATGGGCTGGTCCTATTGAACATCTCTGCCTAGGCCGTCGCAATTCCAATCAGGGAGACACGGATTGGAGTCTTAATTGTGAGCCCACTGAACCAACGCACTCCCCTACAGATTTTCAGACAATATCCACACACATCGTGCATGTGGTTATTGACGACGATGTTCTTAAGCTCCAGAATTAAAGCAAATACATTCTCACACAGTATGTCAGGAGGCTAATGACCGCTGTTCCATTTCCTAAGGTGCGTTCAGACCAGAGAGCTCGTACAATGATCGGCGTTGCGTGTTCGAGTGTGGGCGAGACATTGGCAAGCTTTCATTGACTCGAAACGTGAGCGCACATTGCCCCAGGCATGCGTTGTTGGTTTCATGTCTTCGTCAGCGC
The DNA here is from genome assembly GCF_040414725.1 of Anabrus simplex. Taxonomy (NCBI): domain Eukaryota; kingdom Metazoa; phylum Arthropoda; class Insecta; order Orthoptera; family Tettigoniidae; genus Anabrus; species Anabrus simplex. Next base: position 711,020,791 of record NC_090266.1, read on the forward strand.
TTAGTACAGTGACTTAACTCTGCCTCTAAATCAGAAAGATATATGAACAGCTATGCTAGTAATAATAATAATAATAATAATAATAATAATAATAATAATAATAATAATAATAATAATAATATAAATTATAATTATATAAATTATTATTATTATTATTATTATTATCATTATTATTATCATTATGTGTAATTAGCGCAGTGGTTTAGCAGCAGGATTTCCATCAACAGGGTTGAGATTCGTATCCTCGTTAATTGTAGAGTGAGAATTTCACTTACAAATCAGATGGCGTCAGGAAGGACAACCGGTCTGAAACCCTGGACTAAAACCTAAATTGAGCCAAGTTGTTTTTAACGACCCCAGAATTACGGCTAGACAATCTCGTAGTTTTACGGGAGTATGTGCTTAAAGCCACAGGATGTCTAGGTTTACGTAGAATTCGAACCAAATGACTAACTTTTTTCAATTCAAAAATCTCGCGCGCATAAGCCAGAATTCCAACAAAAGCTGCCTCAGCGAGAAGTCAGCTACAACGCCACATGGCTACCATGATCGTTCACCCAGAAATAACTGACAAGTTGAAGAAAGTTTGTATTATTTATTGATAATATTGTCCGGCTCGATGGCTACATTGTTAGCGTGCTGCTCTTGGATCCGAGAGGTTCCTGGTTCGATTCCCAGCCGAGTCGGGGATTTTAACCTTCATTGGTTGATTCCTCTGGCTCAGGCACTGGGTCTACGTGTCGTATTCATCACAAGAATTCATCGTAGTAGGGCTCCGTCCTCAGAGACGCGCAAGTCGTCAGGATGAAAGAACTGCATTAGGCCTCTCCGGAGGCCTTACACCATTGTCAATAATGTAATTACTGTTGAAATGCACCGCATACAATAAAGAAAACAGTAAAAATCAACCTTCAAATTAAATGAAAGAATTAGACTGTGTTTTTGATAAAATATCCAAACAAATGCACTTATGGACGATAAAGGCAGATCAATCAATCAATCAATCAATCAATCAATACTGATCTGCATTTAGGGCAGTCGCCCAGGTGGCAGATTCCCTATCTGTTGTTTTCCTAGCCTTTTCTTAAATGACTGCAAAGAAATTGGAAATTTATTGAACATCTCCCTTGTTAAGTTATTCCAATCCCTAACCCTCCTTCCTATAAACGAATATTTGCCCCAATTTGTCCTCTTGAATTCCAACTATCTTCATATTGTGATCTTTCCTTCTTTTAAAGACACCACACAAACTTATTCATCTACTGATGTAATTCCACGCCATCTCTCCACCGACAGCTCGGAACATACCACCTAGTCGAGCAGCTCCTCTCCTTTCTCCTAAGTCTTCCCAGCCCAAATTTTGCAGCATATTTGTAACGCTACTCTTTTGTCGTGAATCACCCAGAACAAATTGAGCTGCTTTTCTTTGGATTTTTTCCAGTTCTTGAATCAAGTAATTCTTGTGGGGGACCGATACACTGGAACCACACTCTAGTTGGGGTCTTACTAGAGACTTACGAGCCGTCTCCCTTACATCCTTACTAAAACCCCTAAATACCCACATAACCATGTGCAGAGATCTGTACCCTTTATTAACAATCATATTTTTGTGATTAACCCAATGAAGATCTTTCCTTATATTAACACCTAGGTACTTACAATGATTCCCAAAAGGAACTTTCACCCCATCAACGCAGTAATTAAAACAGAGGACTTTTCCTATTTGTGAAACTCACAAACCTGATTTTTAACCCCGCTTATCACCATGCCATTGAGTGCTGTCAATCTCACTACATTATCGAGGTCATTTTGTAGTTGCTCACAATCTCTTAACTTATTTATTACTCTATACAGAATAACATCTGCAAAAAGCCTTATCTCTGATTCCACTTGTTCACACATATCATTGATACATATATAAGAAAACGTAATGGTCCAATAATACTGCCTTCAGGAATTCCCCTCCTAATTATTACAGGGACAGATAAAGCTTCGCCTATTCTAGTTCTCTGATTTCTATTTTCTAGAAACATGGCCACCCATTCCGTCACTCTTTTGTCAAGTCCAAATGCACTCATTTTTGCCAGTAGTCTCATGATCTACCCTATCAAATGCCTTAGATAGGTCAATCGCGATACAGTCCATTTGACCTCCTGAATCCAGGATATCTGCCATACTTCTCTGGAATCCTGCAAGTTGAGCTTCAGTAGAATAACCTTTCCTAAACCTAAACTGCCTTCTATCAAACCAGTTATTAATTTCGAAAACTTGCATAATATAATCAGAAAGAATGTTATCCCAAAGCTTATATGCAATGCATGTCAAACTGACTGTCCTGTAATTTTCAGCTTTATGTCTATCACCCTTTCCTTTATACACAGGGGCTATTATAGCAACTCTCCATTCATTTGGTACACCTCCTTCATGAAAACAATCAAATCAGTACTTCAGATATGGTACTATATCCCAGTATAATAGTCCGAATTTTAATACCTTCTTTTCTTTCACATTTATTTTCAACTACCATAAACACAGCTTCGTGATCACTAATACCATGTATTACTTCCGTTTCCCTATAGAGCTCATGTGGTTTTACCAGCACCACATCCAGCATATTCTTCCCTCTAGGTGGTTCCATCACATTCTGAATCAGATGCCCTTCCCATAATAACTTATTTGCCATTTGTTGGTCATGCTACCTGTCGTTCGCATTACCTTCCCAATTGACATTTGGTAAATTGAGATCACCCGTTACAATCACGTCCCTTTCCTTATCGTTTCCCACATAGCTGATTATCTTACCAAATAATTCTGAATCAGCGTCAGCGCTACCCTTTCCCGGTCTGTACACTCCAAAGACACCAAGTTGCCTAATATCTTTAGAGATGAGCCTTACACATAGAATTTCATGTTTGTCATCTTTAACTTTTTCGTAGCTTACAAATTCTTGTTTCATCAGAATGAATATTCCCCTTCCTATCATTCCTATCCTATCTCTACGATACACACGCCAGTTCCGTGTGAAAATTTCTGCATCCATTATATCATTTCTCAGCCATGATTCAACTCCTATTGCTTCGGATTGGAAAATTAAATTGCGTAACTTATCATCATTATCATTATTATTATCATCATTAGCATCGTTGCTGTTCACTGTAATAATATACAACCTTGTTCTACGAAATACACCTTTAACGTTCCTAATCAGGAAACGAGAGGCCAATTTTCAATTACTGCGGAAGGGGGACGGGGGAGGGGGGCGAGATTAGCGCTGCTAGTGCTTTTGTATGTGTAAATTTTTACTGTTCGAACCCCACTGTCGGCAGCCCTGAAGGTGGTTTCGCGTGGTTTCGGATTTTCATACCAGGCAAATACTGGGGCTGTACCTTAATTCAGACCACGGAAGCACTGCATCAGTGACATCAGATTTCGCAGTTTGCGTCAGTGAAGTCGACCATGTGAGTGACACACAACGCAGTGTAGAGGGGACCAACGCACAATATCAATGTCTGGAAACGTAGTGTGAGGAACCATAGCCGACAATGTCCATTCACCTCATGTTTGTACAGTGAGCAGTGTTCGGTACATCTAAAGCGTTGTCCAGCCCGCGCAACATGAGAGATATGTGCAATTTATCCACATACTACTCAATTAACCGAAAGTGATCTTCAGGATGCTCATTCGATCCCCCTTTCAGAAAGATCATCGGATTTGCCCCACTAAGTATATGCAAGAATGGATTGGACGTCGAATGGACCAGTCTTCGATGGCGGGCACTACCCTTGCTCAAATGCGCCGCCAGATAAAATGTGAATGGAAATTCACTCCGTAGGATAGTGTCCTTCACTTGTACGATCGTATCCCTACGAGATTTTGTGAGCTACATTGCTTCTAGGAGAGTACACGGAGTACCAATACTACGGCCTTCGAACGCATACTGTAGGCTGTATACGCGTTAGTATGGTCTTGTACGAAGGACTGTAAATAGCAAGCAAGCTGGAAGTTTTGTGCGACTGTTGACACCGTGATCATAGCCATGGGACTCCAATTTTACTTGGAACACAAACCTGAAGGATGTAACTTTCCAGTTCGGAAGTTCCATATGTAATAATCGGGATACGCACGATTCTATGGCATACTATTTATAGATCTCCGAAAACCGTAAAAGTAGTAAGCGGGTCGTAAACTTATTTTATTATGATTATTATTTTCTATTTGCTTTACGTCGCACCGACAAAGATAGGTCTTATGTCGACGATGGGATAGGAAAGGCCTCTTGAGTGGGAAGGGGAAACCACAGGAAACTATCTTCAGGACTGCAGACAGTGGGGTTCGAACCCACTATTTCCCGGACGCAAGCTCACAGCTGCGCGACCCTAACCGCACGGCCAACTCGCCCGGTATTATTATTATATTATATTATTATTATATTAGTATTACTATTATTGCTACTTCTAGAGAGGTTTCAATTTCGTGCACTTGATACAAGGGCTGTATGGTGTTCTGGATTCATTTTTCTAGAGTGTTATAATTTTTAAAATGTCAGCATATATAGCAATAGGTCGCCCGTACAGCTGAGTTTCTTAAATTGCTACCTCTTGCCTGATATTTTCTGAAAAGTAAATCGCACACATAACTTTATCCTTCAATATCATCACCCTGATCGTTTCAGTAAATGATCTGACCGAGAGAACAACGTATACATCTCTTCAAAACCAAATTTGGATACAAATGTGATGATGATGCTTTTTTAAAGGCGCCTGACATCTAGGTCATCGGCCCCTAATGGTACAAAAGGAGACTAAATGACAATTTAAAAGTACAAAATTCATCCACTGATCAGAATTCAAAACTTGATAATGAAGAAGGAATGGATGAATGAATTTGAAACAATCAGTGGATCCGACCCACTGGGAAGGTGAGGCATTGTGGGTCGGATCTCAATCGATGATGCTTGTTGTCTAAAGGGGTTCAATATGTAGGTCAACGGTCCCTTATCGCTAGTAAAGTTGAACCATGGTATTTCTCAGTTGCGGTATTAATCAAAGGTAGCGTAAACTAACGGTGTTCCGAACAGTATGGTACTACTCACAAGTATTGTACGTCGTCCAGGTAACGCAGACCTATGGCGTTTCTCACATAATGGCGCCACTCGTAGGCAACGCAAACCCATGGTGCACCTCACATAAGTGTACCAGTCACAGAGACTCGTACTATCCCGTGGTGTTCCTCACATTGTGGACACAAATCATAGGCAATGCAGACCAACAGTGCCGCTCATATAGTGGTACTAATCACAGGTACCGGACACCCACAGCAATGAAATGTCGTATGGCTTTTAGTGCCGGGATATCTCAGGACGGATTCGGCTCGCCAGGTGCAGGTCTTCCTATTTGACTCCCGTAGGCGACCTGCGCGTCGTGATGAGGATGAAATGATGATGAAGACAACACATTCACCCAGCCCCCGTGCCATTGGAATTAACCAATTAAGGTTAAAATCCCCGACCCGGACGAGTCGGACACACCCACAGCGAACCGCTCTCGGCTGTTAACTAATCACAATCACAAACCTGTTTTGTACCTAACATAGTGGTACTACTCGCAAGTAAAGGCAACCCATGGCTTTCCCTGCGTGATGGTACTAATCACACGTATTTTCATGGTTCTAATTCAATCATCCCTTGGTCCCCCTTTTAAGTCGCCTTTTACGACAAGCAGGGGATGCCCCCACCCACAAATGTTCCGAGCATGCACGAAGTGGCAGTACGGCTTTTATTGCATGTACTCGAATTTTTATGCATTTTTAGCATTAAATACATGTCTCACACTTTAATATGAAAAATGTAATTTCCAATGGTGACAACCCAAAGGGCTCAATTCTCATATTACTGTGTAGTAGGACCTAACCCCTTTCCCATTAAATGGAAGAAGGAACAGAGTTTGAATTCCAGCAGCGAATACGGTTGGAAACAACGTTGAAACACTCGTGTGTACAAATAATGTTATAGGTTTCACGTTCCATTAACTGTTTTTTATGGTTTTCGGAGACGAGGTGTCGATATATTTTTCCCGCGGTAGCTCTTATGTGCTAGTAAATCTATCGTCGCGAGGCTGTTGTATTTGAGTACCTTCATATTATACCAGTGAACTGACCCGGGATCGAAACAATCACCTTAGGCTCAGAAAGCCATCACTATTGGCTGAGCCACTCAGCCTGGTACTTTACTATACGGTCCCGCCACTCTTAGTTGGAGGAGACATCGTCCCAGTGCTCAATCTTGCTGGATTTGTAGGGCGTGTGTGATGCTTAGGGAATCCGTGAATAATAATAATTTAGGTTAAGGAGACACTCGGGTCTTGCAATTTATCCAATAGAAATTCTTTTAACGTCCCAGAAGCAGACCGATACGGAGTTACATTTAAACACACAAATGTCGCCGACCTCAGCCTGTATCGAACTCGCTATCTTGGGAACAAAAGGATGACGACTAATTGATTGCGCCACTGCAGTCGGCATAGACAACATGGCTGCCCACATACGGTGTTGTCAGAGCTGACAGGTTGAAGGCTGCGTTTTTCCGCTATCATTTCCTTGTAGCACTCCAAGGAAAATCAAATACACTGGTTATTTCGAACCTGAAGGGCCTAGGAAAACTGAAATGGCGTATGGCTTTTAGTGCCGGGAGTGTGAGAGCATCTTCGGCTCGCCAGGTGCAGGTCTTTCGATTTGACTCCCGTAAGCGACCTGCGCGTTGTGATGAGAATGAAAAGATGAAGACACGAACACCCAGCCCCCGTGCCAGAGAATTAACCAATGATGGTTAAAATTCCCGACCCTGTCTGGAATCGAACCCGGGACCCGTGTGACCAAAGGCCAGCACGCTAACCATTTAGCCATGAAGCCGGACAGGGCACAGGAAAAAAACTGAGTTAACCAGTATCACATACCGTATTTGAATCTGGAATTCAGAACGATCCTTAATTTTTCAAAGGTTCCTCGAGTTGCAATGACAGCAGAATACGGTAAAAAAAAAAACTTAAAACTATAGATGGCATGTTAACATTAAGAAACATTTCAAAAATTAAAATGCACAACATTGACATTCCAAATATTAATTCATCAGAACTTGTTTAAAAATTTATACTCTTGCTTTGTTTATTTTCATTTATTTGCGTGATAACTACAAACTCCTCAAGTCTATTTACTGATTGAAACAGATAATTACATCCATTTTGTTGTCCTTTGATAGCAAAGCCTAGCCGTTGTTGCTTAATCCACCTACATTTAATGATGGTTATTTCACCACGTACCCTTATGCTCCACCTTCCAAACCTCGAGTAGCCAGTGGAGTGTGCCATTTCATCTGTCGTCAAGGAACTCCCACTTCGAGTTCTGAGTTTAGGCCTAATGAACGGGTTTTTCCGGTTACGGAAACTTGAAGTTCTCGACGTAGAGTACCATTCAAATTATATTCAAGGCAAACCCGGGACAAAATCCTAGACAAGAAGAGGAAGCAGAAAATCAGCAGCAAAGATCTCAATTACGCTGCTGATCTTCCTATTTATATAAACGAACATTTAACGAATCACAAGCAGAATCTCTTCTGGTTAGCCCGTACCGCGAAGAACGTGCTAAAATATAAATGTGCGTGGAAAATGAATGGCAAAATATTTATTAGGAAAGATGACTCCAACCCTGTACTACAGATCGGAAACACTTGTGGCGTCCCTGAAGGCTTTTCGTGCTCCACCCAGCTAGGAACCTTGTGTGAGATTAAGGAAAGAAAAAACCAAAGACATTTAATTTCACCATGGACTTGGCACGGAAAACAGACACTTTCTCTAGAATGTATAGAAGATCTAAATAAGCAAGCTCATAATACAGGTATGGATATTTTACATAAGAACATAGGTTTAATGAGATCTTTGATAAATTAGTCTGTTAGATCAGCTCACATTGTTGCATTTGAGGTTTTAGTGGAAGTTATACACTTATAATTGCTCATGGATTATGTTTTTCTGGTTTATTTGCATTAGCTAATATTACATATGAACGACTTGGCAGCCGAAGAATGCCCGTGAGTAAGGGTTTAATGAATTGTATACCTTTAATGGCTATATGGTGATTTCTTCTTAGTTCTTCAAACATGGCTGCAACCCCTTCTTTAAATTTAATAGGTGAAATTGGGTTATTTAATAGATTGGTTGCATGATCATGCAACCAACTATGGTTGCATTAATGTATTTTTTTTAGAGCGGTGTATACGTTATGTTTATATGCTTATAGTCAACATGGTATAGGCCTAATATATTCCGGAATTTATGTAAGTTCTAGAGGGTATAGTCTAGAATTTATTTTATTATTACTTCATTGATTACCATTAAATATGTTAGTATTAAAGGGAGATTTATGCGTATTGTGATTATGTTTAAATAGTTTAATATAAAATGGTTTGTGATTCCGGAGATGTGGGAAACTAAACAATTTTATGATCATTGCCTATTTGTTTCTTGAGTTTTCATTTTTATTTATTGTGGCAATAATTTTAATTATAATGGGATTTTATTTTATTATACATTAATTAGTAGTTTTTATTGAGTGGGAGGTGTTAAATTTGAATAGAAGTTCAACTGTTATAACCTTTTTGTTTGATTGAATATCACTTATTTATAGGGTTTGTATTATCAGTACCTCAGTTAACCACTTGTACAGGCCTGCCATTTAATATACCGAATTATTGCGAGTACGTTGCCCGTCCTGTAAACTCAACCCATGAGAGACTAAAAATGCAAGTCCATGCAGAGGTTTCTGATCTACAATTCTCACACTGTTATCCGCAAATGCCAGAATGATAGCATAAGAATAAAATCTCCGTCCACAAACAAAAACAGTTATCACCCAATTTGAAATACACAATTGAAAACATACCCCCTCTCCCTGCTACACGTACAATAATAATGGCGTGGGGCCTCCGGAGAGTTCACAATTGGGCTGCAGTCTTTCGAGTTCACGCCATATATGCGACCTGCGCGTATGTGACGACGGGGCCCTACCCAATTCTTTTTTTTTTACAAGTTGCTTTACGTTGCACCGACACAGATCTTAATGGCGACGATGGAACAGGAAAGGGCTAGGAGTGCGAAGGAAGTGGCCGTGGCCTTAAGGTACAGCTCCAGCATTTGCCTGTTGTGAAAATGGGAAACCACGGAAAACCATCTTCAGGGCTGTCGACAGTGGGATTCAAACCCACTATCTCCCGAATACTGGATACTGGCCACACTTAAGCGACAGCAGCTATCGAGTTCCTACCCAATTCTAATGATGAAGACGGCACAAGCAACCAGGCCCCGAACCATCGAAATTAACCAATGAAGGGAGAGTGCGATCAGTGGTTGAGAATAAGTTCAGTGAAAACCAGCGTGGTTTCAGACCACAGAGAGGCTGTCAGGATCAGGTTTCGGCATGCACCAGGTAATTTAAAAATGCTACGAGAGGAAGAGACAGTTAAGTTTATGTTCCGTAGATCTAGAGAGGGCATATGATAGAGTTCCGAGGGAAGAGACGTTCGCCGTATTGGGGGGACTATGGGATTAAGGGAAGATCATTAAAATCAATCAACGACATTTATGTTGACAATTGGGCTGCAGTGAGAATTGATGGTAAAATGAATTCTCGGTTAAAGGTACTTACAGGGGTAAGACTACGCTGTAAACGTACACCTTTGTTATTCATAGTTTACATGGATCACCTGCTGAAATGTATTAAATGGCAGGGATGGATTCGGAAAGGTGAAAAATAATGTAGTACGCAGTTTGGCCTATGATGGCGACATCGTCTTAATGACAGATTGTACCGAAAGCCTGCAGTCTAATATCTTGGAACTTCAACATAAATACAGTGAGCATGGTATGAAAATTAGTCTTTCGAAGAGTAAATTGAAATCAATAGGTAAGAAATCCAAGAGAACAGTGTGAGATTGGGGATACAAAGCTGGAACAGGTAGATAATTTGAAGTATTTAGGAAGTGTGTTCTCCTAGGATGGTAGTATAGTAAGAGATTGAATCAAGGTGCAACAAAGCTCGCAGTTGCGATCAACAGTCAGCTCCCGGACGAAACTATCCTTACATCGGCCTGTTTTCAGACCAACTTTGCTTCACGGGAATGAAAGCTGGGTGGTCTCAGCATATCTTACTCATAAGTTACAATACTCGTTCTTAGTAACATACAGGAAAGTAGCGAGAATGATTGCCGATACAAACAGGTGGGAACAATGGCAGGAGGGTTTTCGGAATGAGGAGATAAAGGCTAAATTAGGAATGAACTCTGTGGATGAAGCTGTACGCATAAACCGCCTTCGGTGGTGGGGTCATGTGAGTAGAATGGAGGAGGAAAGTTGCCTAAGATAATAATGGACTTTGTTATGGAAGTTAAGAGAAGTAGAGGAAGACCAAGACGACGGTAATTAGACTCATTTTCTAACGATTTTAAGATGAGAGGTATAGAACTAAACGACAACACAACTAGTTACAAAATAGGATTGTGGCGGTGGTTAATAACTTCACAGAGGCTTGCAGACTGAAAGGCAAAAGTCTAAAATGAAGATGACCGAGCTCGATAGCTGCAGTCGCTGAAGTGCGGCCGGTATCCAGTATTCGGGAGATAGTAGGTTCGAACCCCACTGTCGGCAGCCCTGAAAATGGTTTTCCGTGGTTTCCCATTTTCACACCAGGCAAATGCTGGGGCTGTACCTCAATTAAGGCCACGGCCGCTTCCTTCCCACTCCTAGCCCTTTCCTGTCCCATCGTCGCCGTAAGACCTATCTGAGTCGGTGCGACGTAAAACAACTAGCAAAAAAATGAAGATGTAAATACGGATGTAGGTTAAAATACTGTCACGGCCGAGAATCGAACCCAGGACCCCCTGGACCAAAGGCCAGCACCTAACCATTTAGCTACGGAGCCAGACACAAACATACAATAATAATAATAATAATAATAATAATAATAATAATAATAATTGGTGATATCAACATGGATACCTTACAAAAAGTCATATCTGAATGTAAAAGTGCCAGGGGTTATAGAAAGTTAATGAAGAAAGATGGATTCTATTCTTACGTGAATATTCCAACGAGGGTTACCTATTATCTGAAAACGTGCATAGACCATAGGATAGTTGTTATATCAAAATTAGCACACTCTTCAGTGGTACTCAGAACACGTATTAGTGATCGCGACACAACATTTCTCTTAGGTATTTCGACAAAGCACGAAAATCCTAACCTAAAATACCGGGCGCTTCATCAGCCCCTTGCGATCCAGCTTTCAATCAATCAAATCAATGACCTGCATTTAGAACTGCCACCCTGGTGGCAGATTCCCTATCAATTTTTAACTAACTTTTTCTTAAACCTTTTCAAAATTTTATTGAATTATTCTTCTTCTTACCCTCCAGGGTCGGTTTTTCCCTCGGACTCAGCGAGGGATCCCACATCTACCGCCTGAAGTGCAGTGTCCTGGAGCTTCAGAGTTTGGGTCGGGGATACAACTGGTGAGGATGACCAGTACCTCAGCCAGGCGGCCTCACCTGCTATGCTGAACAGGGGCCTTATGGGGGAAGGGATAAACAAGGAAGAGAGAAGGAAGGGGCCGTGGCTTTAAGTTAGGTACCATCCCGGCATTTGCCTGGAGGAGAATTGGGAAACCACTGAAAAACACTTCCAGGATAGCTGAGGTGGGAATCGAACCCACCTCTACTCAGTTGACCTCCCGAGGCTGAGTGGACCCCGTTCCAGCCCTCGTACCACTTTTCAAATTTCGTGGCATAGCCGGGAATCGAACCCGGGCCTCCGGGGATGGCAGCTGATCACACTAACCACTACACCACAGAGGCGGACCTTATTGAATTTTCCCTTTATAATTTATACCGTTTCCTTACTGCTCGTCCTAAAAATGAATATTTGCCCCAATTGGTCCTACTGTATTTCAGACTTGGTTTTCTTATAGTGTTTCCTACCTTTAAAAGCTCCCTCAAGCGTATTCGTTTACTAAGGCCATTCCACGACATCTCTCCACTGACAGTCGAGCATTTCGTCTCGTTACTGCCAAGTCTTCCCAGCCAACGTTTACAACAACTTCATAACACTACACCTTTGTCGGAAATTGACCAGAACAAATCGTGCTGCTTTCCTTTGGATCTTTTCCCGTTCTCGTATCAACTAGTCCTGTTGTGGGTCCCATAAACTGGAACCAACAGGGGTCTTACCAGTGACTTATACGCCCTCTCATTTACATCCGTACTACAACCCCTAAATACTCTCATAACAATGTGCAGAGATCTCTAACTTTCCGTAACAACCTCGTTAATATGAAGATCATTCCTTATACTGTATTAACACCTTGGTATTACAGTATTCCCCATGAGGTAATATCACCCCATCAACACATTAATTAAAACTGAGGGGATTCAACCCACCGCGTTTACTACAGTTCTGAAATACATCGGCCCCTATCACTAAACTGGGCTAATATAACGAGTTCTGTGGCTAGGGGCTAGAAAACAACAGGAATCACGAGCGCCTCTTAATGAGTACCCCGAATGAACCCGTAAAACTAGAACACAAAAGAATAACATGTACGTTATAAAAGGAGGTGTACGCACAGTCCAGAAAAATGTATTATATAGGGTGGGAATTTCTCCGCTACTTTTCAAGTTTTGCAATAGCTCAATTGGCAGGGGCACGCTCGGAGATCTGAAAACGAACAGTGTACGAGGGTTAGGAGGTTCGAATCTCACGCAAGTTGCCTTTTTCTTTCTTTACAGCCAGTTGTCTTGAATGTGACAAAGTTGTATACTTAACAGTTTATACAGATTGATTTGTATATTTAGCCCTGAAGGGAGACGTTGGTAAGGTGGCATATGGTATGGAGCAGAGTTGGAGGAGGCTAGGAAAGCTATGACAGGACTTCAGTTACCTATGTCGTTTGATGCAGCACCTGGTCGAACTGACTACCTCCGTGGTCGATACAGAGCTGCGCGTGGTGTTTGTTGCAAGGGCCGCCTGGCAAGTTGCAAAATCTCCGGCATAACGGATCGGTATGCCTCGGTGATGAGCTATCTAAGGTGCCCAGGATTGGCCGGCTCCTGTGCGTACACTATTTGATGATCACGATGATGCTTGTTGTTTAAAGGGGCCTAACATCTAAGGTCATCGGCCCCTAATGGTACGAAATGGACGAAATCATATCATTAAAATTTTAAATTTTATCCACTGACTACAGTTTAAGATAACTGCTGATGAAAAATGTTCGGATTAAAACAATCAGTGGATCTAATTCGTAATGACTTACTTCCTAACAGGATTATAGAAAATACAGGTGACAATTGGATAAGAGACTGCCTGGAAGTACAGATATATATAATTCAAGTTAGAAGTTAAAATAGCACATTACAAAACGCAAACACGAACTAAAATAGAGTCAATGGGATAAAAGCGCAATTAACAGAAATACACCAAGACAAAGGACATTATTACACGATAAAAAAGACCACTCTCCCTCATAAGACGGATGACGAGGTCTGCTGACTGCTCGTCATATCGCAGGATGAGGGAGATGGTACTCGGGAGTTTTAGACTACGGCACAGATCGACCAGGTCCACGCACTCCGTAAGGATACCTACCACGGTAAAATGATCGCCGCAACTACACACCGGAGGGTTCTCCTTTCAGTAAATAGGAGTGCGTTACTATACTGTGGCAGATCCGAAGACGACATTATACCACTACTTCCCTCCGAGAAGCCCGAAGGGAAGTCCTCCATACCTTCGTTGTACCTTTTATCGCTCTCAGCTTATTTGGAAGTGGAGTGGCCTGCCACACCATCTCCCAATGGAACATAACGAGATGACTCAGCTGAGAGCGAATATCAGTTGCGGGAACGTTGTAGGGCAACAGGGGCAATGTAACTGCCTACTTGACAGCCTCATCTGCTAACTCGTTTCCCTCTACACACATGTGGCTTGGGAACCACATAAACGTGATTCTGGTGTCGGCATCCGAACACACGGCCAGCAGGTCCTGGATCCGCTGCACCAGAGGGTGCCGAGGAAAACAGATATCAATAGACTGTAGCGAGTTCAAGGAGTCTGTACACAGCAGAAGGTGGCTGCGCTCATCGGACAGTGCGTACCGCAGAGCTTCAGATAGCATAGAGCTCTACACACTACAGGTTTCCGGGGGAGTTAAAAGAAATACCTATCATTATCGACAACGAACGCACAGTCCACTTTTGTTTCTGCCCTCGAACCATCTGTGTAAACGACGACTGAACCTGGATACCGGCCAACAACGGACAGGAAGAGCCTCCCGATAAATCGAAGGGTCCGTGTTTTCCTTCGGGCCAGTACGCAGATCTAGGATTATTTCCGGTCATCGTATTACCCACGGAGGTACCCCACTTGGTTGTTTGACAAGGCAAGGAACCGAAGGTACATCAATCGTATTGCTATCCAAGCGGATTCCAAACGGCCGGGTTGCTCGAGGATAAGCAACGTACAGCCGACGGTTTCCCTTGTGGAATACGCAAGCATAGCTTGGGTGAAGTGGCATATGTCACAAATTTGCAGCACACGACAGGCACATTTGCTGGCGCCTCAGGTGTAAAGGCGGCACACCAGATTCAGCGAGCAGGCTAGCAATGGGGCTTGTACGAAAAGCACCCGTAGCCAACCTAACCCCGTTGTGGTGGATGCTGTTCAATTTCGCAAGGGCGCTTTGCCTTGCTGATCCATATGCTGCAATGCCATAGTCTAACCTGGATAAAATAGTATGTGTCCTATAAAATCGTAGGGGCACCGTGTGGTCAGCCACTCAATTAGTACTTTTAAGAAACTTCAAAATATTTAACCTCTTAGTGCATTGCACTTAACTGCCACATATATGGCTCCCACGATAATTTGTTATCGAAAAGGAGCCCAAGAAATCGGGAAGTGTCAACTACGGGAAGAGCGACATTTCCTAAATAAAGCTCAGGATGCCAGTGAAGAGCGCGCTTCCAGCAAAAGTGCACAACAAAGGTCTTTACGGTTGAAAAACGAAAGCCATTTTCTAAAGTCCACTGTTCTACTCTCCTAATAGCTTGCTGTAATTGTCGCCCAGCGATTGCCGTATTATGCGAGCTATAATGCAGAGCAAAATCGTGAACATGCAGCGACGGCATTACTGCTGAACTAGCAGCAGCGACTGTACCGTTTATGGCAATCGCGAAGAGAGTGACCCTAAGAACCGATCCCTGTGGGACTCCATTTACTTGAACGTGGTAATGCGAATATGCCCTCCCTACTCGGACACGGAATAGACGGAGCAAAAATAATTCGCAATAAATACCGGCAAGTTACCTCGGAATATTCACTGATGTAGGATTGAAAGGATACCATATCGCCGTGTGGTGTCATAGGCCTTTTCTAAGTTGAAGAAAACAGCCGCCAAATGCTGTTTGCGGAGAAAAGCATCCTGGATAGAACTCTCCAGTCGTACCAAGTGGTCGTGGTCGAGCGAGCGCCCCGAAAAGCACATTGGTACTCGGAAAAAGTATTTCTCCAGACACCACACAAGCCGGCGATTTAACATCCTCTCAAATAGATTTCACAAACAGTAAGAAAAATAAGTCTCACTTCCTGCATACTTAAGACTGTTGGCAGGCTTGAGGACAGGAATTACTATGCCCTCTCGCCACTGAGATGGAAACTCACCCTCTATCCAGAACAAACTAAGGAGATATAACTAACTATCCTCAATGAGGTGTTTCAACATCTCGTTATGGACACTGTCTGGTCCAGGAGACTTGTCCTTGCAAAGCGCCAAGGCCCTGAGGAGTTCCCACTCCGTAAAGGGCACGTTATAGTCCTTAAGCTCGAGTGGCAAAACGAAGGTGATGACGTTCTGCCTCCCGCTTCAGAGCGAGGAAATTACGCTGGTAATTCTCGGAGCCAGACACATCCGCGAAATGACTGGCAAGATGATGGTTAGCAATCGACAGCGGTTCAGTGATGATACTGCCTGCAATCGAATTTTCCGGTACAGAAGATGATCCTTGGATACTCGAAATGCGGCGAAGTTTAGTAAACACTTGAGATGACGAGGTATGTGACGTCAGAGACGACACACATCTTCTCCCACGAAGCTTTCTTACTCTGTCGAATAAGAACTCACGCCTTAGCAGGGTGTTACCAAATTGGCCACAGTAGGCTGTCGACGATAACTCTACCTCGTCATTACCGTCGATTCTACCTCTTTCTAGGTCTTTTACTGAAGGGCAGGAATGTCTGCTTTTGATAAAGAATGGAACCGATTCCATGACATACACAAATGTAAAACTTAACTGGTTCTACGTAATTAATTTCGTAGCGTAAGACTCTCCACAAGGCTTTGGTTTACTAACGTATCAGCGGGTCGTTCCGACAAGAATAAACGATGTTCAGCTATTTCTTATAAATGTAGTTTGTAATGGTAGTAGAGTACGCCAGCAACAAAATATAGGAGTAAAATATAAAAATCGTTGTCGCTTAAACAATGTACATAGGCGTACTTGCTAAGTCACGCTTGATTACAATCCAGTACACGGGAGACTGTGTAGCGTATTGTCATGGCACTTGCCTCCTACACTCAAGGTTGCGCGATCGATCCTTTGAGTTCTTTGGTCAGTATTTAAGGACTCTTGAATATCTTCTGGTTGAAGCACTCCTTTTCAGTACGAAATTCTGGCATTTAACTGCGACTTAAAACTTGGGTAATTCTACTAATGTTATTGGTTTTACCCACTGACTAATTTTTACGGTTTTCGGAGACGCTGAGTTCATGAATTTTCCCGGCAGGACTTCCGCGTACCGGTAAATCTACCGACACGAGGCTGACATATTTCAGCACCTTCAAATACCACCGGGCTCAGATGGATTCGAGCCGGCCCCGCGGTGTAGGGGTAGCGTGCCTGCCTCTTACCCGGAGGCCCCGGGTTCGATTCCCGGCCAGGTCAGGGATTTTTACCTGCATCTGAGGGCTGGTTCGAGGTCAACTCAGCCTACGTGATTACAATTGAGGAGCCATCTGACGGTCAGGTGGCGGCCCCGGTTTAGAAAGCCAAGAATAACGGCCGAGAGGATCCGTCGTACTGACCACATGACACCTCGTATTCTGCAGGTCTTCGGGTTGAGCAGCGGTCGCTTGGTAGGCCATGGCCCTTCGGGGCTGTTGCTCCATGGGGTTTGGTTTGGTTTGGTTTGGTTTGGTTTGGTTCAGCTGGAATCGAACCACCCAACCTGAACTCAGAATATAAGCGCTCCACCGTCTGAGCTGCTGAATCTGGCAAACTGTTGGTAAATGAAGGGGTGTTAAATTCATAGCATCATTAATTATCATATTGTCGAAGTTCAGAGGTACGACCCCAGATCTCAGCATCAGGGATTAGCTCAAATGCACTTTTCTAGTACCACTGTCATGTCAAGTACAGTGCCAGAGTACATTTTTTAATATTTCAGTTTGCTAGAGGTAGTACCGACGCAGATAGATCTTATGACGACGATGGGATATCAAAGGGCTAGGAGTGGGAAGGAAGTGACCGTGACACAGCCCCAGCATTTGCCTGGTGTGAAAATGGGAAACCACGGAAAACCATCTTCAGGGCCACCGACGGTGAAGGTCGTGCCTCTAAAGTACTTTCCCAAAGCAATACCCAAATAATTATGCACACGACAATACGAACCACAAGAACGCTATCAGGTAGACCAAGATGGCATATTTTTGCTAGTGGCTTTACATCGCACCGACACAGATAGGTCTTACGGCGACGACGGGATAGGAAAGGCCTAGGAGTTGGAAGGAAGCGCCCGTGGCCTTAATTAAGGTAAGGAATTAAGGAAAACCATCTTCAGGGCTGCCGACAGTGGTATTCGAACCCAGTATCTCCCGGATGCAAGCTCACATCCGCGCACCTCTAACCCCACGGCCACTCGCCATTTTTAGTCCGCAAATATAAATGAATAAATAAATAAATAAATAAATATTTACATGCTATGCAGAGAGTCTGGCTCCTTCGGCTGAATGGTCAGCGTAGTAGCCTTAGGTTCAGAGGGGACCGGGTTCGATTTCCAGCAGAGTCAGGAATTTTCGCTGCGTTTTGTTAATTCCTCTACTTCGAGGGATAGGGTTTGTGATCTTTACACACATCTTCATTTACATACAAGAGATCACACTACCAACCACCACAGGTAAACGCATTAGTGAATACAACCCTCCACACAGGGATTATGTCAAGAACGACATCTGGCCGTAAAACTGGGCTTAATTCACATTATAGCAGACCCCAAGAAATTGGAAGAAAGGCGAGAAAAGCGACGAGTGCTATACGTGAAAATAATGGTTATATCCTGCGAGGAGTAACACGAGAATCTCAGTGAGGGAGATGGTCAATTATGATAGGTTTCAAAAAAGCTGAACACACCGGGCGAGTTGGCCGTGCGCGTAGAGGCGCGCGGCTGTGAGCTTGCATCCGGGAGATAGTAGGTTCGAATCCCACTATCGGCAGCCCTGAAAATGGTTTTCCGTGGTTTCCCATTTTCACACCAGGCAAATGCTGGGGCTGTACCTTAATTAAGGCCACTGCCGCTTCCTTCCAACTCCTAGGCCTTTCCTATCCCATCGTCGCCAAAAGACCTATCTGTGTCGGTGCGGCGTAAAGCCCCTAGCAAAAAAAAAAGCTGAACAAACGAGTATTTACAGTATTTGCTGTTTAAGTAATAATTTTCTTTGCTATGTGTATAGGTTTTCTATGACAATAATATAGAGAAAGGCTAGGACTGAGAAGGTAGACACCGTGACCTAAATGAGATACAGCCTGGTATTTGTCTGGTGTAAAGATAGAAGATAAGGAAAAGCCATCATAGCGGCCGAGCACACTATCGTCCGAAAGCAAGGGATCAGTTACATGATACACAGCGCGCAGCTAACTCGCTCATTTAATAATGAATATATCGTGGAAGTGAATACTGTTAGAGCAGAAGCCAACAAATACTTACCTAGTTCACTAAAGCGCTGATAACCGAATTTTTTTTTTATCTGGTGTACTAATACTCCATCAGTGAGGCTATCACAAGAGAAGCTAACGAGCTAGCCTTCAAATTGTAGTCAATACAAAGTAAATTGAGCTGTACTGGCGATGAAAAAACGAACTGTATTTAATTATTACATTGAACAAACAGAAAAAAGCAGCAAGCTTACAGTTTTATGAGACTGTTTATACGGCGATCATTAGCCACGGGATCTCCCGTCCTTTTACGTCGAGTCCTAAGAATGGGGACATAATTATTCATTTCAAACACCCTATATGCATTGCTCGGGGATTTAAACAGCAGCCACTTTACTGTAATGCCAGTGACGATGAGACTCTGCTGTCACTTTCCTTCATAGGTATGAGACCTATTAATTGGTATTAGAGACTACGCATTGCCGTCTTAAATCGTCAAGGAAAGAAAAGCTCTCGTAAGCTTATAACGACATATCTACATATAAAGGGTTGGAAACCTTGTTTTAACCTCGCTTATATTAAAGCTACGCGTCTGATAGGAAACGAAGGTTGTCGCCGTTGGAACTAACTAAATAACTAAATAAATAACTAAATAAATAAATAAATAAATAAATAAAATCTATATACTTTACCTTCATTCAAAGGCTATCGCTCTTGCCAGAAGACACCAGGGTGCAGGAATTTTGCCGTAAAACGACTTCTCCACTGTGCCAATAAGTCTACCGGCACGGGGCTCTCGTATTTAAATGGTCTTAAATGTCAACCAACAACGCTCGGATTCAACCCCACAAACATCAACTCTAGAGGAACTCATTACTTTCATTTCTTTGTATCTGTGAGCTTACATGCTAGCGCGAGTTTCTCCAATAACATTCTTGCATGATATTCAGTATTTATTTACAGGTTACAGCTATTTTAACCGGGCGAGTTGGCCGTGCGGTTAGGAGCGCGCAACTGTGAGCTCGCATTCGGGAGATAGTGGGTTCGAACCCCACTGTCGGCAGTCCTGAAGATGGCTTTCAGTGGTTTCCCATTTTCACACCAGGCAAATGCTTGGGCTGGACCTTAATTAAGGCCACGGCCGCTTCCTTCCCATTCCTAGGCCTTTCCTGTCCCATCGTCGCAATAAGACATCTGTGTGCGACGTAAAGCAAATAGGAAAAAAACAGCTACAAGCTAAGCATAAAACGGAAATTATATTATCTGGGTAGTACTTAGCTCTCCAGCATCGTTCTTGATGGCACTCTTGATCCCATGGAAGAAATGTATGAAAACCATATTGAAGGCTAAGGCTACCACCATGCATCTAATACTTTGCAGACTGGTCAGATCTTAACATGGGTATCATAACTCCATATTACAATATTCTGCTGCTGAATATGTCGGATTTGCTTGATGACAATGTGAAAGTAATCCCAAATTACAGTACCACTTCGAAACAAGTTCCATAGAACTATTCCTTTAGATTATGAGAAACTCCGCAACGTGCCGGAATAATACAACACATGAATGCCCAAGGGGTCAGCGAGAATTATCTAACATATGATAATACGTTACTAATCATATTAAATATCTCTTAACTTTTGATTGTATGCGTACGCGGAAATGAATAGTTTAGCTCGTTCTTCTACACAATACAGTATATAGTACAGGAATTACTGTTCTGCTCGGATGTTGATAAAAGCTGCACATCATTGCAAGGGAGAAGCACTATACAAGAATTGCTAATAATGAGCTTTGTTTCATGCAACGTAATATATCATCCGTGGGAACTACTAACTGCAGCACTGCGTTGTCGCAGGATTTCACGTATGTGACATTGCTTTGTACTCTTGCTTGTGTAACTGTTTGGAGTAATTAAACATATGCTATTTTAGATCATTTACCATGTATTCATTTACACGTATTGTTGACTCGTTACTAATAAATGTTCAGTTGCTATTCCTTATATCCTAAATTAACTCCATAAAACTAAAAACTTTATATAGCAGAAAGATTGTTTATAGCTATAAACTCTGGCATTTACATTACTGCACCCACACAGTACCCGAGTTACGAAAACATAATTGAAGCATGGCAGGGCAAGGTGATCAAAGTGCCGAAAATATTTTTTGTCGGGAAAATAGAAAAATATATTGTGAACCCTGTTGAAGGCATTCTTTTTACGAGAATAAACAGAGCAAGGGAAACATGGATTGTTACACAAACATGTTAGGAGCATTTGATAACAATTGCTGAAAAATGTAAGAGGAAATTAAGGATATGTTCCAAGCTTTTAGGTAAAAAAATTCGGAGACAAAGTTCTTGAAAGTCTTCATGTTCTTTCTTTCTTTCTCTTCACCTTAATAATCAACAATAAGCACTTACAAGGAGACTATGCACGTGTCACCTGCAATTCGGTCCATTTTTGGTGGTGTTATAGATAATGTCAGAAGAGTTACAGATCAAAATATTAAAACGAAACTCACCCCCCGCCACACACACACACACACACACACACACACACACACATTTTCGAGAAATATTGATTTTAAAATGTCGCTTTGGTTTAAAGAGAATAAAAGTTACATGCATGTGTTGCAGGGATGGCGAACCTATGCTACGCGTGTCAGTAGGTGACACGCGAACACGATTTCGGTGGCACGCCACATGATGATATTAACATTTTTATATACGCCTTGTACTATAAACTATACATATCTCGTGCATCGCATAACCGTAGTGTTCACGTGTAAGAAATATTGAAAATCCAAATTCTAGTTCTATTACGACGTGCAATATGGCAACACTGATAGGTCCGGAAGTCTAGTGAGATAACAGTGTCAGTGTTAGTGAAGTTCGGCTTGTGTGCGGTAGCCAGTAGAGCGGAATTATTTGTGTGTAACTGTTTATTTAATATCGTTTTCTCTTGGTTTTGTATACAGAGTTCGTAAACATGTTATCAGTGCCGAAAAAAAACATACCGAAGGTAGTGGCCGGATTTTTCAAGAACAATGGACAAGGGAATTCGGAGTGATAGAAAGGAACAATAAAGCTTCGTGTTGCCTGTGTTCGGAAACAGTTGTATCCCGCACATTCAATGTAAAGCGCCATTTCGAGACTAATCATTCAAATGTTTCTTCCATGCCAAATGAAGAAAGAAGATAGTTCATTTCACAGAAAGTAGAACAATATACTAAACAAACTAGTTCTTTTGTGTCATCTTTCAGGCCAAGGAACAATATCAGTTCGGGTAGTTTCCACCTGTCTCACTGCATAGTTCAGCATGGGAAACCGCTTTCTGACGGTGAGTTCTTGAAGGGGGCTTTCTTAAGTCGTCCGACACATTATTTGAAGACTTTCCTAACGAACAACAAATAATTAACAGAATTAAAGAAATGCCAGCAAGCGGAAATACTGTAAAGGATAGAATAGTAAGAATGAGTGAAGATGTTTCGGAGCAATTGAAAGCTGATTTGGATAACTCCCAAATGTGACCTTAGAAGCAAGGTTAGCTGTTTTTGCTGAACTTACGGACTACAAGAGGGAAAGATATATTGAACGAAGTGAAGCAAGAACTTGTATTAAAAATGGGGTTTGACTTTCAGAAAATTGTGTCCGTGACAACTGATGCTGCCCCAAGTATAGTGGGTATTCATAATGGGTTTGTGGAGTTTCTTAAAGAAGAATTTAAACACCCAATTTTACAGTTCCATTGTTTATTACACCAAGACGACCTTTGTGCGAAAGAAGGTATGAGTCATTTGAAAGTGTACTCTCGGTGGTAACTAAAACTGGAAACTTCATATCTGCATGTGCTCTAAATAATCGCCAGTTCTCGAAGATGTTACACGAAGTGGAATCTCAATATGGCGGACTTGTTATGTACAATAATGCTCGCTGGCTGAGTCGTGGGCAAGTACTCCAAAGGTTTGTCGAGCTCTTGGACGAAATTCGCTTCTTCATGACAGAAAACAGGAATAATTTCCAGAACTCACGGACCCTATTTGGCTCTGCGATTTAATGTTCTCCGTGATTTTACACCAATATACAGTGATGTGAATAGGGGCCTGCAAGGATAGGAATATACTGCAGAAAGATTGTTTGAGATCATAAAATCATTTCAAAGAAATCATGAAGTATTTGTCAGTGATGTTGAAACAAAAGCATTTAAGTCCTTTCCTTCACTTTAAGTGCAACTTGAATTGATATCAAATTTTGCAAATCAACTAACTTTTGAAGACACAAAAAGTATTTGTAAGAAGTGTGTGGACGTCTTAGAAAATTCAAAACAAGCACTCTCCAACAGATTTTCCGAATTTCGAGATTTGGAGAAAAACATTGCACTTTATTTCAAAACCTGATATTGTACAAATGAGTGATATTAAGGTCAGTTTTTGACTGGTTAATACTGACCATTTTGAAATGGAGTTGATTGAAGCAGTATAACTTGGTGAAGCATTGGTAAAAATTGAGTGTGCTGTTGATGGTGAATACCCTTTCCAGAAGCCAGAGAACTTAATACTTCAACAGTGGAACAGCCTCCCACAAAAGTTTTAAGCCACGCAGAAATTTCCTACAGCGCTACTTACTTTGTTTGGGTCATCGTACGCCTGCGAGCAGCTATTTTCTATAAAGAACTTTATGGAGTCAACAGTTAGAAACCGTCTTGGTTCAGAACTACGTGCATCGTGTGTGTTACTGAAGACAATACGTTATGAACCTAACATAAATGGCATGGCTACTATAAGGCGGGATTCCACTGAGGCAACATTTGGGCGACATGGAGCATGCGACAGTGAAGCATGCTGCAGTCGACTTTCAATTGAAGAAACACGGCACGACATGTAGCGTGCGGCTGTGTGGCATGAGACATGTTGCCATCTGTCGAACACACTCTGGTGCCGCATGCCTCAAAAATATGCTTGTCGAACAGTGTCGCCCGGGATCCAACAGTGTGTGGATCGGTGCTACAATTTCCGTGCGACAAGATGAAGTGGGCTATTGAAAACCCTGCGAATTTAATTGGGGATTATCACAATGCTCCGGAATTGCGGAACGTAAGATTGAGTGACTATAAAAACAGTAGAAAAGAAAGCATACGTTAAAATGGCCCCCAGAAAAATATGACTGCAGTGTCCACGAACTGAAGAAAATTTAAAAAATGCGTTCAGCTTTCCACCGAGAGGAAATCTGGGGTTCGCATATAATCTGCTTACCTTTCTTCTTGACATCGATGCTCCAAACGTCAGGTGACAATGAGGAACGTGAGTTGAATTGATTTTATGCTACTGTTTTCCTCTAATAAATGAAATAAGTTAACTGCTTATGAACTTTCGTAAATAAAATTGTGATTTATTCAATGCCCACCGGGCTGAGTGGCTCAGACGGTTGAGGCGCTGGTCTTCTGACCCCAACTTGGCAGGTTAGATCCTGGCTCAGTCCGGTGGTATTTCAAGGTGCTCAAATACGTCAGCCTCGTGTCGGTGGCACTTAAAGAAATTCCTGCGGGCCTAAATTGCGGCACCTCAGCGTCTTCGCAAACCGTACAAGTAGATAGTGGGACGTAAAGCCATTATTATTATTATTATTATTTTATTATTATTCAGTTCCTGGTTTTATCCTTATTAGTACTGGCAATTGTTTGCACTAGAAATAAATAAATTAGAGATAACTATTAAAATAGAATTTAATGACTTCATAGTACTAAGTACAACAACAACAATAATAAACTTGGCAGGTTCGATTCTAACTCAGTCCGGTGGTATTTGAAGGTGTTCTAGTAGACCTACGTCACCCTCGTGTCGGTAGATTTACTGGCACGTAAAATAACGCCTGCTGTACTAAATTCCGGCACCTCGGCGACTCAAAACCGTAAAAGTAGTTAGTGGGACTTGAAGCCAATAACATTATTGGCTAAGAATAATAATAATAATAATAATAATAATTAACAACGAACAATAATAATAATAATAGTAATAATAAATTCTACATATCAGTATATTATGGCATTTCCATGCCTATGGATTTCTCGTAAATACGTCGTTTAACAGGATAACAATAAATGGTTCTCTTTTCTACACTGTTAACACACAACAATTAATCTACTTTTTATTCGGATATTCTTCGCCGCTACTCTGATTACGCAGTCTTCCAACACTGTTTCATCATAGTCTTTTTCTTCCTCACTGTGTCTACTTATTGCCGGCCCCGTGGTGTAGGGGTAGCGTGCCTGCCTCTTACCCGGAGGCCACGGGCTCGATTCCCGACGAGGTCAGGGATTTTTACTTGGGCCCGAGGGCTGGTTCGAGGTCCACTCAGCCTACGTGATTAGAATTGAGGAGCTCACTGACGGTGAGATAGCGGCCCCGGTCTAGAAATCCAAGAATAACGACTGAGAGGAATCGTCGTGCTGACCACACGACACCTCGCAATCTGCAGGCCTTCGGGCTGAGCAGCGGTCGCTTGGTAGGCCAATGCCCTTCAAGGGCTGTAGTGCCATGGTATTTTTGTCTACTTAGTGTCATAGCCTAGTTGCCACGAGTTATCTTTCATTCCCCTAGTATAACTGTATTAGAAATGTGAACTATAAGGGGGTAAAATAATCAGAATAGGGTTAGGATATTCTGCTTAAAACTAATACATTATAATTTTTAAAAATATCATCAAATTCCAGTGAACAAGAAGTTTCTAAATCTTCCCGTACCTCTAGGCATACAGATTCTGTCATGGTACACGACCTTCATCTGACAAAGTACTCCAAAAAATCATCACTAATGGCTTTCGCCTCTTGAAAATTTCGACGTGGTTTGTTTGCCAAGGGTTCCATGCCTTATCAGCTTGGATCACTCCGCGCCATGCACATTTCCGGGATGATTCGTGAGATAATAGGTTGAGAAATTCGAAACAAGGAAGTATAGCTGTCACCAGCCGGTCAAAGTCGAGTGAGGAACTGTTGCCTTGGTTGCCTTGATGGAATAACGTTCGTAGTTGGCGACAAGTCTCCACAAGTGACGCATGCTACACCCGGCAACACATGTAGCATACCACATCTTTTGTGCCCCACTGACAACAAGCCGCATGCTACAAAGAGCAACATTTCTTGCCAGCCGCATGCTCCATGTCGCCCAAATGTTGCCTCAGTGGAATCCCGTCTTAAGATTCAGCAACAAGTTTCACACTAAATGTGAGAAAGATATTTCACTTTAAGTCCATTGGCAATATTAGTATTTTTGATTATTATATCTAATACTACTTGATGAGAAAGTGTTACAATGGGCGCTGAAGAATGAAATGAAATGGCGTATGGCTTTTAGTGCCAGAAGTGTCCGAGGAAAAGTTCGCCTCGCCAGATGCAGGTCTTTTTATTCGATGCCCGTAAGCAACCTGCGCGTCGTGATAAGTATGAAATGATCAAGACGACTCGCACACCCAGCCCCCGTGCCAGCAAAATAACCAATTATGGTTAAAATTACCTACCGTGCCGGGAATCAAACCCGGGACCCCTGTGACCAAAGGCCAGCACGCTAACCCCTTAGCTATGGAGCCGGACAATGGGCGCTTATTACGGTATATATTTTTTTGCAAATAATATTAGGTATTCTTAAAACTTACAAAAATGTATTTTTGCAGTATTTGCAAATTATGACCACGGAACATGCAATCAAATGTAATACTTATATCTAATAAATAAATTAAAACCATATTATGAAACATACTTCGGTATTAGGAAAGTAAGTCGGTGAGGGGAGGGGGTCCGTTGTAGCCACTCCCTAACGGAAAATAGCAGGTGGCACAGTAGACAGTTGAGAATTAAAAACCAGACTTGAAATGGCACACCAGTTGGAAAAGGTTCGCCATCCCTGAGTCTTAGGGTACGCTTAGCTCTTGTGAAAGCGCGTCGGTCTCCCATACCGGCGACCTGGGTTCAAGTCTCATGACTGACAAGATATTTGTGTTTGGTACGTAATTCATTTTGTGTACCGGAAGGCTATTTGTAATTTTCATGTCATAAAACATACGAACATAATTGAGTTTATTTTTAACATTGTGATCATGCAATAAATTATTACTAAACGTTCAAACATTAATCACCCTTAGAAACAAATACAAAATAAAATTATGTTCAAATGTGACTTAAACCCAGGTCGCCGGTATGGGAGACTAATGTGCTCCCATAAACTCTAAGCATAGTCTAACACGGTAAGTGTAAATTTTAACCTATTTAAACCTAAGCTAAATGTTTAAATCGATAGGTCTATGTCTCGAAAAGGAGGAGGAGGAGGAAAGGGATAGAGTCCTGTGTGAGGATGAGGAGAAGAAAGATGGAGCCCCCTCCAGTATCAGAATTAGCTGTAGGCAATAATAATCAAACCCTTAAACTGAAGCTGAGAAAGCGCACTTTATTTCAGTCTGAGGATTAAAGTCGAGCATGTAATGTTACGGTTATCCAAGGAGTCAAACTGGAAGTTACAAGTCGTTAGCCCCTGAGGCAGCTCTCTAAAGTTAGGCCCATGAGAACAGTGTATAGCCGTCGTCTTGCCTAGTTAGGTTAAGACTGTGATGCTCTTCTTCCAATTTGCTTTACGTCGCACCGACACAGAGAGGCGACGATCCTTTCACTGTTATGTGGTTAGCCCGGGTGTCGAACTGAGTCTGTTAAGTTAAGCTTGCAATCTTGCGTATCTAACTCGGGTTTGTAAGGTTAACGTCCTTCCTGGTTCTGGGATTAGGGAGCCCCCTTTTATATCTACTAACAGTTTTAGAATTATATTAACATAGTATCGAAATTATATGTAGCTCATCTGTAGAAGTATCGTTCGATATAGACACGTCCTTAGTATCACTTGGTTCCTTTCAGCTAATGTCCAATTGTACGTGTAATCAGTAGCGGAGATTAGCAGGGAGGGGTGGCGGCGAGGCGGGACAGTCACACCCGCCCCCCCCCCCCACTTTGTGAAGCAAACATTAAATTTTGATTCCATATTAGCCGCCTGAAACTGAGAATTTGACAATTTTTTAAATGTACAAACCCTGTTGTATTTTCAGCTAATTCTTTCCATTACTTTTTTTAATATTAAGAAAAATACTTAGCGGAAATACACACAAAATATCGTTCGTCGCGGCGAATCGAATTGTACAGCACCTCAGCAAGTAGTGGAGAACTGCGGAGGAATATGTAGTTTTACGTCGCACCGACACAGATAGGTCTTATAGCGACGATGGGATGGGAAAGGTCTGGGAGTTCGAAGGAAGCGGCCGTGGCCTTAATTAAGGTACAGCCCCCAGCATTTGCCTGGTGTGAAAATGGTCAACCATGGAAAACCATCTTCAGGGCTGCCGACAGTGGGATTCGAACCCACTATCTCCCGGATGCAAGCTCACAGCCGCGCGCGTCTAACCGCATGGCCAACTCGCCCGCAACAAACCTTAAACCACAAAGCAACCAACACTTCCAACAAAATTAATGTTTAGATTTCCGCTTTCTCATCGAGTCCTCATTCAACATTGAACTGTATTAGTGTGCGTGCCTAGTTCAGGCAGTTAATATGTACAATCCATTACTCCAACGAAGTAGCCGTAATTATAGGCCAAATCAAAACTGCTATACGTTCATTTTTATGTACTCTAGTTCGTCATCATAAGAGAAGAAAATCCGGAAATATTTGTCTGTAGTCCGGAAGCGGGGGAACTATGCTACAAATCATGAAAATATCGAGAAATCTGGTTTAAACAAATAATATTATTGTTAACATTTTGTTTTCTGAGTTTTGTACAACTGAAAGGTTGTCGTAACAAAATTCCAGTAAGATTGAGGGATAAGGGCGTTGCATGATTTTGATCCCTGAAAATTGCTTTAATGAAGACTACACGTATTGTGGAGTGGGTATGATCAAGGAGACACACTCGCCGACAAGACTAGGTCAGAGAGGTTCAGTGAGCTCACAATCGTGAACTGGCATGGTTCCCGCACAGATGACTTACCATCTAGCCTTACCTAGTTACAAACCTACCAGAACTACAAATACAGCAATAAACGTTTCTATATGTAGTCCAAGAGGTAAGCTACTTCATCACAGGCAGGATGTTATTCAATAAACTGGGCAGAGAATTTTCCCCTGGGAGTAAGGATTATAACTTCTTCCCATTGCATCCTCGACGTTTCATACGAACATGATACCTGCAAGCACCCTCCACAATCTACACTACAATCTAGTCTACAAATAATGGGTTATAAATAATTGTATTCACGCTGAGTGAACTGGTAATTTACGGGAAGGCCTCAAATTCAATTCTCAAAACTCTACAGTATGTTATGAGTGGTCCTATCGATAAATAATACATAACTAAAGTTATATCGAATTACATTTCGGATCATTTATGTCATTTTCACCATACAGGCTATGATAGAGATATTCATGAATTTGGATTTTTGTTGCTAAGTGCATAAGAACGCCGAGCATGGCTAACAAGGAAATTTGTTCAAACGTGTTTTTTTAATACTATTTGTCCGGGGCGTCGACCTATGGAGATCTTTTGCCCCTACTTGCACTGTATGTGAGGAACCTCTATGTATTACAGTAGCCACAGAAAGTATTCGTACACCAACATTTTAAAGTACAGCTTATATATTAAGCACCATGAACTAATATACTGTAAACATATCCAGTGAGATATGTATAAAGAAGAGACACCTCGCTTTACATTTGCTATCAGATTTACATCACTCAACATAATAAACAATTAAACCCGTCTTTTAACACAACAAAAAGTATTCGTACACTACTAGATAATTCAAACACTTGCCGAAGTCGTTGTTCAAACACTGTCTTAATACTTTGTATGCATGTCTTTAGCTTTGATGACTGTTCCAGAAGTCTTGGTATTGAGTTAACTAAATGTTTGGTGTACGCTTCAGATCTGTTGGACCGTGCATCTGAGAGTATCTCTTTAAGATGTTCTTTATTAGTAGTACGGCGTTTGTGCACTTCATTGCCTAGATGATCTCACTCTCTGGGAGTGCGATCTGGACTCTGCGGTGGAGTGAAGTCTTCTTCGGGCATTGTACAACCAACATTCACGGCTTATCATTGCACGGTGCTTAGTATCATTCTCCTGTTGGAAGAGGAATACTTCTTCCACATGAAGCTTGTGTGTACTGCTGTTTAAATTATGATGCAACACATCTATGTACTTCCTGGCATCCATAACACCATCAATAAATGTCAGGTTTCCCACTCTATTTGCAGCTACCGTGGGGATTACGTATTGAGATGCAAATTAGATGTTTGGCTTGCGCCATACCTTCCTGCCCCTGCCAGTTCCAAACTGTGTAAACTTGGCTTGATCAGAAAAAATAATGGTGTTCAAAAAGTCCATTGTCTTTACACAATACTCTTTCGCGAACTGTAGGAGCTTCTGCTTATTTATTTCACTTATAAGTGGCTTCTTTCGTGGACAACCACTACGCAGGTTCGTACTATGAAGTACGCTCCTTCTAGTTTGCACACTCACCGTTTTGTTGGAGCTTGAATTGAGGTCTGTAGCGATGGATGCAGCACTTCGGAACGGTTCCTTTCATGCCGATCGCACAATAATGCGTCGCTCCCATACTGTCAGCTTTTCTGGAGGACCAGATCTGGGTTTTTTTTCTGTTTGTAGGCTGTGCTTGTATTTATTAACTATTGAGCTCACCGTACTAAAGCTAATACGAGCCGTTTTCCTACTTGACGACAACTTTTACCTTGTTTATACAGCAACACTATATTCTCTCTTTGACTCAATGATAGTTCCGTCGTCTTTCGCCCCCATACCAAATAACCTTGCGAAAGCACAGTGATTACTGAAGAGATAACAACCCCTCCTGCAGGCACAGTGGCCTAAACCTGTGGCGACAACTGATTTAAACAATCAAATCTGCACTGTACGAATACTTTCTTGGCGGTACGATCTGCAGTTTGTATACAGTATAGTGCCGATTACGTTACACTGTAAACGATCTGCATGTTCAGCGTGTATATCTGATGCATTTCGTTATGCTGTTTACAAATCTGACTTCAGCTCGTGTGTCGTAATGATGTTCCATCACTTTCCATAGGTGTAAGAATACTTTCTGTGGCCACTGTATATAAACGGCGGAAGTGTAAAGTGTTGAATGTGGGGAAAGGAACGTCCCCAGGCCAGGGATATTGATCATTTACTATTAAAAACCCCTGACCCGGCCGGGAATCGAACCCGGGGTCGCCGGGTGACAGGCGGACACGTTGCCCCCTACACCGCCTGGCTGGACTTCAAACGTGTTAAATGGTGGTGGTTCTTTACACGATTGTCGAAAGGAGTAAAACCGCGTGGTCATCGGTCCATATAGACAAGGAAAACTGTGGAGATGTTTATAAAGATGAGAAAAAAGGTACAATCGAACGATCGCTTCAAGAATAAGACAAGAGGGAGTCTTGAAAGAAACAAGGAAAGATGATTATGCTTGTTTGAAGGAGCCTAACTGCTAGGTCATCGGCGCCTAATGGTACGAAACGCAGTGACAATTTAAAAGTCCAAAATAATCCACTGAACAGAATTCAAAACGTGATTACGAAGAATGAATGAATGGATATGAATTTAAAACAATCAGTGGATCCAACCCGCAATGCCTCACATTCCCAGAAACTAGCGTTAAACAATCTTATTACTGAATAAGGGCCTGCTTGTAAAGCACATGCTTGTTGTCTGAAGGGGTCCAAAGTCCAGGTCATCGGCCCCTCAAAATGGTACTTATCGCTAGGAAAGTAGAACCATGGTATTTGTCATTTTTGCGGTACTAATCATAAGTAGCGTAGACTCGCGGTATTCCACACATTATGGTACTACTCACAGGTAATGTAATGCGCACATATAATACAGACCTATGGTGTTTCTCACATTGCGGCGCAATTTACAGGTGTTTACCTATGGTGTTCCTCACATAAGTGTACTAATCACAGGGACTCGTACCATCCCGTGGTGTTCCTCACATAGTGGATACTAACAATAGGCAACGCAGACCCATGGTGTCGCTCATATAGTGGTACTAATCACAGGTAGTGTAAAACCCGCACGGATTCACACACTGTCGCTACTAATCACAAACCTATTGTGTACCTAACATAGTAGTACTACGCGCAAATAAAAGCGACCCATGCTGTTCCCTGCGTGATGGTACCAATTACAAGTAGTCTCATGGTTCTAATTCGATCATCCCTTCGTCGCCCCTTTTCGTCGCCTCTTACGACAGAGCAGGAGACACCTTGGGTGTATTCGTTTGCGTCGTCCACCCACAGGGAGTTGTATGTTTAGTCCGTGACAGCTAATTTATTTCGCTCAAGTCCGCCGGCAATCCGGTTAGGACACCCCAATCCGCCACCTGGTAGTATCACATCTCCCCCTGCTCCGTCAGTGCGGTACGTTCGTGGAAAGAAAGAAAGAAAGAAAGAAAGAAAGAAAGAAAGAAAGAAAGAGTTATGTAGACGAAAGGTATCGACGAAATGTCATTAATATTTGTCCCAAATGAAATATAATAATTCATTTTACTCAAATAAAGTGTAAAATCTGCGGTAAATTAAGAAATAGTACGAAATATTTTACTTGCAGGGAATAATATGGATACATACTTTACTACCTTACAACTATTTTTTCTGCTACGTCGCAGCGCTTCCGTATGTTTTGTTTGTCTAACACTTTCGTGTGTGATGTCTTTGCTCACCGAAGTTGTTTGAATTAATTAGGCGTTTTATTCATGTTGCTCATTCGTTTTGTGCTCTTAACTCATTCATTAAACGATATATTTATTGGTAAAGGGATCATGCTATTTTGCTGTTTGAACTGCCCGCGCTAATCATATGGACAAAAATAATGACAATTCACAGACATAGCACTCCCATTCGACGGTGCAAGCCCTGGACCTCAAGAAAGAAACAAAAGACGGTACGAACAGCGGAATACAACATAAAGGAGTCCTGTCTACGGCCCGTAAGTACGCATACATATTTCTCTACTAACGACGGCATGTGTTAATTTATCGCGGATTTTTCACTTTATTGGTGTAAAAGCAATTATGTTCCATTTGGGACAAATGTTACAGTGATATTTCGTC
Organism: Anabrus simplex; assembly: GCF_040414725.1. Taxonomy (NCBI): domain Eukaryota; kingdom Metazoa; phylum Arthropoda; class Insecta; order Orthoptera; family Tettigoniidae; genus Anabrus; species Anabrus simplex. Next base: position 711,053,976 of record NC_090266.1, read on the forward strand.
GATACCTTTGGTCTACATAACCGAAAGAAAGAAAGAAAGAAGGAAAGAAAGGAAAAGAGAAAGAATTCCCTTTACATTAGATGTCCTAATATAACAGACTGAAGAAAACCGCATGTGAAGGCCAATAATATCAAAAGCTCATAAAAATGATCATTAACACGATTACATTGAACATTGCTTGTTGTGAAGTGTTTTGTCTCTTCTGCTGCCACTCAACTCTGATATGAGATTACTGCTGCGTTCCGGGTAAAATACCCTGGCTGAATATTGGAGGGGAGTAGATGGGGAGTTAGATAACTTTTTTTAGCATGCCATTCCTCTGATTCATAAGTGTTTCTATAACTGATACGAAACACATTGGTTCATCATCATAGTATTCCAGCTATTCGATACCTTATCTGAAGCGCGGTGGAATGAGCTGTCTGCACATTTCACGAAATACGGCAATGGAGTGAGTGTTCACAGCTGTCTGCGGCTTGGTGTGGAACTTGACACTGCTCGAACGGCAGCGTAGTACTGTTCGTTAAAGTGAGAAAATGCGTGGTCTTTCGTTTGATCGAGCACTTCATATGATAGCATTGCTTTTAACCACGACATTCCTGTCAGTTAATATTGTATTCAGACAAGAATACTGACATTGTAATGACCTATGTGGAGGTCAGTTTAACATTTGTTCGTTACAGCATCAGGGGATAATGAATGGATGGATTTTAATGAAACATTGTTTTACAGTTCCAGAAAAGGTGGAGTAGAGTCTTGTCTACAAAATTGTCCAACAATTTCACCAGGATGGGAAGCTTCACAAGGGACCTAGAAAACAAAAGGCAATGTACTGTATTTCTCTGAGGTTGGTTTTACACGGAAATAGCTCATGGCAAAATTTTTGTTCTACAACTTACCTTCTTCCGATAGTGAAAAATGACAAATATCAGTGACAGTCCTGTGAAAGTTCAAGCCCAAGAGCCAATAACTAGCTCTATATACTGTGGAGCAGGGCCTCTCAAACTCCCAAAATCTCACGCGTGCAAACTGAGGCGCAAAGGCTCCGCGCACTGTGCATTGGTCCGACTCGGCTTAACTTGGCTTGATCCGGATGGTGTTTTTTTGCTAGTGGCTTTACGTCGCACCGACACAGATAGGTCTTATGGCGACGACGGGAGAGAAAAGGCCTAGGAGTTGGAAGGGAGCGGCCGTGGCCTTAATTAAGGTACAGCCCCAGCATTTGCCTGGTGTGAAAATGAGAAACCACGGAAAACCATGTTCAGGGCTGCCGACAGTGGGATTCGAACCCACTATCTCCCGGATGCAAGCTCACAGCCGCACGGATAACTTGCCCGGTCGGATGGTGTAGTGTGCTGAGAGCGACGAAGCGTTCGGTGACAGACGGCTTGTTTATCAGTGAAATAGATAAGCGCAAGACAACATAATAATGGAGCAACTTGTTTCGAAAGAAGCAAACACTTCCGAAAATCCATTTCAATCGAACTGGAAACTTCCGTATTTTTTTCTCAGTCGTGACGATAAAGCCAAATGCTTAATCTGTGGTGGGATAGTAATTACGTGATCATCAAAAATATCTATTTTTCAATACAAAGGCTTTGCTCGAATTCTACGAAAATTTGTCGAAGGAAGATTTTCCTAAACTGCATCGAGAATCAGGTAAATTTATTTCTACGTTTGGTTCCACATGCATATGTCGAAGTTTTCTTTTTTTTCTGCTTTGACTTGTACGAAAACTAGATTTCGTGCGAGTATTTCTGATCGTAATTTAAAAAGACCGCTCTCAGAATTGCTGTTAGCCGATCCCTTGTTCTAGATATTACTGGTAAAATTGTAAAGAAAAGGAAAAGAAGAGCTAGACATAAATTGTCTGCTCAAACCATATTGAAAGACTAGATTCTAACACCGGAAACATTGTCCCATACAAGTGAGTGTCTCCGCTCACCGCACACAAACATTTCCCAGTGAGGGGAGAAACAGTGGGGAAGGTGAAGAAGGCGGAGACAGGCCGAACGGGGGAGAGATGTAGGGAAAGAAGAGTGGGGGTTTGCACTCTGGTCAACCTAGTGAAGTCGTCTCCTGCACCTTGCGCCGTGCAGTGCACGGACGCATGCACCCTGAGAGGCCCTGCTGTCGAGAGATTCGCTATGGAGATAGTTTCGTCAGTGTTTCAGAGGCTTTGTACACATGTAAGTATGTTTTAAATATTAAACGGATACTTGCATTTCTTTAATACTTGAAATTATTTTATACCGGAAGGAAGATATCAAATCAAGATCAGCAAATTTAAAAGAAATATGAAACTGCGAAGGGCCCCAGAGTGCAAGGAATCGAGTACGTCTGACAAGCCGCTGATAGGGAGAGGCATGCCCACTTATGTGCCTCAGTACTGGGGAACAATAATAATGTTATTTGCTTTACGTCCCACTAAATACTTTTACGGTTTTTGGAGACGCCGAGGTGCCGGCATTTTGTCCCGGATGAGTTATTTTACGTGCCAGTAAATCTACTGATACGAGGCTGACTTATTTGAGCACCTCTAAATACCACCGAACTGAGCCAGGATCGAACCTGCCAAGTTGGGGTCAGAAGGCCAGCGCCTCAACCGTCTGAGCCACTCAGCCCGGCAATCTGGGGAACAAAGTGAGGAGCGGACAAAAGAGTAATCGTGTACATGCTATGGGATTGACCCGTCAACGACGGGAATTACAGCTAGTTGTATTATAAAACAAGATACAGAACAGTTGTTACGCCTAATTCACGTTAGGATACTGTGGATTGACGAGCAATTAGTCTGTCTTGCGCTTTTCAAGTGGATACTACAGTACGATATGTGTATGTTTTACTATCACAATGCAATATGATCTTTTATTCTGAAACGTTTGAAGAATTTTAAGCGAAATACACTCATGTTTATAAAAACCAGAACACCTGGGAAAACTAGAGATAGGAAGTTCATATTCACAGGACATGTTCATTAGTATGTTCTGCAGACACGATTAGCATTTCAGTCACCTAGGTTCAGCGCGTATAAGGCGCGAATGTTGTCTTGGGGTATAGCCATCCATGCTGCATTCACTCGGCTCCACAGTTCATTTTTAGTGGTTGGCATTGCGTCACAGCGCCGCACCCGTCGTTTCACCATATCCCCCCCCCCCACACACACACACACACACATTTTCGATTGGCGAAATGTCTGGTGATCGTGCGTGCCAGGGCAACAGTCTGACGTCCTGTGACAACAAGAAGGCACGTGTTCGTGCAGCAACATGTGGTCGCGCATTCTCCTGCTGAAATACGGCGTCTGGGGTGTCGTGCAGAAAGGGTGTGGCTACGGGTCGTAGGATGCCATTCACGTAAGGCAAACTGGTCACACTGCCCTGGATACGCACCAACTGTGATGTGTGGTTGTACCCAATAGCACCCCACACCATGAGGCCTTGAGTTGGCGCTGTATGTCTTGTGCGAATGCAGTCAGTGTGATGCCTCTCCCCCTGTCTGAGGCGAACCAAAATGCGGCCATCATTTTCAAACAAAGAGAACCTGGATTCGTCCGAAAACACTATCTGCTACCATTCTTGTCCCCGGTGACGTCGTTCCATACACCATTGAAACCTAGCATGTTTATGCACATTAGTCAAAGGTAGGCGGAGCAGTGGACGACACGCCGGTAACCCAGACCGTAATAAACGGCGACGTACTGTCACTCCTGATAGCGTACGACGCGTTACACTGTTCCACTGTTGCGTAAGAGCCGTAGAGGACGCAGATCTGTCCTGCAATGCCATTCAGATGAGGTGTCCATCTTCTCGGGGCGGGGGGGGGGGGTCTGGCTGATGCGACTAGACCCATCTCTTCGTGTTCTACGGGCTTCTGTGAACCATTCTGTACACACCCGTTGCACTGTCGACACACTTCGTCCCACACGAGCAGCAATTTCCCGGATGGATGCATCGCGTTCTCTCACGCCAATAATACGCTCTCTTTCAAACTCACTCATTTGACGGTATGCTTCTCGTTTACGTCTGCGAGGCATCCTACATGTCTGCTCAAGTCACACTGATCCATTACCTTGGGTTTATAGCGACAACGAGAGCCGCTGGCACATTTTACTAGTCGGTGGTGGTGCGCAGATATATCGACGTGGACCTTGAACCTGAGCGCCGACAGGGTTCAAGTGCAAATCATTTTTTCAGAACATACTAACGCACAATGTCCTGTGAATATGAACTTCCTATCTGTAGTCATTCAAGGTGTTCTGGTTTTTATGAACATGAGTTTACTTTCAAGTAATTTTTTCACAACTGTTCTGTACTGTAAGACTGCGGTAATATTTCTGTTCACTGCAACTTGTCCAAAATTGCACGATTCTTACGCATGTTTGGAGATAACGTATTACGCTGATCTCACATTCTGTTGTTACACCACAAATTATGTTCACAAAACAATTACCAACTTGCTATACATCCAACAACATGACCGCTTAGTGGATCAAGAGTCACATTTTCCGTTGAATTGTTTGAGATCACTGAATAGAACACCTAATTAGCATTCCTATTAAATTCAGATCAGTAGCTCACCCAACTTTGAGTTGTAGAATTCACTAATGTGCGGCAGCGCAAAATAGAACGCCGAAATGGATAGTAGACGGTGTCATTTCAACATACATAGAAGTAGTAAAAGTTTCCTATTGCTTTCATTTCGAAATTATCAAAATAACGCATGTGTACAGCGACACCATTGGGTGTCATACTGAGTCGTACCCTGTCGGCCCATAAGAGAATCAGATATGCACTGACTGAGCAAATGTCATGGGATAGCGGAGCACTGGTGCGCAGGTGTGTTTTCTGCGCACCACACGCCCCCTGTGCCAGCGCAGTTGTATAGGAGACCTTGTGAGCAGTGGCTGTGCATGTGACAGACGTAACATGGAACGTCGTCGTGAGCTGACACCGTTCGAACGGTGTATGGTGGTCGGTGCCCGACGGATGGGAAGTGCGATTTCGGAAGTGGTGCGGGAACTCGGCTTTACACGATCAACTGTGTCCAGGGTGTATCGTGAATGGTTGAATGCGGGTGTCACCGTCCACAACAGACGAACGACCGGCCGTCCAAACCCTCGATGACCGTGATCGGCGACATCTGAGACGGATTGTCAACACTGACAGACGGGCAACCGTGCAACAAATCACGGCTCAATTCAACACACGCCATGCTAGACACGTCTCCCAGTGGACAATCGGTATGAACATGGGTTCTATGGGGTATGAGAGCCGGCGCCGCACACGGGTGCCAATGTTAACCCAACGTCATCGGGCACAACGACGCGCATCTGTCGCCTGTCACCAGGGATGGACACTGGAACAATGGCGTAACGTGATATGGTCGGACGAATCACGATTTCAACTGCACCATGCCGATGGGAGGCACCGTGTATGGCGCAGACCACACGAAGCGAAGGATCCCGCCTGCCTCGAAGGTGTGGTCCAGGGCGCTGGTGTCTGTTAAGGTCTGGGGTGCATTTTCCTGGTATGGAATTCGCTCCCTAGTTGTTCTGGAAGAGACTTTGAATGGTACGCGGTATGTTGAGCTGCTCGGAGACCATCTCCATCCATTTTTGGCCTTCCAGCGCCCAGACGGTTCCGCGGTGTTTGAAGATGACAACGTGCCGCCACATCGCTACCACGTCGCCCGGGAATGGTTCCAGGAACATGCAGCGGAGGTCCAACGACTGCCATGGCCACCCAGGAGCCCCGATATGAACCCTATCGAGCATATCCGGGATGTCCTGGAACGTAGGCTCCGTGCCATGGATCATGCACCCACGAACAGACCAGCATTGGCGGCCACTCTGCAAACGATTTGGTTTTCAGCTACGTCTAGAGGACTACCAGGGACTTGTCGACTCACTTCCACGGCGTCTCACTGCAGTTCGCAGGGCTAGAGGAGGCCCCACACGCTATTAAGTGGCTATCCCATGACATTTGCTAAGTCAGTGTACATTTGCCATATTGAATAATTATATCGAGGTGGATTTCAGTCAGGCATTAGAAAAGTAGCAGATTACAGAACAGTTGAAACCGAAAGTCCTTGGAGACGTAAAGTCGCTGTATGTTGCGCGAAGCTTGCTTGCAACCGCGGGAAATTTTCAGCTTTACCAGGAGTTAGCACATCTCGGCACGTGTAGAATTCGTTGGCCATGAGCAGTGTTCAGCCAATTACGAAGCGAGGGTGTGGCTAATATGAATTCTGGACCACGTAGAATTAAAATCCCAAGTTGACCAACATGGATATCTGTGTGAAGAATACATCGATATTGATAAGTCAGTTCTGTTAGTTGATGGGTTTCCACAAGTCTGAGAGTGAGAAATAATGAGTACGTTATAGCAATTATCTGAGTCCTTATTAAGTCATCAGGAGTGTATCTAATATTAATTTTAATTAATATTAATTCATTGTGGGTAACAAGCACGCTGATTGATAGAATATTTGAACATAATGGGAATCCTCTAGCTACAACGGCGTTTGCTATGTTGCTTAAGCGTCCCATTCATCGGGAGTGTTCTTATTGCGTGAGTTGCCGTGAAGTGAACATCGTTCCATACTGCTCTTATCTGTGCGCGAATGCTGCCACGTGGGCAGAAATCTAACAGTGTAAGGTCTTATCGACCAAAAACAATGCATTTATTTGCTGAAGAGTGCTAAGTAAACTGGGTGCAGTGATAAACTGCCAATTGCGCTATGTCGCAAGTTCTTATTCTAAAGTAATAGACGACAATGTCAGCCGCAGACTGGTGATTGAGTGAGAGACGGTCGGTCGTGTATCGCGAAGGACTTTCGTATCGAACCGCGAGCCCTTCTAAATGACTATCTAAACCCTAAACATCTAGTATAGTGAATGTTACGTGTGTTTGTGCTTTTATATTATAGTTGGCATAAATCACAGCTGACAAGGTTTTATTCGGCACGTGCACGGAGAGCGGTGAAGAGGTATTTACTAGAAGTCTTGTGTGCTGCAGTGTACAGGAACTGACATCAATAAGATGCCACCGCCTTTAGAAGAAAGAAGATTGTTTCCATGTGTTGAAAACGTGTTTAAGATGGAGTAGAACACCACCGTAGCAGGGATGTGAACTGCTACCGATGTCCAGGGAGTTGCCAAGATAAGGCGCATAGTTTAATTAAATGGCATGTTATATGAATTACAATTAATACTAGTGAGGCTTAGTGTAGGGATTTTCTTTAATGTAATTTTTGCCGGACGGCATGTGTGCAGTTTACGTTTGTGATGCTGTAAATATGGATAGGAGGGGGTCGCATGATTTCTCTATATTTCTTTTACTTTACGATTAGTTAAATGGGATATTGAGGGAGATGTTAGGATTTATTTTGTTTTTATTGGTGTCAAGTATGCATGTTATCTAGCTTAAGGTTATTCCTATGTTTCTATAGGTTATAAATATAAGGGTTAGATTGCCAAATTCATCCACTTTCCGAGTTACACACTTGCGGCGTTGAGACTAAATTTTATTTTTCTAATTTAGAAAGATTATTAACAGATAGGATGCATGACGCATGTATTTCAGGAGCTGTGACACGTGTGGAGCTGTATATGCAACGTTGACTAGAAAGATTCTTCTAATGTGGGTTGGAAACTTGTGTACAATGATCTGAGAGGGAATCGAACCCAGATTTATAATGAGAAAGGCTGATGAGATAAGATATACAAGAGAATTTAATGCATGCTGAAATATGAAGTTAGTTATGCAGGCAAATGGCATGCCTGATGTTTTGAGAATTGCGTGCAGCGAGAATAGGCCTGCGATTGTATTCTGAGAGACTGAGAATCAGAATTGATGTGAAATTAATGTCAGGCCAGTGAATATGATGTGTGTGTTGAATTTAATAGCATGCTGGCAAGAAGTACGACTGTGTATGTGAATCTCCGAGCGTTGTTGAGATACGAGCTCGCCTTCCAAGTTAGCTTATCAGCCGTATTTTTATAGACAGTGAGAGGTGAGATGTTTCCGTAACACAATCTTTCGAAACAGTGACCAAGGCCTCAGAGCAGTATTTTCTTTTCAGCCTACTGCAAAGCAGGAAATATGTGACAGATGAATGCGCAAATGCAGCAGGGGAACGCAATGTTGCCCATTGCTTTCCACGTGTTCATTAAAGTATATTATTTGTTTTCTCTTACAGGATGGTGTTTTGTGTAATTCATGTTGTTTTGATATGTTGTCTTGTTTAATGGGGAACAGCCCGAGTGCTGAGTGAATGTTTGTGGTCAGTCTAGTTCTTACTAGAGCCTTTGGTGAACCGCGTTTCACGTCGAGTCAGTGTAGTATATAAGTTTTCCCCTACCTGATCCAATGTATATATTTGAGATATTTCAATTATGTTGTGATTATTGTAAATATAGCGTAGGGAAATGTCACTAGTATTTTTCGTAGCTCATATCATGGCCCATTGCGTCTTAATTCTCATTTAAAGATAACTATTGCGGCAACTACCCTGAAATTCAATCCGTATTGTGGTGATACTTAAAATCGGGTATATACTGCATACGAATACGAACAAGAACATTGGACAATAGTGTGAAGTTATTTTGAAGTTCACAAATATTTTGATGTTGGTGATTTTGAATTTTCATTTTATCATTTATTTGTTTTTGCGTAATTAACGATTGTGGTCCACATTCATTTCAATTTCATTCAATGCAAATTTCATACTCGTTTATTTGGAATTTTTATTTGTTATAGTATGATTCGGGGTTATTTTATGGAATAAACTAATCTTACCCCATATCAGTGTTTCTCATTCGAGATAAACCTCCATTATTCCTGTCATAATACTTAGAGATAAGTTATAAACTCCAACATTTAGACACCCTCCACAATCTACCCACTCTGCCCAACCCTGAGTTAGTCGGATGTTTAATCAGGAAATGGAGACATCGTCCTAGAGGGTTATTACCCCGGGGTACGGTACAATACGACGAGTCCGCAGACGATTTAGGGCTCCTCACATTGTATTTTTCAAGTATTTCAGTTAAAATATCGTAGGTGAATTTTCCTTGCTTCAAAATGAACATGCACGAGTGACGCAGGGAAAAATAATATTGACAATTAACAATATTTATTTCATCAGCGATATGTTCCGTTTTATAGTTTGCTTCTTCGCACTATCACAGTCTGTACAAGATGCTAAGATGTAACGGGCCAGGATGAAGAAATATTAAAACATAAGATGATTTATCACAGATTTCCTGGAATTGTAGTCGGTTATGTAAAAGTATTGTCAGAATGATTGATACCGTCTGATATGGTACCGTACAGTATGTTCTCTCACTCACGACACATGTCGTTGAGTACAATCATCTTGCCCAAATAAAATAAACATTCCCCATTAGTTCTGTTTTACATCGATGATAAATTGTCTAAACTGAAGTTCTCTAATGCATTTACAGTGATTTAAGAATTATTTGAATACACAAGAGCCAGTTACTTAAATTGTCTCACGTGTCATTTATTCGAATATTTATTCAAGCTATTGTTTCAATGGCTGAGGAGTGCATCTCACTTGTCTTTGTAAGATACATAATTTTTAATATATTCCTTATTGACTAGTGTATGATATTTCTAACCTTTATGACTAAACATTGAAGCGGAAAAGCACTGACCACCCTACTTTAGTTGTCTCTAGCTGGGCATAATTAACAATTTCCTGTATTTTGCTATAACCACGTAACTAACATGATCCCACTACCCTCGCAGATGGATACTCATGACGCGAAGAGAATTAATATCGAAAGGATGTAAGACAGAAAAGGTAGGAGATTAGTTTGACTCACAGCGGAGAAGTTAAGATGTCCGCATCACCGATTTTTTTCAAACTTCGTAGGTTGGTAGTTCTACATCACAAAAACACACTGGCAAAGTAGTAGCGCGCAACTCTCATGAATTTTCGAAAAAAGCTATTTTGAAAATGTCGAAAAAAGTTAGGAGAGGTTTAGCATGCCAGGTACCATCATGCGAGAGACTGTGGCGAGGTGGTCGAGTGGTTAAGGTTCCCCATCTCAGTTATAAATGTTACGGAGATATCCGTGGTAGTTAGAGGTGAAAGAAGGTGCGGGCTGGAATAGGTCTCAACTACAAAATTAAAGTTAATTTAAAACTTTAACAAAGGTTATATTTTCTTTTCAAAATCAACAAATAACAGAGTATAACAGGTACCAAGTAGCAGATCAACAAATTAACAAATTAAAGTTCGTTACAAGATTTGGGCTTCGAGCCCCAAGTTTAATTTCTGAGCTCTCAGCTCACAACCACAATTGCTAAAGGGCAGAAAACCCCTAAGTACAAGAAGCACTTGCTCCTAATTACAATGTTAAGGAAAAGAGCAGACCCGCTCTCAATTTTACAAGCCTATCAAAGGCTACAACAAACTTCACTTCTATCTGCCCATAAGGCACACAAGGAAACAGGGGTAATTAATACCCAACCTAAGGGGCCTTCGCATGAAGAAAACAAAACATCAGGTTAAGTTACTGGCCCGAAGTACAGAAGGGATTGGAGGCGTGAACTTGCACTCCTAAATACACTTTTAAAACCTAAGTGGCTCTAGGCCGAAACACAGGGGCTAATCCCAAGCTAAGGAGGTGACTCGTATGAGAAACTTCAATATTTTAAGGAAGAGAAGAAACGGTTATGAAAACGTAGTCACCTCAATTTCCAAATGAAAGGGAGTTCGAGAGGGTAAAGCACTCTCTATCCCCGCTTTACAGTAAAAGAAATTTATAGATTTTACATAGACAGAAAAGAATTTACATTTTAAAAAGGTAGGTTACATACTAAAGGTTTCGAACCCTCCCCGAGAGTTAAACTGCTGAGCTAGCAAGAAATGAAGATGTTAACAGGCCATTACCTTGTAGATGAACTGCTGCTTGAAGAAAGAGGCGCTTCCCGCCCCTTCTACATTTCCACACACACACACACACACACACACACACACACACACACACACACACACACAAAGTTAGATGTTACTAAAGTGGCACCGAGACAAGAAAATCAGCAGTTTATATACCCTCGTGGAACATTCGAGACCTTTCAGGAATGAGTAGACACACCCTTTCGCTTTTATTGGATAGCTTAGAGCAACATATCTATGTTGAAGAAGACGTACATGATTGGAAATAAATTAAAGAAATTTGGGATTGGCTAAATTCAAAACAGGCGGATAGAAAGGATTAATGTTGCCAACGCAAAGATAACAGAACAAAATATAGTAAAAACAAAATTTATGAATACTAAATTTCTTCAAGAAGGTTCATTCCTCCGCACCAGAGTGCGTAATCATAGTTTTTAGTAGAGACATCTGGTAGAGAACGTCCACACTTCTTGATCAAATACAAACATTTTTTTTTTCTATTTGCTTTACGTCGCACTGACACAAATACAAACAAAAACACATCAAACTTCACACAGAGCTATCTTCGGAGAAACTGTTGAGTTAATACAGTTTGTTAAAGTTCAGGCTTTCTCCTGTAGAGGAGTTTCAACTGGCGCAATATTTGAACTAGCGGCGTGGAGGTGTACCGCCCGGTACAATAAAGATGGTGAGTTCGAGTCACGCTTCTACCCCCACCCCTTTCCCCCTTTTTCACCTATTACATATTTATTTTCTTCTATTATTGTCAAAATAGATTTTAAAATTTTCTTTCCCAATAATTCGGCTTCTTGTGTAATCTCTACATAGTCGCCGGAATCCAGTAAGCGATTTATACAAAAAACGTGCTCGACGTCAACCATGGCCCTTTTCAACTGCTTATTTGTTGTTTGCTCTCTCGGGAACTCGTTTGCACTTTGCGTAGCTTTACATTCAAAAACACTTTCGTTCGAACATAATTCAACATGCGACATCTCCATGCCGATCGAACTCGTAAGTACGTCTGGTTACATCTCTCTCACACAACCGTTTTCGAACATTTCTGAGAGTTGCGCGCTACTACTTTGCCAGTGTGGTTTTGTGATTTAGTACTACCAACCCTCAAAGTTTGAACAAAATCGGCGATGCGGACATCATGACCGCCCCTTGTCAGCTGTGAGTTTTCGAGTGAAAACAAAAACGGAAAAGAAACTTCGTAGCTTTACACTCTCGTTGATATGTTGATTATAGCCACGGGATCTCCAGCCTTACGTGGAATCCGACCCATAGCGATGAGACTTCATTTCAGAAACTTCCCGAGCACTGCCTGGGACTACAACCACGATCGCTATGGTGACGGCCCTAGTGACCTTTTTCATACACCTCTAGCTGTGAGCCCTGAGACGTGCTGCCGACAGGCAACTAAAGACTAACACTATATGTACAATCACAGTCGCAAAATAAAAGCGCATGTTGTATAAGTTCTTCGCAGGTACATTTTTCTCAGAAACAATAGAACCTATAGGTAAAGTTTGTTATGGTTATCCATAGGGTTTGTATTAACATGGGAAGTGAATTATATTTTGATAACTAAAATTAAATGTGATAGAATTTAAATGCAGCGAGCATACAATAACTTGCACTCCTTCAAAGCGACTAGACAACGGACAACAGAAAACTTCACAACTGTTAATAGTTATCAGGTGGGAGGATGTACTACTGTAAGGATTATGAAAAAAAATTCTTCAAGAATGCCAACAGTATGTAACAGTCATCGTGGTTATTTTTAATATTACAAAGTAAAGAAACCCCTGTGCAGGTCATGGAGGCCATTGGAGAAGCGCAAGAAGACATAACAAACCGTAACCGCGGAATTAAATTAACCTACCAACCTCAGGGCAATGGTTCCGCTCCAGAAGTGGATAATAACAATAACAATAATAACAATAGTTTTACGTCTCGCTAACTACCGTTCGTGTTCTCGGAGACGCCGAGGTGCCAGAATTTTGTCAGGGTACTTTTACGTGCCAGTAAACCTACCGACACGAGGCTGACGTATTTGAACACCTTGAAAATACCACCGGACTGAGCCAGGATCGAACCTACCAAGTTGGGGTCAGAAGACCAGTGCCTCAACAATCTGAACCACTCAGTCCGGCTCCAGAAGTGGAAATCTACCAGTGGATCTATTTTCTTACATTTTTGGACTCATTGACGTGAAATCAAAACTACGTCCTTCCGGGTGAATGAGCAAGCCCTTCAACGTCTCGGCTAGGCAGTCCCTGGTAATTTCTAAGCTCATCTTAAGATTTGAATTACAATTTCAAAACAGTTCCGACAGGCAGCACATTTATCTAAGTCAAGTAATTGTATCTACAACCTACTTCATATCTGAGGAAGTAGTCGTATAAAAGATGCAATATTCGACGTAAAAAACAGCAGGTCATTGAAACAACCCATCCTATTCTTAAAATAACGATCGAAGCCTATATCCATATCGGGAATGTGCGTTGGTTGGTCTGTCAGATTCACCGTTATTGGTTCGATTGGTTCGTATTAATAAGCAATTTGTTTCCAGTGCATAAAGGATTTAAATGATATTTCGTGCATCAGTAACAAATGACAGAAACAAGAGGACAACTAATTTCTTATTTCCACCTCATTACGTTGGAAGAGCTTCACTGAAGCGTTTCAAGTCCTGTTTTTTAATTAAATACGCAACCCCAGTGACAAAAACCTATGTATACATAAACATTTAAGTCTTATTTAAATACAGGCATACATCTTCATTATAGAACTTTATGCCTTTCAGTGTTCAGTCTGAATATACTCAACGCCGCCACAACTAGGTCTGTGGCCACGTTTACTTCTATACCCCTCATCTATAAATCATTAGAAACCGAGTCTAACAATCGTCGTATTGGTCTCCCTCTACGTCTCTTACTGTCCATGGCAGAGTCCCATTATTCTCCTACACAACCTCTTCTCCATTCGCCTTAGATGACCCCTCCATTGAAGCCGGTTTACGCGTACAGCTTCATCAATCGAGTTCATTCCTAAGATAACCTTTAACTCCTCATTCAGAGTACCCCCTGCCATTGTTCCCATCTGTACCAACCATAATTCTCGTTTATGTCTTACTTCTAACATAAAAGTAATTCGGTGTTCACCCTACTTTCACTCCCGTGCAGCAAAGTTAGTCTGAAAACAGACCGGTGTAAAGATAGTTTCGTCAGGAAGATTACTTCCTCCTAACATAATTATGTTCATCGCAATTGCGAATTCATTGTACTAGCCTGGTTGCACCTTGAACCAATCTCACAATATTACCATCCTAGGAGAATTCATATCCTAAATACCTCTTCCATCATTGCATTCCCAACCTCACATTCAGTTCCCTTAGGTTTCTTTCCTACTGACATCACTTTAATATTGGGAAGGTTAATTTTCAAATCATACTCATAGCACATATTTTCAAGTTCCATTAAGACTAAGACGTCAGCATAGGCCAAACTGTTCATTATATTTCCACCGAACTGAATCCCTACCTGCCACTTTATGCCTTTCATTAGGTAATCCATGTAAACTATGAACATCAAAGGTGAAAGATTATAGACTTGTCTTACGCCTGTATGTACCTTGAACCACGACTCGTTCTACCATCTCGTAGCCACAAGAACTATCTGTATCGGTGCGACGTAAAGACACTAGCATTCTACCATCAATTCTCAACGCACCTTCATTGTCACCATAAATGTATCTGATTGCTTTTAATAATCTACACATGATCCCATAGTCCTCCAGTAAGGCTAACAACATTTCTCTCGGTACTCGGCCATACGCCTTATCTATATTTATGAAATATTACTGTTTATTCCTAACATAGTATTTTTCAGTTACCTGACGCATACTACAAATCTAATCCTGGCAGCCCCTCTGTGGTCTGAAACCACACTCGTTTTCATCCAACCTACTCAACAACTGATTGTATCCACACCCCCACCATACCCCACCCCCCAACCTCCTCAATCCCTCCAAAATGCCAGTGAACACTTTGCCTAGTGTAATTATCAATGAAATACTTCGATATTTCTTGCAATCCTTCCTGTTCCCTTGCTTAGGCTATAGATAGGTGCAATTACTGCTTTCGTCCGAACAGAAAGTACCTTGCTAACATTCCATGCTAGTCTTATTACTCTATGAAGCCATTTCATCGCTATCTTTCCACCACATTTCATATCTACTTTCAGCTATATCTGCAGCTTTATGTCAACTCAGTTTATTTACCATCCTTTCCTCTTCATCAAGCGTAATTTCACCAACGTCATTATCCTCCCATTGAGCTCTGTTGTTCGCGACGTCAACAGAAAAAATTCCTTTTAAGCTGACAAGATTTTCAAAATATTCCTTCCACCAGTCCAATGATTCCCTAGGATATACTAGGAATTCGCCTGATTTATCAAAAACTCTTTTCATTTCCTTTTTCCCCTCCCTCTGTAAGATTCTTTATTACTGTCCAGGAAGGTTTCCCTGCCGCTTGACCTAGCCTTTCCAGGTTATTACCGAAATATTCCCACAACTTCTTCGATTTAACAATTATTTGTTTTTATCTGTTTCTTCCATCTACGTGCAAGTCCCTGTCTGCATCAGTCCTTGTTTGGAGCCATTTCTGATAAGCCTTTCTTTTACGTCTACGAGCAGTTCTCGCTTCAACATTTCACCAACATTTTCGCATTTTCCCATCTTTACACCAGTTGCTCCTGGACATTCCCTTGCTGTTTTCACTACAGCATCCCTGTACGCCACTCTTTCTCTTTCTATATCCTGAACCTGCTTACTGTCTTTTGTTTGGAACTTTTCACTAATCATATCCGTGTACTTCTGTCTAGTTTTCCCGTCCTGGAGATGTTCTATCATTACTCGTCTCCAGACACATTTCACTTTCTCTATCCTAAGCCTAGAGATACTTAGTTCACTGTAGATGATATAGTTGCCTGTATAATAAAAATCCCAGGAATACCCGCACATTCCTAACATATTTCCTGAAATCAGTGTCATTTATGGATCTATTATGGAACCTTATGGATCTGGTGCCCTTAACCTCCCATGTGTAGCGGTGAATAGCTTTATACCTGAAGAATGTATCCGTAACTGCCAATCCTATACTAGCACAGAATACCAATAAATGCCTCCTATTCCTATTACCTTCCACATCTTCCCCAAACTTACCCATCACATTTTCGTATCCTTCAGTTCTATTTCAAACTATTTAAATATCATAAAAAGTGTCTGACCTAACGTATTTACACGAATGAAGATAGGGATTTACTACAATGTGCATCAGTGAGTTGAATATCGTGAACACAGAAAGAGAAGAAATTGTGTTAGCCGCGGTGAGCGAGACACCGGGGATGTGGAAGAAGATATTTTATTACAAAAAAGACAAAATATACAAGTAAACAAGAAACATTTTACTCTTCTCAAGATCGTTCTGGTAAGTTAGAGTAGAGAGCATGGAACACAAAACAGAAAAAAGAACACGGCAAATCCTATAAGAACGTTAACAGATTTAACTGTTCGATTCCAGTGAATATTTAGTAAATTTAAGGTTCGCGGAATAAGATTTCAAACTAGTAATATAGTGCGGGATATTTTAGTATCACAAGTTAGCAGTATTCTCGAATTTCTAGAACGAGATTTATCACCACGGTTGTTATCAACTGAAAATAAAAACAAGAAAAATTGTAAGTGCCAAATATTATGTTTTGCAACAAAATATTTCAACACATTAGGGATTCTAGAAGGAGCTGTGGTCGGTCACCAATTAGAAAACCGTTAATTCATGACTCCTATAAACTACTGGCAAACGCAAAGGATCAGTGCAAATGAATCAACACTAATTCCTCAAAGAACTGATCCACTCACTTCCATGTGTTCCATTATATCTACAGAGATGACCCATATGTAACAACTCAGTAGTGAACATGAAAATGTAATTTACAATAACTCTGGGCACGCCAACTCTTAATGATAAGGCTTAGGTATATAACCAAACAAAGTCACAGTCATCTTTATCTTTGATACCAAGCAGAGCTCACATGATATTTTGAAACACATTCAATGCATGCATTTTGAGTACTATAACTGAAAGAATGAGATGCATATTTTCCTATCTCCAGTCCTGGAAATAATGAGCATTCAATAGGTCAATTACGGGTTCCGTTCTCGGCTACACCTATCTGAAATCTGCTCATGAACTCTCCTTACTGGACGCACTAAAATGGAAATATTTAAAAGTATTTTAGTGTATGATTACTACAGAGTCCGCCCCGCAATTTTAGTAACAGGAGGCACCACTACTCTGTGTCGCACACGAAATGACTGTTCTTTGTTTAATATCGAGGTTTCCACTAGTAGCGCTGAGGTAAATAGAAGAGCACTGCTGCCAACTGTTGGTTGTTGGTTTGATACACAAACAAATAGTAAATAGACAGGCAGCGCCCTATCTCGTAGCAATGGTGCAAGTGAAGTCGGAAACTTGCGGCCGCCGCCATCTTAAGTCACTACATATCCACTGTAAACATGTATGTTGCCGTATTACGTGCAGTTTTGGTTTATGTTGTTTTGATGTATATTGCACATTAATTCTTCGGCAAATTACTGTGTGGCAGAATGGTGAACACCTGCGTGGTGTTTGGGTGTGGTTTTTCCTATTCACGACGCAGGAAGAAGGAAGGAATAGGAGCAATACACTGGTAAGTGGCTTACATGTACACTTGTCTGCTTATGAATGCAATTAAATTCAATATTAAAGATGCCTAATTATGTAGTAGACAGATCACTTCCTTTCGATATAAATTTGTTGGCGTTAGTCCCCTTGTGTTGGAGTGTGGCATACAGAATAATAATCATTACAACAACAACAATAATAATAATAATAATAATAATAATAATAATAATAATAATAATAATAATAATAATAATAATAATAATAATAATAATAATGTCCGCCTCCGTGGTGTAGTGGTTAGTGTGATTAGCTGCCACTCCGAGAGACCCGGGTTCGATTCCCGGCTCTGCCACGAAATTTGAAAAGTGGTACGAGGGTTGGAATGGGGTCCACTCGGCCTCGGGAGGTCAACTGAGTAGAGGGGGGTTCGATTCCCACCTCAGGCAACCTCGAAGTGTTTTTCCGTGGTTTCCCACTTCTCCAGACAAATGCCGGGATGGTACCTAACTTAAGGCCACGTCCGCTCCGGCCCTTCCCGTTTCCTTGAACATCCCTTCCAATCTTCCCATCCCCAACCAAGGCCCCTGTTAAGCATAGCAGGTGAGGCCGCCTGGGCGAGGAACTGGTCCTCCTTCCCAGTTGTATCTCCCCGACCCAATGTCTCACGCTCCAGGACACGGCCCTTAAGGAAATGGAGGTGGGATCCCTCGCTGAGTTCGAGAGAAACGGCAACCCTGGAGGGTAAACGGATTAAGAAAGAAAATAATAATAATAATAATAATAATAATAATAATAATAATAATAATAATATTTGGTTATAGGTCAAGTTTTGGTTTTGTTAGTAATTGAATAATAGTGGTCTCAATCCCTTCTAATTTTTAAAGATATATTCTAAGACTGTCAAAATTAATGTTAAAAGTAGGGTGAAAGGATTGGTAAGCTTGTATCAAACGAAATAGTTGTTAGGTTTATTATCAAAGAATATTATTAAATGTATCTCAGGATTTGTGGTAAAGATATTAGTCAATTCTCGACACTGTGACCCTTGTAAGAAAGCAGTTGTACATAAAAGAAAATACTTATCCATTCATTTCTTTCAAGAATAGAGATAATCTGTATGTTTCTACGAAAGATGTTCGTGTGTGCAAACTTACTGAGATGTATTTCGGAGAGAATACATCTAATGCTTTACGCTGAATTGTGAAAGGGAACGTACTAATGAAGTCACAGCTCAGTCGTATGAATTTTTTTTATTGTTTTCAGTTTAAGCTCACATGCTTTAGATCTAAATCCAAATGACACGCACGTATATCGCCTAAGTGTAATTTCATCACTCTACTTGAAAATACGTGTGAACTATGGTGTAAGATAATTTCGTGTGGGTATTTCTAGCCGGGTGCAGCCCTTGTAAGGCAGACCCTCCGATGAGGGTGGGCGGCATCTGCCATGTGTATGTAACTGCGTGTTATTGTGGTGGAGGATAGTGTTATGTGCGAGTTGCAGGAATGTTAGGGACAGCACAAACACCCAGCCCCCAAGCCAATGGAATTAACCAATAAAGGTTAAAATCCCCGACCCGGCCGGGAATCGAACCCAGAATCGTCAGAACCGAAGGCCAGTACGCTGACCATTCAGCCAACGAGTCGGACAATCATGGTGTAAGAGACTTGAATGGAAACAGATTTGACCATAGATCGATCTAAAACAGGTGGCTATATTTTTATTTTATTTTTTGCAAGCTGCTTTACGTCGCACTAACATAGATAGGTCTTATGGCGACGAAGGGATAGGAAAGAGTTATGAGTGGGAAGGAAGCGTCTGTGGCCTTAAGGTACAGCCCACGCATTTGCCTGGTGTGAAAATGGGAAACCACGGATAACCATCGTCTGGGCTGCAGACAGTGGGGTTCGAACCCACTATCTCCCGAATACTGGTCGCATTTAAGCGACTGCAGCTATCTAGCTCGGTGGTGGCTATTTTTAAGCATTTGTAAATTGATATACCGGTACCAGTGTTCCTTTTTCCTTAACAGTAAAATAAAGGACCTAATAGTTCTAGTTAATCAGAATTATTGCTATTATTTCTAAGTGCTTTTAATTATTTGAATTATCTCCTGTCCAAAATTCCCGTTTCAGCTACTATTTTGCATTAATGCATCGGGGTAGTGTAGTGACGTAAGATGGTGGCGGCCGCTCGCTTCCGGCTTCAGAATCCTGTTGCTCATTGCCAGTTTAAATCTATATGTCTGGTTTGATATGGCTGTCTTTTTTCTTGCCGTGCGGACAGAATGCGCGGCGGCGACATATAAAGCCTCTTCAAGGGAGTGTACCCCGAAGGGGCCTCTGTTCTCATGACAGACTGGACTGAATGTACAAAAATACGTTACAGCTACTAAATGACTTTTTTTGCCGTAAGCCCAGAGATTAAAGGAGTAATTGAGAAAGTGTAAGGTTATCATCCGACGCCATGACACGTTCAAACCTCGCGGGCCTCTTTAGCCTTTTTCTTCTGCAGTGGTTCGTAACGAAAACTGTCTCTTCATTGGTGAGAATGACGTCTAATCTTCGATATCTCTGCCAATGCCCGTGATCCTTGGCAGAAGCAATGAACTGGACCATTACTTTAAGTTATAATCGTAAACATAACTTACTTCTAAGGGTGGATGTGTTGGTCCCTGGCAGGCGTAATGAACACATCTCACCTCCAGAATCATTTCTAGGTGAGAATAGCAGCATTGAAACGAACATGCTATTTTATAATCCATGCGGGCAGGACTTATTTCTACCGATTATAGATGCTACTAATATTCCGCAGGGTTATTCATGAAGAGTTATGAGGAGTACTTTGGTTCACTGCACCGTAAGAAAATCGATACATTTGTAAATGAAACGAACATATTTGGTTTAGGAGATACCGCAACGTATATCAAATGATGACCAGCTTAATTCCTGGTGACCGAGCCCCATAGCTGCAATCGCTTAAGTGCGGCCAGTATCCAGTAATCGGGAGATAGTGGGTTCGAGCCCCACTGTCGGCAGTCCTGAAGATGGTTTTCCGTGGTTTCCCATGTTCACACCAGGCAAATGCCGGGGCTGTACCTTAAATAAGGCCACGGCCGCTTCCTTCCACTTTCTAGGCCTTTCCTCTCCCATTGTCGCCATAAGACATATCTGTGTCGGTGCGACGTAAAACGAAATAGCAATAATTCCTGGTGGCAAAGGCGATCAGCCAGAGAGTTGACCACATAGCGCCAACTTTACGAGCAGACCCTTACAAGGGTGCATGCGGAGATGGGACTTGTTTCTCCTTTAGTACTGAAGAACGTTGAATGATATATTTTAAAGGATCACTGAGCTGCTGTGAGCTGAGCATAGAGAATGTGATCTAGGCCTTACGGAGGAAGTGATATTACCATTGAACACACAGTCAAGTCACGTGGATCACATTAGGTCTTCGGTTAAAACAGTAACACTTTGACCGTTGTTTCACAAACATTATGTGAGAAGTATATTCATTAAAATTCTCTGGTGTATACTGAGAAATATCATGGTTATCAACGCCATGCAGCACAAAATTTACTTTTTTTTTTCTAGTTGCTTTACGTCGCACCGACACAGATAGGTCTTATGGCGACGATGGGACAGGGAAGGGCTAGGAGTGGGAAGGAAGCGGGCGTGGTCTTAATTAAGGAACAGCCCCAGCATTTGCCTGGTGTGAAAATGGGAAACCACGGAAAACCATTTTCAGGGCTGCCGATAGTGGGGTTCGAACCTACTATCTCCCGAATACTGGATACTTGCCGCACTTAAGCGACTGCAGCTATCGAGCTCGGTCAGAATTTACTATACGCTTCCACGATCCTCTATTTGTAGTTAGCTTCTGTGACCTCCTCCTCCATTTGCTTAAACAATTCTACAACCGAAGCCGGTTTATGCGTACAGCTTCAATTGCATTCATTCCTAACTTAGCCTGTATCTCCTCATTCCGAGTACCATCCTATCACTGTTCCTACCTGTCTGTACCAGCTATCATTCTCGCTACTTTCATGTCTGTTACTGCTAACTTATGAAGAAGATATCCTGAGCCCACCCAGTTTTCACTATCGTAAAGCGAACAGACAGATGTAAAGATACATGTAGTTTCGTCCGGGAGCCGACTTCTTCCTTACAGAATAATGTTGATCGCAACTGCGAGTTCACTGCATTGGTTTTGCTGCACACTGAATCGATCTCTCTCACTATTCAGCCATCCAGGGAGAATACAGATGGCCGAGTGAGTTGGCTGTGCGCTTAGGTTCACGTAGCTGTAAGTCTGCATTCGGGAGATGGTGGGTTCGAATCCCACTGTCGCCAAACCTGAAGCTGGGTTACCGTGCTTTCCCATTTTCACACCAGGCAAATGCTGGGGCTGTACCTTAATTAAGGCCACGGCCGCTTCCTTCCCAATCCTAGCCCTTTCCTTGCCTGAATGAAAGCTCACTGCTGCGCGCACCTAACCACACGGCGGGGTTATTACAATGCATATTGTTGCCGGGCTGCGTAGCTCAGACGGTCCTTCTGACTCCAAGCTAGAAGGCACGATCCTGGCTCAGTCCGGTGGTATTTGAAGGTGCTCAAATGAGCCAGCCTCGTGCCGGTAGATTTACTGGCGAGTACTAGAAATCCTGTGGGACAAAAACCTGGCACCTCAACGTCTCCGAAAGCCATGAAAGTAGTTAGTGGGACGTAAAACCAATACCTACTTATTTATTTTGTCCTCTGATACGGCTTTTTTTCTGTAAATTTTACGAAACCCTTCGGCCTAAATTTTTCTTAGCCTATCCTGCTAAATTATGGTTACAACTTGCAACTGCCCAGAGATTCACCCCTCTTATTTTAAGCTTGTTTTCATTTCACGTTGTAGTTTGGGGCGATCGCCTGTTTGAGTGGATTAATGGTAAGATTTTGGAATAATGTGTTTAGGGGAGTTTGCATCCTGGCCGCGTTATCCACTCCACCTACCGGTTCAATGTATGCCTCCTCGGTCCCGTTCCCTGATACGGGGTCTGGGATGAGGGGAGATGTAATTAGTTGGCATGCTTTACGGCCGGATGGCCTTCCCTACGCCAACCACAGCTGAGGAGCTAATGAAGATGAAATGAAAGATGGTGAGTGAAATTGGGTAAGGAGGTGGAAGGAATCAGCTGTGACCTATGAATAGGAACTGTCGCAGCATTTGCGTGGAAGTGAAAATGAGAAACTACCGAAAAATCATTCTCAGGACAGGTGATGGTGGGGTCCGAACCCACTCGTCTTCGGAATGCAGAGCTTGGCCGTAGCGCGTTAACACGTGCGACCACTCTGCTCAGCACTACCTGGTTCATTAGACTGAGCTGAATTGGACTACCTTGATTATTGTCCGCACCTCTGGCCTCTGACTGCTAGCTTTCACCTTTGAAATGATTATCTCAATCCTAAGGCTAAGTCTCGGCGTGTGGTGTACTTGTGATTTTATATGTTATCTTACCAGAAATACCTTGCTTGCTTCACACAAGGATCATGTGACTTCACTGATCTTTGTAGCTTCTGTAAATTTATATATATATTTATTTATTTATTTATTTATCTATCTATCGAGCGGAGTGGCCACACGTGTCAACGCTATATGCCTATGTAGCCAAGCTTTGCACTAGCGAAGCGAGTGGGTTCGAACCCCACCGTCGGCTTTCCCGAGAATGTGTTTCTATGGTTTCGCATTTTCACTTCCAGGCAAATGCCCGAGCAGTTCCTATCCATAGGCCACAGTCGATCCCTCGCACCTCCTTGCCGAATTTCCTTCACCACCATTTATTTCCATCTTCATTAGCTCCTTAATGGAGGTTGGCGTCAAGGACTCCTGGCCATAGAAACATACCATATGAATTCATCTCACCTCATCCCCAACCCCGTACCAGGAAACGAGACTAAGGGATAGACAGACATATATTCATTCTATTTTGACCGTCGTATTTTCGTAGTTTGGGATTAGAGTTTGTTTAGGTGGGCAACCCCCAAGGTCCCGTGTACGCGTCATCTGCCATTTTTTGGTTAATATTTTCTTTGTTATTTTTCTAGAATGTATTACTGGTGGGATTCATGTTTGATCTGCTTGTTTTAAAACTCCTCGCTCTTCACTGCAAAACCACTTGTACCTTTTTTAACTTTGAATTTTAATTTGTATACTAGCAATGATGCCTCTAGTGGCTACAATCGTAACTTCTGGATTTTCGTGTGAAATTAATAAGTGCGACTATGAAAAAAAAAGAACAAACACAAGTCCGTACAAGTACTGTCCCTCTTACAGGAAGGTTCACAGGACTGTCCGGATTCCGCAGTAAATCTTCCTACGCATTTCAGCTCGATTCCATGGCTCAGGCGGCAGCGCGCCGGCTTCTCACCGCTGGGTTCCGTGCTTCACATCCCGGTCACTTCATGTGAGATTTGTGCTGGACAAAGCGGAGGCGGGACAGGTTTTTCTACGGGTACTCCGGTTTTCCCCTGTCATATTTCATTCCAGCAACGCCCTTCAATATTATTTCATTTCATCTGTCATTCATTAATCATTGCCCCAGAGGAGTGCGACAGGTTTCGGCAGCCGGCACAATTCCTATCCTCGCCGATAGATGGGGGCTTCATTCATTCCATTTCTGACCCGGTCGAATGACTGGAAACAGGCTGTGGATTTTCATTCCTTTCTTCAAAGACAAGCCGCGAACTAAGTTGAAGAATACTTCTCTACCCCGAATTTCTTACCACAGGAAGTGAATGTTCGAGTCGTAAGGTACTAGACAACGACACATAACAAGCTATGTTAGGTAACACGATTATGTCACTGGGTAACTGCCAATAGAGGGAGTAACCAAATACAATGTGCTGCTGATTATTATCTAAGACAATGTCGTTGCGCAAAGCCCAGGGACTACCTAAATGAATTATTAAAAGAGAGTGAAGAGAATGAGTGGTTGACATCATTACAGTGGACTAGGACACTGAAGTACACAACGGAATTCAATGGCTTCCTTCGTGCATTAATGATAATTTCGTAAGGCTATTTCTAGCCGTGTGCAGCCCTTGTAAGGTAGACCCTCCGTTGAGGGTGGGCGGCATCTGCCACGTGTGGGTAACTGCGTGTTATTGTGGTGGAGGGTAGTGTTATGTGTGATTTGCAGGGATGTTGTATAACACAAACACCCAGGGAATTAACCATTTAAGGTGAAAATCTCCAACTGGGCCGGGAATAGAACCGGGGACCCTGTGGATCAAAGGCCAGCACGCCAACCACTTAGCCATGGAGCCGGAAACTTGAAGCATTAAAACTGTTCGACAGTAAACTCTTGTACGGAACTCGCTCTTGAATGGGCTTTTAAGCTTGCTTATATTCTCATTGCACAGGTCAGAGATGAACTACTACTACTACTACTACTACTATTACTACTACTACTACTACTATTATTCTTTTCCCACGCCCTGGTAGGGTCACGGGTGTGAACTGTAGCACACTTGGGCTTAGCCCAGTTTTACAGACAGATTCCATTCCTGAACTCAACCTTATGTGAAGGGATATATTCACTATTGCTTCTTTCAGCGGCGGTTGGTTGTGTGATGTGTCAATGGGTTTATGAAACGGGGGGCTGGAACAAACATAAATCCCTGTCCCCGAACCAGAGGAATTAACCAAACGGGATTACAATTCGCAACCCACCCGTGAATCGTACTCGGCACCCTCTGAACCGACGGCCACGCTGTCCATTCAGCCAAGGAATTTGTGTCTCTCAAAAAAGATTGGTACTTCCGAAAACCCATAATGGATGTTCAACAATTGTTTACTTGTGGTAGTCTCAGTCTTGTGCTGCAATGGCCAGATGATCAGCACAGAGGAATAATAATGGTTTTACTTCCCACCAAATACTTATACGATTTCCGGAGAAACCGTGAGTGTCCGAGATGTTGTGACGCAATTCTTTTACGTGCCAGTAAATCTAACGATACGAGGCTAATTTACCTACAGGGCACCTTCAAATACCATAGGACTGAATCAAGATCTAACCCGCCTACTTGGCTCAGAAGGCCAGCGCTCTACCATCTTAGCCACAGCCCGACCTTTGTTACACTTCTTTCGTGTGACGCACCCCCGGGGATGTACATAGTCCTGAGGTTCACACAGCCTACAGCAAAAATGAGTACCAGGTTAATTCCTGGGGGCAAAGGCGGCCGGGCGTAGAGTTAGCCACTCTACCCCACTAAGTGCCGAGTTTACAGATAGTGGAAGCCTTTACCTTCCACCCCTCGAAGGGTCTTCACTTGACTGGTATCTCTCTCCACCCCGTCAGTAGATTTCGTTTCGCTACCTCTAGAAATGAAGTAATAGCTCTAAACGTATATTTCAATAGCACGTATTTTGAGCGGAGCCGGTACGCCGGAGGGTGAGGGATGGGGCGACAATCCAGGGTGCTGTTAATACACACTTACTCGCAAAACTTCGTTGAGTTACGTGCAGCAGCATCTTTAATTTAGTAAATTAAGACCCTGGCACGCCAATTAGCAAGTTCAGAGCAGCAACACTAAACCTTCAGATACGTGCTTCTCAGGGCTTACCGGGTGACAAAAATACATTCATTTTATTTCTTCCTGCCTAGGAAGTTTATGAGGATGATTATGTTCGGTACTTAGAAAAGCAATCCTCTCAATCATTATGATCATTAACTTTAGGAAGTTTGAAGCAACGGATGAGCTCCCCAATACACTTAGATTTTACCCGTGGCCCAAAATCCCGGGCTATCGAGACGACTTCTATCCAGCTTGATGGCTTGCAGGCTCTGGAGGGATATGTAGTCAACGTGACGCCATCTTCAGCAGTATAGTCCGGCTCTGCAGCCAGTTGGTCTCACGAAACTGATTTAAACCCCGTCTCAGGCCTTGAAGCATAATGAAAATCTTTGGATTGGCCAGGGACTCGAAGCCGACACTCTGGGTAGGAGGGAGGCACAATACTCCTACACCACGGCCCTGGCACATTTCGGCTGATTATTAAAAAATTTTGCGGCCAAGACGCACAAAGATATGCCACAGTACTGGAGCCAACAGGAGAAACCACACATATTCCGGCGTGACTGGTATCGTTATTTGTATTAAGTGAAGTGTCACGTTTTGAGTGTCTCATGCATCGGTTTTGTTGGGGACGAGGATGTAATATGTCAATGGCAATCGCATGCAATAACAGGTGTATTCTTAGGGATAATCCCTGCATTTCACTAATATATTTAAGTGACTGAGTAAGCAAGTGTATGAAGCCTCTAGTTGTTTATGATCTCTAAGGATTAATATGACAGCAGCTTTTATTAATTTTATCAGGGGAGGGCTGGCGGAGTAGTCTACCTACAAGACTACCTACACGAGTACCCCAGGTTCGAATCTTAACAGTCTCGGATGGCACTGCATATTAGGAGTAGCGCGTGGCGGAAGGATTTTTTTTTTGCTAGTTGCTTTACGTCGCACCGACACCTAGGTCTTATGGCGACTATGGGACAGGAAAGTCCTAGGAATAGGAAGGTACCGCCCCAGCATTTGCTTGGTGTGAAAATTGGAAACCACGGAAAATCATTTTCAGGGCTGCCGATAGTGGGGGGGGGAAGGAAATCTAATCAGGAACCTAACCGAGTTTGGGTGCTTCAATGACTTCATACAAACTTGAGAATTAATGATATTAGCAATAGTAATTTTACATCCCGTTAACTACTTCTACCCTTTTCGAAGACCCCTAGCTGTCAGAAGTTTGTTCCACAGAAATTCTTCCAAGGTGCCAGTAAACCTACCAACACGATGTGACGTACTTGAGCACTTTGAAATATCACCGGATTAATCAGAGATCGACCCCTCATCCCCCACACTTGAGTTCAGCGATTCAAAGCTCTATCATCTGACCTACTCAGTGCATGGGAATGTGATGAAGTAGATAAGTACTCATTCATCCAGAATAAATGCTACAGCCTATCTTGACACGATAGGAGCTACATTATGAATGGCCATTCTATATATCGCATGTCGCACGCACTCGATACGGTACAATTTCACGTGCCGGTCTAGTGCAGCTAGCAGCTCTCAATTCATCTAGACATGCTTGCTAACAGTCAAAGCTCAGGCACTTTGGCTAAATTATTATCGATCATATATCATTCAAATTCTTGGACGTTAACAGTCACAGTGAACACACTATGAAAGCCAACAGTTCACCAAAGAGGTACCTTAACAGTAATAAATTATTTCGTGTGACTTGTGCTAGTCTGTTGCAGCCGTTGGACACTCCGATGAATGTGGGCACCGTCTGCATGCTAGTGTGGCGAAGAGAAGGGTTGCGTTTCAGTTTCAGGAATGTTGATAACAGCATAAATACAGTCCCTGAGCCAAGGGAATAAACTTTGTCATTACTCAAAGTTCTCTTCTCTCCTTGGTATCACATTTTCCTTACTTTTCTCCACACCGTTCCTCATTCTTCAGTCTTCCAACTCTTCATTTACTGCAACAGACAGGTTTTTTGTGAAAGTCCTCGTACATCCTTTCTTCAAATTACAATTTCGCAAACAAACAGCATTGTGTCCATTGTTGTACATTTGTAAGTTCTTTGTGCTACCCCTCGTGATATAATTCATCAGAATTGTAAACAGTGAAGGTGACAATTGCTTCAAAACAATTTGTTACGTTATTAAGTGACGAACATAATTATTGGAAATTAAACCTTTTTTTAAGTAATAAACTTCATGGTTGGGTTCCGTATTGAGTTAAGACTTAACTTAAAAATGAGAAAAATGTTTTATTGGTCCACCTTCTCAATACTTAAAATCATTTCACGTTTATCAAAACATTACAATATAATAATAACAACAGGTACTAGTTTCGGTCCGTTTTTTGGACCATCATCAGCCTAACCAAAATTACAAGCAAAAGACATAATCTAAAAATTAAGTGATGTGGATGAACAAGGGGATGGGATGGTGATGGAATGACATACAAAAGTAAAAACCTTATACATGTGTTACAATAAATATGACCAGAATATGTTAAAATTAACAGATGAATAAAAGCATTGTGATGTCGTATAAAATCACTTGATGACAAAGTCTTCGGTTGACGGTTAAACTTGTGTTGCAACTTAAATTCGAGTGAAATCTTATATAAGTTCTTATGTTTCTGGAAGGTTCTAAAAGAGAGTTCCACAATGGCGCAGAGGGAATTGTCCAATATGACCAGTATAGATTTGACGAATTGAGAAAGCTGGACTCGTTCTATGTAGCATGAACGATTGCTGTTTTATAAAGGTAGTCTCAATTCAGTCGGAACCCAATGAACCTGAAGAACAAAACTGAAATTAACTCAAGATATCTATACTGCTAATAATAAGAGTTGGTGTCTGACATTTCTTAGAGGGAGGTCCGTTTACTGCCTGCCGAGGCGGGATAAAGGGAGTGGCTGTGTAGTTGCCATGGAAACGAGGGTGGGGCGACTGCGGTTGCCATGGAGATAAAACTTCAGGGCAACTCGTCTTGTTGGAAGTTGCCAAACCTGTCACTGATAAGAACCTGATTGTTTGTATAAGAGTGATCGCAAATGGGACGACACCGCCTGGCCAGGTAGTCTACAACAGATCACAGCGGTCAGAATGAAGGAGGGAATAAGTGAGCCGGAAGCGAGGGGTAAGAGCATGTAGAAAGGAATGCTGGAATGCGGCAACATTGTGAAATGGCAAGTGTAATGCTCCTCCCTCCAACCTTACCTGTCAGACGCCAACTTTAGTTAAATCTGGTATAATAGAGAAAATACAAGGGGAGTTGGGGAGGGGGGGGGGGCTGAAATAACGAGTACTCACCTTGCGCTTTTTGTAGAACAAGCTGCTGAAATGAGTGCAACGGACAAAGTGAGCGTCACGCGGAATAGAACAGCAAAAGAGGAGAGGGGGGATGCGGAGGGGAAGGGTGACGTAAGTGTGGAAGGAGACGGGAGGGAATGGGGAATGGTTCAGGGCGGGTTAGGAGAAAGGGAATTTAATGGTATTTGTTGTGGTGGGGGACCCTTAGTTGATTTAAAGAAAGGGTTATGAACAGCTGATTTATTTTTCCTATAATATGAAATAAAAAGATCAAATAAAATATTGAGTTTCTCGGTAATTTCATTAAGATTGTAGTTGGCATTAAAATATTGATCCAAATGTATGTAAAAACTCTCAATTATGTTGAGTAGAGGTCCCTTTTTAGCCATTTCGAGTATGTCCATGTCTGTTTCAATGTTCGTAAAACTATGGTTATAATCGACCATATGTTGGCCGATGGCTGAAAATTTGTTGTATTTAACTGCGTTGAAATGCTCAGAATATCGAATATTGAAGCTCCTACCGGTCTGCCCTATGTAGGAAATATCTGAACATGTGTTACATCTAATTCTGTAGACACCTGATTTTGAGTACCTGTTTATTAATATGTGAGGTGTTATGTAAGATGTATAAGAAAAAAATCATTCCACAACCATAAATTATACGAGTCTCACCTCGCGGTAACTAAAATGTTATCTAAAGCACATTGGACAATCTTTTCCCAATCAGTTGAAGATAAATTATTTTTAGACCTATCTAGAAAACAACATACTTTGGATAATAAATTGGAGAAATTAAAGAAATCTAAATCGCAGGACCATCGAATCAAACGCAATAATAGACCAGCAAATGACTATAACCAATTCCACTCACCCGTAATCAATCTATCCAATACTCCCCTAAATGCAAATGAAGAAATAATTTTAGCCAAGGGACCCAAACCCTTTCTTTAAATCAACTAAGGGTCCCCCACCACCACAAATATCATTAACTTCCCTTTCTCCTAACCCGCCCTGAACCATTCCCCCTTCCCTCCCGTCCGTCTCCTTCCACACTTACGTCACCCTTCCCCTCCGCATCCCCCTCACCTCTTTTGCTGTTCTATTCCGCGTGACGCTCACTTTGTCCGTTGCACTCATTCCAGCAGCTTGTTCTACAAAAAGCGCAAGGTGAGTACTCGTTATTTCCCCCCACCCCTCCCCTTGTATTTTCACTATTAGAGCTCTCGAATTAATTCCAATTTTGTTCTTCAGGTTCATTGGGTTCCGACTGAACTGAGACTACCTTTAAAAAACAGCAATCGTTCATGCTACATAGAACGAGTCCAGCTTTCTCAATTCGTCAAATCTATACTGGTCATATTGGACAATTCCCTCTGCGCCATTGTGGAACTCTCTTTTAGAACCTTCCAGAAACATAAGAACTTATATAAGATTTCACTCGAATTTAAGTTGCAACACAAGTTTAACCGTCAACCTAAGACTGTCATCAAGTGATTTTATACGACGTCACAATGAAAACCTACAACCTGTTTTCCAGTCATTGACCGGGTCAGGGATGGAATGAATGAAGCAGATATAGGCTATTAGTACGATGGGGTCGCCACTCCCAGAGTGATTTATTAATGACTGATAGATGCAATGAAGTGAGAATGGAGTGTTGCTGGAATGAATGATGACAGGGAAAACCGGAGTACCCGGAGAAAAACCTGTCCCGCCTCCGCTTTGTCCAGCACAAATCTCACATGGAGTGACCGGGACTTGAACCACAGTATCCAGCGGTGAGAGGCCGACGCGCTGCCGTCTGAGCCACGGAGGCTCAGTACCTGTTATTATATTGTAATGTTTTGATAAACGCTAAATGATTTTAAGTATTGAGAAGGTGGAACATTAAAACAATGTACTCATTTTTAAGTTAAATTAAACCTTCCTGCAACATAACCCCAAGTTAAACAGTAATGACGTTACGCCCAACAAACGCCATACGGGTTACGAGAATTGTGAAGATGAAGGGTGAGCATGCAAAATATTCAAAACAGTATCGCACTAAGAAATAAACTTACCCAGAAACAAGCAGACATTTAGGGAAGCTAGCTGAAAACCCATCCCAGGGATAATGTCGAGCAAGGTTACTCAAAAGCACCCTCATACTTTAAATTAAAATTATGAATATTAGTAATTTAAAATGCATTTTTCTCAATTAACAAATGTTAGAAATGGTGCACCAATATATATATAATTTTTAAACAAAATTTTAACTGTCTTAAATTTAATAAATTTACATGTTGGACGAATATCTGGGGTGAATTAACGTGAAGGATTTATACCAATTTCTAGTAGAAGGATAACACACGTGGAACAAACATAACTTGAGGCATAGGTCCATTAACAGTCCAAAGAAATGAAATCGAAAGGGCCATCCAAAAGAAAAATATCTGAACACAAAAACACGCCCAAAATGTAAAAAATATATATTCCATCACAGGTCAAACAAACCAAAATCCAAAATGAAAATCAAAAGGATCAGTAAACAAACTAAAATCACATGGACGAAGAAACAATAGTAATAATCCCAGGCTCAGAAACCCATTGCGTCCATACAGTGAGTCCAACAACGATCCATCCCAATATTTTAAAAAATCGGCGTCCCCACGCGAGAACAAAAGAAAGAAGATCAAGGTCATGTAACTGACATACTACGTCATAGGGCAAAATGGAGGGAGGGCCAAGCAACAATGCAATATTAAAGAAAATAATTTGAACGCTTGAAATACTCCACCAAAAACGCATAAATCCCCACGTAATTATAAGCTTTAAGTTATAAATCACCGTTTTGAATGCTAGTTTAAATATACGTAGGTTTTTTTTACGATGTTTGAATATTTAAGGCGTCCTAAAGATCAATGAATAGTAGCTATTAATTTCCTTTTAAATGACATATATAAGGATGTAAATAAAATTGGTAAGCCATACTAATATTTAAAGAAATGAAAGTTTAAAATCTCCAAGAGAAATTACATTTACCAAACGGAACTATTAATAATAATAATAATAATAATAATAATAATAATAATAATAATACATTTTAAATCTTAAGAAGGAAAAGAAAGAAAATAGTAACTTATGCAGCGCATGAGGTCAACAGGAGGAAATTTGCACAATCAAAGATAGCGCAATTTACTAACAAACCACAACGGAACGACCAAAATAAAACCCCAAGAATGAGGGCGAGGAATACCATATCCACAAAACCGCCAGAAAAACAATAGTAATAACTATAGCACTTCACGAAATAATACAAGACATCACAATGAACCAACCGAAATGATAAGAGGAAAATCAAATTTGGATAAGCGGAATAAATTCCAAGTAACTGGCCCAAACAATGCAGAAGTCATGAAAATATCAACAAAATGGCGCTCCAAGGGGAGGGGGAATAGAAAGAGAACACACATACCAAATATCACACTACAATCCCAGAACAATAATTTAAATGACGCATAACAAGACAAATTACATAACCCAATAATTTTGATAAAATACTTACAAGAGTGGTGAGGTACTTATCGTAACTTACTCATGCTAACATATGCACTGGCAGATCACCGAACAAAATGAAAAGTAAGTAAACTAAACGTCCGCCTCTGTGGTGTAGTGGTTAGTGTGATTGGCTGCCACTCGCGGAGGCCCGGGTTCGATTCCCGGCTCTGCCACGAAATTTGAAAAGCGGTACGAGGGCCGGAACGGGGTCCACTCAGCCCCGGCAGGTCAATTGAGTAGAGGTGGGTTCGATTCCCACCTCAGCCATCCTGGAAGTGGTTTTCTGGGTTTCCCACTTCTCCTCCTGGCAAATGCCGGGATGGTACCTAACTTCAGGCCACGGCCGCTTCCTTCCCTCTTGCTTGACTATCCCTTCCAATCTTTCCATCCTCCACCAAGGCCCCTGTTCAGCATAGCAGGTGAGGCCGCCCGGGAGAGGTACTAGTCATCCTCCCCAGTTATATCCCCCGACCCAATGTCTCTCACGCTCCAGGACACTGCCCTTGTGGCGGTAGAGGTGGGATCCCTCGCTGAGTCCGAGAGAAAAACCAACCCTGGAGGGTAAACAGATTAAGAAGTAAACTAAACTACATATTTTAAATGCAATATATCTAACGATCAATATCCCTTATAGGGATATAATACTAGTTTTTATCCGACCCCGGTCGGTTTGAGCTTCATCTTAGCAGATGATGGCTGAGACATGGCTTGATGCGTCCGCACACAACCAAAGTTCAATGGCAGAGAGCTCGCTTTCAGTAAGCGACCGTACGAGCGTTAGAACCGAGCGAATTACGCGCACTCTGGCGGGAGATTTCGTACAAGAAACGAGTAAGTTAATTCATTGCCAGATGACGTCATTGTCCACAACAGCACGCCCCTCTCAGACGCAGGCCGCTATGAAAGAATCTTTCATACTAAGTATAGTCATATTTTAAATGAGCAGAAGAATATGTAGACAATATTCAATCCATTTCGAAAAATCAAACTTAGACGTCCCGTCCAGACAGTTAAGTATACAGCAGTCTACAGTGGAAAGTTTAATTTCCAATAATTATGTTTGTCACTTAATAACGTTACAAATTCAATCATTTGTAGACCATAGCTTTCAGCACGGATATAAAGAAAGGAATTAATTTGTTTGCATCTGCATCAAAGTTTAAATCATTTTACTCTGCGATAGGTTTTGTCATTTACAACTGTATCTTGTTTAAAAACAATAACATTACTCTATTCTGTATATTTTAAATCCATCGACCCTCTCCAGAATCAAGTCCGGGACCCTAATGAGCCGTATCCTGCCGGCTCATAAGAAATATTCAGAGTATTATTTGACAAAATATATATATATATATTTTATTCATATAAATTACAGTTAGAAATGTTAAAGTATTGAATCTCAAGATAGCTGAGACAGGAAATCGATGGACACATCAAGTCGCTGGATATTGCCTAACACTTCCTTGTGATTGTGACAATAGCTTAGCGTAACCAAGCGTTGGGAAGGATCGGCACGTATACAAGGTGATGACCAAGCAATATTTCGGCCAATGAGAACGTGAGGATTTGGCAAGTATGGAGTCTACATCGCGCCAAGTCTTAATTCCCAGGTTGACCAACGTGTATAGTTGCTTGAGTTAATTTCTGTCATTCATCGGTTTTCCATAGGTCTAGAAGCAAAATATAATCAGAAATACGATATAATAATTAGAGGAAGAGATTTGCTATTGTTTGAACTGTGTTTCATAAATGTATTATAATTAATATTGTGTCATCATACATAGCAAGCTTTCTGACTGGTGGTTTGTTTAGAAACCGGAAACCCCAGAGTTGAAACGGCGTTACCGAGGTTTCCTCAATACCCAAGCTCTGGAGAGCGTCATTCTGACTGGAGTGTTTGGAGAGTGTGGAAGTGTATTCTGACTCAATAGCTTGGATAGTGCAGAAGTGTATTCTGATCGCGGACATTGAAGTGTTATACCAGTAACAGTATATGATTTCAAACAAGTGTTTCAGTCGTGCAGCTGGAAGATATAACTGTTCCAGAGTAAATTGCAAATTACATTATTTTATAACATGAAGTCAACATAGACGGTGGTAATCAGCCGCAGTGTAGCAAGTGCAGGAGAGACGTGTCATTGTCTCACATTTTCGTATCGGTCGCGATTCGCGAGGAACTATCGTAGCGTACCGCGTGCCGCTCTCAAAACTGTATATATACCCTTAAAGTTGAAGTTTGCATTATTAATGTGTCAGTGTGTTTGGATCATTTTGTCACCAAGGGTTGTTCGGCACGTGTAGCATTGAGCGGTGAAGAGATATTCATCCCAAGTTTTCTGTGTTCCAGTGTAAATAACTTTTCAGCAAGAAGATGGCTTCGCTTATGGGAGAAGGAAGTGCATTTCCACGTGTTGAAGCTGTGATCGACATGGAGTAGATCCCTATATATAGCAGGGATGTGAGCTGCTACCATGTATCCCGGGAGTCGCCATGAATTCAAGATAAGACGCATGTGTTAATTATGGAATGTTATATGAATTATGCTAAAGTACTAGGGCAGTTTAGATAGGGTTTTTATTTCATGTAAAGTAAGCCTGACGGCATGTGTTTGATTCATTTTGATATTGTTTTATATACGGATAAGAGAATAATGCATGTACTTTTCACTTACATTCTGTTTTATGACTAGATAGTTGGGATAATGAGGGATTTGTTAGGATTAGTTGTTCAGTTATGCATATTCCGAGTTTTCCTTATATATTAATGCTAGGAGAATTAGATTGACAAGTTCATCCAAGATTAAAGTTATATACTTACGTCATTTTATTTTGGTTATTCAGGGAGACAGGTATAGTTAATTGCATGACGCATGGTATTTCAGAGGCTGTCCGAAGGAGCTGCATAACGTCGTTGAAAGAATAGGATCTTTCGAATTTGGGTTGGAATCTGTTTTTGCCCAATGATTTGCAGAGGAAATGAACCGGATCTCATAATGTAGAAGGCCAATGTGATTCATAAGAGATGAGAAATAAGATTGCATGTGGAATGATAAAGTGTTTTATGCAGGCCGATTTCATGCCTGATATGTGAGAGAATAATGTGCAGTGGATATGTACCTGCCAATTGTCTTCTGAGAGTATATTGTTATCAGAATTGACGGAATTAATTCCAGACTAATGAGTCTGATGTGTGTTAAATGGTAAAAGCATGCTAGGAAGGAATGATTATACGTGACTTTCTGTATAGCCGACGAAAGACGTTATCTCATTGCAAGCTGATATATTGGCCGTGTTTGTATTAGACGGCGCGAATGAGATGGTATTTCCTTGTGACAATCTTGGAGAGACAGAATCCATACTTTAGTACAGTGTTGAGTTCAACATTTCCTTTCAGCTCGCAGCCTACCCGGAAATACATGACGGATGATCGCGCTGTTGAGTGCTCAAATGCAGCAGAAGGAGGCATTGTTGCCCATTGCTTTCTACATGATCTTGTTGGCCATTTATATGTTTTTCCCTTTCAGGATGATGTTATATATTGTTTCTCATTGTTTGAATACCATGTCTCGTTGTTTTAATGGGGAACAGCCCGAGTGCTGAATTTTATTGATGGTCAATCTAGTTCTGACTAGATCCTTTGTGGTGAACCGCGATTCACGTAGAATCTGTGTAGCACGTAAGACTTTTTCTCTTTATCCGATGTAAATAGATGTGTTTAGTGTCGCTTATTTGATTTGTTGTAAATATAGCGTAGAAATTGCCACTAGTATTTTACATGGTTCATATCACGTCCCATAGCGTCTTAGTTTTTCCTCTTTCATCGTAACTTTTCTTTTTATTTTAATTTTCTTTAACGTTAGAATTTTTTTGGGCGACTCTCGATTTAAATTAAATTCATAACCGTATCGTTGTGATGAGTTAGAGTGTGACTCCATGCGAAATAATTACATAGCAGTGTACGCGAACACGTATTATCATATATCCCATGATCTATGGACAAATAAGAAGATCAGTTTTGAAAGTATACTAGTATTCAATGTTGTGCTTGATACTTTATTTCAATTTTGTTTCTTTAAAAATTTAACGTTGTAAATGTTCAGATATTTCTTTTATTTTCAAATTTTATAATGCTATTTTATTATTTGATTTTATTAATTTTCAAGTAGAATGATTTGGGGATATTTATAAATAAATTCATCTTACCCCATATGATTGTTTCTCATTCGTGTTATACCTCCATTTTCCTGTCATTTAATTATATTTAGAGTAGAACTTCGACTTTTATCCTGACCCAACTGACAACCAACCCACTCTCTGCCCAACCCTGAGTTAGTCGGAAGTTCATACAGGAATGGAGGCATCGTCCTAGAGGGTATTTACCCTTGGGTACGGTACACTAAGGAGTGAAGGTCAAGATCCTGATACACTTGCCGACAGAAAGTGAGCGTCCCCTGGAAGGTATGGTTGCCCGCAACACGCACATGTGGGAGGCTAGGACATGGAACATCGTCTTGCCTAGTTACGGAGTATTTCGTTGTCTTTATACGGCCACAGGACATGGCTTGTTACTTCACTCGGCCTGGGACATAATATATCCGTCCAGTGTCCACATTAGTCGTAAAGCCATAACGTGTGCACTATATTTTGTCCGGCGGTCGTGTTTTAGTTTAATGTAATGCCTCCGAACGTGCAGGCTCTGTCAACTAAGGCAGTAGTCGTGCGTGCTAAATCACCGAGTTCTGCCACTCTTCATTGGTGACAAGAGTTCGAGTCTCAGTAGGGTAAAGTATTTTTATGATTTTTCTTCCTATAGAGATCTATATGACGAGTGACGTAACTTTTGTTTTATGCTGTCATTGTTGATAGTGGCTTGTTTGCGGCCGTGAAAAGGGCCGCTGGCTCGTCCTCGCAGTAAGAGGACCACGCACCGGCGCTTTGCACGACCTCTTCCAGGCGGTCTTGGGATCGATTAAGGTTGAAGCAGACGAATTGCAGTCACCTGCCACCTCGTCCCAGGCCACACTGACAATATCCCAGAGAACGTCGTTCGTATTTAGCTCGGGATCGGGCCAGGCCTCCACCATTAGTCGCTTTGTCTTTGCCCACACGTTCTCGAAGGGATTTATTTCTGCCCCATAAGGAGGCCAGTCAGTAAGTTCGACCTGATCTGACCTTACCTTACCTTATGAACCATTCCTGAACTAAGCCGGATGTGTGGATTGGAGACAGGTCCTGCTGAAATTGTGTAACACCGGAGAAATATTAAGCATCCGCACGAAATGTGCATCTATCGTCCGGTGGAGAGACTTTGCTTGATTCTGTGCAATATTCACATATCCCACGGGAGCTCAACCAAACTCTACACGTAACAGATACAAGGTCATAGCGCCGATGATCGGCCACGTATGCTGGATTGTGTCGGGATTCGAGGGGGTGAAACACTCGCACCGTTGGCGAAGGAAAACTTGCTCTCGTCGGAGAATATGACATTCGACCAATCACGTAGCACGTTGTCCCTCTGCTCGTCA
Source organism: Anabrus simplex (assembly GCF_040414725.1). NCBI lineage: Eukaryota > Metazoa > Arthropoda > Insecta > Orthoptera > Tettigoniidae > Anabrus > Anabrus simplex. Next base: position 711,092,578 of record NC_090266.1, read on the forward strand.
GTGAGCTTTTGATTTCTTAGCCGGGTTGTAACCCTGCCTTATTCAAGCGTCTCAAGGCTGTCCTCAGGCTACCGGATAATCACGCGATTTGGCGTAGCTGCATGGCATTCATGAACGGGTTTGAATGGGCTTCAGCGATCATGCTGTCATCCTGTTCCCGGTTCGAGACCCGCCACCACGAACCCGCGCCAGCACGTCTGCGTACGACTCCCGATTCTCGAAAGCGTCTTTTCCAACATGTCACCGTACTCTGTGGGATATAGCGTCTTCCAGCCTCTGTTGCGGTTAGATTTCCTTGTTCAACAAGAGCAATTGCCCGCTCACGGATCTGAGGTAGCTGATGTGCCATAGTTGCTAGTGGAATGACGTACCTGTGTTTAATAAGGGTGGTTGGGGCATCTTGCATTCCGATTGGTTTGCCCACTGGTGGTACCGGCAGAGTGAAAAAAGTACCCCAAGCGGATTCGAACCAGCCACCTTCCCACTGTGAACCTGAGTCCGTACCCAATGGACTACGGCACTTAACAGGCACTTATAATACACCTATCATTCTGCCTTATACCTTCCACCTCGCTTTTATTTAACGGGACGATGCCATTTAATTGCTTCCCACACAGGTAGATACTCTAGTTACGATGGCAACTTCTATATGAGTAATGTTTCACTGCCCCTGAGTATTGCACTATGAATCACATCAACAAAGATCGTCACTGTATAGTCGAAATTACGATTTTCCAGCGCGCTTACAAGTGTACATTAGGTCATTGTTTAGGAGGGACAAGTACTCCATTTCGATTCCTCCTCCTTGAAATGGGTCTTAGTGCTACATTCTCTACACAGGGCAGAATACGAGCCTGTAACACAAGACGCATGAAATTTAACTACTTGATGCTGTAATGTTAACCGTGACACCCCCACTTGGAAACGGCGAGAAACTCCGATACCATACCAGACATGTAGCTACCAGTGTGGTATGTTGTATGTAATTAGAGAGAGGAATGATGATACAAACAAACATCCAGTCCCTGAGCCAGAAGAATTAATCAGTCGCGATTACTATGCCCAATCTAGCCGGGAATCGAATTCGGCACCCTCTGAGCCGAAGACTTCAACGCTGATCATTCAGCCAAGGAGTCTGACTAAATCCGTTGATCTAAATAACGCAGTTTATTTCACATTTTACATACTTCAACACTTAATAGTACAAAATAAGCGACGTACCTCGACTTAACAATAGATGCAAATATAGTACGTACAGCATACATTCGAGTACAGTTAAAGTACCGTACATCATGTTGTTACGTGCCAGCCTTGTCGTAGCTCCTTATGGTACTTCCTTGGAGGTACTAGAGAGTCAACCGGCCTTTCCATGTACTTTGTGGAAGGTGCAACGAGAATGTTCCGTCTCTAGGCGAATCCCGAATATTCCAGTACCTTATCACAAGGATATAAAGAATGAGACTAGACGCGAACACTGAGTCAGTGTTGGAGTTCAGTCGTCGGACCAGGGCGACAGCAGTGCTGGCTGTTGCCAGTGTCCCACCGGTGTCGGAGTGTCTAAGCGGAGAGCGGTGTGTGTACTGCCTTGGAGTACTGACTGGAGTGCGGTACGTGTACTGACGTAGAATGAGCGATTAGTGCTTGACAGCAGTAGTGATGGCTGTCTGCGCCCCGCCGGAGTCAGGATATCGTCGCGTAGTAAGCAAAGTACTTGCTGCGTAGTGCCTTGAAGTACTGTATGTGTACCACTGTGGACTGAGGACCGTCGTGGAGTCAGCGTGTGGAGCTGCTGTCGTGAGTGTAACTGGAATAGTGTTAATGTCGTTGTTGTGAGGATTATGACCTACTGGTGAGCAGTGTTGAACTGTTGCTGTATAGCTGTTAGTGTTTAGTAGCTCACTGTGTTCGATTGCGTGAATTACTGGACTTTCTCTGGGGACATCGTATGATGTGGGGGTCAGCAGCCCTAGTTCGATCTGTCCACCTGTAGCCAGTGTGCGGGGTGACTGAACTTGCGATCGAAAGTGAAAGTAAGGCGAGCCTGTCAATAAGGATTACAGCAGCCTCAGACAATACAAACGAGCCGGACTAACTGCTGTGTGAAGAGAGAAACGTGTACATAGGCTGCAATTAGTGTGATCATACATGGTTGAATATTTGTGTGTGCGCGCGCTCGCGCGTGCGTGCGCATTTACTTTTTTTTGCTAGGGGCTTTACGTCGCACCGACACAGATAGGTCTTATGGCGACGATGGGATAGGAAAGGCCTAGGAGTTGGAAGGAAGCGGCCGTGGCCTTAAGGTACAGCCCCAGCATTTGCCTGGTGTGAAAATAGGAAACCACGGAAAACCATCTTCAGGGCTGCCGATAGTGGGATTCGAACCTACTATCTCCCGGATGCAAGCTCACAGCCACGCGCCTCTACGCGCACGGCTAACTCGCCCGGTGCGCATTTACTGCACCATCCTGAAGTCATTTAGAGCTGTAAAACAAACATTGCTTTATTCTTAACAATCTAAATTAATACCGCAGTGGGGAAGGAGAGCTCTTGCCTACACCGAGGGAATATCCGCACTATCACAAAATATCGACTCAAAAGGATTTTGTCCAATAGGGAAATAGTCTTTCGTTTCAAAGTAAATTCGGATTCACGTAGCAACGCCTATTTTTCATAGACAAGCATAAAAAGTGGCACTCTGTAAAACTGTAACATCAAGAGGACTTCATCGACAAAAATGAATCATTTTCGAATTAAATAACTGATTGTTTATTTTTTCTACAATTTACTTTATGTCGCACCGACACAGGTCTTATGGCGACGACGGAATAGGAAAGGTCTGGGAGTGGGAAGGAAGCGGATAATTAAGGTACAGCCCCGGCATACGACTGCTGTGAAAATCGGAAACCACGGAATACCAACTTCAGGACTGCCGACAGTGGGGTTCGAGCCCACAGCCAACTCGCTCGGCAATTGAAAATCATTTCAGAATATTTCAGAGTATAATCGTCTTCGAATCAAAGAGTTCACTCCTTGTCGATGGTGATGGTGATGATGCTTGTTTAAATTGGCCTAGCATCTAGGTCTTCGGCCCCTAATGGTAAGAGATGGAACGAAATGATATAACTGAATTTTCAAAAATGTATCCACTGATTAGAATTTAAAACGAATGATGAAAAATTATTATGAAATTAAAATAATGTGGATCTAATTCGCAATGCCTTATTTTCTGATAAAATGATAGAAAATATAGATTGTAATTAAGTACAGTGATATACATATTCAAGTTAAAGTACCAACACATTAAAATACACAAACACAAACTAAAATAGACCTAATGGAATAAAAGCACAATTAACAATAAAATAGAGAATATACCTCTAAACACGATAAAACAGGCCACTATTCGTCATAAAACGGATGACGAGGTCTGTTGACAGCTAGTCATCTCGTAGGATGAGGGAAATGGTACTCGGCAAATAAACCAGGTCCACGCATTCCGTAAGGATGCGTACCACGATGAGATGACCACCGCAAGTGCACACCACGAGGTCTTCGCCCTTCAGTAAGCAGGAGTGCGTTGCTATGCCATGATCGATCCGAAGACAATACCAATGCTTCCCTCCCAGAAGCCCGAAAGTAAGTCTTCCATACGTTGGTAGTTAATTTTATCGCTCTCAGCATATTTGGGATAGGGGTGGAGTGCCACTCCATCTCCCAATGATGTCTCGGCTGGGAACGAATATCACTGGCTAGAACCTTGTAAGGCAAGGGGAGCAATATGACAGCCTCCTTGGCAGCCTTATCAGCTAATTAGTTTCCCTTTACACCCATGTGACTTGGGAGCCACATATATGTGATTCTGGTGCCGGCAACCCAACACGCGGTAAACATATCTCGGATCCGCTGCACCAGAGGGTGCCGAGGGAAACATATCGATAGATTGTAGTGAGCTCAAGGAGTCGGTACACAGCAGAAAGTGTCGGCACTCATCTGGCAGCGCGTACCGCAGAAAATCACAGATAGCACAGAGCTCTGCAGTGTACCCACTACAGGCTTCCGGGAGAGCAAATAGAAACGTTATTGTCGACAACGAATGCAAAATCTACTTCCGCTTCTGTCCTTGAACTATCCGTGTACACAACGAAGTTCGGGATGCCGGCCAACAACGGACAGGAACAGTCTCCGATAAACGGAAGGGTCCATGTTGTCTTATGGGCCTGTGTGCGAAGTCTAGAATTATTTCAGGTCATCGTATTATCCATGGAGGTATCCTACTTGGTCATCTGAACAGGCAAGGAACCGAAGGTACATCAAACAATGCTGTGTTGCTTGTGGATAAGCAGCGTTCAGCCGACTGTTTCCATTGTGGAATACGCAAGGATAGCTTGGGTGAAGTGGCAACTATCGCATATTTGCACCATAGGACAAAAATATTTGTTGCCACCTCAGGTGTAAAGGCGGCACACCAGATTCAGCGAGCAGGCTGACAATGGAGCTTGTTCGGAATGCTCTCGTTGCCAAACTAACTCCGCTGTGATGGATGCTGTTCAGTTTCGCAAGGACGCTTTGGTTTGCTCATCCATATGCTGCACTGCCGCAGTCTAACCTGGACAAAGTATGTGCCCTACTAAATCGTAAGAGAGCAGTGCGGTCTTTGCGGTCTTCTCCTCAATTAGTGCTGCTAAGAAACTTTCAAATATTGAGCTTCTTAGCGCACTTTGCTATTAACTGACACACGTGTGGTTACCACGATAATTGCTTTCGAAATGGAGCCCAAGAAATCGGTAAGCGTCAACTACAGAAAGAGCGAAATTCTAAAAAACAAAAACTCAGTGGGAGTGAAGAGTGCGCTTCCGATAAAAGTGCACAACAGAGGTATTTGCGGTTGAAAACGGAAATCCATGTTCTAAAGTCCACTGTTCCACTCTCGTAATAGTTTGCTCTAATTGTGGCTCTGCGACTGCCATATTTTGCGAGCTATAATGCAGAGCAAATCTTTTATATATAGCGATGGTATTACTGCTGAACCAGCAGCAGCGACAATACCGTTTATGGTAACCGCGAACGGAGTGACACTAAGAACAGATCACTGTGAAACTCCCGTTTTCTTGAACGTGGTATTACGAATATGCCCTCCCTACTCGTGTACGGAATAGACGAGGGACAAAAAATTCACAATAAATACCGGCAAGTTACCTCGGAATCTTCACTGATGCAGGACTGAAAGGATACAATATCGCCATATGGTGTCATACGACTTTTCTAAGTCAAAGAAAACAGCCACCAAATGCTGTTTTCGGAGAAATACAGCCTGGATAGAACTCTTCAGGCGTACCAAGTGTTCAGTGGTCGAGCGAGCGGCTCGAAAATCATATTCGTACTCTGACAAAAGTCCTCGTTTCTCCAGACACCACACAAGTCTGCGATTCACCATCCTCTCAAATAGTGTACACAAACAGTAAGATAAATAGATCTTCAACTTCCTGCATACTTAGGATTTTGCCCAGGCTTGAGGACAAGAATTACTAATCCATCTCGCCACTGTGACGGAAACTCGCCCTCTATCGAGATTCGGTTGAACACACGAAGTAGATATAAGAGACTATCCTCACTAGGATGTTTCAATATCAGGTTACGGACATCATCTGGTCCGGGAGACGTGTCACTGCAAAACGCCAAGGCGCCGCGTAGTTCCCACTCCGTAAAGGGCACGTTATATTCCTGTGAAGTTTGAGTGATAAAATTGAGGTGATGACGTTCTGCCTCCCGCTTCAGAGCGAGGAAATTACGACGGTAATTCCCGGGGCCAGACACATCCCCAAATAACTTGCTAGACCATTAGCAAGGAAGAGTTTTTCAGTAACGATACTGCCTGCAATGGAAATTCCCGGGAGTGAAGACGATCGTTGGACTCCAGAAATACGTCGCAGTTTAGTCCACAATTGAGATGACGGAGTATGTGACGTCATTGACGACATCTCTCCCATGAAGCTTTCTTACTCGGCCGAATTAAAACTCGGGTGTTAGCGCGGAATTTCTTAAATGTTACCAAGTTAGCCACAGTGGGCCTCCTACGATAGCGTTTATGAGCGCGACATAGTTCTTTTATAGCTGCAGCGATTTCTTCGTTCCAGCAATTAGTGAGTTCCCGCCAAGGAGTCCCTGAAAAGGATGGAATGTTCTTCTAAGCAACAGCAAGAATAACCTGTGTGATGTAAGTTGTATCGTCGTCTACACTCCGCTATTCACTTTATTAAGGACAGCTAATGTGTAAACTCTGACCAATCAGCATGTCTAAGGATCCTTCGGGGAGGAACCTCGATGGATTTCTGTTTCAACAAAGTAATAATAATACGGAAATGGTCACTGTCGCAGAGTTCGTCGTGTGTATTCCACCTAAGGAGGGGAAAAAGCGCTCGGCTGCATAGACAAAGGTCTATGCGCGAAAAAGTAACGTGAGCCGCGCTATAATGCGTCGTTTCCCTTGTATTCAAAATGCATTAGTCCAGCTCTCTTAGTAATCTGTCGAACTACCTTCCTCTGGGGCAAGGCATGTAAAGCCCCATAAAGGATGCTGGGCGTTAATATCTCCCAGTAAGAGCAATGAAGTTGGGAGCTGATCTGTAAGTTCAATAACGTCATTGACGTTAAGAGACTGACCTGGTGGAAAATGAACATTATACACTGCTGCTATGACAGCAGCGATACCCGTACCGCAACTGCTACCAGTGGTTTTTTTGCTAGTGACTTTACGTCGCACCGACACAGGTAGGTTTTATTGCGACGATGGGATAGGAAAGGACTAGGAGTTGGAAGGAAGTGGCATCTTAAGCAGCCCCAGCAGTTATCTGGTGTGAAAATGGTAAACCACGAAAAACAACCTTCAGCGTTGCCGATAGTGGGATTCGAACCCACTATCTCCCGGATGCAAGCTCACAGCTACGCGCCTCTAACAGCATGACCAACTCGCCCGGTAGTGGGGTATTTAGTGAAACCGCTTCGCTGTAGGTATCAGAGCGAACAAGAATACCAACTTCACCAGAAGCCCGATGGGCATAATCTCGTTCTGTCGAGTATAGTCTAAAATATCTCAAGACCGTATGATGACCTGCTCTGAGATTGGTTTCTTGAATACTGACTGTTTCGCCGCGAACTGACTAATGAACGGGCGCAGCTCAGTAAGATGCCTGCCATAACAGTTACAATTCAACTGCAACAGTGCCATAGTGTAGACGTTTGAGGTTTAGGTTAGAAGCAGCGACATGCTACTTAACCTGCTCACATTCCAATCCGAAGATGGAGATAAATTCTCGATGTGAATCACCCAGTCACCCGACGAGGTGATGCACGTCTAAATTCTTCGGCGTATTCCGGGGGCGCAGTTTCTTCTTACGAGGGGAGCACGCAGGTTTTCGATGGGGAAAATCTGCTGTCGCAGACTCAGACCCTCCGGGTGGAGGGCGTGAGACCCATTCTTAGGTGAGGTGGAAGAACGCCTCGTAAGGGCGTTCTTTCCCATCTTCGATTCTTCTTCAGACGGGCTGAGAGGTAAATTCCCAGCCCTGGTCGGCGATAACACCTCCGACGGCTTGGGCGCGGCTTTCGTCGACCTCTTCAGGGAAGGAGACGTTGTCTTCTTCCCCTGCTGTGCCGGTGTAGGTTTCTTAGCCGGTACAGACTTGTTTGTGGTCGACAGCTGGCATGCACCCACCTTCGAGCTTTTTCTCTTTGCGGCGTTGTTCACAGGAGCAATTGCCGCCTTGGGCATAGCAATCTTCTGGGAAGGGGTTGCAGCTGTAAATGACGAACCTGGGAGAGACTGTGCTATCATGCTGAAGTCCAGCGTCTTGGCCGGGACATTCGCAGATTTGAACTTACGGCGCGCTTCCTGGTAGGAGAGACCCTGGATCTGTTGGATCTCCTTCTCAATCAGATATACCGGACAGTTCCGATCTCGAGATTAATGAAGACCAGGGCAGTTAGCGCACCTATGAGTTTTTACTCTTCCGCGCCATGAGCTTCTCTTCCACACCTACCACACACAGACGGATTCGAACAACGAGATACTATGTGTCCGAATCTCTGGCATTGAAAACACCACATAGGAGGCGGAATGTACGGCCACATATCTCTATCTCAAGGATAGGTTGCAACCTAGATTTTCTCTGGCAACACGGACAATTTGAAGGAGATTATGAACTCACCCGGGGCAACGCCTTCACCGTTGATTTTGCGCGTGATGTGTCACGCCGCGGTGCTTCATATCTTCCGTCAATTCATCGTCAGTGTTCAGAACGAGATCACGGTGGAACGTAACTCCACGAACCAGAGTCAAGGTTTTGTGCTCTTCCACTTTGGCGGGGATTTCACCAAAGTGGTCGCACTTATGCAAAGAATCTGCTCGGAGCTTAATGCTCGTCTTAGGAAGCGAACCACCAATATGCATTTTCTTAAGATCCTCAAGCTCGCCGTAGACACTGAGCCAGGAAACCTTTTCTTGATTTTACTATCTGCTCTGTCTTACTAATGTTGTGAGATTTTAATATGGTGGTCACAACAGATGGCAGTGAGATCGCTCTTGTGAACTCCGTCGTCTCTGTTAGAATGTTTGATCTCCTAAAAGAAAATGAGCTGCTCTATTCTGCGAATTTCGCTAACCTGATTTTGTGTGTTACTATCCCAATGGGGGATTGTGTTCGTTATATTGAACGTTACGATACATAATCTAAGTTGGATGCTGTAATGACCTCCGTATTTGCATGGTATGTAAGGCATAGTTCCAGATCGAAGGCTCATAATTTATACTTTGTAGTGTCTTAACCTCATGCAAAGTTAATGTTTTCCTTCAAGTCTATGCGGGTGTATTTGCGGACACGATAACTTGAATTATTGTTTCCTTTTTGCATTCTGTTATGTGAGGTGTTTTAGTCATTTCGATTCCATTCACTCTTTCGTTATTCAACCGCCCCATTCAGAGCGGCGGTGTCCTTGTTATCGTTTACTTTCCTTTTGTGTTCATTGTATCGTGATTATAAACAACGCAAGATATTTTGATGACACTTGGTTTCGTGCCTGTTTCCTTAATTCGCAATCGCTTACTGCAGACCATTTTTTGGGTACGCACTGTTGGTTCAGTCGTGCGTGTTTCCGCAGCATATACATTCACACGTTCTGCTGTGGTAAGGTATCATGAACCCAAACTGCGTTCATTTACCTGTCGCAGAACTATCTGTATTTGTATGGAAGTTGGTGATGAGATTCTACCGTCGTATGAGATGATATGAGGAGCTGATCAATATTGGTGCTCTATTTACATCTGATAAGATTGCGTACCATATTCGATATTTTCTGGTCTTGTTTTAATTTTAACTCTTTGATTTTGTATGCCGATACATAACCTTCCCTTTTCTTTTGTGGGAGAACATTGTTATTGTGACGTCAAGCGCTCCAGGTAGACGTAAACCTTTTCCCAGTTATTTATTCAATGCCCTTTTATTTTATTCCCTGTGGCGGGTACTGTGTCTGCCCCGCTCCAAAATAGGCTTTACACCAGGAACGTTGTCTTGGAAACAGAACAATAACCGATTTTGTGGTGAACAACAAAGAAAGGCAAGAAGGAGCTTAAATGAGATTAATATTGTTCAATGACGTCAATCACAAGAGTGATTTCGAGAGGGAGAATTCCAGGTGATAGGAATCCCCTCTTATAATCTGAAAACTCCAATAAATAAAGCAATCAAAGTCTGTATGTTCTAGCCTACCGCCAACCTTGTATCCTCTATCCTGTGTATGCCAATGTTATTAATGAGTGTTCACGGGCCCTGCACCGGAATCTTCTAATTATAGGTATGTTTGTATATATTAGCAGTCGAATTACGGAGCTTTTTCTCAATGTCATTAATTGGTGCCTTAATAAATACGTGTGATTTCATCTTATTGTATTTATAAAGTAGACTACTTTTTTTACAATTGGCTTTACGTCGCACCGACAGAGATACGTCTTATGGCGAGGAGGGGTTAGGAAATAGCTAGAAGTGGGAGAGAAACGGACATGACCTTGATTAAGTTACAGCTCCAGCATTTGCCCGGTGTGAAAATGAGACACTACGGAAAACCATCTTCAGGATTGCCGGCAGTAGGGTTTGAACCCAGTATCTCTCAAAATGCAAGCTTGTTGCTACACAACCCACACCGTATGTCTAACATACAGTTTCCTGAGCCACTTCTTAATAAAAAATATTGTGATCACATCACCATCATCCCTCTGAAGGAAAACTACAAGAACGGCCCTTTCTTCTTTGCTGGATTTTTAACATCGCACCGAAGCAGTTGGGTCTTTTGGCGACGATGAGACAGGGAAAGGGTGGGACTGTAAAGAAAGCGGCGCATGGCTAGACAGGTACGAACTATAAGCAGTGTACATTCATCACTCTCAACTGAAATCGCCGGAAGCTAAGTCCTTGAACACAACTGAAAGCACGGACCCATGAGCCAACATGACGTATCACTATCTTGCTACACCAAGGAATATAGTGAATCTTTAAGAATTAAATTTGGCATCGGAATGCGACTTCTCTCTCATTCGGGTTGGAAATGGGCTTCACCCACTCGCCATCATCGGCTTTTTAGCATCACAATAGAGAGCTTTCTAATGGCGTACACAAAAGTGCGGCTGGCGTCGAGTGAATGGGAGGCGGCCGTTGGCAGCCTTGCGACAAGCGATCCCAAGTTCAATAAGTCTATTATACAAGCCGAAGATAATACAGGTACCTCAATTTACGTGTATTCATTTTCGCAAGTCAAGCATGGTCCAGTGCTGCTAGAACTGGCTGTATGGGAAGTGCGGCTGTCCGAGCTGTACGACACAACTTAGGTTTCCACATAACACCATTTTACATACGTGCGTTACGCCACGCCGTGTTAGAAAAGCAACCCATGCAGTGCACAGAGAGATACGTATACTCGTCAGCTATATGCTCAGGGAAGATTCTGGGCATGATGACCGATTGTTTTCATCACTAGCTTCACATCAAAGTGGCCATGGTTCGATTCCCGGTCGATTCTGCAACTATGAGCATAGGAGGAAAAGCCCTTATCCATCATCGTATATTTGGATGGTCACAGGATACACTTCACTTTGCAGTTGAATGAACCGAGCTCAGGTTATTTTGCTTCCTCCGTGTCTTATTTATTTATTTATTTATTTATTTATTTATTTATTTATTTATTTATTTATTTATTTATTCATTCATTCATTTGCTATTTGCTTTACGTCGCACCGACACAGATAGGTCTTATGGCGACGATGGGATAGGAAAGGCCTAGGAGTGGGAAGGAAGCGGCCGTGGCCTTAATTAAGGTACAGCCCCAGCATTTGTCTGGTGTGAAAATGGGGAAACCGCGGAAAACCATCTTCAGGGCTGCCGACAGTGCGGTTCGAACCTACTATCCCCCGGATGCAAGCTCTCAGCTGCGCGCCCCTAACCGCACGGCCAACTCGCCCGGTGCTTCGTGTCCTAAAACGAGTGAGTTGCAGCCGGCCGACATAACAGTACTGTAATCGATGACTTGTATCCTGGTCCTACCGATATTCAGAAGAATAAATAATAATATCAGTTAATTCCAGAGATGTTAGAGCAACTGATTTGCTTTCTCTTTTCTTTTCTTTTAAGGGGTTAAACGTCGGACTAACTCGCAGCCTTTCAGCAAAAATAGGATGGGAAAGGACTAGAACTGGAAAGAAAGCGATCGTGGCCATAAGCATAGTCCCAGCATTTCCCTGGTGTGAAGGTGGAAAATTATCTTCAAGGCTGTTGATGGTGGGGTTCGAACCCACCATCTCCCGAATGTAGCTTAACAGCTACACGGCACAAACAACGCAACAAACACGTTCAGTAAACGAATTCAATTCAATCCGTTGTGGTGAACACGGCGCCCCTTACCCAAGAACTCCGGGTTAGGTTCCCGCTCATCCTAGGGATAACTCTGGAGTGAGGGCTAGGGTTACCCGGCATCCAGAAAATTCCGGACATGCCCTACAACTTAATCGCATGTTCGACGTACGGGAGGAATTCCTTAATATTCCGAAATATCCTTTTACAGCAATCCAAATTATTCAGTGGTTTAAGAAATTGTATTTTCCAGTCGCGAACGAAAGAATAGATTTGCAAATAGCTTGATCGCACGGACAATTTCTTTTGGAAGCGAAATAAAGTTTTCCGGGTGGTTATTGCGGTTGCAGAAAGTTGACATTTGTCAAATAAATACTGATTTAGTGCTAGTAAGTTTGAAACTTGCATTCTGAGCTACTTAAAACTTCAGAATATGTTTTCTTTATTTTAGCACATAAAACCAATATGGAGGCGGTTCTTTCATTGATTTCTGTTCAATAGATAGATGAGAAACAGAATGATAGATTCTGTGATATGATTAAATAGACCCAATATTTCGCAACATATCAGTAAGTTCCTCAAATATTGTATGAATGTTTTACAGTAAACGTAGGGCTCATTTTATTCTTTGTATATTCGATGTGACAATAACATGCATTAAACAATGCTTATTTCCATATATTCTTGTTTTCAGTGTGTAATTTCCTGATATCCTACATTTTCCATTCCGCTAAAAACATCCGATAACCCCGGTGAGGGCTGGAATGGGACTCACTAGCTTCTTGCATTTGATAAAATCAAAATTCCCTTCATGTTAATTCACCAAGTTCTGACCATAAGTCATATTGCTGGTATGGTATGTAGAAGGGAACAAATGAAGTTTCATATAATAAGCATGAGCAATTCGCTGCATCAAGTACCTCTAATAGTCCCCGCTGCGTCGAGAGACACGAAAGGATTAGATCTATCGACTAAACGAGCACGTACAGGAGCGAATGAGAAGGCATCCGCGAGTGAATCAGCTTAAACGACCACGTATCAATCTCTTGATACATACTTCATCGACACTTGAGCGGAGAGCTCAGCTAGATACTCAATTATAATAGCATAGTGTTTCAGCGAGGAACAAGACAAAACGGGATTATCGCCGTGTTATGTGTCTCACGGTAGAATGCTTAAGTTCACGGATTCGATCTTGCTATTTGCTTTACGCCGCACCGACACCGACAGGTCTTGTGGCGACGATGGGACAGGAAAGGCTTAGAAATGGGAAGGAAGCGGCCGTGGCCATAATTAAGGGTCCAGCCGCAGCATTTGCCTGGTGTGAAAATTGGTAACAACGGAAAACCATCTTCAAGTCTGCCGACAGTGGGGTACCAACCCACTATCTCCCGGATGCAAGCTCACAGCTGCACGCCCCTAACCGCACGACCAACTCGTCCGGTAACGGATTCGATCTAGGCTCAGTCTGGCAGTATCTGAAAGTGCTCAAATACGCCAGTCTCGTGTCAGTAGATCCGAGTAGCCAACGTCATGCTATTGTAGGCGCGCTAACCTCATAACGGTATAACAGACATGAGGGATTTTTTACGATCAGTGGAAAACGGCAAATAAAAATGTAATCAGACTGTGGGACGGGTTTAAAGCAATTGTTGAGGAATATGAAGCCAGGTATATACCTTTAAAGGTGATAAACAGTTTTGTAGTACTTAACACCTACTTCTGATAAAGACATTAATAGATAGCGTTAGAAATGGCAAAGACCCGCTATATTATAACAGAAGTGAAGAGACTAAAAAGGAAGTGCAGTTTGGAAAGAAAGAGTTGGAAATGGTTGTGAAAGTACCGAGAAATTGAAGGTACTTACTAGGAAATTGAATCTAGCGAAGAAGTCAGCACGATGCCAAGCATAATTGGTAGTGATACCAATTTTAGTGAAAAACGGAAGGGTATGTCTAAGTACTTTAAGGCATAAAAAGGTTCCAAGCAGGACATTCCAGGAATCATTAACGCACAAGGGAGGTGTGTATATGAGAATCTACAGAAGGCAGGAGTATGTAAAGTATGTAAAGATTGTTACAAGGATAATGTCCAGATACAGGAGGTGACTAATACCCACTAACTACTGAAATTACCTACCATAAAGACATTTACAGTAAGATATAAAAGTTCAAAACTAGAAAAGCAGCTGGTAAACAAAGCCAAAAATTTCAGGCTATTCACTTTGACATGCATTGCATGTAAGCTCTGGGAAAGCATTAATTCTGATTACATTACGCTAAAAACGTTTGCGAAATTAATAACTGGTTCGATAGAAGGCAGTTCGAGTTTACGACAGGTTATTCCACTAAAGCTCAACTTGTAGGATTCCACTAAGATATATCTGATATCTTAGATTCAGCAGGTCAAATGGACTGTATCACGATTGACCTATTTAAGACATTTGATAGGGTAGATCATGGGAGACTACTGGTAAAGATGAGCGCAACTGAACTAGACACTAGAAAATATATTGAATGGTTGGCTGTATTTCTAGAAAAAAACCCGCAGATAATTAAGTACGTGAACATTATCTGATCCTGTATTCATTAAGAGGGGAATTCCTCAAGGCAGTATTATTGGACCTTTATGTTGTCCTATATACATACTGTAAATAAAGGAGTAAAGAACCGGAATCAGAGAGAAGGCTTTTTGTGGATGATGTTATGCTGTACTGAGTAATAAATAAGTCACAAGATTGTGAGCAATTGCAAAAAGGCCCCGAAAATGTTGTATGTGAACAGCAGGCAATGGTATAATGATAAACGGGGTTAATAGGTTGTGAGTTTCACTAACAGGGAGTGTTCTCTCAGTGTTAATTACTGGGTTGATGGGGTGGAAGTTCGTTCTGGGGCTAAATGTAAGTACCTAGGTGTTAATATAAGGAGAGATCATTGGGATAATCACATAAATGGGATTCCAAATGAAGGATACACATCTCTGCACATGCTTGCATGGGTATTTACGGGCTGTAGAAAGGATGTAAAAGTGAGGGCATATATGTCTCTGTAAGACCCCAACTAGAGTATGGTTTCAGTGTATGGGACGCTCACCAGGATTACTGTATTCGAGAACTGGAAAAAGTCCAAAGAAAAGCAGCTCGATTTATTCTGGGTGATTTCGGACAAAAGAGAAGCGTTACGAAAAGGTTGAAAAGCTTGGCCTGGGAAGACTTGGGAAAAAGACGAACTGCTCGACTAAGTGGTATGTTCCGAGCTGTCAATGGAGAGATGTCGTGGAATGGCATTAGTAGGCGAATAAGTTTGGTGTTTTTAGAAGTAGGAAAGATCACAATATGAAGATAAAGTTGGAATTCAAGAGGACAAGTTGGAGCAAATATTCGTTTATAGGAAGATAAGTGAAGGATTGGAATGTTCTACCGAGGGAAATGTTCAATAAATTTCCAAATTCTTTGCAATTATTTCAGAAAATACTAATTAAACAACAGATAGGGAATCTGTCACATGGGCGACTGCCGTAAGTGCAGATCAGAGGTGAATGATTGCTTGAACAATCGACAGGTTTTCGGTAACAGCAAATGACAATGTGGCAGAGTAGTGGAACTTATTTCTGCTAACCACACCAATAAGCTGCGTTCAGTTGTTTCATTCTCCAATAGCAGTGTTTCAGCAGCATACTGACGCTAGCATGCCTACTCCGCGTTGAGTGAGCGTCGCTATATTGCAGGGTCATTGGAGATTATAGTGAAGTTCGCAACAACCGCTGCTTTTAGTCCGCCGTGTCTATTGAGGTTTCCGAGGTTTCCGGTTAACAACAGTATAACCACATGAAAGAACAAGAAGTTGCAATGACGCAATCTTCGGAACTCAGTGGGCGACGTGGACACGAATAGAATTATGTGTGGCTTGTTCAAGAGAATACTGCGCGAATAATTATAGTGCTACAAGTGCAGTTATTCACACTCCTATAGTTATTGACACTAACTTTGTAAGGGGGACATCAGAAGATCTCTCCATTAAGGACTACGAAACTCCACAACAGCTCCAAATATTTTTTCTCGGCCGGGTGGCGCTCATCTTTATCTAGCTACCTAGCTGATTTAATAACGCAAATCGGCCTGACACCGAGTAGGAAGTCGGCCTCCCTAACAATGATGCCTACCTGTGTCATCCCCGATGTTGATCTGGACGTCTCTGAAAGACAACATTTTCATCGACCTCCGCACATCCGGCGTTTCAGTCGACAACATCTACAGACTGGAGGATGGCGCAACTTCCACACCTTCATCGCAGATTCTAGTATATCTAGCCAACGAGGACGACCTGCGACGACTGTAAGCCTCCGGCGCGACTATTAGCCATAGAACCTACGCAGTGGTGCCAACTCCTTCGTACATCCAAGCCCAGATATCAGCAAACCCCTCTATTGTTCCCTTCGCCAACGTGTCTCAACCCCGGACATCGCATCCACAATCATCGCCTTCCTTCTCTACAACTACAACCACCACGACCACTACAGCGTCCACCTACACCCCTTCCCAACCTCCAGTTACTACTGTCACGACCTGCCACGCTTTGCCCGTAATGTCATCTCCCCTGCCAATTTCCTCGACTACTGCAGCCCAGCAACCCCCTACCACCTCACTGACTTCGACTACAACCACCACCGCTCGCCACTGCCACCTACACAGGACAACATCCCAGCCGCCGCCGCCACCACACCATCTTCGCCCCAGCAGCCGCCACCATCCTCACGCTATGTCAAGTTGTGTTCTCCGTGAGATAGCACCGGACATCTCAGAACGGGATATCCTACAGGCACTCCAAGCAGAAGGCATTCCAGCTTGACGCGCATTCCGGATTCACAACGTCAACGGCCCCACATATATGGTGCGACTCCATCTTCCCACTCCAACCACCTTATTAACACCGGCGCTCGAATCCATGGACATCGTTACCGAGTGAAGCCTTCTCGCTCCCCGCCCTCAACAGTTCGCCACACCAACACACATCGTCGCCCCCGGCCTGGCCCTTCTCCTGTTCCACCCCCCTCAACCCCTTTGTCAACCCCCTCCCCAATTTAGTCACTTCCTCCTACCCCTTTTAACATTAAATATAATCCGCCTTCTCACCACATCTCTTAATAATATCACCGCTACTCTCCACCTGCTTTTCATGCATCTTCACCCTGGCGTTTCCTTCTAATCTTCTCCCTCCGCATACACACATCTCCCGTCATTTCTCACTTCGTCCACCCACCTTACTTCTCCCTTACATCTCAATATACCCTATAGAACAGTAGACTGAATTATTCACAGATCCAAAACCACCGACTGTGATAAATAAACCAAGAAAAGGACGCCATAGGGACTCCACAGTAAAAACCCTCAGCCTACAGTTAAACATGAGGGCGGATCCATGATGATATGGGGCTATGTCAGAGGCTGATGTACGAAACATCTACTTAACACCTGCAACAATGGAGAAGATGGTATATTTGGACATTTTGAAGCAGCATCTGAATCCCAGTGTCGACAAATTGGTTACTGTTGGTGACTATTACTTCCAAAAACGTAGATACTGTGCGGGTTGTGAAGCACCGGTTGCTTTACAGTACACCTTATGTACTGTGAACACCACTCCAGTCGCCAGATGTAAACCCTATTGAGCATTTATGGCCGGAACTGAAACAGAGACTGCAGAAAAAAGAGAAAAATGTAAGGAAAGCTGAAGACCAACATTTCTTGAAGAGTAACAGAAGATAGGCCCAGAAATCACGGCAAAACTAGTCTAGTCCATGCCGAATATGCTTCATGCTGTCATTGACATCAATGGAAATTCGACTGGGTACTGAAGAGTTAATTGTTCTGTGAGCCAAGTGTGTGTGAGGTACAAGTGGACGAATAATTTTGCTCCACTACTTGTCGGAACAGACAGCTACAGAATTCACTATTTTTAAACACGTGGTGTTATTATTTTCTGTTGTATATTATCACGTGCCCGTCCTTAAATAAAAGAAAAATAAGTATTGCAACATGGATTTCCATGCTGCCTTCCCACTACTGACCTTTATTTTCAGTCACACCAGTGAATGGACGAATATTTTTGCGACTATCCGTATTATTTTCTCAAAAAGAGTTTTAAGCAGGAGAAAAGTATTCGTACAGTCACGTAACAATCTTCTCGAGCGAAAACAATGGTGAATTACATCCCTCAGTACCTGGTTTACATACCTCGTCTGTTAATCACGCCGCCCCCCCCCCCCCTCTCCGTCTCTTGCTCATGCTGTGCACCAGAGTTTTAGTTGTCTCTGCTCCAATATTATGCCATTCCTTCAGAAGCAATTCTTTTAGCTGAGATGTACTAGTGATGTGGTGTTTTCATACCTTATTTTCCAATTCAACCAACAGGTGCTCAATAGGATTGTGATACGTGGACTGTGCTGGAGTGTGTAGGGAGTAGGGCGTATTATATAGCACACAAAGTCGGACAATCTCGGCTGTATGATCAGGATCGTTGTCGCGCTGGAAATTGTAATCATTACCCGAAACCATTTTCTCTACACGTTTCTTCAAATTTGATTGCAGAATATGAAAATAAGCAAATCTTTCCGTAGTTCCGTCAATGATGGCGGTGCTTATTGTTTAAAGAGGTCATTCCCTCAATGAACACTAATTCCCCGACACCAGGCGCCGCCATACACCCCCAGATCATAATACCACCTCCACCATTTTTCACAATAGCTTGAAGAATCTGGATGTCATGAGCAGTATCGGACCTCCTCCAAACACAAACATGGCCATCGTTATGAAATAGGTTGAATTTGCTTTTGTCAGAAAAAACATGATGACGATGATGCTCGTTGTTTAAAGGGGCCTAACATCTAAGACCATCGGCCCCTAATGGTACGAGATGGACGACATGATAATTAAAATTTTAAAATATATCCACTGGCTAGAATTTAAAACAAATGAAGATGAATAATTATGGTGAATTTAAAATAATCAGTGGATCTAATTCGCAATGCCTTATTTTCGGCAAAATGTAAGATGATAGGTTATGGTAGAATAAGACATTGCCTTAAAATTCAATAATATACCATGCAAATTATTATTTTAAATAACACATTAAAATATACGAACACAAACTAAAACAGAGTCAAATTAAGAAAACAGTGAACAATAATACAAAGTCTAATACGAAATATCCGATAACACAAAACACTATCTCTCATAAAATGGATGACGAGGTCTGCTGACAGCTCCATCTCGCAGGACGAGACAGCTAGTGATGTGAACTTTGGCCAATCAGCATGTTTAAGAATCCATCGAGGAGGAGCCTCGACGAATTTCTGTTTCGATGAAGTAAGAACAATGGGAAAATGGTCACTGTCACAGAGATCATCGTGTGTATTCCAGCGGAACAAACGTCAGGCTGCATAGACTTAAGTCTATGTGAGAGTATGTGCCGTAACGTACACTGAAATGAGTTGGTTCTCCTGAAAACGCATAAATCCAGCACTCTCACTAATATTTCCAACTCTCTTCCCCTGGGGCAATGTGATTCAGACCCCCATATAGGGTGATGGGCTATGAAATCCTCCAATAAGAGGAAGGGAAGTGGGAGCTGATATATAAGATCAGTAACATCTATAGTAAGAGCCTGTTCTGGTGGAAAATAAACATTACACACTGTCGCTATGACAGGCAGCGGAACGCGAACTGCTACAGTCTCTAGCGGGTTTCTTAGTGGAACCTCCTCAATGTAGGTATCAGAACGGACAAAAAATGCCAACGCCACCGGAAGCCCGGTCAGCGTAATGTTCTGTCGAGTATAGTCGAAAATTTCTCAAGACCGTATGATTGCCTGGTCAGATTTGTTTCCTGAATGCACACTATACTCGCCGAATACTCACTAATGAGCAGGCGCAGCTCAGCAAGATGCCTATCATAACCGTTACAATTCCACTGTAACAGTGCCATTGTATGGGTGTGGAATTATGAGGTTTAGGTTAGAAGCAGCAAGATGCTACCTAACCTACGCTCATATTCCCATCCGAAGATGGGATTAAATGTTCTATGTGCATCACCTCGTCACTAGACGAAATGATCCGTGCCTTGAACTTCGACGTATTCCGGGGGCGGGGTTTCCTCCTATGACGGGAGCGCTCAGGTTTTCCAGGAGAAAAACCTGCTGGCGCAAACTCAGACCCTCCAGGTGGAGGGTGTAATACCCCCATTCGTAGGAAGAGGTGGAAAAACGCCTTGAAAGGGCGCTCTTCTTTCCCATCGTTGATTCTTGTTTAGACGCGCTAGGAAGTAATTCCCCAGCCCTGGTCGACGATGCCGCCTCCGCCGGCTTAGGCGCGGCTTTCCCCTGCTGTGCCGGCGTAGGTTACTTAGCCGGCACATGCTTGTTTGTAGTCCAAGGCTGGGATGAAGCCACCTTCGAGATTTTTCTCTTTGCGGCGTTGCTCACAGAAACAACTGCCGCCTTCGGCGCAGCGATCTTGTGGGAAGATGTTCCAGTTGGAAATAATGAACCTGGGAGAGAGTGTGCTACCATGCTGAAGTCTAATTTATTGGCCGGTGCATTCAGAGAATGAAACTTATGGCGCGCTTCCTGGTAGGAAATACCATCCAGGGTCTTGATCTGCTGGATCTTCTTCTCACTCAGGTATACCGGACAGTTCCGATCTCGAGGAGAATGAAGACCAGGGCAGTTAGCGCACCTATATGGAGTTGCGCACTCTTCCGCGCCATGAGCTTCTCTTCCACACATAGATGAATTCGAACATCGAGGTACCATGTGTCGACACGGTGCTTCATGTCTTCCATCAATCAACGCCAGTGTTCAGAACGAGATCACGGTGGAACGTAACTCCACGAACCAGATTCAAGGTTTTGTGCTCTTCCAGTTCGACGGGGACTTCGCCAAGCTGGTCGCACATAAGCAACTGATCTGCTTGGAGCGCAATGCTCGTCTTAAGAAGCACACCACCATTGTGCATTTTCTGAAGATTCTCAAGTTCGCCGTTATACACCTTCGATCTGTCGACTGAAAAGGATCGATTTGACCAGCTTGAAATCTTGCCCATGTGTTCTGGAAGCAACCAGGAACCTAGGGAGGCTGGAACCCAAACTAATACGCTGTGCTTGTTCCCAAGGGGTTGGGCCCCCTTAGGGAATCAAATGTTAAATACTTGGGTAGCGATCTACCCGAGGAGGCAGGCTGAAGTGGTTTCGACGCCATGCCCGAAATCATCCTCCCCGAATGCCACCCATCCGATCAGGGGTCTCTGCAGCCGAACCAAGCAGCCAAGGCAATACCCACCTGTTAGTAGCAGGTATTTCCCGGGGTCCGATGTTGGACGATGCCTAATACGGAATGACTGAGGCAATGAGCACTAGGACACCCTTCCTCCAGTAACCCGCAATAGCATGTGCCCCATAGTGCGTAGAGAGTAATAAATATATAGGAAAAATACAAAACAATTAATAATGATATGTCTTTCAGGCGTTCGGCTGTGCGGGAACCTGTGTTGTCAGGCGGATACTACTGCACGGGTATATGGCGCTCCCACCGGCAAGTTTCCTGGATGGTCACAAACGGGCTTTCGAGGATAATGGCACACGTAAGAGGCCCATCTCCGAGCAGAACGCCCTCCAAAAAATATTTTTAAAAAGAGGGGGCCGATGGCCACATGACCCATTTAGTCGCCTTCTACGACAGGCAGGGATTACTGTGAATGTATTCGGCCTCTCCTATCCACAGGGGGTCCAACACATGATACCAAGCCGCAATCCATGTCCGCGCCAAGGTCGCCCCTTTTAGTCGCCTCTTAAGACAGGCAGGGGATACCGGGTGTGTATTCTACATCTGCGTCCCCCACCCGCAGGGGGCGTTACCCATTTAGTCGCCTCTTGCAACAGCCAGGTGATACCGTAGGTGTATTCTTCGTCTGCGTCCCCCACCCACATGGGATTCAAAAAAAAAAAAGAAAAAGCACTCTTCCGGAAATCGAGGCCTTTTCATACATAAGCTTTTGCTAACTAATCTGCTCTTCCGATTTTTATTTTTTATGTAGGGTTTCTTTCTGGGTACCCTAGCTTATTATCCTCCGAGATTGATTAGATGCATTATTCCTCGCTATCCGAGCTGATCTCCACTATATGCACATTTCGCACTAGATGTAGCCTAGATTGTGTAGCCTACTTGGCATCTGCCTTGTCATCCCTTGTCATCGCTCTAAGTAGCTCGAGCTTACAACACTCCTGTACTTCTTGGAGAGTGTTTCCGATAGGTAAGCCAATAAGACAAAATACACTCAAGGAGTGTACAAACTGATGAATTTGTTCAGTCAACAGCATCGCCCTGGTAGAGGAAGGTTCCACTAAAAGCAATAAATTAGGACAAATCGCGCCTCGTCTGTCCTTTCTTAAGAAAGACAAGTCTCTCAAATTTCTCAGGCGATTGGAATAACTCTCTAATGTTTATCATTCTTGTTATAACAACAGAATTCAAAGAAGATTATTTAAGATTTACATTTTTCTAGGCGAAGGGGTAATTTACTTACAGGGGAATTATATACCCTCTCCCCCGCCGGGTACTGCCTGAAATAAATACTGGTAGTTAAGTCCTATGATCCTTCCCACCATTTATTTCTGATTTTGCACCCTGAGTCAGCCTGATTTTTAGTCCGAGCGTGTTCTGCTAATTTTACATGAAGGAAATGTGTTTCAAGAAGTGGAATAAATGAAAAGCTTAGTCAGTCAGCTTAACAAGTGCACTCTTCATTTCGAAACTGTTCACTTCAGGAAAAAGTGAATCAGAAAGATGAATCACCTTAGCACATATTCTCGATGGTCAGAGACAGTGAGGGGGAAAGGATGTAAATAAATGGTGCCATTTGCATGCAGTAAATTCCTAATGTGGACAACATGCAGAGAGAAAACGAGGATTCAATGACAGAGACGTCGGAAAGCATCAGCCATCAAACTACCAGTAGAGAGCCGTTTCCTAGAGGAACTTACGACTGCAATGAAGACACGAGGTTTAACCCAGTAGGAAAGTTTTCAGTGAAGGAAGATTGTATGCGGGAACGTTTCCCACTATATTTGCATTCTCGGTCAATATTCAGATTTTGGTTACGTACTTAAAGAGTCTTCAGCGGAAGGCTTGGTGGATCCCTTATCAGGTGCACCTTCAGCTGTCATACATGGCGTCACTGGAATAGACGTACAAGGGAAATTAGGAGTGAGAAATTTCCCGTTGCTTTCCTCATTGAACTATATGTTGCTGTTACGCATCAGAAACTTAAGTAGAGGTTATTTAAATATCTGTGAAAATAATACGAATTCTGCACGATATTTCATGAACAGTAGTTGTTGGAACACTACTGGCCAGCCGGACGGAACCACACCCCGGCTATCGGCAGGGGAGCGAGAGTGTGAAAGGGCACAGCACAATGCGACCCTCCAGTTTTAGTTTGTTTTCTTTCTAAGCTGAGGCACTGCCTTTCTTGCTGTCTCTGCTTTAAATGGATACTGTTGGACTTGTCTCGGAACCAAGGGTCGAGGGTAGACGGGACTTGAGCTGTTATTTTTCAGGTAGTCAGTTAGCAATGGTCGCGGCGCGCTGTTGTATGTCTGAAGTGTTTGATGTAAATATGTTTAATAAATTATTATTAATTGTCCTCCGTATATGTGTTTCAAAATGAGCTACCAGAGAGATGTTGTTTCACCAGCAAACAGACATTTTTTGGTCCTCCGGGCCGGATATTGTGAATAGTTTTCCGCCGAATGTTACGAATACTAACTTATTGTAAACTTTCGTGCACGGGTCTCTCAGTTCGTATCGTATGTTACGCTACTTTACGTACGGTAGCCAGTGCCGTGTTGTGTGCTTTTCGCCGGTCGTTTTATACAAGCCGGCTTGCTGTTGAAGAATTCCACTGGAGAGCTGAGTAACCTACTGGACCTGGCGGCGCGCCCGAGTTCGACTCCAGGCCGAAGCATATCTACAGGCAGATGTAAGTACCTAGACTGGCAACAACCAATCCTTTCTTACCTAATATTGTTAGTCATGTCATCCTCGCCCGTTTATTGATCCAGTGTTCCTAATTATTGTTCTTGTGCATTCCTCTTCTACGGTCCTTATCTGTCAGCATGGATGAGACTAGCAGGAAGAAATTAGTCACTACTCGCGCAGTAGCGAAAGCCAGCCTCACGCGTCTCGCGAAATTCGTACAAGAATTTCAAACGGATTCAAATAATCAGGCCATCGTAGTTCGTTTGAAGGAACTGCCTATTATTCGTGACAAATTTGAAACTGCTCAATCTCAGCTAGAAATATTTGAGGATTTCCAACAGCATGCAGAAGACAGAGATCACTTTGAAACCTTGTATTTCGACACAGAAGCAAAAATGAATAGCTTAATCGCATTGAGTACCGAAGCTGCTGGCCCCAGTAGTTCTCGTTCTAGTGACAGTCAGTCTTGTTTAAGTGAAACTAAGAAGGCAATTAAGCTCCCTACCATAAACCTACCAACCTTCAGTGGTGATGTAACTGGATTTAGACATTTTTATGACACGTTCATGAGTCTTATAGTTAACAATGAATCGCTGGACAACATTCAAAGATTTCATTACTTACTGAGTTCTCTAACGGGCGAAGCGCACGTACTAATAGCAAACCTCCCAGTCACTAGCTCCAACTTCAACGTGGCTTTCGATACGATTTGCAATCGCTATAATAATCCGAGGTTAATCGCATCCGCACATCTTAAGAATCTATTGAACTTACCTACGATGAATAAGCCATCAGCGAATGAACTCCGTGCTCTACTCAATCAAGCTTTGAGCAATTTGAACGCTCTCAAGGCCTTGGAGCTAAATGTACCTTTAGATGATTTGATTGTTTCACAGCTAATTCTTGAAAAAACGGAAGCGTCAATTCGTAGAGAGTACGAAACCACTTTGAGTCCCAAGACATTTCCTACTCTTAGAGATACCTGCGACTTCTTGGAAACGAAATGCAAGTCCATTGAGATTGTGAGTTCTACTTTGCCTGTAAAACAAACCCCTTTGAACACCGGAACGAATTACCCATCCAATCGTAAGCAGCTTCAAACCCAGAAGTCATATGTGATGACCACTCCGCAGTGCACGTACTGCAACGAAGCTCACACACTAAGTAAGTGTCGTAACTTTGCACGTATTTCTGTCAATGAGCGCAAAGACTTTGTAAGAAGCAACAATCTGTGCTTCAACTGTTTACGGGGAGATCACAAGGTACAGGCTTGTAAATCTGGTACCTGCCGCACTTGTGGTAAATGGCATCATACTCTAGTACATGCAGACACTACACCTCAGCACTTTACTCAACAACATGGTCTGCCACGCAACATCGAGAGAGCGAGTACTTCAGCACAATCAGAGTCACGTATCAATAGCTATTATTCACAAAAGGTGGAACCAAGTAAACACATCCTTTTATCCACTGCACGCATCAGAATTAAGGATAGGAATGGAAAGTGGCAAACATGTAGAGCTCTACTAGATTCAGGCTCCCAATCATGTTTTATGTCCGAGTCGTGTGCCCAGCGATTAAGGTTGCATAGAGAGCCCAACAGAACACCTGTCCAGGGAATAGGTGATACCATTTCAGAATGCAAGTACAGTGTTTCAATAGATCTTGGCTCATGCACTAGTGACTTTACAACTTCAGCAAATTGTTTTGTACTACCTAAGATAACAGATGACTTACCGGGTCACAGGATTGATTCTGCTACATGGAACATTCCCCAGCACATTGTTTTAGCTGATCCCGAGTTTTATAAGCCCTCCAAGATCGACATCCTTCTAGGAGCTGAGGTCGTTCCGTACATTCAGCAGACAGGCAAGCTCACCAAAGATGCTAATCACCCCATTCTTCAAGAAACCAAACTGAGATGGGTTTTAACCGGAAGATACACAAATAATGACGGTCCTTCAGGTGTCTCACGGCGGCCGGTACTGTCATGTTTTGCTAAGACAGATGTTGAAGTCCAACAGCAGCTTCGAAGGTTTTGGGAGATCGAAGAGTTGCATCAAACTCCGCGTACGAAGGAAGAAGAGCAATGTGAAGCACACTTCGTGCAACATACCAAAAAGGATTCTACAGGAAGATTTGTTGTTCGTCTGCCGTTCAGAGAAGACCCGAGAAAATTGGGTGACTCATTTCAAATGGCAGCCAGGCGATTCTATCATCTAGAGAGAAGATTACGCAAACTACCCAATATGAAACGAGAATACGTGAAATTCATGACGGAATATGAAGAGTTAGGGCACATGGAACTGACACTCCCTTCTGCGATTCCTGCATATTATGTACCTCATCACGCGGTTATCAAAGAATCCAGTTCTACCACAAAGCTACGTGTTGTATTTGACTGTTCTGCTAGTTCCAGCAGTGGAATTTCCTTGAACGATTTACTTTATGTTGGGCCAACAGTCCAGCAAGATTTGTGTTCTATAATCACCAGGTTCCGGACCCACGAGATCGCGTTCACTGCTGACATAGAGAAAATGTACAGACAGGTACAGGTAGATGAAGGAGATTGCACGTACCAGCGTATTCTCTGGAGAAATGACGAATCGCGGCCCTTACAGGAATATCAGCTCAAGACCGTTACGTATGGTATGGCAAGCGCCCCGTTCCTTGCGACACGATGTCTATATCAGATTGCAATGGAAGCCGCTCATGAACTTCCTAGAGCATCTGAAACCCTATTAGACGACTTCTATGTTGATGACTGTATGTCTGGATCACAAACTGTAAATGAAGCTCTCCTCGTGCAGCAGGACTTGATACATTTGTTAAGAAAGAGTGGGTTTTCACTGCGAAAATGGTGCAGTAATCATCCAGCTATTCTTGAGAATGTTCCTCCAGAGTATCGAGAGACTCAACTTCCCCTACAGCTTGACAATGATGAGAATGTAAAGGCGTTAGGTTTGTTATGGCATCCAGCATCTGACAAGTTTCAGATAGTTAATAATGTTCAACCAAGTCCCCACGCTCCACCATTTTCTAAACGCAGTATTCTCGCAACAGTATCATCCATATTTGATCCTTTGGGACTCATTAGTCCAGTGGTAATTTTGGGAAAAATATTTCTACAACAGTTGTGGCTAAAAGAGACGTTATGGGATGAACTTTTGGATCCAGGAATATCACATGCTTGGGAGACACTATACTATCAGTTACCTTCCATTGAAAAGATTCGAATCGATCGTCGTGTCCTGGTTAATGGCCCTATCAAGGATATTCAGCTCCATGGATTTTGTGACGCCTCTGAGAAGGCTTACGGTAGCTGTATCTACATACGATCAACTAACATCCAAGGTAATACCTCAGCCACACTACTGTGCTCTAAATCACGCGTCGCTCCTTTGAAAAGGCTGTCACTTCCTCGGCTGGAGCTCTGTGGAGCCCTTCTTCTTGCACGGTTGGTTAAGAAGATTATCCCTGCACTGAAACTATCGGTCTCTAAAGTCGTCCTGTGGACAGATTCAACCATCGTCTTGGCATGGATAGCTGCTCCATCTACAAAATGGAAAACGTTTGTAGCAAACAGAGTATCAGAGATTCAGGACAGCACCGAGAACAGTGAATGGAGACATGTGGCGTCTCAAGACAACCCAGCAGACATTATATCAAGAGGATGTTGCCCTGATGAGCTGGGTAAAACTCATTTATGGTGGCAAGGACCAAGCTGGCTACAGCAACACCATGATATGTGGCCTTCCTCTGCAAGTACTAGACTACCACTAGTGCTGCCTGAAGAGAGGTGCAAGGTGACATGTAATATCGCAACGATTCCTGAGGATAATATTATCAACCGCTTTTCCAAGCTTACCAAACTGCAACATGTTGTAGCATACTGTCTAAGATTTGCAAGAAATTGCAGGGCAACTCGTGGGTGCAGAGCAACAGGTGCACTATCCCTTCTAGAGCTCAACA
The DNA here is from genome assembly GCF_040414725.1 of Anabrus simplex. NCBI lineage: Eukaryota > Metazoa > Arthropoda > Insecta > Orthoptera > Tettigoniidae > Anabrus > Anabrus simplex. The sequence goes on from NC_090266.1 coordinate 711,120,470, forward strand.
GCGCAATTCTCCACTGCATACGAATAGCTCAGTTGACATCGTACTCTAAGGAAATACATCAGTTGCAGTCCAAGAAACCTATTCAGAGCAAGAGCAAATTAAAAACTCTAAATCCGATGTTAGACAGTACGAATATCCTGAGAGTAGGAGGAAGACTTGAACAAGCCAACATACCGTATGAACAAATGCATCAAGCTATACTGCCTGCAAATCATCACCTTACGAAGTTGATTGTTGAACAAGAGCACAGACGTATGCTGCATGCCGGTGGACAGCTTCTACTATCATCGATTAGACAGCGGTACTGGATTGTTAATGGCAAAAATGTCATCCGAAGAATTTTGCACCGTTGTTTGATTTGTCAGAAACTGAAGTCAAACACTGCTCAACAGCTGATGGGTCAGCTGCCACGCCCTCGTTTAGAAGTAGTTAGACCATTTTACAACTGTGGGATAGACTATACTGGGCCGTTCTACATAAAGACTGGTTCCAAACGATCACAGTCAAGGCAGAAATGTTATATTGCCTTATTTGTATGCCTGGCCACTAAGGCAACTCACCTCGAGGTTGTAACCGATATGTCTACTCAAGCCTTCCTAGCGGCATTGAAGAGATTTGTCTCACGTCGTGGCCGATGTCAGTCCATCCACAGCGACAACGGGACAAACTTCGTTGGAGCGGACCGAGAACTTCGTGCAGTGATTAGGTCCTGTCAACAGCAAACGGAAATCAGAAACTTCGCAGACCAAGAAGGAATAACATGGATATTCATCCCTCCTGGAGCACCACACTTTGGCGGATTATGGGAGGCTGGCGTGAAGTCCTTCAAGTACCACCTTCGCCGCGTCATGGGAACTATGTGTCTCACTTATGAAGAGCTGACCACCCTCACTTGCCAAATAGAAGCCTGCCTGAACTCCAGGCCCCTTATTCCCTCGTCCTGCAACCCTGATGACCCTGAAGCCCTAACTCCAGGTCACTACCTGATTGGCACAGCTCTCACTACCATTCCCCAGCCAGATCTAGGTAATACTAAGCTTAACCTACTGACTAGATGGGAAATACTACAGCAGCAAATGCAGAGGTTCTGGCACCGCTGGTCAAACGACTACCTGCATCACCTTCAGCAGCGATCAAAATGGACACACTCCAGTCCAAATGTGCAACCTGGAGAACTGGTGGTGTTAAAGGAGGATAATCTTCCACCATTAATGTGGAAACTGGCAGTGATCACGGACGTTCACCCAGGATCAGATGGACTAGTGCGTGTGGCTACTGTCCGCACCTCTCGTGGGTTATTGAAGAGGCCTATCAATAAACTGTGCCCTCTTCCAAACGACAAAGAGTGATTTGTGTGTGTTGTAGATATTGAGTGTTGTATTGTGAACTCGTCTAGTGTGATTTTATCTGAATTTGTGATTTCAACTTTATTATGTGTACCTTTGCAGTTATATATTTTAAGAAATTGATATTTCTTGGCGGCCGGAATGTTGGAACACTACTGGCCAGCCGGACGGAACCACACCCCGGCTATCGGCAGGGGAGCGAGAGTGTGAAAGGGCACAGCACAATGCGACCCTCCAGTTTTAGTTTGTTTTCTTTCTAAGCTGAGGCACTGCCTTTCTTGCTGTCTCTGCTTTAAATGGATACTGTTGGACTTGTCTCGGAACCAAGGGTCGAGGGTAGACGGGACTTGAGCTGTTATTTTTCAGGTAGTCAGTTAGCAATGGTCGCGGCGCGCTGTTGTATGTCTGAAGTGTTTGATGTAAATATGTTTAATAAATTATTATTAATTGTCCTCCGTATATGTGTTTCAAAATGAGCTACCAGAGAGATGATGTTTCACCAGCAAACAGACAGTAGTTATCAAGAATTTAATTAACGGTCAGCGAGTCCCGACTTAGATTCTCAGCCAGGTTGGTAGTTTTCCCCGCGTGCTCTGATTTGGGGACTGGGTGTTAATGACTGTCCCAATACACACTATATCCCACACTACCAACAAACAGTGAATACATCCTTTCACATAGCGTTTGCACCAACAAAGACCTCCGGCCGTAATACTGGACCAAGTCCACGTGTGCGATGTAGCTCGCACCCTTGACCCAACCAGGATATGGGGGTCGGAACTGGTAAACTTTAATAGCCACGATCTACTAGCAGAAATAAGGAGGGAGACGCTTAAGGTGTGTAACTTCTTAACACTTGGCCCCGTTTGATGGCCGGATGCCCTTCCTTTTATTGTCTTCTTTCTATTGGTTTAGGACGCAACAACTTAGGATTTCGACGATGACGGGATAAGAACGGGCCGGCTTAGGAAGGAAGCAGCCGTGGCCATAAGATAGCATTTGCTTGGCGTGAAAATGGGAAACCATGGAAAGCCATCTTCAGGGCTGCCGAATGCAAGCTAACGACTCGAATAGCGCAGCCAACTCACTTTCTGATGTCCTTCCTGGCGCCAATCCTGTGTGAAGAGATGTATTCACGACTGCGTGTTTGAGTTGGCTCGAATGTACACCCAGTCTTCGAACCACAGGAATTAACCAGACGCGGCTAAAAAATGTCCGACCCGGTCTGGTATCGATTCCAGTACCATTTGAACTAAAGGCCGAGATACTGATCGTTTAGCTCAGGAGCTGGACATGTTGAGGGAACTACGAACCATTTCGAGACATCTTCCTAATAATCTTCTTGAAAATAAGATGTCAAAGCTTATCAGTCAAAACAAAAAGAACAATTTCCATAAGCAGAGCTTCGAGAGTTGACTGCTGTTCCCACCGTAGTTATTGGAGACCCCTAATTCCATTGAAGACGCGGCTTTTTCTCCTGCGGTGTAACTTCGAATTCCGGGTAATGGCGTAAGCGGTTGGCATGGTGACGGTTCTCCAAGGAACGAAAACCTGAGCAGCACAAACTATATGGAACCACTAGTCCATAAGCGCACGTAGAGAACACCCCTCCCCTCCCCCATCGACTTGTAGCACACCTCAGTCAACAGAAACTTAACCAGCCGGATGTTAGCCGATGTAAAGTAGTCGCAAGGCCACACAGCTGAACACTCTTGCGATACAACAGAAGGTGTGGGTGGCTGGAGGAACTGTCACATTATTCATGCTCACGGTACCTCCAGTGTAAATTTTACAAACTTCTAGAAGGAACACTGTAAAAGACCTTAGCTTTTATTGATCCATTGTGTAATTAATATAATACATTACACCGAGTGAGCTGGCTATGCGGTTCGAGTCCCGTAGTTGAGAGCCTGTATTGGAGAGAATGTGGGTTTGAATTCCACTGTCGGCAGCACTGAACATGGTTTTTTTGTGATGTATATTTTTCACACTAGGTAAATGAACGTCAATTAACGCTATGACCACTACCTTACCCACCCGTTTCCCATTCTTGGGTTCCCAAAAATCTTCGATGTGTTAGTACAGGGTTAAACCACTAGCAAATAATACTTTTAAGAGGAAAGCGATATGAACACTACATACGATTTTGAGAAATACAGCCAATCTATTCGAACGCAATTTGAGCACAGTACACTGTTACACACCAAGTGAAATGACATTGATTTTCCCTCATTCTATATGTTACTGGTTGTCCCTTTCATACCTCCATAGCATGTTCAATTTGTGTAAATAAACAGCCCACACTAGCACCTGCAGATTCCGCACTCACACTTTTTTATATATCGCGGTGGGGAGGCTTGCGTGTCCCAATGATGCAGATAGCCGAGCCGCAGGTGCAACCATATCGGATGGGTATCTGTTGAGAGACCAGACTAACGAATGGTTCATCGAAAGGGGGGTAGCAGCCTTTCGGTAGTTGCAAGGGCGGCAGTCTAGATGATTGACTGATACGGCCTTCTAATAATACTCAACATGGCTTAGCTGTGTTGATACTGCTACACGGCTGAAAGCAACGGGAAACTACAGCCGTAACTACCTCCCGAGGTCATGCAGCCCTCTCTGTATGAATGGTATACTGATGATGACTTCCTCCCGGGTAAAATATTCCGGAAGTAAACTAGTCCCCCATTCGGATCTCCGAGTGGGGACTACACGAGAGGGGGCGATCATCAGGAAGATGGATACTGACATTCTGTGAGTCGGAGCGTGGAATGTTAGAAGTTTGAATCGTTTTGGTAGGTTAGAGAATCTGAAAAGGGAGATGGATAGATTAAAGTTAGATGTAGTTGGTATAAGTGAAGTACGTTGGCAGGAAGAACAAGATTTTTGGTCAGGTGACTACCGAATTATCAACACAAAATCAAACAAGGGAAATGCAGGAATTGGTTTAATAATGAATAAGAAAATAGGGCAGCGGGTAAGCTACTACGACCAGCATAATGAAAGAATTGTCATCAGGATAGACACCAAACCAATGCCCACCACAATAGTGCAGGTCTATATGCCTACTAATTCAGCGGATGATGATGAAATCGAAAGAATATACGAGGAGATAGAAGATTTAATACAATATGTAAAAGGTGACGAGAATCTAATTGTGATGGGAGACTGAATGCAGTGGTAGGCCAAGGAAGAGAAGGTAGTACAGTAGGAGAATTTGGATTGGGACAAATGAACGAAAGAGGAAGTCGGCTGGTTGAATTCTGCACTGATCATAATTTGGTCCTTGCCAATACTTGGTTCAAACACCACAAACGACGGCTGTATACGTGGACGAGACCTGGAGGCACTGGAAGGTATCAAATAGACTTCATTATGATTAGGCAGAGATTCAGAAACCAGGTGTTGGATTGCGAAACATTCCCAGGAGCAGACGTGGACTCTGACCACAACTTATTGGTCATGAAATGCCATCTGAAGCTGAAGAAATTGAAGAAAGGAAAGAATGCAAAAAGATGGGATCTAGACAAGTTGAAAGAAAAGAGTGTGAGGAATTGTTTCAAGGAACATGTTGCACAATGACTAAATGAAAAGGCTGAAGGAAACACTATAGAGAAGGCTGGAGAGTCATGAAAACTGAAGAAATGTTAGGAAGGAAGAAAAGATCAACTAAGAATCAGTGGATAACTCAGGAGATACTAGACCTGATTGATGAACGACGAAAATACAAGAATGCTACAAATGAAGAGGACAGAAAAGAATACAGGCGATTAAAGAATCAGATAGAAAGTGCAAGGTAGCTAAGGAAGAATGGCTGAAGGAGAAGTGCAAGGATGTCGAAGGCTGTATGGTCATGGGAAAGGTAGATGCTGCATACAGGAAAATCAAGGAAACCTTTGGAGAAAGGAAATCTAGGTGTATGAATATTAAGAGCTCAGATGGAAAGCCACTTCTAGGGAAAGAAGACAAAGCAGAACGACGGCAGGAGCATATCCAACAGTTGTATCAAGGTAAAGATGTAGATAATTTTGTTATGGAACATGAAGAGGCTGTTGATGCTGATGAAATGGGAGACCCAATTTTGAGGTCAGAGTTTGACAGACCTGTGAGTGACCCAAATAGGAACAAGGCACCTGGAATTGATGACATTCTCTCTGAATTACTGACTGCTTTAGGAGAAACCAGCATGGCAAGGTTATTTCATTTAGTGTGCAAGATGTATGAGACAGGAGAAGTCCCATCCGATTTTCGGCAGAATGCTGTTATACCTATTCCCAAGAAAGCCGGTGCTGACAGGTGTGAAAACTACCGCACCATTAGTTTCGTATCTCATGCCTGCAAAATGTTAACACGTATTATTTACAGAAGAATGGAAAAACAAGTTGAAGCTGAGTCGGGAGAAGATCAATTTGGCTTCAGAAGAAATGTAGGAACACGTGAAGCAATCCTGACTTTACGTCTGATCTTAGAGGTTCGAATCAAGAAGGATGAGCCCACGTACATGGCATTCGTAGATCTAGAAAAGGCATTCGATAATGTTGATTGGACCAAGCTATTTATGATTCTGAAGATGATAGGGATCAGATACCGAGAACGAAGAATTATCTACAATCTGTATAAAAATCAGTCTGCAGTGATAAGAATCGAGGGCTTTGAAAAAGAAGCAGCAATCCAGAAAGGAGTGACGCAAGGCTGCAGTTTGTCCCCTCTCCTTTTCAATGTTTACATAGAACAGGCAGTAAAGGAAATCAAAGAGAAATTTGGAAAGGGAATCACAGTCCAAGGAGAGGAAATCAAAACCTTGAGATTTGCCGATGATATTGTTATTTTATCTGAGACTGCAGAAGATCTCGAGAAGTTGCTGAATGGTATGGATGAACTTGGGTAAGGAGTACAAGATGAAAATAAATAAGTCCAAAACAAAAGTAATGGAGTGCAGTCGAACGAAGGCAGGTGATGTAGGAAACAGATCAGGAAATGAAGTCTTAAAGGAAGTAGATGAATATTGTTACTTGGGTAGTAAAATAACTAGCGATGGCAGAAGTAAGGAGGACTGCATACTAGCACAAGCAAGGAAGAGCTTTCTTAAGAAAAGAAATTTGCTCACTTCAAACATTGATATCAGCATCAGAAAGATGTTTTTGAAGACTTTCATGTGGAGCGTGGCATCGTATGGAAGTGAAACATGGACGATAACTAGCTCAGAAAGAAAGAATAGAAGCTTTTGAAATGTGGTGTTACAGAAGAATGCTGAAGGTGAGATGGATAGATCGAATCACGAATGAAGAGATACTGAATCGAATTGGTGAGAGGAGATCGATTTGGCTAAATTTGACGAGAAGAAGAGATAGAATGATAGGACACATCTTAAGACACCCAGGACTTGTTCAGTTGGTTTTTGAAGGAAGTGTAGGTGGTAAGAACGGTAGGGGTAGACCAAGGTATGAATATGACAAGCAGATTAGAGCAGATGAAGGATGCAATAGTTACGTAAGAAATGAAAAGGTTAGCACAGGATAGGGTGGCATGGAGAGCTTCATCAAACCAGTCTATGGACTGACGACTCAAACACACCCATATTGGATCCAGCTTTTTAATTTTCATTCATGTTCACCATATGACATTTTAGCACTGATTCCAAGAACTAAATATCATCGAGCATTCCTACTTCAAACACCTCCATGATCTACATGAAGATATTTGTTCAAACTGTTCCAATGCAAAGTTTTCTTAGCAACTCAACGTCAATCGGTCCATTCTAGCGGGCGTATCTCTAATCTTTTCCCGAATATTATGCTGTTTCGTATAGTGCACTATTTAAAAAATTAATTCATGTTTTTAAATTCTCATAACGTGACATGAATACAAGAATCGTTAAAACGTGCTTTTCCTGCCTAGCTATGAGTAGTCCACCTAGTTGCACGCTACCACTTTAGGACAGATAGCAGCATCCCCCCCCCCCCCCTTCAGTGTGTATTAATTTCGAAGGTCCCACCCGGAAGTGGTGTGGATGGAAGTGGATGAGCGAGGGTTATGCTTGGGTGCCTTGAGCGAGAGGATGATTATGCTTGTTTAAAGGGGCCTAACATCTACGTCATCAGCCCCTAATGGTACGAAATATTACAATTTAAAAGTCCAAAATCATCCACTGACCAGAATTCAAAACGTGATGACGAAGAATGAATAGATGAATATGACTTCAAAACAATCAGTGGATCCGATCCACAATGCCCTACATTCCCAGAAACTATCGTAAAAGAATAGTATTACTGACCAAGGGACTGCTTGAAAAAAATGAAAATCCACAGCCTGTTTCCAGTAATTCGACCGGGTCAGGAATGGAATTCATGAAGCCCCCATCTAGCCGCGAGGATAGGAATCATGCCGGCTGCCGAAGCCTGTCTAACTCATCTGAGGTAATGATTAATGAATGACATGAAACGATATTGGAGTGTGTTGCTGGAATGAACTATGACAGGGAAATCCGGAGTACCCGGAGGAAAACCTGTCCCGCCTCCACTTTGTCCAGCACAAATCTCACATGGAGTGACCGGGATTTGAACCACGGAACCCAGCGGTGAGAGGCCGGCGCTCTGCCGCCTGACCCACGGAGGCTCTAAGGGACTGCTTCTAAGGCACAATTCTGAATCGTCGATTCTTGTTGTCTAAAGGGGTCCAAAATCCAGGTCATCGGCCCCTCATAATAATACTTACCGCTAGTAAAGTAGAACCGTGTTATTTGTCATGTTGCGGTACTGATCAAAAGTAGTGTAGACTCCCGGTATTTCACACATTATGGTACTACTCGCAGGTAACGCAGCAGACCTATTATGGTTTTTCCTCACATTGCGACGCCACTTACAGGCAACGCAAACCTTATGGTGTTCCTCACCTAGACTAATCACAGGGACTCGTACTATCCCGTGGTGTTCCTCACATAGTGGGTACTAATTATACGCAACGCACGGTCTCGTTCATATAGTGGTACTATACAATCACAGGCGACGTCCAGACCCGTGGCGTTTCTCACATAACGGTACTCAAATGAAATGGCGTTCGGCTCGTCAGATGCAGGTCTTTTGATTTGACTCCCGTAGGCGACCTGCGCGTGGTGATGAAGATGAAATGATGATGCAGACGTCACATACACCCAGCCCCAGTGCCAGCGAAATGAACCAATTATGGTTAAAATTTCTGACCCTGTCGGGAATCGAACCCGGGACCTCTGTGACCGAAGGCCACACGCTAACCATTTAGCCATGGAGCATAATGGTACTAATTACAGGCAACGTAAGCCCGTGGTGTTCCGCATGTAGTGGTACTAACCACGGGTACTGTAAACCCCATCCTGATTCACACAGTTGCTAGTAATCACAAACCTATAGTGTACCTAACAGTGGTACTACTCGCAAGTAAAGGCGACCCATGGTGTTCCCCGCGTGATGATACTAATTACAAGTAGTCTCATGGTTCTAATTCGATCATCCCTTGGTCGCCCCTTTTAGTCGCCTCTTACGAGAGGCAGGAGATATCGTGGGTGTATTCTTCGTCTGCGTCCCCCACACACAGGGGGATGTGTGTTTCGCTCAAGTCCGCCGGCAAGCCAGTTAGGACCCCCCTATACGCCATTTGGGGCGCGCCACTTGGGAGTGTCACCCCTCCCCCTGCTACGCCAGCTTACTAGGTTCGTGGTCGAGCGAGAAGCGATGACAGAATGTGACTGACCGTTACCGAGGGCATCAATCAGCCCGTGTAGTAAGTGTCGTAAGTGTAATACATGTTTTTATTTAACCAAGTGAGTGATTTACGTTCAAAACACATGGTATAATATCCCACGTATCTTCCAGAATTTCTTCGGGACACACGTTTGAGAAAGATAACATACCAATATAAATGGTCCGTTATTGGACATTATACATTTTCCAGCTAACTCTCGGGACAAATATTTCAGGTTCCCTATGGGAATCAACTTCTATATAAAGATACGATACGAAAGATATGAGATAATGAACCAAACTCTTAACATGCCAGCCGGGCTGAGTGGCTCAGACGGTTAAGCCGCTGGCCTTCTGATCCCAACTCCGCACGTTCGATGCTGGCTCAGTCAGGTAGTATTTGAGAATGCTCAAGCCAGCCTCGTGTCGGTAGATTTACTAGGACGTTAAGGAACTCCTTTGGGACAACATCCCAGCATCTCGACGTCTCCGAAAACCGTCAACGCAGATTGTGTGATGTAAACAAATTATATGAAATCAATTTTTAACCGATCATTCGGGTACATTTTTCGTTCATTTTATCCAGTCGATATATTTTATGTTGAATCTTAATTTTCTTGTACAAATAGTAATTATAGATATTTATTATGTAAGCGACTCGTTCATTTTATCAATAGCACGTTTACAGATGTAGATGCTAATGTTCACCATCGAAATTGGATTCACGAACTGTCGGATACATCAGATTCACCAGTATGCTTAGTTTAATCTCCAAAAATTCTGTTGTCTGTTTTTTCTGCTGCCCACCTTCTTGTACGGTCAAAATATTATATATACGTTTCATTTTGGACAACGACTTTGTTACCATGAGCAGTCTATTTTTTTCTTTTTTTCTTTTTTTTTTGAGCCTTAGGCTTTTATAGAGTAACTACCGACTGCACAGACAATCAGATAAAGTACGCAAGTCCACCTAACTTCACTACGTCGGCGATTCTGCTTTACAATATATTATTTAATTGCTTGAAGTTTAATGTTACACCAACACAGAGCCACTAACACAGGGTTTCAACGACGGCAGGATAGTGAAGGGTACGGCTAAAAAGGGCCGTAAGGTAACAGCCCCGACATTAAGCTAGTGTGAAAATAGAAAATCACGGAATATCAAAGCTTTGAGAACAGGCGTTCAACCACCTGCAGTCTGCACTACTAGCCAGCTGAGCGAGTAACGAAATCACCGTATCGGGCAATTAGGAAGTCGTCGGGCATGTTTTCAGAATACACATAATATACCGTACTTTGGTCTATACCGCACCTTGGGAAGAAGAGGACCTCAAGTGCAAATTATACTTCTGAAATAGTTGTAATAGGAGATTTTAAAAGGTCTAGTAAATTCAGTAAATACATATAACTTTTTTATTTGATTAACCGTGCGAGTTGGCCGTGCGGTTAGGGTCGCGCAGCTATGAGTTTGCATCCGGGAGTCAGTGGGTTCGAACCCCACTGTCGGCAGCCCTCAAGATGGTTTCCGTGGTTTCCCATTTTCCCCACGGTTGCTTCCTTCCAACTCCTAGGCCTTTCCTGTCACATCGTCGCCATAAGACCTATCTGTGTCGGTGCGACGTAAAGCAAATAGCAAAAAATGTATTTGATTGAATGCCTTTATTGTTTAGCAAGAACAAAACTTTAAAACCCTACAACTAAATCATGGGTCAACGTTCCAACAGTAACTTATAAATTAACATCTCAATAAAGAACAAATCTAATTTAGTGAACGCCATTTGAGTATTATCTACTGTTGTGCTTTCATCGTGTTTCGCCCCAACATGCACACATGCTTGTTCATTAGGAACACTTAGTGTGAAGAAAGTCTAATATCCCGCACCATAATCATTGCTGCAGTATTTGTACCGAGGCTTATTGCAATTTGTGTCGATGGTTGAGGTAGGTCTTCTGGGCCTTTAAAAATGTCAGCTACCTAAATTATTGCTTCGCTTGATGTTTGACTAGAGTCGTTAATGGTAGGAGCTGAAAATCGCCGTAGTCAAGATTAGATTTCTAGAATTCGACTTGCCAGGCACCTTCCGAGGCCGCATAGATGTAGATGTGAGAGAGTATTTCCCGAGATAAGTTCCCCAACCCACAAAATTCGGTGTTAAGCTTTAGAAGACCCAAGGTGGAATTCATTTAGGTTACAGTAGTCGTAACACCTTTCATTATCTCATTTAACTCTAGACCTGCAGATGGTTAGGACCGAATCGCACAACTCTGAGGACAGGAGATAGGCGTTTAACCAACCGCGCTACCGAGTCAGCTGAGCGAGTAACAATCACCGTGTCGACCAATTAGCAAGTCCTTCTCAAACCTTAAACGGGCAAGTTGTTTGTGAATTAGCGTCTTGGATGTGTCACGTCATACGGAAATGAGACTCCTCTTTAATTGCTTTTCATCCGCTGCACCGGGCGAGTTGGCCGTGCGGTTAGGGTCGCGCAGCTATGAGCTTGCATCCGGGAGTTAGTGGGTTCGAACCCCACTGTCGGCAGCCCTAAAGATGGTTTTCCGTGGTTTCGTACTTACACACCATCCAAATGCTGGGGCTTAAGGTCACGGCCGCTTCCTTCCCACTCTTAGGTCTTTCCTGTCCCATCGGCGCCATATAAACTGTGTCTGTGGGAAGTAAAGAAAATTCTAAACATTATCCGCTGCTCCTACATATGTAGGGCGAAAATTAGGTCATTAGGTCCAATTCACAACCTTCAACGTTCTTTTCAGTACTTAATAAACGTATCTCACAGCAGATGCACAATATAGTTCGCTCTATTTACTATTGCCCGTCCAGAGTTTTGAGTGTACTGTAGCGCTTATGGCAGAAGTGTTGCCGTTCTAGCCAGTGCAGCAGGGCAGCTATTGTGCAGCACTCAACACGAACAGTACAGCCCGCTGCCGGACAGTAGGGTTGGGCATACCGGAACATTCAGTTGTTCCGCAACATTAGGAGCTTGGAGGCGGAGCGTTTCGGTACAGAGTGCCGCCACACGGGACGCGGGACTGTAACTGCATAGTAGAGAGAGAGAGAGGCAACATGACATCCTCCGCGTCAGCTGGAATGTGCCTGTACCGAACGTGCTGTGTTGAAGGCCGCACTAGATAAGCTAGTTGGCCTTGGCTGTGTGCAGTGGGCACTTGGGACACGGGGCTGTAACTGCGCAGTATAGAACGTTCCAACCTTAAATTGCAGTATAGCAGTAATGGGATAATTCCGTCTCTTTCCTTCTCTCGTGTTTTGCGGATAGCGCTGTCCTACTCTAATGCAGCGGGTTTGCCAAATATCCGTAAATCAGAATGTTATCGGATAAAATGGGTAAATATCGTGTTATGTATAGAATTTCAAGGCGCATTCGATGCCGTTAACAAACAAAATGTAAAAAAATACTTTAGTGTGAAAATGGTAATATAATGGAAAGTTTCGCCAAATGCAAAATCTTCATTGCATAGAACTTATCATGTCATAACTCCTATTTTATATTCATTACTTTCCTAATTTTTTCACTACTGGTAAAGAAACATTTCAGCTCGATGTAGATAAGTTTATTTTTAAATTTAAATAATAACAAAATGCAGTATATGCGTTTATTTTCAGTCATGTTCAAGGAATTTTATGTGCAGGCACGAAAAAGTCAGTCGCTGGCCAGCGTCTTTCCTATTGAATTTGCATGGGGGGTCAAAGCGAGGCAAAGGGTCTTCAGATATGGAAGTTATTTCTAAAACAATCCCGAAGTTCTTACCTTGCTTAGTTCTTAATTTGTGACAGGAGAAATATCTGCCTTGAAGTTTTGTTCCGCGCGTGACTCGGCTGGCTAGCTGGCTGTCTGTCTGTCTGTCTGGCTGAAGTACCGGTAGTGATCTCCCAAACATGCCCTTTAAACATTTCCAGACAGCAGCATGCAGTGCAGTGCCCATTTCGTCAGTAGTATGTATAATAGTGATTAAATACATATCAGTGACATATGTACAATTCTTGAGGGAAAGTGTATTTCGTTTGTGTAGTTCGTGAGTTCGTGCTCGTGCGTGAGGATCTAATTTCGAAGAAAAAGTGCAGAAGGATCATGGCGTGGTTAAAGCAAAGCAAACGGTCGTCGGATATGGAAGTTATTATTAAATCATACCATTCATACCTCAAGTCCTTAGCTCGTTATCTCTTAATTTATGACAGGGAGAACGTCTCGTTTGTTTACGTTTCACGAGTGACTCGGCTGGCTGAGCTTTTAAATATACTGACAGTCGTGTGCAGTGGTATTCATTTAATCAATATTATAAGATTGATTAAATAAAGGTCAGTGATATATATATATATATATATATATAATATTTAATGGCGTGTGGCCTCCGAAGAGGACGAGTGCAGGTCTTTCGAGTTGACGCCGCATAGGCGACCTGCGCGTCTATAAGAATCGCGCCCTACCTGTGATGAATTCTAATGCTGAAGACGGCACACACACCCAGCCCCCGAGCCATTGGAATTAACCAATGAAGGTTAAAATCCCCGACCCGGCCGGGAATCGAACCCGGGGCCCTCTGGACCAAATGCCAGCACGCTAACCATTTAGCCATGGAACCGGACAAGATCAGTGATAAATGTATAGTTCTTGAGGACAAGTGGATTGTGTTTGTTGTGTTTGTGTAGTCTGTGTAGTTGTCAGTTCGTGCTCGTGCTCGTGCGGGGGGGTTCTTAGTTCGAAGAAAAAGTGCAGAAGGATGTACAATGGATCGCCAAATGAAAAAGAAACGTTCCGTAGGTAAACTCAGGGGAAAAGAACGCAATATTTTAATGAGTGTCCTGGATTATTTTTTATAGTCTATCCCGCAACAACAACAAAAAAAAGCAAAAAAACAGAAGGACGGCAGAAAAATGCATGGAAAATTAAATACGATGAAATTTTGCGAAGTGAAGTGCGTCGGGTGGTTCACTCTCTTTTATTTGCTAACATACCACCGACATTGAACGTGATTTTGAGTCGGGTAAATGGAGAAGATTCTTTGCCATGATTTTCCAAAACTACGTTGTATCGCTTCTTACATGATATAGGCTTCCGTTATTTAAGACGGGGTAATAAAGCAGCTTTCATTGATACCGATGAAATTATTAATTGGAGGCACAGATATTTCAGGGAGATAAAACGTTTGAGGGCACAAAATAAAGTTATAATTTACACAGATGAATCGTGGGTAAATATTGGGCAGACAGTGACAAAAGAATGAAAGGATACGACAGTGAAAAGTGCACGGCAGGACGCCATTGAAGGGGTGAGTTCGGGACTTAGGCCACCGAAAAGCCGAGGACCGTGATTTGCCTTAGTCCACGCGGGTAATGAACATGGTTTTGTTCCAAATGCTGAACTAACATTTTTATGCCATAAAAACATAAGACAACTGGGCAAATTACGTGAAGGAAGTAAAGAAAAATGAAATAGATCTGTGGAAAGCAGACGAATTACAGGACGATGTCGACGATAAAAAGTTTTTAATACGACGTTCTTCATCGTCCGGATCATTCTCAAGTTCATCTCCCGAACACGGTTCATCCAAAGCGGGAACATTGCATTTCACTCTGTCGGGTTTTATTCTAGTAAAAAAGTCCCAAACAGGACTTCTGTGCGACATCATGGAAACTTTACCGTCTTTTGTACGGTATATATTCCTAGACTTCAATAAAAACACACTTATAGAACAGTTAAACACAAAACAGAACACATTAAGTTATTCGCATGTACCGATTTACTACCGAAGGCCAGTGGCAGGCTGCAACGGAACTCACAGAACAGAGGATATGATAGAACACGGAACACTCCAACACGAGCAGCACGTGGCGGGACTGGCGGCGCGGGCGGCACGGGCACACTGCACTTCCGTCTGGCGCCTGACACTCAGGAGCCGTCATGAGCCGTCATCGGCTATATCCGCTGTCACTTGACTCATGGTGCCGAACGCATCGTGTCGTCACAGGTTCCGCTTACCTTTGATTACTTGCGAATCTTGAAGTGAAACCAATTAAACTAGTGTATTATTTAATTGTAAAATAGCCAAGAATAACTTCGTGTGCCCAGTATGTTGTACCCGTACTTCCTTTTATTATACACAAGGCTTTCTTTTCTTTCTTATAGTGTACGCATTCTCGAAGATCCCGCGTGAAAAGATGCTTTCAATAAGTAATCTGTAGCTTGCGGTAATGAGGTGAAGTTTGTTAAAACGTGAACTTGAGTTTCTTTCTTTCAGAATTTTCAGTGAAATTATTACTTAAGCTAGTGTATTATTTAATTCTCAAGTAGTTGCGAATAACTTGGTGGGCTCAATATGTCAGAATGTTCTACATCCTTTAATTATAGGGAAACTTGAATCGTCATTTTAAGACGAAAAATTCAGGTGAAGAAGTGATATTTACAAGTCATGTAGATGTGTTTCATAATAATATTAGCGACTTAGTTTCTCTTTAAGGTGTTAGAAATAATGAATGTGTATCATGTAGCATTAGAACCGATTACAAATTGAGCACGCGATAGCATTGTGAGCGTTCAATTATATCACTGAGCCTGTAATTCTGTTCACAATACACTCTGAACTCGAGGAAAGTGAAAATCATAAGTTCTGAAAAGCTCAAGCACAGGGAGAGTGTGGTGGCTAAATATCCTGCTACGACGATCATGCACGAACTTAGCCGATAAAAATGAAATGGCGTATGGCTTTTAGTGCCGGGAGATTTCAGGACGGGTTCGGCTCGCCAGGTGCGGGTCTTTTGATTTGACTCCCGTAGGCGACCTGCGCGTCGTGATGAGGATGAAATGATGATGAAGACAATACGTACACCCAGCCCCCGTGCCAGAGAAATTAACCAATGATGGTTAAAATTCCCGATCCTGCCGGGAATCGAACCCGGGACCCCTGTGACCAAAGGCCAGCACGCTAACTTAGCCGATGACGGCTCCTGAGTGTCAGGCGCTAGAACAAAGTGCACACCGCCGGTATCGACAGTCAGCTAGTAGCCGAAGGGGAAGGGCAGTGCGTATTGGCGCTTCTGACGGGATAGCAAGTCAATATCTCGGTCTCGCTTGAGAATGTTTCGGAGCAATTGACACTCCGTGTTCCGGAACAGCGGAACATAACTGTGCACCGGCACAGAGTCCCGAAACAGGAACATAGTGCCCAACCCTACCGGACAGTGTCAGCAAGCTCCTCATCCGGACGAAATTTCGATCCTTCGCGACATAATTTACATCCTTTTACTGTAATTCCCGAAAATATTGACAGAATTTGGACACACAATTTTTAACATAAACCGAGTTATTCTGTAAGGAATGGGGAGTCCGAGAATAGTAATTGATTTACATGACAATGCTTAGAATGGATTATAAATACTGCGACAATTTACTATTTATTTTTGTTGGAGTTTTAGTTACGTACGGCATGGCTATGACTAAACAATTGAAATGAAAGCTAACCTGAGTCATCCGTTAGTTATGGATCTAGTTTAATATGTAAGATGGCAATATATGCTCCAAGGTTAGCCTAGATCAGTGACAGAATACAAATAATCTGTCTCAGCGACACATACACAGATCACAGTGAGTCCTTTCATTTGCTGAGGCAAAGAGAGTACCCGGAAATAACGAGTAATTTTGTTCTTATCATATGGCACTTCCCATATTACACGCGTAGATGAAAGAAAGTAAACAAATATTCAGTGGTATAACTTACAGTGGACAGTGAAAAGCAAATAGTACAGACTGAGATGGGAAATTTGAATCTGTCCTTTAAAATATTTCTCAAAACAATCGCCATCCATTTCACAATGAGCGCGAGCGGTTTTTCTTACACAAAAATACAAGCTTCGCATTCGGCACAAATCCACGCTCGTTACCTGCATGGGCTACACTAATGCAAATCGTATCCCACGACCTGTAGGCGTCCTCAAACCACTGGAAAGTCCCGCTAAAAATGCCTGCCGCGGACTGTTTATGGACTTTCGAACCCATGCCTTTTGCACTGTTACGCCGATATTAAAAGATTCATCTGTGTAAACAATGTTTCTATTTTCATTTCGGATTTTCTTTACTTGTGTAAATACCTATGACGCCAAGACAACATCAATCTTTCAATCAGCATCGCTTTGTTTCCCCTCCGTAAATAAAAACTATTTCCTTAAGTAGGACGTGGAGCGTTGAACTTTTAAAATCTGGGAGATCTGAATCTCTATTGACAGCCGACAGAATAGAATTTACTGCTGGTGGTCGATTATTAATGAAAAACTCGCGCACTTTCCGTCTAACTGCACTCTGTACAAAGTTATTGTACTGTATTTCAAAACCCTGCTGTTTCGCCTCGTTGTTTTGGGCATTCTGTTTTTACCTGGTGACACGAAAGGCCTCGGCGCGAACTTTGAAAACCGCAGTTCTTGAAATGCCTCATGCTTCAGTGGTTTCCCATCGCAGTCCAATCCACACTTCTCCCCTGATTCTTGGTCTTTATATAATAGTAGACATTTCTAACTATCTGTCGTTCACTGCGCCTTAAAATCTCTCCGGGTTTACGTTTCGCAAGCAGAACCTTTAATGCCACTTACACCTCAGTCACTTATTTTTC
The DNA here is from genome assembly GCF_040414725.1 of Anabrus simplex. NCBI lineage: Eukaryota > Metazoa > Arthropoda > Insecta > Orthoptera > Tettigoniidae > Anabrus > Anabrus simplex. Next base: position 711,138,162 of record NC_090266.1, read on the forward strand.
TATTGCAAAAAGTGATCCTTGCACTCCAACACTGTTTCAAATATCTTGGAGAGATCTGGGCTTGTGCTCAGGGTTGCCACCGGGCAAAAGAGTTTCGTACTAAATTTTCCCCTAAAATGGCACTAGATTATGGGAAAAAGTACTAATTCTTTTTTATGGAGTAAAATTATTCATAAAGGCAGTATAGAAAACAAAGTATACTTATTAAAAATACACATTTATCTTATCTTAATCTGTTTACCCTCCAGGATTGGCTTTTCCCTCGGACTCAGCGAGGGATCCCACCTCTACCGCCTCAAGGGCAGTGTCCTGGAGCTTCAGACTTTGGGTCGGGGGATACAACTGGGGAGGATGACCAGTACCTCACCCAGGCGGCCTCACCTGCTATGTTGAACAGGGGCCTTGTGGAGGGATGGGAAGATTGGAAGGGATAGACAAGGAAGAGGGAAGGAAGCGGCCGTGGCCTTAAGTGAGGTACCATCCCGGCATTTGCCTGGAGAAGAAGTGGGAAACCACGGAAAACGACTTCCAGGATGGCTGAGGTGGGAATCGAACCCACCTCTACTCAGTTGACCTCCCGAGGCTGAGTGGACCCCGTTCCAGCCCTCGTACCACTTTTCAAATTTCGTGGCAGAGCCGGGAATCGAACCCGGACCTCCGGGGGTGGCAGCTAATCACGCTAACCACTACACCACAGAGGCGGACCACATTTATTATATGAGAAATTTGTAATAATCAGAACTTAGTGGTTTTGATATCTATTATGGGAAGGAGCAATGTTGCAGTTTCAATCACCACCATCGTAAAACTTCCAGTTCCAAGCTGAGTGCGAGTTTTTAGTCATTTATTTGTGTTTAGAATACGAACACTATAAATATTCTTACGCATTTCAGTTCAACATTCGCACCACACACGCGCGCCTTTTGTCTTCATACACTTCTTTTAAAATATATTCACATACATTTCACATTTTACTCTTCTCTTAATCCTTGGGAAACATTGTCAAAGCAATAAACTGTTCTGAAATGTGAAAATTTTGGGCAGATTAATGTTTTAGTTTCTCCTTTGTTAGAAGGAGCCCATTCAACACACAGGATTCGAGTTTGTTTCTCAATTTGGTCTTATCTAGGCTATAAGTAACAGCAGAAAAACTTTCTGTTGCAGCAGAAAAATGTGGTAACATTCAAAAATTCGTCAAATTTGGAAAGATGTAGTCGCCTACAGGATTTTTTATTTCAAAAGCAAAGTTCCAAAATTTCATAAATTCTTAGTTTTCTTTCAGCGATTCTGTGGAATTCTGTTTGTTAAGAAGGAACTTTCCACTGTCGACTCAGTTAAATGTAACTTTAAAACTTTTCAGTCTGTTGAACACGCAAGTTTAATATAAATACTGTTTATTAGTGTGCGTTTTTACAGGTATGTTATCGTGTAATATTGAGCTTGTGTGTTCGACAGACTGAGAACCTTTTATATTTCAACGGATTTGGCCAACCACCATTTTGTATCTAACTTCATGAACACTTTCTGTAATTACATTAGGGAAATATACAGCTAATGGGATTGTACTGACGAAACTGCCATCTCTTTTGTAATTTTCTGGGTTCGACATGGACAGGTTTTTCAAATAGGATCACAAAATCAATCCTCTTAAAACTCTTCGCAGAATTCAACATGAAAAGATAGGCTTTCAAACTTCTTATCAATTTCTTTCTTGTCCTTCTGCTGCAGTAGAAAAGCTTCTACTCTACGTCCGTAAAAAAATACTAGATTTCCATAAAAAGAACTAACGTCCTAAAAATGTCCATGAAGTACTAGATCTAGTACGCAAGTACTAAAGGTGGCAACCCTGCTTGTGCCGTCAGTGGAGCCGTAAGCCACGTATTACAGCGCACGGTGCTGTTCCATCCAGCGCGCGGACACTTGTCAGGTAAATTACAAAAGGCATTCACATTCAGTTTCCTTCCGACTCTGTGATATTAATATTGCATATTGAGAATGTATGAATTACATATCACTAAATGAATGCCGAGGATCATGTACTCTTCACCCATGATCATTAACCTATAGGCTACATAAGACAGCGAAAATCAAATATTAAAGACTTCGAAGTAATCAGTCCTGGGGAAGTCCGCTAAATTTAAAATCCCATAAGAGCCCGTAGTACACGTAATTCTGGATGCATAATAGCAACAGAACGATTCCACGAATTTTCTCCACAACTACGAAATTATACACAGCTGTTTAACTTCTGACAAGTTTTCTCTATTAAATCAGCGACACATTCCAGCTTAGAGAGGTCGTTACCAGTACTCCATTTCAAAAGCGAATCTAATAACACGAGTCTTTCCTACTTTAATACTCTTGAGTGCCAACCTTGAGCACTGAAGATGAACATCTAACCAATTACGCCACGCAGACGGTAAATTTCAGAACATAACCGAGCTCGTTGGATGCAGATGTTAACTGTACCTGTATACGATTGCAAAATGTGTAGCAAATGTACTTTACACCGTATCCTAAACATGCTCGAGATAACAGTCACCGTTGACTATATATGCTATACTAGACTTAACTAAAGTTGGCGTCTGACAGGTAAGGTTGGAGGGAGGAGCACTGCACGTGCCATTTCACGATGTTGCCACATTCCAGCATTCCTTTCTACATGCTCTTACCCCTCGCTTCCGGCTCACTTATTCCCTCCTTCATTCTGACCGCTGTGATCTGTTGTAGACTACCTGGCCAGGCGGTGTCGTCCCATTTGCGATCACTCTTATACAAACAATCAGGTTCTTATCAGTGACAGTGACAGGTTTGGCAACTCCCAGCAAGACGAGCTGCCCTGAAGTTTTATCTCCATGGCAACCGCAGTCGCCCCACCCTCGTTTCCATGGCAACCACACAGCCACTCCTTTTATCCCGCCTCGGCAGGCAATAAACGGACCTCCCTCTAAGAAATGTCAGACGCCAACTCTTATTATTAGCAGTATAGGCAAAAACCAGCTCTGCTATTGCACAAGGAATGTCGGCATGAGCCATCCGTAACGACGATCGCAGCTACTGTACGTTACGGACATGGGTGTGTCTAGCCAGACATCCACTCACGCAACAGCTTCGTACAACACGTCTCTGATGGTCTGATAGAGGAATGAATGGCATTCCAACAGTGTTCAGTGACGAGCAGATTCTTACTCAGCCCATACGTTGCCGATATGGACCTGGTGATACTCTGGCTCTTATCTCCTGCCATCAAAGTGAGGGCCGACATCATTTATAAAACCTTTCATCTTTCAGGAGTGATATTACAATCCATATAATGTGTGTTTAACGGTCTTTCTTCTACTGTAGGTTTTAAGAGACGCCAGAGTGCCGAATTTCGCCTTGAGAAGGTGTTCTTTATCGTTCCCAGTCCCAGTCTCTCACATTTTAGATCTCCTAAATGACAACGGGATTAAATTCCACAACCTTGAGCATAGGAAGCGAGCGCGTAAGCAACGAGACTACACAGCTGGCTATGGAGCCAAGCTCTGCATTCGGAAGACGAGTTGGTACGAGCCCTTCCTGAGAATGGTTTTCTGTGGTTTCCCATTTTCACTTCCAGGTAAATGCCGGGACAGTTCCTGTCCATAGAGCACAGCCGATTACTTCCACCTCCTAATCCAATTTCATTCACCATCATTCATTTTATATTCATTAGCTCCTCACCTGAGGTTGATGTCAGGAAGGGCATCCGGCCGTAAAAACACATTCGTGTCGCCTCTTACCCGACCCTGTATCAAGAAACGGGACTAAGGGATAGACAAATAACGGGTAACTTAAGTTATTCTAATACTGAGACTTGTGATTTTCAGAAAAACGGACAACATCGATATATCCATCACACCCTTCCAAAGCTTTACACTCGGGCAGAAATGGATATTTTCATATGAAGTTCCGTCTTCTCCACAGAATCTTGCCGCTCGGCGCCTGTAGTGAAAAAACCTACAACCTGCTTTCCAGTCTTTGACCGGTTCAGGGATGGAATAAATGAACCAGATATAGGCTATTATTACAATGGGGTCGCCACTCCCAAGGTGATATTAATGACTGATAAATGCTATGAAATGATAATGGAGAGTGTTGCTGGAATGAAAGATGACAGAAATCCGGAGTACCCGGAGAAAAACCTGTCCCGCCTCCGCTTTGTCCAGCACAAATCTCACATGGAGGGACCGGGATTTGAACCACGGTATCCAGCGGTGGGAGGCCGACGCATTGCCATCTGAGCCATTGAGGCACCGGCGCCTGTAGTAAGCAAACAAAATTCGATCACTTTAGAATGTGCTTCTCGACACAAACCAGCTGATGGCGCTTACTGTTCGGAGTTTCTTATTCATGGATAATGACCAATATTCGTCAACTTCTCTCTATGTAATAAAGTGTCCTTCGATTTCGTGTAACTCGCAACATTTGTCCTGTAAATGTTTCGGACGCTGGCGTGTAAACTCGAATGAACGTGGTGACGATTCAAATCTCCACTGAAAGAATGATTTCCATGATGCTTGTTTAAAGGGGCCTAACGTCTAAGGTCATCGGCCCGAATGATTTCCAAAACGTAAAGTTATATCCCAGTATATTAGTTCGAAACCATCGTAATAGTGGAGGTTCCGTCGCTTGGATTATAATATTGACAAGCCTGCTCGTTGTTAGTCAATCTATCGTTATTAAAAACATCTCCACTGAGTTAAAAAAATTCCAGTTTTCGAAGATCTATCACACTATTTAATGGGTTATTTTAATTCACGATTAAAAAGTATAGAGGAAGCTGTTGGCAACATTAGAGCCAGACTTCATATCACGCAAGGAGATACCTGCTAAAACTTATTAATGTACAGACCGCAGATGTTTAATATGTGTTAGTATAGTGACCTTCAGTTCGGAGTTCGTCTCAGGTTAGATTCCCAGCTGAGCCGGGGATTACAGCCGCATTTGGTTAATTCATCTGACTCGGGAAATGGGAGTCTATTTTTTAATGCACACATCTTACTTTACGCACAAACCAACACCGAAAACCGCTACAGAAACGCTGAATAATGTAACGTATCTCCACATAGGGTTGGTGCCAAGAGGGGCATCCGACCATATACCAGGGTAAGTCTATATGCGTGACACAAATCGAACCCACGACGTCCACAGCAGGGTGCGGGAAAAGCGGCGGCGAAACAAAGAAAATAAGATATAGACATGTATTTTTAATTATTTACAAAATACAGATAAGTAATGCTAGTCCGGGTCCTTGGGTGAATATAGTCAAAGTCGCTTCAGATTCTCAGGTTCGATTCTCGGCCGGGGATTTTTAAAAGTGTGAGATTAATTAATTAATTTCTCAGGATCGCGAATTGGGCGTTAATGTTCGTCTTAATACACATGTCTTCATCCACACATAATACCTCACACTATCAACCACCACAAGTAACACGCAATACTGAATACATCCCTCCACAGAGTTGGCGTCGGGAAGGGCACTCGGCCGTAAAACTGGAACAAATCCACACTAATTGACATCAACAAGAAGACGGGTATTTCCCATTTTGGGCTGGTGGTCCATTGCTATGGCTCCGGTATAGAAATCCAAGAATAACGGCCGAGAGGATTTGTCGTGCTGACCATACAACACCTCAATCTGCAGGCTTTCGGGCTCAGCAGTGGTCACTTGGTAGGCCATGGCCCTTCAAGGCCGCTGCGCCAAGATATTTGGTTTGGTTTTTGGTCCATTGCAATAATAACAGCATTCTAAGACTAATGCATTAATTTTGGAGCACCTATATATTTGATTTTGCAAGAACGAAGCGAGTTAGTGGACCTGTTTTCTGGTCGACATTAGTCCTGCAGAGATAACTGAGTGCACTAGGAATACCTATTTTTATGTTCGAAGGCATGAAAGGAGCAACAATGTTTGCGACGAACACATGGAAACAATGGCCTGAGGGTGCTCTCAAAGAGCAAAATCTGAAGTCAAACGAACACTCGAATCCGCCTGCATGATTCGGATTAGATGGTGGGGTCATTTTATGTCAATGGAAGGGATTCAGTTACGAATGGGACTAATAGACTGCTGTAGATGCTGATCAAGTTTGTAATTCCACGTGATTGATATCGTGATAATAGATATGAGGCCTCCAGCTTTACGTTGAATCCGAACCATAATGAGACTTCATTTCATAGATCCCATACCCATCCGGCGGGATTCGAAATGTGCCTGCCTTGGTGAGAGGCCAGCAACAATGTCATTCGGCAATCAGGCTCCGTTGTAGATGGCGACAGAAGTACAGCAAGAACTAAGAAACGAGATATAATAACTTCAAAGTAGCATGCTACAGTAGTAGCAGCAGTAAATACACTTAGAGGGTCATGAAGACGCGAAATTCGTTCATCTTAGCTCACAGACAGCTGTCAAGTAAAATATTAATGTACGTATGCACATGTTCACTTCATCGGATACCATTTTATCTGATAATTGGAAAAAGGGTCACTTATGAAAAAACATACCTTTTTACTGTTTTGAAGTATTTGGATGATTTTTAGACTTTATATAACACAATTACTGTTCTTTTTTTATGGAAGTTTTGAATATCAGAGCTTGCAAATAAATAATGAATGAAAATCCACAGCCTGTTTCCAGTCATTCGACCGGGTCAGGAATGGAATGAAGCCCCATCTAGCGGCGAGGAGAGGAATTGTGCCGGCTGCCGAAGCCTGTCGCACTCCTCTGGGGCAATGATTAATGAATGACAAATGAAATGAAATGATATTGGAGTGTGTTGCTGGAATGAATTATGACAGGGAAAACCGGAGTACCTAGAGAAAACCTGTCCCGCCTCCATTTTGTCCACATGGAGTGACCGGGATTTGAAGCACGGAACTCAGCGGTGAAAAGCCGGCGCGCTGCCGCCTGAGCCACGGAGGCTCCACCAAATAAATAATAAATAAATTAATTAAATAAATGGTTCGATCCCGACTCAGTGTGGTAGTTTAAGGTACCGGTACTCAAATACGTCAGCCTCGTCTCGCTGAATTTACTGGTACGTTAAAGAATTCCTGTGGAATAAAATTCCGGCAGCTTGGAGTCTCTGAAACCCGCAATAGTACTTAATGGACGTACAACCAGTAGTAGTAGTAGTAGTAGTAGTAGTAGTAACTCAAAGAGATTCACAAATCTGTATATGGTAGACTTGATCGGAACTTGTACCCACATCCAATTTTAAAATATGAAGCTGATGAAAGTTTGTTTCAATATTCCTTGAATAATTTGGATGGCAAGCAGTCGTTTAAATAATGCTACTGTAGTTTCACTTCGATGCCTGTTAAGTAATACCCGTGGTTCGAGTTAATAGATGTCGTCACTGTCTCTAAACCACCTGGCGTGCTACTGAGAAGTCTATAGCAATTTGAGCTCGGCGAGTTGTTTTTTAATTATACTTTGAGGTCTTAAGACGTTTTGGTCTACATTAGTGTATGCTTGCATTGTTTGAATTCTGTATGATAGACTGTGTTATCATGCGATATTTGTGATTGCTAGGGTGGTGAAAGCACATCCAATCACTGACACTGTAGGCTTCATGGGCCATAACCTGACCAGCATTTTTTTTTTGCTACGGGCTTTACGTCGCACCGACACATATAGGTCTTACGGCGACGATGGGATAGGTCTAGGAGTTGGAAGGAAGCGGTACAGCCACAACATTTGCCTGGTGTGAAAGTGAGAAACCACGGAAAACCATCTTCAGGGCTGCCGACAGTGGGATTCGAACCCACGATCTCCCGGATGCAAGCTCACAGCCGCGCGCCTCTTCGCACACGGCCAACTCGCCCGGTAGCAATTTTCTAGCTCGGGTAAGGACTGGCTCTCGTCACCATCAGTATGTACGAGTTTAAATAATTCCTCAACTGATCTCACCAGAGTTGGTAGATAAATAAAAACTGTATTCAATGCAATTTCGATAGAAGGAAGAATTTTCACTTAATGACGTATTATTATTGTAGGAGTCAGGAATAAAAATATAGAACATTTTAAACAAAGAGGAGGTTTATCAGGTAGGGACATTTTTCTAGCGTTTTAACGCCCGACTAACACATGGAAGGTTTTCAGTGGCGCAAGGATGAGAAAGCGCTAGGATTGGGAAGGAAGCGAACTTGGTCTTAAATAAGGTACACTCCCTAGCAATGGCCTGGTATGAAAATGGGAAACCACGGAAAACTATCTTCTGAGCCACCTTCCGAATGCAAACTTACAGCTACGTGAACCGAAGCGCGCAGCCAACTCGTTCAGTCGTAGTGATGGTAATTAAGCTCATAGGAACGTACGAGCCCAAGCTCATTTCTGGTAAGAGGGCTGATGACTTAGGTGTTAGGCCCCTTTTAACAAGAAGCATTTCTGGTAAGAGTGAGCTGACAGTGCTATAAGTCTGCTGGTACGGGCTAGAAAACATTCATGTTACTTTCTTAAACTGGTCTCCGTATCATTCTTGGATTTGATAACATAAAAGCGGATGGGTATGAACCATACTAGTAATGCCAAACCTTATACAGTATGCAGCCAGCAACTGTCACGACTGATGTGAAAATGTCGCTCATAGGGTCGTCTGGTATATATACTTCAGTGAGCTTGGCAGATTGTTATGCAACAGAATCTGCTGGCTCAGTGAGGAAAGCAACGCGAAACTACGTCACACTTCCCTTGTACGCCTCTCCAGTTACACCTACACTATCTCTGACAGCTGATGACGGTGCTGTCGGAGACCCAACCAACCTTTAGGCAAAGGACAACATACATAATACTATCACTTCCATATTGTTGTAAGCCTACTTGTAAAGGAGCACCAACTGACTACACAGCCCCCTAGTCCTCCTCTCACCGGGCGAGTTGGCCGTGCGGCTGTGAGCTTGCATCCGGGAGATAGTAGGTTCGAATCCCACTATCGTGGTTTCCCATTTTCACACCAGGAACAAGCTGGGTCTGTACCTTAATTAAGGCCACGGGCGCTTCCTTCCATTTCCTAGGCCTTTCCTGTTCCCTCGTCGCCGTAATACCTATCTGTGTCGGTGCGACGTAAAGGAAAAAAAAAGCGAACCCAACCTGCTGGCAGCCCTGAAGATGGATTTCCGTGGTTTTCCATTTTCACGTCAGGCAAATGCTGATGCTGCACATTTCTTCTGCTGCTTTCTTCCCAGTCTATCCAATCTACACCTAAGACGAAGCAAAAGAAGAACTTCATGAACATTTGTGAACTTCCACGTGCATAAAAGAACCGGCTTATAACAGGGAAGTCGGGGTACGTTAACCCAATAAATACCGCAGAAAGTGGAGTAATTTACATTTCCGTAGACAGCCGCCACGGTATACAGGGGGAATTAAAATAATGTTATTGGTTTTATGTCCTATTAAGTACCTTTACGTGTTTAAACGGGCGTAATTTCAGCATTTTGATTGGTGTGACAGGGATTTCCAGGGGATCCATGAGCCCCTTTTGAGAGCAATTTGCGACCACAACATTATTCTTAACATTTGCTTACTTTAATTCCTGTGTTAATAACTTTAATTTAATAACCAAACCTCTGTAAAGTAAAGGACATTTACACAGAATTAAAAAGTCGACATAATGCAAATTTATTTGTTACTTTGCCTGATTTTATGCGTAAAAGCAAGAATCAAGCACACAGCACGGATAAAAATTAAAACAATTTAATCACATCGTATTTTTACACAAATGAAGTCTTCACTTTCAATTTGAAATAACGTCATTAATTACTTTTGGAAAGTCAACATCAGTCGAAGAGGATAACCTGCAGTATGTTTTTAAACGCTCCAAGCATGAAAAATACCTCCCACATGAATTCAATAAAACTGTAAAAAAACAAATGGGGAAGTTCAAAAATGAGAGTTAACACTTTTCCAGTACTTCTCTACAAAAACGACAGCTCTTTCTTGGATATATTTGTTTTTTTATTATTCCATTTTGCAAAAAAAACACTGCAAGGCAGACAGGAGTTTCTTGTCCAAAGTGTAAAATTTACAAACATATTTTACTCTTTCTAGCTCTACTCCGCTTCAATTTAGAAATTGACTTAAATGGCTGGGAACATCTACTTTATTTTCTTGAAGCCTGGTCTACCTCCTACGTAAGTACGTCACTAATAGGGAACACCATTGTAGCCTTGTAGTACTGTTGCACTGTCTCAAATAGAGCTTTATCCCAGCGCCAATTTTCGCTGGAATGTTGCATTTTCTAGGCAACTGTACTGCGATGAATCCACATTATTTCTCTGCTACCCCCATGCAGCGATTGAAGAATACTGAGTAAAAATTCTTCAGTTCTAAAAGATCGTAAAACATCATGTATCCTGATGTTCACTGATTTTACAACTCCGTAGGTCACACTGTTGGACTGTAGGGTATTTGATAGTCACAGAACGTTAGAAATCTTCTGAGTAAAAGCAATTAAACAGAAAGTTGAAATCATCCATGCTTTTTAATAGAGCATTTTCTTGTCTACTGCTGGAAGAGTCAGTCCGTGAAATTTTTTTTAGACTGGCTTCAAAATCATCTAAAAATGTTTAATATAACTATTTATGCACATGTAAACGTAATAGCGTTAGTGAAATCTGAAAAAAATGGTTCTACATAAAGATGGAATTTTGACTTCAAATATTAAACATTAAGCAAACCGGCACGAATTAAACGTAAAGTAGAGAGTTTCCGTACCATTTAGCTATTAAGAATATTGAAGAATGCAGCAAATCAGAACAGCCGTTAAATATAAATACAGCAGATGAACGAGATATCCTTAACACTCCACTATAACATAAACCAAACAATGTCTCCAATGCTCGAAAAATACGCGAGCGGTAGGTAAGCTGAACATCTGATTATCGAGATAGTCGCGCAGAGCCACAGCCCGCAGTCCATCGCGTTAGGCGCACCCGTCAGCACTTTTCGGAACGTAACGACACACTAGCTGATATACCCGTGCTTCGCTACGGAATTCTACATTGTATACAGTATTCCAGGTTAGGTAGTGTACACGTTGTGAGCAAGATTGTATTAAATCACGTAGCACTTAACGTTACCCTAGAAACGCGACGGGGAAGTCACCAAACGTCTTTTCTCATATGAAGACTGGGTTAGGGAATTTTCATTGTAAGGGTAGGCCCCCTTGCCTACCATCAGTAACAATCATGTTGGAGAGTTTTCATTTTAATGACAGACACTCACTCTCCACCTGCCTATTTACATCATCAGAAAGACTGTGTTAGTAGTTTCCCCAACTGAAATCAACATAGGCCGTTACAATGACGTCAGTATGAATGGTGCGATTAAAAGCAATGCTTTTATATGAAATACTCGATCAAATGAAAACCACACATTTTCTAACTTTTAACGAACAGTACTATGCTGCCGACCTAACAGCCCAAAGTTCCAGAGCTGGAATGACCAAGCCGCAGAGAGCCGTGATCCATGAACACACTTCGTCTTAACTTCGGCCGGGTCGGGGTGTGGAATAGTGGAGACTCCCGCGGCAAAAACTATGCCCTGTTACTAATCTGTTCAATAGGAGTACCCGATGAGTCGGAAAATCTCAGTTCACTACGCGGCGGCGGAAAAATCTATCTGACTTGAGAGACAAATTTTTTCTCTGAGCCAGAGGAGAAACCCTCAGTTCTTTTCAGGGTTGAATTTTGAATTATTTCGTGAATTGTGGTGCTATAATTTGGATTAGTTCTAAATTGTAATCGTAGACCAGGTCATACTACTACTACTAAGTGAGCGTCTGCCTTAAGTGTGCACACTGCTCATTCAAAACAGTGCGTCAGAGTAAGGATCGAATAGCTGGAATACTATGATGAACCAGTCAGTAACGTACCGGCAGTATCAGAAAATATATGAAGCAGAGGAATGGCATGCTAGGGAAGAAAGTTTTCGAACTCCCTAGCTATTTTCCGACAATATTCAGTCAGGCTGTTATACTCGTAACGCAGCAGTAATCCCATCTATTTGAGTTGAGCAGCAGCATAAGATACAAAGAACATCACAACAAACAATGGTCAATGTAATGTTATTGTTGATCTTTGTTATGCACTTTCAGTATTTTAGGCCTCCACATTTAGTTTTCCTCCGACTCTGAAATGCCACTCTTATCACAGTCGGTACGGTAAAAGTGAATAAATCATAAATGATCGGAAATTGTATTCTCTAACTTTTCGGTAGGACCAGTAACATGGGTATTTAAAAATAAAATTTTAAGCGCCTTCCCCTAAACTACCATTTCATCCAGGGTGAATAAAATTGTTTATAGCTTAGACTGTAGTTTCTTATTCCCCGACTCCATATACCGATTTTCATTAAATTCTGTTAACCCATTTTCTCGTGGCTCGGCGTTGATATGGACTTGGCAACAAAAATACAAATTCATGAATATCTGTGTCATCGAAGCCGGTACGGTAACAATGTATGACATAAATGATCGGAAATTTTAATTATATATAACTTTCGTTATGTAGTATTTATCGATAGACCACTAATAAAATAAATATTTGAGAATTAAATTTTGGGCCTTCCCCTAAACTACCATTTTACTCACCGTGAGTAAAATGATTTATAGCCTAGATTGTAACGGCTCATCCTCCGACTTTACATACCAATTTTCATTAAATTCTCTTCAGCCGTTTTCTAGTGATGTGTGTAGATACAGACAGACAGACAGACAGACAGAAATTACGGAAAAGTAAAAAGTGCATTTCCTTGTTACTATGGACATGACCGATACAGAAATACCATTCTTTTAAAATTCTGATCAATGTACAGACAAAATTCTTATTATATATTATATATATATTATATATTACAATTGAGGAGGGAAGGTAAAAATGAACTATAATAATTATTTCTATCACGATCGTATTGGTAGACTATACAATTTTGCAACGGTCATTTTTGTTTAATTGAGATAAATTAAACAGTAACGAAAACGTAGGTTTCACTTGTAAATGATTTATTTCTATATCTGTGATATTACGAAAATTTTGCTTCCTTCGAAATAATGGGGGGACAACTGCTACACACTTGCCACCCCGGAATTACGCCAATCCGGGTTTAGGAGATACAGAGGTGCCAGAATTTTGTGCTACAGGAGTTCATTAACGTACCGGTAAATCTACTATCACAAGTCGTATATGAGCATTTTGAAATACCACCGGACAGACGGGATCGAACCCTCTAGCTTGGGCTCAAAAGGTTGACTTTTCATTGTGCCACTGCAGAGAATTTAAATAGAAAAGGTCCAACATGATGCTCTTGGTGAAGTTAAATATTTTTAAGAAATGAAGGAAGAAACTGACGCATGAAGATGCCGATAATGTAGTATCGACATTTTTTGCTTTCAGAAGAAAGAAAAACAATTTTTATCAAGAACTCCAAGGGAGGTTACTTCATTAGTTATTTACATTCTTTAATTTCAGGAAGAAGGGTAACTTTGAACGTAATTTGAAGTTCCTGAAGTAACTTAAAACACAACCTTTTCTACAATTATTGCTCAATTTGAGAAACATTCCGATATTTTCGAAGAGATAACATCACCAACCACCTCTGAAAAATTCCGAACTTAATTCAAATACACTGTGTACTGATAGCTTATTAAAATGTCACCTCTCTACCACCCAAGTACACTCAACCGCACAAAAATTGGCAGTCGCAGAATATGACTTTCTTTCAAATCCTCTTGTTTGAAACAGAATAAACATTGTTCAGGTGGTAGGATTCCGTGAAATTTCTTGTAGACTGGTTTCAAAATTATCTATTTTTTATATAACTAATTATTTACATGTAAAATTAATAGCGTTAGTCAAATCTGTGGTCTTCGACCATATTATCCACAGTTTACGCATATCCTCACATTTCGAAAATGTATCAAATTAATTTTCTTTGCCGGCCAATATTTGGGTGGTTAAGTGTACATTTTAGTTTCGACCTTTCACAGTCTTAATTCCACTTATCCTAATATCACTGAAATGTATGACTGTAATTCTAATCTGGAAATTTATCAACTTGATTGGACGGATAGACAGGTAAACATATAGATGTAGTTTGAAACTTTTCGCAAGAGTTAGTTGTACTGTATGTCTGAACACGTAATTATGTTAGCCGGTACTGCATTTGATGCATAATTAATTTCCCTGCGGATTTCATTACATGTGACGATCCTAAATAATTAGCTTCAGAATTTATCATTGTGAGCTCATTATATTTTATTAATAAAACGCATGACAGTTTGCTCCTACGAGATGAATTGTATCTGAATGAAGTTCTCCCTTCATTTGCTATTATTCTTCCTCCAAAAAGAGGAAATCCCTCCTCACTGTAAATCAAA